>NW_024037072.1:36693952-37893952 GCF_015706575.1 Patiria miniata
TTTTGGGTGAAAAAACTGATTTTTTCGATGATGCCGGCTATGGAAAACGTTGAAGTTTTTGGGGCATTTTGTAAAATATCAAAAAGTTTTCTTTTCTCACTGGATACTGAATGTAATGAGTTGAACTCTTCAGGAAATTCAATTCTGGCCTCTAGGCACCTTCTGTGAACTTTTGAGCAATTTGGAGAAGTTGTATTTTTGGGTGAAAAAGTGACTTTTTCGATGATTGCCGGCTATGGAAAACGTTGAAGTTTTTGGGGCATTTTGTAAAAAATCAAAAAGTTTTCTTTTCTCACTGGATACTGAATGTAATGAGTTGAACTCTTCAGGGAATTCAATTTTGGCCTCTAGGCACCTTCTTGAACTTTTGAGCAATTTTGGAGAAGTTGGATTTTTGGGTGAAAAACTGACTGTTTCGATGATGCCGGCTATGGAAAACGTTGAAGTTTTTGGGGCATTTTGTAAAAAATCAAAAAGTTTTCTTTTCTCACTGGATACTGAATGTAATGAGTTGAACTCTTCAGGAAATTCAATTCTGGCCTCTAGGCACCTTCTGTGAACTTTTGAGCAATTTTGGAGAAGTTGTATTTTTGGGTGAAAAACTGACTTTTTCGATGATGCCGGCTATGGAAAACGTTGAAGTTTTTGGGGCATTTTGTAAAAAATCAAAAAGTTTTCTTTTCTCACTGGATACTGAATGTAATGAGTTGAACTCTTCAGGAAATTCAATTCTGGCCTCTAGGCACCTTCTGTGAACTTTTGAGCAATTTTGGAGAAGTTGTATTTTTGGGTGAAAAACTGACTTTTTCGATGATGCCGGCTATGGAAAACGTTGAAGTTTTGGGGGCATTTTGTAAAAAATCAAAAAGTTTTCTTTTCTCACTGGATACTGAATGTAATGAGTTGAACTCTTCAGGGAATTCAATTTTGGCCTCTAGGCACCTTCTTTGAACTTTTGAGCATTTTTGGAGAAGTTGGATTTTTGGGTGAAAAACTGACTTTTTCGATGATGCCGGCTATGGAAAACGTTGAAGTTTTGGGGGCATTGTGTAAAAAAATCAAAAAGTTTTCTTTCTCACTGGATACTGAATTTAATGAGTTGAACTCTTCAGGAATTCAATTCTGGCCTCTAGGCACCTCCTCTGAAGTTTTGAGCAATTTTGGAGAAGTTGGATTTTTGGGTGAAAAACTAACTTTTTCGATGATGCCGGCTATGGAAAACGTTGAAGTTTTGGGGGCATTTTGTAAAAAATCAAAAAGTTTTCTTTTCTCACTGGATACTGAATGTAATGAGTTGAACTCTTCAGGGAATTCAATTCTGGCCTCTAGGCACCTCCTGTAAACTTTTCAGCAATTTTGGTGAAGTTGGATTTTTGGGTGAAAAACTGACTTTTTCGTTGATGCCGGCTATGGAAAACGTTGAAGTTTTGGGGGCATTTTGTAAAAAATCAAAAAGTTTTCTTTTCTCACTGGATACTGAATGTAATGAGTTGAACTCTTCAGGGAATTCAATTCTGGCCTCTAGGCACCTCCTGTGAACTTTTGAGCAATATTGGTGAAGTTGGATTTTTGGGTGAAAAACTGACTTTTTCGATGATGCCGGCTATGGAAAACATTGAAGTTTTGGGGGCATTTTGTAAAAAATCAAAAAGTTTTCTTTTCTCACTGGATACTAAATGTAATGAGTTGAACTCTTTAGGGAATTCAATTCTGGCCTCTAGGCACCTCCTGTGAACTTTTGAGCAATTTTGGTGAAGTTGGATTTTGGGTGAAAAACTGACTTTTTCGATGATGCCGGCTATGGAAAACGTTGAAGTTTTTGGGGCATTTTGTAAAAAATCAAAAAGTTTTCTTTTCTCACTGGATACTGAATGTAATGAGTTGAACTCTTCAGGGAATTCAATTTTGGCCTCTAGGCACCTTCTTTGAACTTTTGAGCAATTTTGGAGAAGTTGGATTTTTGGGTGAAAAAACTGACTGTTTCGATGATGCCGGCTATGGAAAACGTTGAAGTTTTTGGGGCATTTTGTAAAAAATCAAAAAGTTTTCTTTTCTCACTGACTGTTTCGATGATGCCGGCTATGGAAAACGTTGAAGTTTTTGGGGCATTTTGTAAAAAATCAAAAAGTTTTCTTTTCTCACTGGATACTGAATGTAATGAGTTGAACTCTTCAGGAAATTCAATTCTGGCCTCTAGGCACCTTCTGTGAACTTTTGAGCAATTTTGGAGAAGTTGTATTTTTGGGTGAAAAACTGACTTTTTCGATGATGCCGGCTATGGAAAACGTTGAAGTTTTTGGGGCATTTTGTAAAAAATCAAAAAGTTTTCTTTTCTCACTGGATACTGAATGTAATGAGTTGAACTCTTCAGGAAATTCAATTCTGGCCTCTAGGCACCTTCTGTGAACTTTTGAGCAATTTTGGAGAAGTTGTATTTTTGGGTGAAAAACTGACTTTTTCGATGATGCCGGCTATGGAAAACGTTGAAGTTTTGGGGGCATTTTGTAAAAAATCAAAAAGTTTTCTTTTCTCACTGGATACTGAATGTAATGAGTTGAACTCTTCAGGGAATTCAATTTTGGCCTCTAGGCACCTTCTTTGAACTTTTGAGCATTTTTGGAGAAGTTGGATTTTTGGGTGAAAAACTGACTTTTTCGATGATGCCGGCTATGGAAAACGTTGAAGTTTTGGGGGCATTGTGTAAAAAATCAAAAAGTTTTCTTTTCTCACTGGATACTGAATTTAATGAGTTGAACTCTTTAGGGAATTCAATTCTGGCCTCTAGGCACCTCCTCTGAAGTTTTGAGCAATTTTGGAGAAGTTGGATTTTTGGGTGAAAAACTGACTTTTTCGATGATGCCGGCTATGGAAAACGTTGAAGTTTTGGGGCATTTTGTAAAAAATCAAAAAGTTTTCTTTTCTCACTGGATACTGAATGTAATGAGTTGAACTCTTCAGGGAATTCAATTTGGCCTCTAAGCACCTTCTTTGAACTTTTGAGCATTTTTGGAGAAGTTGGATTTTTGGGTGAAAAACTGACTTTTTCGATGATGCCGGCTATGGAAAACGTTGAAGTTTTGGGGGCATTGTGTAAAAAATCAAAAAGTTTTCTTTTCTCACTGGATACTGAATTTAATGAGTTGAACTCTTTAGGGAATTCAATTTTGGCCTCTAGGCACCTCCTCTGAAGTTTTGAGCAATTTGGAGAAGTTGGTTTTTTGGGTGAAAACTAACTTTTTCGATGATGCCGGCTATGGAAAACGTTGAAGTTTTGGGGGCATTTTGTAAAAAATCAAAAAGTTTTCTTTTCTCACTGGATACTGAATGTAATGAGTTGAACTCTTCAGGGAATTCAATTCTGGCCTCTAGGCACCTTCTTTGAACTTTTGAGCATTTTTGGAGAAGTTGGATTTTTGGGTGAAAAACTGACTTTTTCGATGATGCCGGCTATGGAAAACGTTGAAGTTTTGGGGGCATTGTGTAAAAAATCAAAAAGTTTTCTTTTCTCACTGGATACTGAATTTAATGAGTTGAACTCTTTAGGGAATTCAATTTTGGCCTCTAGGCACCTCCTCTGAAGTTTTGAGCAATTTTGGAGAAGTTGGTTTTTTGGGTGAAAACTAACTTTTTCGATGATGCCGGCTATGGAAAACGTTGAAGTTTTGGGGGCATTTTGTAAAAAATCAAAAAGTTTTCTTTTCTCACTGGATACTGAATGTAATGAGTTGAACTCTTCAGGGAATTCAATTCCGGCCTCTAGGCACCTCCTGAGTACCAAAGTGAATACGTCACATGCACAAAATGTGTGTGAAAGACATTAGCGCGTGATTCAGCCTTTGAACCAACACGCGTGCGTACTCCATTCCTTTGCACTACACTTTCTGGTTTTAAATGACATCACACTTAGGTACTCCATGGATTTCAATATCTCCCTATAATTGAATGTGTTTTGTGTCAGATATTTAATCATGAAGACTTCAAATAATCCATCGAATGAATGGAGCATTATAAAAAATAAACCTCTGTGTACCATATTCATTTTGTTGACAGCACATTGCCAGACACTGTAGTAAGCAGCGCGTGCTACATATCCTCCCTGTCCATGTTTCGGAGGTTGTTAGCTGAGGCAGCACTGATTGACAGAATAGACCTTCAGAGTACAGGTATAATATTTTTTTTTATTTCTTGTTTCCTTTGCTAACTTGTACTCCAAATAAAGCACAATGCTTTATTAATGGAATAAATGTGTGCTCCGGAGGCTTTTATCACTCTGTTTAAGACCGCTTAGAGTCTGGGTGCTGATAATTACCCGAGCCGGAGGCAAGGCGAGGGTAATTATCAGCACCCAGACTCTAAGCGGGCTTAAACAGAGTGATAAATACCGACCGAGCACATATTTATTCCCATTCATAAATACCTTTTCGGTAAAAAAAAATCAAATAATTCGTTCAAAAATCCCGATTTTGTTCAACAAGTTCACTTCATGCTTTTTGAAACATCCCCCTAGCAAAATAATGGAGTGTTCAGCTGGCGAGTAAGATGTAAACAACCCTTTTATGGAGATTGACGCACTCGTAGCATGTTCTGCGCGATGTCGCACCTGGGGCATTGTGTTTTGAATTGAGAACTATAAAATTTCGACTCTCTGGTAGTGTTGCGCATGCCTACGTGAGGACTGTGAACGTTCAACCAATAAAACGGTAAGAGGCACTGGATTTTTAGGAGTCCACATTTTATGTGACACTGGAAAAGTGTTTAAGACCAGCTAACTATGTCTTTATCATCCGTTTAAGACCGGCCACGTGACGGGCTCTCGACCAATAGGAATAGCTAAACTGTCTGAGGTATTTATGAATTTTTATTATTATTATTATTATTATTGTTTGTTTCTGGTCATGAACCAAGGATTCCTCAAAAGGCCCTGGGCACTGTAGCTCGCAAGCCTGAAGAAACCTGTGGAGAGAAGGCAGTGAGAAAAAAAATTACAGCTTTAAGAGGTGGAAGGAAAACCCCAGAGGAATATTCTGGGGAAAACCCATGGAATCAAGTAGAGACTGAAAACCCAATCCACAGGAATCAAATCCAGTTACGAGACCCCAAGGATTGAGCATTCAGTGTGTGTCTTTTCTCAATATGCATTCACTTACACGTATGTCATGTATGTGTATGTTAATTGTTTGGACACTGTGTTGTCACAGCATTATAACTGTTCATGGTAATAGACATACATGTATTTTCTCAATTATTCCATTCTTATGCAGTCATATTGCTTGCTCACTTCATGTACTGTATGTTTGAGGACTGCTAAAGATTCTTATTGTCCACAAGGACATGTGTACTATTAACATGTATGTCCACGTATTATAGAACAGTTGTTTGGACAGACGCCATTTTGTATGTTTTAAAACTTGCATATTTTTTAAATAGCATGCTATTTTTAAAAAATAGCAACCTATTTTACCTCTATTTTACCTCTAATTTTTAAAAAGATATTTTTTCACTATTCTAGTTTTTCGCCTTTTTTGGGGGGTGGCGAAATACAATGGAAAAAAATAGATTTAAAAAAAATGTATTTTCAATAGAAAATAAATATATTTTTTCTCTACTTTATTTCGACCTGGGTGTAGCTGAAACTTCAACGGGTTTGTTGTTATGCACCCTACTTTAAGATTTGGAGCAATTACGTTGCACCAAATGGAAAAAAAATGCACAAAAGCTAGTGATCATACGCGCCTTTAAAAGCACTGTATTCATTCGTTTGTTTTTTTGGCAGATCTGATCCACAGTCCAGTTCTATCCAGTTTCCCCCAGGCTACGCTCTACCCTGACTTCATGGATCATACGCGCCTTTAAAATCACTGTATTCATTCGTTTTTTTTGGCAGATCTGATCCACAGTCCTGTTCTATCCAGTTTCCCCCAGGCTACGCTCTACCCTGACTTCATGGATGCACTCAGAGTAAGTTTTATAGGCCGTACTTAGAATGACTGATTTTTCCTGCTAATGACTCATCGTAGAAGTATGAGGTCACGTAGGGGCATCTCCAATAGTGATGTGTCCTAAGGGCCCGTGACCATTCAGCCCCGGTATGAAAAGGGCCCCCCGGTAAGCTTGTCCCCTCCCAAGAAGTCCTCTCGTACCGTCCCAGCTACCAGCCTAGGAGCTGGTCTGGTTGCTAATCAGGAACTCCTCTATCCTGGGGTCTTTTGTTTGCAAGTATTGACACATGTAATATATCCCAGAAGAAACCCGCTTGTGGTTTTCATCTCTCAGTGCGAAACAATAGAACACTTTCGTCGGCACAGATCAAAACCCCTGCCATGGGGTTTCGCGCACAATGGGACCGTAAATTACCAAGGCGTTATGGAAGGATTTTATTTTTATTCCGGTAAGTCTGCTATTGTTCTGCTCTGGACGTTCTCTGAAGGGCAATAAATTGATGCGCCTGACTGACTTCAAAACTTCTGGTCAGACAGGACCATGTACCAGACGAGATTGGGCTGAAGACCGGACTGGCTTTGGACTGGACGAGGTACCGGGGGGCCCTTTTCATACCAGGGCTGAATGGTCACGGTCCCTAACAATGTCTCGTCCACCGTTTTACGGACCATTTGAACAAGCGATTTAGATGAACATTTTCTAGTTGAAATTTCTCAGACTTTAAGAATACAGAGGTCTGCGAAATGTGACTGTAGACATCATTCAGGATGTGAAGGGTGCCGTTATTTTTCTTTTCCAACTGATTTTTGAAAAAAATGATGAAAATGGGGTCACAGTATGTATTGCTATGTTAGGCCATGCTTGTTTGGGTACCTCACCCTGGTCAACGCGTGACCTCGGTGGCCTACGACGTAACCACTTCTATATATGGCGTCTTTTCTCCAGATGTTTAAATGCTTCATGCAAAACTGAATGCAAAGCATTTTTCATGACATCAGCAACTGAAGCTTCATTGTAACATTCGCCATTGCCCTTACTAATTCCAGGGTTCGAAATTAGCGGTAGCCCGCTAGCCAAATGCTAGTCAAAACAGCGACGGGCTAGTCAAACTATTCCTTAAGTAGCCCACCTGGCGAGTGAAAAAATTATTGGGATACGGCAAAGATGAAAGGACAGGAAGAAATGAATCGTTAAATTCAGAAAGCAAACCTGTATCACTTTGTGTATAATTTTATGAACTGTTTAAAAGGGAATGTACAACATTTGCTTTTGCTGCAATTTTCAGAAATAAATGGATTTGGAGGATTATTATGTTATAGCAAATATTGTTAAAATGATTTTTTTTCTTCACATTTTGGGCTTGAAGATGCTGGAAAAACCAAGAAAACCAATCATGTTCTTGCAGTCTGGTTCCCTGACCCACTTAAGATGAAACGGAGCAATTTATAGACTTTAGCCTAGAATTGTAATGTAAGAGAATCAGTCTAGCAGACTTGTACCCCTTCACAGGTGTGTAATCAATTGCAAAGAAAATGCGGAATAACTAATTATGAAAATTCAGAGCAGTTTTTGAAAAATAACCAGAAAAAAGTTTCTTGAAAAATTTCTTGAAAATGTCAGCAGAACAGGAGCCACGATTTTACAGGATGCTTTAGACTGTCATTCCCTTACAATCCAGTAAGGTATTTCGTGATAATTTGATCATTTCATTTTGTGATGTTTGCAAATGTTGTATCTTCCCTTTAAAGGGTTAAATTATAAGAATATAAATATGCGGGCTAGTGAAAATGCCTGCGGGCTAGTTAAGAGTCTGTTTCAGTAGCCTGGCTGGCTGGTGAACAGAAAAGTTAAGGTCGAACCCTGCTAATTGGCTTTGCGCTGAAATTCGCATGAAGTACAAGCATAAACCGGCCTTTGACACCAGGGGCCAATTTCATAGAGCTGCTTAAGCACAAAATTTGCTTAAGCACAAAAACGTCTTGCTTAATAAAATCAGGTTACCGGCCAAAACTCCATGCGATTGTTGTGCTAAGTAAACAACAGCTAAATACCAGTCACAAGCAATGTACATCACATGGAGTTTTGGCTGGTAACCTAATTTTACTAAGCAATGTTTTTTTGTGCTTAAGCAAATTTTCTGCTTAAGCAGCTCTATGAAATTGGGCCCAGCTTACATGGCCCAATTTCATAGCGCTGCTTAATAGCTGACTTTGTGCTTACCGAGCCGCCATCTATTTCATAGGGACCATCAGTAAGCACAGCAAAAGCACGCTTAACCCCAGGAGAAAACTTTGCTTAAATCAGTGACGTAACAATAGAAATCTCCATGCGCACGCAACCGTTAGCATGAAATAGTGGTTAAGCAGCAGCATGATTTTCTGCTATAGTAAGCACAACTTTTCTGCTTACTATTAAGCAGTGCTATGAAATTGGGCCCAGGTCACAGAAGTGGGTATTGGAATAAAGTTTCTAGAGAGGGAATACGCCACTTTTGACAACAGAAACTGATGAGAAAATTTTCCCAGTTATGAGAATTGTTGTTAAAAGCTAAATAGCTGTGTCCTTGTGATATATGTTTCTTTTTTTTTTATCTCCTTTCCTCAGAGTTCCTGGGCAGACAAAAAGCGGACGATGAAAAAATCAGTTAAGGTGAGGTCTTTGCATATCCCATTGTGTGTTAATGTTAAAAAGAAAAAAAATGAGAGGCAAGGCTATCTATATCCTTTGGAATTGGAAATAAATGATAAGGTGCTTTGTTGTCATGTTATAGAGACAATCACCTCTTAACTTACTTATCTCGCTATTGACCTATCGCGGTAGAATCGCATTAGAATCGCGTTAGAATCGCGTTAGAATCGCGTTAGAATCGCGTCAACACAGCTTGTGAAATATTGTCCAATTACATGAAATACAAATGGACGCTGAACGCGCAAAATCTGAGACAAACAAACCTTAGTGCACAAAAATTCCATAAGGTTGTCTAAGGGGCGTGGCTAACTCGCTAACGGCAACAGGTCAGTTATTCAAATAGCGAATGTTTCTGAGTCCAATTAAAAGAATAATTTCATGAGGTGACAGATGGCATGTTCTATTCCACTAGGCGAAGCCGAGTAGATTTTTCGCCTCATGGAAATTATTCTTTCCATTAATAAACGAATGTGAAACATTCATTATTATTTTATACACCACCTGAATAAATCCTCTTAATCTGATTGGTCAGAGGCTGAGCCACCAAAAGTGTGACCGTGCAATTAAACTTTCGTTTACCGTATGAGTTTCTGTTTTTGCCGTGCAGCTGTGCCAGGCATTGGGACGAATAATTCAATGACACATGATCAACGGCCCGCCAATCAGTTGACGGGGTATTCAGGCATTGTATAAAATGACTTAACTCAACCAAAATTTTATTTTAGAGAAACATCTTTACCAGTTTGTTTTTGATTTTTCAGGTTTCTCGAAGCTTCCAAGACCTAAAAAAGTTGAACTATTTCCAACTCCCCAAAATTTGTAAAGTTTTCTTTAATTGTGTTCAGCTCTTGCAAACTCGCAGTGCAAAAACTTGCCATGATGTCACAAATTTGTGTTCGCTTCCGCTTCCGTGCTTAGTATGAAACAAGTAGGAATTCATGTCAAGTTTTACAATATCCACTACAAGTGCCTCAGTTTTCAGACAGTAGATGGTGCATATACTCCCTTTTACACATGAGTTTTGATTTTGACCAGGGCCTTCGAAATTGTAAGAACGATAAATACAAAATAATTACAAAGTAGTCAACTTATATTTGTCTTGCTACATACAGAGAGACCTTGAGCAAATGAAGAAGTTATTCAGAGACGCCTGCATGGAGAGCATCTACCTCCTACTTCAGTCAGCTACGCTGCCTCCTTACAAGTTTGGTGACAAAGACAATGAACAGGTAAGATGGATCGGGGCAGGGGAGGGGCAAGGGGGGGGGAGAGGGGGGCGTAGCATATATCCCCCACTTGTGTCTTGGGATATAGGATTATCCTACCTCATAGTGCTACTTTAAAATACAAGAGCACTACTCATTCCCTCGCGTAGAATACTTTAAAATACGTCCCGGGGCAAACGTTTTCAATGAATCTGAGTTATTGTAGAACATGTTTGAAATGAGATGGAATTTTTTTTAAGTGAAACTTATGCAGCCTTTGACATTTTCAAAGGGCACATCTATCCATGGAGATGTTGATATTACCTCATTCAGGGAAATTAACCAGGTACACTTTGATAGCTCAGTTTGCAAATGGGTCATTCTATAAATTTAGGGTCCAAAGTGTGACATTTTCCCCGTCCCTGTTACCTTGGTTCTTCTTAATATGCCATTCAAGTATCATTAAGAATGACCTCCAACAATGTTTTCTTTGTTGTGTAAGTGGTTTGCTATTCATATTCACTGGCCACGTGGTGATAAAATTCTCCACATTTTCCAAATATGGTCATAACTTTTTTTCAATGGGCCAATAAGGCCAAGATTCCATGTAATCCTCACCCCTGAAATACACCACAAGCCTGTAGACTCCCATTGGCCAGACCTAACCACTGCAGAGTAAGGAGTGTTGAAAGACAGCAGCCCCAAGAGGCGCCTTATGCCTTTGTGCAATAATTGGAGATCTTAGTGGCCAACACCTTTGTGCCGCCGATCTCTCTGTGTCAACCCCTCGTGCCGCCCAAAGCTCAGACAGGTCGTAAACAATCCTGGCCCACACAAAGGCCATGTGACCTAAAAACAGTTATTGACCTAGAAACAGTGTGGTGATAAAATTCTCCATGTGGTTTCACGGTGTGATTTTTTTTGGTCACTCGACTCCGAGGGTTAAAGAGTGCATTGGAATTAGAAAATGTTATCACAGATGTCAGATGTAACAGGGACAAAACAAAGTGGACCCACATTTAAACAATGACTCAGAGTGCCGTGGTCTGGTGTTCTGGAGGTCCCAGGTTCAAATTTAATTAATCGTTATATTTATTTTTCTCTCCCTTCTTTTTTTCAAGGAACGATGGGAGGAAATTTCTGGTCTGATGCAGAAGAACCGAACCAGAGGTGTACTGGACAACCTCCTGAAGCCTGGTGTGATGCACACGCCCTTTGACATTGGGGAAGTAACCTTTAACCTTTTGGAGGTGTACCATGAGGAAAGCTGACGTCAACTGGTCCTGTAGGTGTAAACGTGTAACAGTTTTCACAAGACAAAGAGTCCTAGTCGAGTCTGTCACAAGTCAAATCATTAGTTAACCCCTCCTCACAGGCTGATGGCTATAGCCACGCTCCGATATGCCGTGATAATGCCGAGGTGTGACAAGGTGGGGGCACCTGCTAAGCAGCTGCTACTGTGCAGTGTCGCTACTGCGCAGAGGCTACAGTGCAGTGGCTGCTGTGCAGTGATGCGTATAAGCCTGTGCAGTGAGGTCTCAAAACCCGGTGGCAAGGGGTTAAAATAACAAAGCCCTTTTCACACTATCGTCTTTCCTAACCGTGTTGGAATCAACACGGATTCACTGTAAGCAGAACGGGGTCCTTTCGAACACGGGTAGGCAAGGCATACCGTTTTCACTCACAATGGTGTGTGCACGGGTCGGCTGTAGATTTGAGAGTTTCCCCCCGGGTAGAATTGGGATTTTACCCGTGTAGAGCACCGGACCCGCATAGACTAATCCGGCGACAGCCATTTCCTGAGGTGGCACCAGGCTGGCGTGAGTCTCGCTCAGGTAATACGTACGCACTCCGGGCTCCTTCAACCAATAGAGTTTAAATGTGCGCGCCTTGTCTTAAAAGGGAATATACATCATTTGCTTTTGCTGTAATTTTCAGAAATGGATGGAATTGGGGGGGGGTTGGAAATATATAGCAAATATAGTTACACTGACTTTTTTGAGGTTTTTGGTTCGAAAATGCTATAAAAACCAAGAAAAACAATCATTTTCCTGTAGTCTGGTTCCCTGACTCCATATAAGAAGAACAGAGCAGTTTACATACATTGGGGAATTTTAAAGTCAGGGAACTAGTCTAGCTGGCTTGTACCCGTTCATAGGTGTGTAATCAATTGCAAACAAGTGCGATGGTCAATTGGGGCCAGTATTTGAAAAAAAAAACAGTTTTTTTCCAATGCTGATACAAAAATACCACTTTTCTTGAAAATGACAGTATACCAGGTGCCATGATTTTACAGGATGCTTTACACTGTCATTCACTAACAGTCCAGCAAGGTATTTCAAAATGATTTGGTAGTTTTATTTTTTGATGTTTGCAAATGTTGTATTTTCCCTTTAAGAATGCTTGCAGCATGCGCGCGAGCCTGGTGCCACTGCAGTAACAGCTTCTAATTCCGGTCGCCAGATTCTGCTATAGAAGCCGTGTTAGATTCTTGCTTGTGTGAAAGGGGTTCCTGAAATCACCTCGTTGGTCCCGGATCTGACATGGAGATTGTAGCCACGATGAAAGATCCTCAAGTCAGTCACAAGTACCAGGGGATGAACAGTGACTCAGAAATGCCTTTCTCATAGTGCATTTGAATAGCTTGTGAATGGTCTTGAGACCGAAGAAACTTTTGATTGACTTGTGATTGATTTTTAGTAGGACCTGTGAAGTCTGTACTATATTCTGTCAAGACATTCCGAGCCATATTCGTCCAAATCAGTACAGAATTCCTCGGAGGTTGAAACCAAAGAAATTGATGTTGATGCAATTATGTGGTGACTAGAAAAACATTCCACGCATGTGACTTATCCCCTTTTTTTGTCGCAAACTATTGTAAACTTTTTGCTTGTGGAGCTGTGTTTGGTTTCGTTTTTGAAAGTAATAGAGACAGCTGTACAATTCTGCAGTTTCATAAATGTCCATGAACCGTAACAGAACTCAACCCATCAAACCCCATCGGCATGTTTTGTTGGAATTTGTCAGGATGGGTACAGTACCCCTAAACTGACAGTCTTTTACATTGGGTTGGCACACCTCCAGAATCAAAGTCAGAAATATGTGTGTGCAGTTTCCCAAATGGTGTTGGAATTTGCCAGGATGGGTATGGTTCCTAGTAAATCATGCTAGGAAGTTAGGATTAATTGCACAGCATTGCATGAAAAGTACTGTCTTGAAAAAGCTGTAGGAAGTTTTATAAAAGCATTTAGGAACAAGTATAAATTATATTTATTAAAAAAAAATATACTCAGGTTAATCTGGTACAGAAACCAATTTAAGGATATTATATTCAAGATACAAACAGCATAATATCTGAGGATTTTACACGATTATCTGAAACTTCGGATACTACTAATTATAATAAAAAATACTTTTTTTTTTTGATTGTCTTTGGTACAATTTTACATCAGGATAAAGTAATTTGTTTGTTGCTTAACTCTAACCACCCAAAACCCTTCAAAATCCAATTGCAGGTTTTGTTGGACTCTGTTGGAGTGAGCACTGCACTAGTAAACTGATTATGCTTTATATGGGGTCAGGTATATGTACCACCATAATCAGAGTCCATGGTTTTGTAAGAGTGGTTCACTCAAGGTTAAAAAAAGTGTTTGCCTTTAGCTAACATGATAATGCTACACTCAACCAAAAAAGAAAGTCCCCCTTTGTCATATCTTTTTGTCTAACTCAAAAACTACTGAGCACATCTTGCTCAAATTACGACTAATCAGTACAGAAATTCCTTAGCAATCCAGCTATACTCTTTGGCCCAAAACGGTTATATTGTGTACGAATTTATGCAATTTATGACAAATGATACCGAAAACAGTTGTACTTTTGTATACGTGCATGTTGCGGTTCACACTCACCTTTCAAGTGTACAAAAGTGCAACTTTTTTTTCGGTACCACTTGTCATAAATTGCATCAGTTTGTACACATTATCACTGTTTTGGGCCAAACAAAGAGTATGGCTGGATTGCTAAGGAATTTCTGTACTGATCAGTCGTTATTTGAGCAAGATGTGCCCAGTAGTTTTTGAGTTAGACAAAAAAGTATTAAGGGGGGACTTTCTTTTTTGGTTGAGTGTATAAGCATTGTGTGACCAGTGCCTTCTGATTGCCTATAAAAAAATCTCAGTTTTTGCAAATTTCTTCAAAAATGTGTCCCATCCACTGCGCTCTCAAAAAGCATCATCTACTTTTTGTACAAGGAGTCCATGCTAGACCCTTGCAATCTGTGATGATTGCAGGGGTTTCTGAAATCAGTAATAATGTAAAACAGCAGTGCATTCAACAGGTTTGGCTGATTTTAATCATGTTGATTTAAATCACTGATTTAAATCGCAATTTATTTAAATCAAATGATTTTTTTTTTTTAATCACTGATTTAAATCACTTTTTTTGTAAAAATCTTATTTTTGAAATTGATTGAGGGTCATTTTAATCATTTAAATCAACTGATTCCTCTTAATTACAAAGTGTAAGATGTTGTTAACACATTCAAGCACCCCTACATGTACTTCATCAACATCGACTCAACTTGCATGATTACCCAAAATCATTGTTTTGATTAAAGTCATGATCCGAGTTTAAAAGTTTTTCTTTGAAGTTTGAATTTTAAAGACAGCACACTCAGTTTTGCTTTAATCATTCTTTGATCAATAATATTACAGTAATATTGTGAATCAATCAATCAACTGTGCTGGTGGAGGCTTACCTGAACCATCTAAAAGTGTATTAAGTCCTGTTTCTCCACAAAAATGTAGATTGAGATTTATATAATACCTTTTAGAGGTTGATTTCTGTTCTCCACCTTGTATGAAGAACCATCAATCAAACACTATAAGTTTCACAAGAATCAGTGCTGTCATTTTGAAAATAGAAGCATTTTCATGAAATAAACACGCCCATGGAGAACTGTACTCATTTTTTGTATGCCATGTTCACATATACTATCACGATTTTCATTCATAGCAAGATACAAGTGTGTACAGTTAGCTTTATAGCTTAACGGTGTAAATTGCAAACCTTATGAGCGTCATAAACATTTTTATTTTCTTATGTAGCCTGGTTTCCATTTTGAAATTTCCCCACAAGTGACATTCCAAACCTTACATTTTTACTGTCTGAGAACTTAATGAGTAATTTATAGATTGGTTACGGGTATCGGATCCTACAATGACATCAACATTTGGGTACTTGATTTCCGATGCACAGTCCTAGAAGACTATCCAGGGGTGGGGGAAGGGGATCTGTTACACGGTACCCTGTGGAGACATGTGCATAATAGGGAACACAAGATTGTATACGTCTCCACAGGGCAATTTCTATAGGTGAATACGTCTCCACAAGGTTATCACGAAATAGATATATGGATTTTACTCATAAACTAGAAATTTCCAAGGTGTGTTGATCCGTCGCTAATTGAAGTATTTAATATATAAGGGACATTAAGTCTGAATTTCAGCCCATGAAATTAATTCTGGTTAAAATAGGAGCTTTTGAAACTACAATTTCAAAATCTAAAATTTTAGTGCATGATGAGAACAAAGAAATGACTCCACAAGGATACAAATGCCAGTATTATGGTGTGCAAAATGGGTACTTTTTCAGAAAAAAGTAGCCCCCATTTTTTTGGGGGGGGGGGTAAAAACAGGGGAGGTGTTACAACCAGTACCGATTGTGAGGCCTTGGCACATTGCTTTATTACAAAGAAGGCAAACTGTCGGGGGGAAAGTCATCATTATGATATCTGACGACAGGTCTACTTAAATTTCAGTGTTTTGCATGGTCAGGGAAAAGGGGCCAAGCAGGCATTTGCTTCTACCCTCTCCCCCTCGCCACCACAACCCAAACCATTATTTTGTAAAAATTGTCTGATTTAATCATTGTCTGAATTAATTCTTGTGTTTTTCTGCTGTATAGATCTATAGACATACGTACTGTTCATGTGCATCGTTTCTAATCGTCAAAGATTATTTTCCTGTATTTTGCCTGATTTCTTATCAACCATGATTTTTCCCCCCACAAATCTCGCATATTACACACGAAGAAATTTGCCACATACGATGTTTACCGATGAGTCAGTGAATTAATCAGTGACTTTAGTGTAATTCATTGTCAATGTAATAATTTTGTTATTCCGGAAGTGGCCTGTAATTACATCAGTTTATATGATACCATTTATAATTGTCAAAGATTATTTTCCTGTATTACATTGTCAAAAGATTATTTTCCTTATTTTGCGTATTACACACGAAGAAATTTGCCACATACTGTGTTTGCCGATCAGTCAGTGAAGTAATCAATTGATCTGTCTTTCAATGACTTTAGTGTAATTCATTGTAAATGTAATAATTTTGTTATTCCGGAAGTGGCCTATATTACACAACCTTTCCCAGTTGTGCTTTTTTCATACTTATTTGAAGTAAGATATTTTAGCATGTGTATATATAGAGCAGAATTTGTATATATGAATATTTGTAAAAACAAAAATTGTAGTCGTCTCTGAAATAAACAATTTTGCTTGAGCCAAATTAGATTGTTGAAGTGCAGTGCCGGGCTTTGTGTTCCCTATAAGCTTGAACTGCAAATGAGATGTTTCGTACGTCATTTTTTTCTTTTTTTTACTTAAATTTCCAATTTTTTGGGTAATTTCAGTTACAAAACCAAATTTACAAACATACAAAAACAACCAGATATCATGCCCATGCAGGCTGATGCCTTGCAAGGATAAAATCTGTCATTCAATGATAGGTGGAAATTTGGCGTAACAAATAGGGGAAAAAAAGTAGTTTTGAAAGTTACAAAATGTTTTTCGCCCTCCATTTTTAATCATATTTTAATACGTTTGTGAGACAATACATGACTCTGTTACATCTCTAAATACTATGTTCTCTCTAAACAGTGGGTGTTTTGAAGTGTTTTTTCCCCCTTGAACATGATTGATGAAGTTTTAGGCCCGAATTCTCTTATGGTGTTGTGTTATGCCCCAACTATCGCATCGGTCCCAACTATAGTTGGGACTGTCCCAACTATAGTGCGACAGTTGTTCCGCGGCGCTGGCACCACGTGCATGCATGCCGCAGGGCCGGCCACGTGGTACTGCCTAGTTGGATGAGTTGTCCAACTATAGATGGGCCCCACCAATAGCTAATTTCATTAGTTCCAACATGGAGCTAAGGGGGGGGGGGGCCTAGGAACATGCGGTAGGGAATGTTTTAAAGTTGTACATCAATGTAAACTATAGTTGGGACCGAAAAATAAAAAGATTGGAGTGGCCCAACTATAGATTGGCCCCATCAATATAGCTAATTTCATTGGTACCAAGTAAAGTCAGACGTGTATCGGAGCTGTAGGGAATGTTTTATAGTCGTACAGCAACGTAAACTATAGTTGGGACCGCAAAATAAAAAAACAATTGGAGTGGCCCAACTATAGATGGGCCCCACCCATAGCTAATTTCAATGGTCCCAAGTAAAGTCAGACGTGTATCAATGTTTTATAATTGTACATCAATCTGAACTATAGTTGGAACACCGCAAAATAAAAAGATTGGAGTGGCCCAACCGCCCAACTATAGATGGGCCCCCTTGATGACTCGCAACTATAGTTAGTTGGGCCAGCCCAACTGTGGAATTACAGTTGGGACGATCCCAACTATAGTTGGGACCGATACCATAGTTGGGGCGTAACAATGGTACACTGTATACGGGTACCGGGTATGTGTATGTAGTTGATACATTGTGACCATATATGGGTAGCTAGCTACCGTTATGTGCGCGCCAGGCATATATGCAGGTCGACACCGGTCAAGGTCAAACAAACTAGGCCAGGTTTTCGTTAGCCAGGTTGAGCTCGGATCAACTTTGCTACACTTTCACTGCTGTTTGGTTGGTCAATCGAGTGATCAGATAGAGTTTTCTATGGCACCCACACCGACCCTCGTAGTCCACGGCGGCGCCGGTGCGTTGAGCCTGGGTCCCGTCTCTATCGATGATCTGAAGGCCGGGATCCTGCAAGCCGCTCGGGCGGGATACAAACATCTCGCCGGGCAGACGTCCTCGGCACTTGATGCAGTGGAGGCAGCTGTTTGCTCCTTGGAAGACAATCCATTGTTCAATGCAGGTATGGAGGCAGGGTGCAGGTCATTTTGCCATGTCATGTTAATTCGTAAACTCATACTTCTTGCTTCTAATCTAAGTTCTAGTTCTTTGGCTTGAAGTTGAATGCATACTCAATAATCCTCAACATGTTCAATTGAAATCCTACAATTTCCTACTACTGTCTAAATTACTTTTGTATTACTATTAGTAGGGGTGGGTATTAGCCCATACTCTTTTAGCTGCCCCCCTCAAAATATGTAGTGACCCATGGGAATCAAGGGGAAAATACTTAAAAAATAATTTGAGACCGTTAACCTACGAAAGCCCATTAGCGCCACTGCAAGTATATATGTTGCGGATTATTTAATTCGTTATTACGGATTATTAATTCGTTATTACGGATTATTAATTCGTTATTACGGATTACTAATTCGTTATAACGGATTACTAATTCATTATAACGGATTATTAATTCGTTATTACGGATTATTTAATTCGTTATTACGGATTACTAATTCGTTATAATGGATTATTTAATTCGTTATTACGGATTATTAATTCGTTATTACGGATTATTTATTCGTTATTACGGATTATTAATTCATTATTACGGATTACTAATTCGTTATAACGGATTATTAATTCGTTATTACGGATTATTTAATTCGTTATTACGGATTACTAATTCGTTATAACGGATTATTTAATTCGTTATTACGAATCACTCATACGTTCTGAGTCATTACTCGGCAACTTAGTATAGCACAGGAGTGGTGCTGGTGTAAAGCAAACGTATGCAAAGATAGCGCCGCCTAGCGGCGCTATATACATAGGGAAAATACTTAAAAAATCATTTGAGACCGTTAACCTACGAAAGCCCATTAGCGCCACTGCAAGTATATATGTTGCGGATTATTTAATTCGTTATTACGGATTATTAATTCGTTATTACGGATTACTAATTCGTTATAACGGATTACTAATTCGTTATAACGGATTATTAATTCGTTATTACGGATTATTTAATTCGTTATTACGGATTACTAATTCGTTATAACGGATTATTTAATTCGTTATTACGGATTATTAATTCGTTATTACGGATTATTTATTCGTTATTACGGATTATTAATTCATTATTACGGATTACTAATTCGTTATAACGGATTATTAATTCGTTATTACGGATTATTTAATTCGTTATTACGGATTACTAATTCGTTATAACGGATTATTTAATTCGTTATTACGGATTATTAATTCGTTATTACGGATTATTTATTCGTTATTACGGATTATTAATTCATTATTACGGATTACTAATTCGTTATAACGGATTATTAATTCGTTATTACGGATTATTTAATTCGTTATTACGGATTACTAATTCGTTATAACGGATTATTTAATTCGTTATTACGAATCACTCATACGTTCTGAGTCATTACTCGGCAACTTAGTATAGCACAGGAGTGGTGCTGGTGTAAAGCAAACGTATGCAAAGATAGCGCCGCCTAGCGGCGCTATATACATAGGCCCCTGGTCACGTGCTCTCCACGTGTGAGAACATCAGACTTAATATACAAATAACGAATGTTTGTGAGTGCGATGGTAAGAATAATTTCAGGAGGTGACAGATTGAATGTTCTATTCCACGAGGCGAAGCCGAGTGGAATAGAACATTCAATCTGTCACCGAATGAAATTATTCTTTCCATCGCACGAACGTAAAACATTCGTTATTTGTTTTATACAACACCTGAATAAATTCTCGTCATTTGATTGGTAAATTATAAACTACAATTTATTTTGATTTCAAAGATGTTGAACTACCCCTTCACGAAAATGTTTGAACCCAACGCTGTAGCGCTGGCTCTTTGGAACAATACGCGCTACGCTGAACGCGCACACCAGCATGCATTTTGCACGTAAATACCGCGTCATGGAACAAGCGCAAAGTGAAACGGTATAACGCATGGGTATAACGCATGGTCGCACCGTGCATTATACCGAATAATAATATGTCACGTGATCTACAATTCACCAATCAGATGACGGGGATTTATTCAGGTGTTGTATAATTCGTAATAATGAATTAATAATCCGTAATAACGAATTAATAATCCGTAATAACGAATTAAATAATCCGTAATAACAAATTAATAATCCGTAGAAAAAGGATTTAATAATCCGTAATAACGAATTAATAATCCGTAATAACGAATTAGTAATGCGTTATAATGAATTAATAATCCGTAATAACGAATTAAATAATCCGTAATAACGAATTAATAATCCGTAATAATGAATTAAATAATCCGTATTATACAACACCTGAATAAATCCCCGTCATCTGATTGGTGAATTGTAGATCACGTGACATATTATTATTCGGTATAATGCACGGTGCGACCATGTGTTAAACCTTTTTACTTTGCGCTTGTTCCATGACGCGGTATTTGCGTGCAAAATGCATGCTGGTGTGCGCGTTCAGCGTAGCGCGTATTGTTCCAAAGAGCCAGCGCTACAGCGTTGGGTTCAAACATTTTCGTGAAGGGGTAGTTCAACATCTTTAAAATCAAAATAAATTGTAGTTTATAATTTACCAATCAAATGACGAGAATTTATTCAGGTGTTGTATAAAACAAATAACGAATGTTTTACGTTCGTGCGATGGAAAGAATAATTTCATTCGGTGACAGATTGAATGTTCTATTCCACTCGGCTTCGCCTCGTGGAATAGAACATTCAATCTGTCACCTCGTGAAATTATTCTTACCATTGCACTCACAAACATTTGTTATTTGTATAATAACGAATTAATAATCCGTAATAACGAATTAGTAATCCGTAATAACGAATTAATAATCCGTAATAACGAATTAATAATCCGTAATAACGAATAAAATAATCCGTAATAACAAATTAATAATCCGTTATAACGAATTAATAATCCTTTAAAACGAATTACATAATCTGCAACATATATACTTGCAGTGGCGCTAATGGGCTTTTGTATTAACCCCCCAGCCCAAGTGTACATGGCTCAAAGTGTCATTTTTAAAATATGGTATGGTGCCCCGACTCCTTGTGCACAAAGTGTATGTAACTATTTTTCGTCTCCAGACTATTTTCTCCAACACTGGTCTAGCATATAAATAAGTTAGTAAAATAGAGGAAATAAGGAAACTTCCCTTTATTTTTTGTTTAGTAAATCCTTTTGTTTCACCTCTTAAGTGTATTTATTATGTCATTACAACTTTAACCATTGCCAATACAAATTGTTTCTTTTTAAAAAGAAAAAATCTTAGGTTTAAAACACATGTCCATGCAGCTTTGTATGCGGAATGCAGTTATAATATGTACCGGTAGGTCTACTTTTTTTTGTTTGTTTTGCCTGGGAAAAAAAAAAAATTTCAGCACATACCAAAACAATAATTAAACACACATAAGTTGAAAAACATTTTCCTGAAATTAAATGGACCATTGAAAATTGCCAAAAGAAGAGGATTGCACTTTTAATTGTTTGCAATTTATTGAATTTTTCCTGTTTTCCAAGCTTACACATAACTTGGCTAGTATTAGTCCAAATGTGTTAAACAAGTTCAACTATATGTCAGATAAATTCACATACGCTGAATTGAAAAGGAAAAGCAGAGAATATTATATTTCTATTCACTCAAAAGTCATTGCGGGCATGATTCATGCTCAATGCATTGGACTACTTAGTACTTATCTAAGAGACGCCCATGGCCGGCTCTGTTGAAAATCATCCATCCTGGCATCTGCTTTTGTTACCCAAATATAGCTTCAAATTTTTCTAGTCTAGGGCCTAGTCTTCCATATGCTCATTTACTCATCAACCTGGTCTGATGATATGAATGGTCCTCCCTAGTCCCACTAACTGGGTCGCTAGAACTCCTTTTTTGACATTTGGGATGTGGTCGCTAGAACTCCTTTTTTGACATTTGGGATGTTGGTCTGTCGTACTAGCGACCCACTAAGGAAATATTGTCAATGTAACAATTTCTAAAAATCACGCAAAATACTTAAAGGGAAAGTATAACATTTGCAAACATCAAAAAATAAAACTACCAAATCATTTTGAAATACCTTGCTGGACTGTTAGTGAATGACATTGTAAAGCATCCTGTAAAATCATGGCACCTGGTATACCAGTAAATACTGTCATTTTCAAGAAAAGTGGTATTTTTGTATCAATTTCCAATGCTGATCGGCCGATCAGCATTGGAAAAAACTGGCTTTTTTTTCAAATACTGGCCCCAATTGACCATCACACTTGTTTGCAATCGATTACAAACCTATGAACGGGTACGAGCCAGCTAGACTGGTTCCTAGACCTTACAATTCCCCAATGTATGTAAACTGCTCTGTTTCTTCTTATATGGAGTCAGGGAACCAGACTACAGGAAAATGATTGTTTTTCTTGGTTTTTATAGCATTTTCGAACCCAAAACCTCAAAAAGTCAGTGTAACTGTATTTGCTATATATTTCCAATTTCTGAAAATTACAGTAAAAGCAAATGATGTACATGTATATATATTCCCTTTAACAAAACTACCTTTGAAAGCACCTACTGGCTTCTCCACATGTCAAAGACAAAGTAATGGGGCTTCAAAGCCTTCAATGATACTCACGATTACTTTGTGGGTTGCAAATCCGTGAAATTCAACCAGACATCGTACCGCAATCATTGAATAATGTTAATGGCTTTGATCTATCAACGCATTGTATTAACAAACTCCGCATGTAGATCGCGCGCGGTCGTGTCCCGGCCCCTGCTTCACGTACGTGTTTGTATGTGTACATGATGTAAGTCCATACTACCATATACAATGCGTTGATAGATCAAAGCCATAAACATGGCGGGTAAAAAAATTTTGCCACTGGTATCAAATGAGGGGAATAATCGTCATAGCGAAGGGTAAAAATGACTCCAAACTGGAAAATGATATTTAAAAGATGATCTTTTGCTAAAAAAAAAAATTGGTTTTAGTACTCAGAAACTCAGATTGCACCACTGTGTCTAAAATCCAAACCCCACGCTGTTAGGGCTTCTCGCTTCACGCTCACATTAGTACTCATCAAGGTATGGTCCCCCCCCCACACTTTTGAGAAGCGATTGACGCCCTTGGCCCCACCCTCGAAGAGACAAAAGTCTGGAATCTTTTTTTTTTTCGTGATGTAGCACTTGGGTGAGCTGTCCAAGTGCTAGAAAGAAAAGGGAAATTATTTTTTGCGCACAAAGCCTCCCAATTGTTTTAAGACATGGCTTCGCCCATAAAAGGGTCAGAAAAAAAATGGCATCAAATGGCATTGTTTTGAACTTTTTGAGGTTTTAGTGATCCTGAGAGTTTCAAACAATGTATCCTGAAAATGAATATTTGGGCTACCACAAGCCCACTGACTATCCTCCAAATCACTATTGCCGAGAGTCCCCTGAATCCCTAGGCTTGAGACAAATCCAATGTTTCAAAAATACTTTTTTTTGGACAGTATTGGTAACAACTTTCTTTTAATTGGTTTTGTTGTATTAGGTAAAGGATCAGCGCTGACTGTAGAGGGCAGCATTGAGATGGATGCGATCATCATGGAGGGTGCGGATCTACGGACAGGGAGCGTGGGTTGTGTGCAAAACATTAAGAACCCCGTTAGCCTTGCAAGATTGGTCATGGAAAAGGTGAAGCATTGTTTTTGACAATATTTTCTCTCAGTCGCATTAGGCCCAAGTCGGCAAATGCACCACCATGGTCGTTGCTACTGGAGGGGTGTGGGGGATGTCATATTCCCCACAAATACGTTTTTTTGTCAGCAGGATCATTGACCTAGCTCCCCCAGTAATTGTTGTCAATACAATCTTTGTCATGCGGGCTAAATCGTATATATGTACGCCGCAACAAAGAGCACCCATTTTTGTCTGATAATATCCAAGAGTGTCTGCTTTGAACAGCTTCTCCCCCCCCCCACCCCAATTTTTTGGAGAAAAATAAAAAAAAAAAAACCTAAAATCATCAATTACTACCTGTCACCCCTGAGTACATGCAGACACTTCCATATGGTCATACTCACAAAAATTGCCCCCTCCCCCAAAAAATTCCCTACCTACCTACCCCATTTTCAAATGCCATGTAATCCGAAGCAGAAATATTTGGGGGGGGGGGGCCTAAACACCCCTTGATATTATTCTGTTAGGCTTGCTGTCATCAAGAAATGTAGGTGATTTCTAACAATCAGTCAAGTCGTTTGGCATCACATCAGATTAGGGGCCGTTCACAATTATCAACATTTTCACGAGCGTACAAACCGTACGCTGGGGGGGGGGGGGGAGGGTTTTAATGGCAGCCTTCCTTTTTTTTATTTTTGAAATGTCAATATCTTTTCTCGCCCGTTTATGCCCACCTAACGCTTTTTTTTTAATGTCGATCTGTGTTCTCGCCCGTCGCCACAGCCGACAGCCGCAACCGATGCCGCGCCAGGCCCAGCATTGCATCCCATGAACGTATTGTGTACAGAATGCGCGGCATTGTCCTACACACGTACATGAAAATGTACTTTGTACATGTATAGTCCGTATCCACTGCATGTTTTTAAAGGCCGGTGTCACATGTCATGGCCAAAAACTTGATCTACAAAAGTTACAAAAACCCTTTAAATCACATGCAAGTGTCTATATATAGACTTGTGTGAAAAAAAAAATCAACATTTTTTTTGTACACTTTTAGGGGGGAGGGGGGGGGTCTTGAAAAAGTGTACTCTTTGTACACTTGTGTAAATGTTGATAATTGTGAACGGCCCCTTACAGACCGTTTGGGTACTGGGCCTGGTAAGCCAATCCCTTTCACCCCGATTGGTGTGACGCCAGCAGCCGCCCTGTTACTGATGCGTGACACCCCGATCGGTCCGAACCGGTGACTCAGGATTTGAACGATAGGCAACAAAGATTGAAGTCTGGTCATTGTTGAAGAGTTATTCCACTCAAATCTGTTATGACGGATTACTGGCCGCCAACTCTTTGAAGCTCACATTCATTGTTGCCTGAAGAAGGCAACAAAATTGGTTCCTTTGTGATGAGCCAGAGCGTGACGCAGAAGCCTGGTGGAGTTAATCTGGGCCCTAGAGCTATCAGTTCCACCCAAGGTCCAAATCCCGTTGACATACTGGGCGGGCTCAACCCCAAGCGCTCCAGGAAGGGATTCTAATTTGAGGCCTGGCCTTACTCATTTTTGGAAATAAAGTGTGCTATCGACGAGATTGTGTTTCATGATCAAAAGCCTGCCCATGGCTTTTCACTGTTTTCTCAAAAAGTGTACTATCCACTGATCTTAAACTTCAACAGGTTAGGTTTGAGTAGTGTTATTATTGGAAACAAACAAAATGCATGAAACGCAAATTATCTTATATTCCTAGGCATGTATGTCTTCAAATTAATATTATTAACATTATTATAAATCATTTCTGGTAATGAAACCAAGGATTCCTCAAAAGCGCCCTAGGCACTGTAGCTTGCAAGCCTGAAGAAATCTGTGGAGAGAAGTCAATGAGAAGAAGTTACAGTTTTAGAGGTGGGAGGAAAAGCCCAGAAGAATATTCTGGGGACAACCCACGGAATCAGGCAGGGACTGAAAACCCAATCCACATTTTTGCCCAGGCGGGATTTGAACCCGGGTCACAGCGGTGGAAGGCGAGGAAAGTACCGCTACGCCAACCTGACTCCCCATTCAACTTGTTTTGATGTGATTTTACTTTGCCATTGTCTTTGATTGCTACCTTGTAACCTATAGCCTTTCTGGAATTGAATAACTCGCTAAACTCGGTAAACATTTTCTTTTCTTTTCTATAGACAGAGCATATTTTACTGGTTGGCGACGGAGCCAACAAGTTTGCCAGGGAGATGGGGGTGCCCGAAATCCCATCGGAAGAACTCATCACGGAGAGTAAACGCAAGTTCCTGAAAGAGAATGAAAAGTTTCAATCATCCGTCAAGTATCTGTATAAAGAGAGGTGAATAAAATGTCTCAAAAAGTATCAAAACATAATTAGTTTGTAATCAACCACATTGAACACATTAACTCTAACTCCCTAGGGGGTATGCAACATCGTATTGAAATTGGAGGATTCAGGACTGTTAAGGCTATTTCAGTAACACTTCAATATTTGCTCTTTTCACACTCCACCATTGGGCATGCACAGCCTCGATCTGGCAACTTTACACAATGAAAATAGCCGGTTCAGTGATCTGAAACCCGGACAAGGGAATCACTGAAGCGGCTGTATTTATTGTGTATAAAGTTGCCAGATCGAGGCTCTGCATGCCCATGGCGCAAGTGTGAAAAGAGCAAATTAACTATCTGATAGGAATGTACATTGTATTCAAGCAAGCAATGCTAATTTGTGTCAACGTTGGCAACGTTTGTGAAAATTGGAACTTGCCTCTAACATTGCAACAAAAAGGCAAACGGTAGTCCTGACTCCTGATTCGTTAGTATGTTTTCCAAAATGGCCGACACACAATGAGCATAATGATTTTGTCTGGGTGAAATTGTGCGACAGAGAAACACATGCACAATTTTTGGGGTCTTGTAACTGGATTTCATTACTAACGCAAGTGCCCCCGGGACACTTTTCGCCTGCATGCACACTCTTTTAAACCACCATAACTACTAGCGCCTGGATTATTTTTGCCGAAAATTTCAAGGCAAAATTTTCGAGCCAACTTCTGATGTACGTAACAGCCAAATGCCACAAATACTGATTCGCAAGAGTCATTTCAACAGTATTTGAACGATATTAACTGCCGAAAACTCATATGTTTTAATATTCCGGGGTGTGCACTGGAGCGTAAATTGAACAACAATAGGCCATGCACAACGGACAAAAAAAAGATCAACACTCAGTCCGCCTCCACAGACTTCACAGATTTTGTGTGCATGTACAAAACTGATGCACGAGGGATTAGTGTATTTAGACGTCAGCCGGAGGTGAGTGGAGGCAATCTTGATGTCTTAACTCGTCGGATGTGCCGGCATAAACAGCCAGTGCATGTTATCATGTCCTCCGATGCGAACTGGTTAAATGATGTTTTCTTTGATAGAATCCATGTCTAGGGAAATAATTTCACAGGGTATTTGGGACAAGCCCTATCTCCACTTTGAACAAGGATTTTTTTTCATTAAAACGGGAGGTACTTTCTGGGTACCAAATGATTACCAAATGTTTCTACAGGCTTCTACAGAACAATTATAATTGAGATGTTAAATCTGGTTTGTAGGGAGATGGGTATGGATGACCATGACACAGTAGGAGCCGTCGCGGTTGATGCCCACGGAAACGTTGCCTGCGCTACCTCCACGGGCGGAATCACAGCTCAAATGGTCGGACGTGTTGGTGACACCCCCCTCATTGGTAAGCCCCTCCCCCACAATAGTCCGGAGACATACTGACGTCACACTTTGTAACACATGTGTGTTTTCTTATGGGAGCCAGGTGGGATGGAAAATCACATGCTCAGTCCCATAAGAAAGTGCTCATGAATGTAAACAAAATTGTGACGTCGTTTAATCTCGGGTCTATTACCACTGCTTCCTGGACCATTTTATTTTGCTTGGAACGTTTCTGATGCTACCAAAAATCAATCTGTCCAGGACATTTTGGTAGGGCTGAGTCAATTCGAATAATTGAATATTTGAATATTCGACCTTCCAATCGATCGAATATTCGAATATTCGGTTATTTGGCCATTCCAAATTCCCTCAAAAGCAAAAATATGTACACAGTCAACGTACGTGAGCACGTCAGCATGCCATGCATGATTTCTTCACAGGTAAGTCAGGTATTTGACAACAATCAGTTGTTCTTCAGTCGTCAGTAATTTAAAGATTAACAATTACCAGAGAAGCTAGAGTGACGGATTCCTTGTTTGCATGGGGGACGTATTAAGCCGTGATCCCCAAACACGGCGGGTGGCGTCAGCTATTGTGACTCTCCGACCCTTAACTCGCAAACAGGAACCGAGCATATCTATTACTGGAAGCTTCTTGAAGTCTACAAAACGGTGTACTTCCTAGTCACAGTATTGAGGATAAAAAATCACTTTTATAGTAATCACACTTTTGTCACCAAGAATTGAGGAAATGATTTTATATCATTTTAAATAAACTTATTCTCAACAACCAAAAACTCCAAGAAAAAAACCTATGATATTTAGTGTCTTTATTCAATGAAATATGGGTCTTTGAATTGTAAATGCATATTTAAGTTTATGCAAATAATGGGCGTGGGCGTGGCATACACACGCCCCAGCTTGACACGTGCAAAGCAGTATTTCCTTGATTGCCCACAGGGGATGTATTATAAGCTGTGTACCCAAAACACGAAGGGTGACATTTCAGCAACCCACCTAAAGGAAAAAATATCGCCAGCCGAGCTCCGGCGGGCGCATTGTTGGCGGGCTAATTAGGGCACAGGTGCGCTGACCCGGTTCTTTTGTCTGGCTAAGTGCGTGCTCTGGAGATAACTTTCTAATAGATAGGCCACTAAAAGGTTTGGATTTTCCAACTTGCAAAATTTTGATACATTTTGTCTAGCTGTGGTTTTCTATGCTGGGAATCAGGGGTGCGGTGCGGTGAGTTGACCGCAAAGTCTGTCTGGCGAAATAAATGAGAGCTCTTTTGAGTTTGAAATCCTCTCTGTTGTCTGCCCTTTTTCTTGCGTTTTGCTCGACTTGGAGGACATAAGCCAGAGGTTCCCGCTATTATTACTGAAAGTATAATTGCTGAACTAGTTTTTGAAGTGTTTATGTATGTTTTATTTGTGCAAATATTGGGTGCAATTAGCAGACTAACCCAGCGAACAAAGCTGACGGACAGCGAACGAAAATGTGTTCGATAAAAGGGTGCTCTGATCAGTTGAGAGAACTAGATTATTTTGTACATGTACATGTATATAATTACGGAGGCATTGAGGCGAACATCTAACAGCCATAATAAATTTACCCCTAAAAGTAAACAAGAAATTCTATTAGAAAAATCCCAGAGTCCGTAACGTAAATGAACCAAGGTTTTCAAAACGTTTTAATGTAATGTTGGGGTTCATGACAAATTTTCTACAACACCGCCACGTGATGTGGGCAGCATACTGCGTGCAAGGCGATTCCCTATAACCACGTGCATTCGACACGATTGAACAGGCGATGGAAAACTTTTGGGGGAATTGGCTTCGCTTTACAGTGTAATGTACCGCTTCTTGTGCGACCCTGTGCGAGCAGTACGTCCTCAAAATAAGTACATAAAACGGAAAATACAAAGGCCCACACAGAAAAAAGAAATCAAGTTCTTTGCATGAGATTGCAGAGGTCTTCGAATATTCGAATATTCGGCACAGCCCTACATTTTGGGCAGCATTTTCCGTGGTTTTTTTTTTCATTTGAAATCCCTGATGCTAATCATATTGTGCATTTTGAAGGATTCAAGCGTAGTCTTACTCGCAAACCCAGTCCATATCTTACATGTAACTATTTTCACCTTGGGAGATTAATTATTCAGCACTTCCAAATATGGACTAACATACCTAATTGCTGACCAATCAGATTGCTGTTTACAAAAGCTGAGCCAGATTTGACCTATCAAATGAAATGGAAGCACGCCGTGCCATCCTGAAAAGCACTCTCCGTAGAGTTGGCAATGAGCCCCCAAAAATCTGGATATGTTTCGCCCTGTTTTCTCAGGATGTATACATGTAGTACAGCCTGTCTCAAAAAAAATGGTACAATCAGATGGGGACAGATGGGGGACACAATATCAAATGTCCCCCACCCCAGATTTTTGAACTCGTGTCTCATTTTTAAATACAGGGCCCTATTATGTGCTACAATGCCTCTTTTGCTATGAAAATATTGTTTAAAGTGGTCAGAAATTGCCTCAGATCGCTCCACAGAGCATCTAGAATCCACATTTTTTGCAGGGCCCTTAAGCAGGCCCCGAACCCCATGCCTGAAGTTTATAGTAGCTGATTCAATTACTCCAACCTCAATAAATAATGTTTAAATGTGTATCTTTTGGTTAGAAAAAAAAGTTAAAGTGGTCAGAAATTGCCTCAGATCACACCACACAGCATCTAGAATTCAAATTGTTTTTGCCTTAAGCTCATAGTAGCTGATTCAATGACTCCAACCTTGATAAATGTTTAAATGAGTATCTTTTGCTTACAAAAAAAAGTTACAGTTGTCAAAAATTGCCTCAGATCCCACCACAGAGAGTGTCTAGAATCCATTGTTTCGGGGCCCTTAAGCTGGCCCCAAACCCCACACCGTAAGTGCTTCGCACTTCGCGCTCGCATTTGTTCTGATCACAGGCATGCAACTTTTCCTCGGATCCGCTGATTCCCTCATTTTTTACTTCTCCCGAATGCCATTACACATTCAAAAATACTGCACAAAGTCTTGTGTGGTTTGGAGTTTACTCTTTTTTTTCTTCTAAATTTCCAGTTGCATGCCTATGATCAAGGTATGCCCCCCCCCCCCTACTTTTGAGAAGCGATCGACGCCTTTGGATAGAAGAACTTTTTGGTGGAGTGCTGTGGCCTCGTGGTTAAGGGCACTGATTCGTGGTCTGCGGGTAAAGCTGCAGGTTGTGGGTTCGAGTCCTAGCGGGGTCATGGTGCGTGTGCCCTTGGGCAAGGCGCTTTGTCACTCGTTGCTTCTCTCCACCCAGGAGTAAATGGGTACCTGTGAGGGCAGAGATGGTCATTGTGCATGGATGATTTAGCTTCCTTGCGCCTAACAGGCAGCATCGAGCTGAGAAGGTTTTAGGAGTGTTTGCCCGTTGAAACAGGGATAATAATAATTGTAAAGCGCTTTGATAACCCGCTGTGGCGTAAAAGCGCTATATAAATGCCTGTTATTACTACTATTACTGTAATAGGGCGACAGGTTTTGCGAACTCCGTCCACAATAGGGGGATACACCTTATTGAGGCGACAAAATAACTGTCGCCCTTTTATGAAAACGACCCTTAGGACAAGGAATTTTGCTGTCGCTAACCATCTAGATCGATTCCTCATGGTCCAATTAGTATAAATACTAAATTTCGTGGAAAAAACATAAGGTAAACTTGGGTTAGGTGACAGTTTAGGTTTGTGCACAAGTCTATGGGAAAGTCACCCTATTGGGGCGAAAAGAGTAAATATTATTATTATTATTATTATTATTATTATTGATCTTGCTTTTTGCAGGGAGTGGTGGCTATTGTGACAATGCAGTGGGTGCTGTGTCAACCACAGGTCACGGTGAGGCCATAGCTAGAGTCACCCTGGCTCGCAACATCATTTTCTACATGGAGCAAGGTAGGTGGGCATTAATAATTGTAAACTAAACAAAGAAATTGCCTGGTGGTGCAGAATTTGAAAATGCATAACCTCTAGATTTACCGTAATGGCACTCTACTGTTAAACTGAGCTGTCCAGCCCTATGTTAGTGGTCGCCCATTTTGTCAGTATCTTTGTTCAAGGGGCGCTAGTCAGAAACCATAAACCCGTATATGCCATGTAGCCAGGGATCACGCCCAAAGTTACCGTACAACACCAGCCACTGGAGCGGGATTTGAACTTGCGACCGCTAGATTACTTAACAATATGGTAATCCACACTGCACACAATTTCTTTGTTCAATTTAATATTTTTTTGGTTGGGGTAGAATTAGTCATCCATTAAAACACACACACACACCCAGTCATGTTCACACCGTCGATCGTGGACGTGCTATCGTCCCTCTTTTGTTTGTACCCCAACTTTTAAGGAAGACTCCCATAGGTTTTGTACACGACCCCAATCGCGGACGTATGCTGGGAATTGTGGACGATTATTGTTTCTCTTTTGTTCTCTGGTACTTTTTAGTCCATGGTTTGAATAGATGAACACGCCCACACTAGCACGTTTGTTTATGGTGTAAATCCAGAATTTTCTTTTGTTCTTCCCTTTTCCTTTGTTTGTCCTTTAACTTTTTGGCAACAGCTCTCTTTGGTTTTGTTCAAGTTTTCTAATCGAGGTCGTCCTCGATTTGGTTCCTGTCCTCCATTCACCGAAGATGTTGCACGTGCGTGTCCTTGCTTTACACCATAAATAAACGCGCATGTTTGTTTATGGTGTAAATCAAGGATATTCTATTGTTCCTCTTCCCTTTTCCTTTGTTTATACTCTAACTTTTTTTGCAACAGCTCTCATTGGTTTTGTACACGTTTTCTAATCAAGGTCATTCTCGATTTGGTTCCTGTCCTCAATTCATCTCGATTTACATCATTAACAAACGCACATACAAAATTTAGCATATACTGGTACAGGTCAAGTGGCAAGATTCCATTTTATTCAATATCAATTTTCAATATTTACATTGTCCATTGTGAATGTAAAATAAAAATGTACAGGTAAGAATATCTGAACATTGGTAATTATGGAGGCATATTCTAAAGCCCGTGGTTTACATGTAGCTGTATCAAAACATACGATATTGAAGTTTGCAGACATAGTCCGTTGGAAGATCAAACACTTTAACCTTTTAGTTTTGTAAAAATGATTGTTTCTATTTGAGCAATATTAAGTATTATTAACACAAACCACCTGTTGTCAATGAGTACCTCTAGAATAGAGTTGGCAACATCATCATGTTATAAGTATTTTAAAAGTAGACATTTTCTCTGTTTGCAGGCTTGTCACCGCAAGAGGCACTGAAAAAAGGCCTGGCATACATGAAGGAACGAGTGGATTCTTTAGCAGGCGGTATCGCAATCAGCAACAACGGCGAGATTGGGCATTACTTCAACACAGAGGGCATGACCTGGGCGTCGGTACAAAACGGAGAGTTGCACTATGGGGTGTCTCCGGGGGAAGATCTTGTCACGACGTACTGAGGAAGTTGTGTGGATACATGGGTATGCATTTTGTTCTTTTCCTTCGTAGATTATAGAAAAACTTAAAACAAGATGGTGGACACATTTTTTAACATTGTTATTTCACGAGTAGTTGAACACTTATATCATCTAAGTATATACCAAATTTCAGCTTAATCTGTTGTTGCGGACGCTAGTGTTACTTTTTGAACCATCTCTAAGGAACATTTCGAAGACGATCAAAAAAATTATTTGCCGACCCAACCCATGTGCATTGTTCAGCAAAATGCTGTAGGCGCTACGGCTGACGGATTTCGGCCCGGCACACAGTGAGAAGGGCAAATTTTGATAAAATTGGGTTTTCTTGATTAATTTCTCATACTTTTAAAAAAAAAAAAATTCGTAGCCAGGTCTACCATGGAATTGCCCATTTTTAAAATTTATTCAGGAGTTTGTATGCCATTGAAAACCGTTTTAATGAAAATCCTCTTGATTACAATGGGATAAGCATTAGTCTGGGATAAAAAATGTTATAATTTGTGATGCGATCAAGCTACATGAGTCGTTTGTCGACCCTGGTCAAATTTTTTTAATTACAGATTTGAAAAGAGCACAATCTCAGCATTACTGCTATGAAAACCGCATGCTGGTGCCATCTTTAGTTCAAAAATTATGGAAGTTGGAACACCAAGAGATGTGATGCAGTGATGTGATGAAGTGGCCCTATTTTGGCCTGTATCTCCAAATAAAAATTCCCGACAAACGACTCATTTAGCTTGATCGCATCACGACTTTAATCCAGTCTTTTATAATGGCAAATATACATTATTGTTCAGTCAGTGAATTTCATTCGAGACCTACGGGTATGCAATAATGGCAAATATACATTATCGTTCAATTAGTGAATTTCATTGGAGACCTACCGATATGCAATAATTGCAAATATACATTATTGTTCAATTAGTGAATTTCATTGGAGACCTACCGGTATGCAATAATTACAAATATACATTATCGTTCAATCAGTGAATTTCATTCGAGACCTACGGGTATGCAATAATGGCAAATATACATTATCGTTCAATCAGTGAATTTCATTGGAGACATACGGTATGCAATAATTGCAAATTTACATTATCGTTCAATCAGTGAATTTCATAGGAGACATACCAGTATGCAATAATGGCAAATATACATTTTCGTTCAATCAGGGAATTTCATTGGAGACATACCGGTATGCAAAAATGGCAAATTTACATTATCGTTCAATCAGGGAATTTCATTGGAGACATACCGGTATGCAATAATTGCAAATTTACATTATCGTTCAATCAGGGAATTTCATTGGAGACCTACCGGTATGCAATAATGGCAAATGTACATTATCTTTCAATCAATTATTTTCATTGGAGACCTATGCAACACTTACAGTAACAGTACAAAAAAGAAGTCATTTAACCTGTTGTATACATGTATATTGAAACAATGTTCATGGTATTTCTAGCAGTAAATTTTCAATATTTGAAAATGAATTACAAACTGCTTTCTGACTGGATGGACCTGAAATATACAAATAAAAAAAAATAATAAGACTGCCTGACCTTGCGATCTTAACCAGTTCACGTCGGATGATGTGTATACACGCAAAGGTTTTGCGGTATTCGAAACGGATGACGGATAACATGCAACGAGCGAGGCCGGAAATATCTGTCAGCGACCTGCAGCGATATCAGGGTGTGCTACCCGCAGCTGACTGCCCAAACCCGTCTGGCCTCGAGGTTCGTGAAAAAGAATCCCGCGCCTGGCTCTGATCAGTATCAAAATAATCCCTGCGCGAACTGGTTAACAAGATCTTCAGAGGTAAAATTACAGTGTACAACAAACAAACCTTTTAGGCCCCCCAAAAAAGTCTCCGGTTTCTGGTATGCACGCGCGTCGCCGTAGCCATGCGCGTCGGCAAAATGAAAAAGTTATTTTTTCAATGAAAGATGATGTCTCAAAACCGCCAAACTCACTGGTTTGACTGGAATCCTGCTGCTGCACAATTTTAACGTGTTTTTAGATGGAGTTATGATCGAGAATAAGCTTTATGTGGCCTCTCTGGTCTCCCATAATATTAGCACTAAGTTTAGTCGGGCACCATTTGCAGTCATCAGCTGACATTTGAAGCAAAAAAAAACAGGAAAAAAAATGCATCGCCGCACCACTTTTTGGGCAAGCTCCATACCAGAAACTGGAGACTTTTTTGGGGGGGCCTTAGGGGGCACAGAAACATTCAGGGTTGGAGGAAGATCTTGTAAATATCGCAACATCAGGCCGTCTTAATTGTTTTGATTTTCATATATTTGCAATATATATAAAAGTACATACAAAGCAGGATTCTGCATATTTGATGCTTTTAAAGGTGAATAAAATTCACAACTTTTGGTGCAAGATATGTTTATTGAATAAAACTGAATAAATCTGAATAAAAGTGAAAAATAGTATTTTTGCCTTAGTACTGCGTGTTATTATTCATGATAGCTGGATTTTGTTTAAATTTGACATTTTAGGTTTTATACAGCGTGTGAAAAAGATAAGGACTTTAAACCTTTGCGGAAAGAAAGAGACTTGCCCTTTCCAAATCAAATGATCCAATAATGAGGCAATAATGATAACATAAGACACATGTCTGTTTGCGCCCCAAAATGAAGAGGTAAACAGCGCCCTCATTGGCTATATAGGAAATAGGGTCTATAACCATACCGCTTAGTAATTATATTTTATACAATCAACAATTGTAAGAAACTAATTTTTTTCCAGAACAAGATTAAGCTTTCCATGACCAATCCCTACGCTGTTTTTGACAACAAATTTACAGTACACAAGAGAGGGGGTGGGGCACCAACTGGCCAGGCAAGGGACTCTTTTTTTTTATAACCAATTTGTTCACATTTCATAAAGCCGTAGGGTCAAGGGAGAACAAGGGATTAGAATTGGGTCATCTACACTTTTCTTTTGTTTCAAAAAAGACAGTTTTGGCTTGGCAAGCAGCAAATTCTGTGGGTTTTTGGGTGGGGGGGGGGCATCGGGAATTTTTATACACAGGCACGGCTGATGGGTTAAGATGTCAAGATTGCTTTGTATTGCCTCTGGGTGACGTCTTAACACGTTTATCCACACATACTTGAATTTGTATCCTTGTGGAGACATTCCTTTGTTGTGTACTACAGTTTTCGAGTTTGAAAGTGTAGTTTAAAAATGCTCCTATTTTAACCAGAATTAATTTCCTTGGCTGAAATTTGGACTTAATATCCCTTTTCTAAAACTCTTCCATTAGCGAAGGATCAACATAGCTAGGAAATTCGTAATTTTTTAGTAAAATCCATATATCTATTTCGTGAAAACCTTGTGGAGACGTATTCATCTATAGAAATTGCCCTGTGGAGACGTATACTATCTTTTGTTCCCTATTGTGTGCACGTTTCCAGAGGGCACGGTGTATCAGATCATCGTGCCTTTCGTACACACTAAGTCCGTGAAGTCTGTGGAGATGGACGGTGTGTTTATCTTCAATTGGCCGTTGTGCACAGCCTATTTAATTATTGTACAATTTATTGAAACATATGAGATTTCGGCAAGATTTTTGTACAAATACTGTAGAAATGACTCTTGCGAATCAGTACTTATGGCGTTTGGCTGTACATATCAGAAGTTGGCTGAAAAATTTTGCCTTTTGCAAAAAAAAAAATCATCAAAATTTTTGGCAAAATTAATCCCGGCGTAAAGTGGTTAACACAAGACCACAGCAGTCATGAGTACCATAAAAGCATCACAATCGTGAACAATGTACATGCAACAAGTACTGAACATACATGCATAAAGAAAAAGTACGGGAAACAGGAAAGCTAACTGGAAGACTGCCATATATCCAAATATTACACATCATCAAACTTGATAAAATCCAAAACAGTGCTGGTAGAATTATCATGGGCCTCCCCTGAAGATTCCCCACTGACAATCTTTTATCTACTCTGTTAGATGGCAATCTCTAAGTGAAAGGAGAGATTTTCACTTAACTACTCTAGTATATAAGAGTTTAACATCCAAATTGTCTCTTCAACTTTGTAACTGTTTTCATTTTGTTTCGAGTACCCACTCGTACAATACTGTTTCTCAAGGTTTCTTCGTTATCCAAATCTAACTCGGGAAAACGTAAATTTGCATCTTGTGGAGTTCATTCTTTCAATAACCTCCCTGCGACACTTAAACATCCGTTGCTAGCTCCCACTCTTGCCAGTTTTAAGCGCATCCACACAAACCTGATAGTTTAATATTATATGGTTCATGTATGTCTTGTTTTTGTCTTTTTTTACTGCCAATGTAACAACCGTGATTAACCTTGTCTCATTTTACTGCGTATTAATCTTCTTAATTATATCTTTGTAATGTGCTTATTGCTTGTTCTGTTTTTATACTATTGTATGCTTGTTGTAAATGCTGGGCACCTTTGAAAAACAGTGTTCCACTGAAAGGTCTCCCCAGGATAAACAAGAAATAAATAAGTAAATCACATAAATGTATGGGTTGTGCAGGATTCCACGGCTTTTCCATGACAATTTTCTTGGAACGTCAACTTTCCACAACTCCTTGTAAAATAACAAAATGCCAGGGCTTTCCACGATACCTTTATATCCCAGGATTTCCCAGGACTTTTCCATGACAAAACAATGATCTGTGGTGTCCAAAATGGCACCGTGGGTTACATACACCTCTATGTTCCGACATCCCTATGTTCCGACTGCACATATTCCTATTCCTAACCCTAACCCTAACCCTAACCCTAACCCTAACCGGGAGTAACACAATCTAGGTTGTCGGAACATAGGGGTGTCGGAACATAGAGCAGTCACCGAGTATGATCATACCCAGGCATTGTGGTACAAGGCATTGGCCTGTCTGATATTGGCTCCATGATTCTTCCTGACGATGGTTGCTGACCAGGTGTCCTCCGCAGTGCTCAGGGTCACCTTCAGGGCTTCCAGCTTCTCCCTCAGGTAGCCAAACGTTGGCCGCATGCAGGGGTCCTTGCGCCAGCAGCTGTACATCAGCTTGTATCTGCAATGGTGAGATATTTGGTACAGGATGAGTTTAAGGGAATGTACATCATTGGCTTTCGCTGTAATTTTCAGAAATGAACTAGTTGAGGGGTTAGTATAATAGATCAAAATATTGTTACACTGACATGTTTGAAGTGTTGTGTCCGAAAATGCTGGAAAAACCAAGAAAAACAAACATTTTCAAGTAGTCTGGTTCCCTGACTCCACTAAAGATGAAATGGATCAATTGTTAGATGCCAGAAATTGTAAGGTAAAGGAACCAGTCTAGCTGGCCTGCACCCGTTCATGAACGTGTAATCAATAGCAAACACAATTTGGACTGAAACAAATGGTAAATTTGGAGCAGTGGTTGAAAAATAGTCAGGTTTTTCCAACGGTGGTCGGCCGACCACCGTTGGAAATGTATACAAAAATACCATTTTCTTGAAAATGTCTTCACACCAGGTACCATAGTTTGACAGGATGCTACTGTCATTTACACATGTACCAACATACTAGTAAGGTTTTTCGTAAAAATTTTGTAGTTTTATTTTTCGATGTTTGCAAATGTTTTTTCCTTTTAAAAAGGAGCGGAACCCAAACCCCAAAAATTAAATTTCATGTTTTAAAAAAATACGTTGCACCAAAAATAATGACTGGAAAGCCAATTTTATTAGCTACTTTTAGATGAAAAACAAATACTGAAATTGGTGCATCTGTTCAAACAATATCACCATTTAAACACAATGACCCTAAAACCTGTCTCGTCCTAAAAATGCAATTTCAAGAATTGTTGTCACATCACTTGTCTTCAAACATCACCAGCGATAAAATCTTAGTTTAAAACGTTAAACAATTCTTTTGAAGGCCCGTCTTTTTGAAAAAAGTAGATTTTATAAATCCATTGTTTGCCTAACTACGGTTGTTTATAAAGATATTGTATACTACAGTTGGTGACAGTTATTGAAACAAGTATTCTGTGTCATTTTCTTTGTTGTTCCAAACAGTCAAAACACACAATAAATTGTGTGTTTTTTTACGAGACAGGATTTAGGGTCATTGCATTTAAATGGTGATGTTCTTTGAACAGATTGAGCAATTTCAGTATTTTTTTTTCATCTAAAAGTAGCTTATGAAATTGGCTTTCCAGTCATTATTTTTTTTGGTGCTACATACTTTTTTTAAACATGAAATATATTTTGTTGGGTTTAATTGGGTTCTGCTTTTTTGACTCACCCTGTATCGTGCATATGTTATGAACAGCTACAAACTTCTCCACTTCAATTCAAAATCAATTCAATCATTTTTTAAAGTGAGATTCGCTTTGTAAATATAATTTAATCAGTAATTACCTGATGTAATGTTAGTCGTTGAAATGAATATCATCAGGTAAAACGTGTAGCATTTTCAGATTGTCAATTCTTATAATTATCAATTTGTCTTAATTTTTAGTTAATTGTCACACTTTAATTATCAATGTTCCTTTTTGAACTTTTTAATGATTAATTCTCCTGAATGCATTACTCATCGTTTTCTTGTATACACATACATGTATACCCACACAGTGCCTATGCAATGTGTAGTCCCTATACTTTTATATGTACAGAGCAAATGACCTTCACTGCCCACACACAAGTCATTGGTCATTTTCTTAGTACAACCAAGTTACTTTCAAGATCATTGTTTTAAGGAGCTATGTTACTCATTCCTAGTCATCTTTCTGAGAATCAAGGAAGCCAAGACATGACTAAGTTTTCCCATTCTTAACTATTTCTTATTCCCAAGACATCCTGTTTTCCACCAGCATAATACAACGTAAGTGCTGCACCACTAGCAGTTCCTCATTCTGTTTCAACATGTTCAATTCCATTTCTGTTCCATTTCCATTTCTATTCTAGTCTTTTTCAGTTCACTCAATTTAATCTTTGTCTCAGGTCGCTGTAACCAGTTCAATCAATCAGTGTGTATTAAAATATTGTTGTGGAATAAACAGTCACGGTAAACACAGTCCTCATCCAAAGAATTGTGTATCGACTTAAATCCATTCCCCAACAAAAGAAACTGGAAACCCTCTCTCAAACGAGGCACCATACCCTGCCAATCATGAACATTGTCCACTTTGTTCTTGAGATGCCACTTTGAAACTGCTCGATGTGAATGTCAAGCAGAATTGTCATCACAAATCTATGCCAACCATCACAAGCCATTGCAAGCCATCACAAGCCATCCTAAGCCATCGCAAGCCATCACAAGCCATCGCAAGCCATCACAAGCCATCACAAGCCATCTCAAGCCATCACAGGCCATCACAAGCCATCACAAGCCATCACAGGCCATCACAGGCCCTCACAGGCCCTCACAGGCCATCACAAGCCATCACAAGCCATCACAAGCCATCACAGGCCATCACAGGCCCTCACAGGCCATCACAAGCCATCACAAGCCATTACAAGCCATCACAAGCCATCACAAGCATCAGGATCAAAGCTTCAGGATCAGACTGATGTTTTTTTAAAATTAATTTGTACTTCTTTCCTTCAAAAGCAAATCTTGAACGTTGCAAAATACACAAAATGTGAACTTACAAGTTTTCAGGGCAGCCATCCGGCTGATACAGACGATGTCCCGACTCGAGATGTCGCAGGACTTTGTAGTTCTCCAGGCCAGGATACGGAATCTTAGCATGGGTGAAAATCTCCCACATGGTGACACCAAAGGACCACTAGGAATAAAGTCACAGAGTAAAATTAGTTTTAAGTTGTTGTTTCACATCAAATTTGACTTTCGCAAAGAGTGTTTGATTTTTCCATTAGTGTTGATCTGATACACCGTGCCCTCTGGAGACGTGCACACAATAGGGAACAAAAGATTGTATACGTCTCCACAGGACAATTTCTATAGATGAATACGTCTCCACAAGATTTTCACGAAATAGATATATGGATTTTACTCAAAAACTAGGAATTTCCAAGCTATGTTGATCCGTCGCTAATGGAAGAGTTTTAGAAAAGGGATATTAAGTCCAAATTTCAGCCAAGGAAATTAATTCTGGTTAAAATAGGAGCATTTTTAAACTACACTTTCAAACTCGAAAACTGTAGTACACAACAACAACAAAATGTCTACACAAGATTACAAATTTCAGTATGTGTGAATTTGTGTGTGTGTGTGTGTCTAGGTTTCAAACACTAATACTCTGATGCAGAGTTGTAACGAGTCACTGAATTTTTTTACTCAATTAAGTCGAGTCAGTCATTCGAAGGAAGTTACTCAAGTCGAGCCATTAGGTCAAGAGATCGAGTAGAGTTGAGTTGAGTCGAGTCACAGTGTGTTGTTGAGTCGAGTCAAGTCAAATTTACACTCGAGTCAATTTGAGTCACTGATAACACATTAACACCATTTAATAAATAACAATGGAAGAAGGAACACAAGGCACCAGTTTATTTTGAAGATCCGAAGACCTAAACTATGCTGTATGGTACCCAATAGACAGCTTCTGCTAGATGTTTCTACCAAAGATCTACAAAAGTCTGCAAAAATTTTACGCTGACGTCAAAACCAAATGGCAACATAAGAAACTGTTTATATTTGCAAGCGATAAACGGTCACAACTGGACGGCAACGCAAAGTACACGAACATAAATAACTATGTAACACTAATCTATTTTTCGCACAGTTATGAAACTCGAGTGTTATTGGCCTTCAACTCCAGTCGAGTTGAGTCGAGTCATCTGTTGCCGGACTCAAGTCGAGTGGAGTTTGCTCGCAGTGACTCAAATCGAGTCAATGTCATCTGATGAGGGACTCAAGTCGAGTGGAGTCATTTGCTCGCAGTGACTCGACAAATCGAGTCAATGTCATCTGATGAGGGACTCAAGTCGAGTCGAGTCATTTGCTCGCAGTGACTCGAGTCGAGTCGAGTAAGTTACCTGTTGGGACTCAATTCGATTCGAGTTGCCAAAAATTGTGACTCAGTCGAGTCAGTACAGCGCTGCTCCGGTGTTTGTCTTTATCAAATAACATTGCTCATTTGCATATAAGTTTTAGACATGCATGGAGTCTATAGATTTGCACCAGGGCGAGACAGATTTGATTTGGGTGTAAGTAAACTCACCACATCGCTCATTGTAGTGAAGATGGAGTCATTCAGTCCCTCCATGGCCACCCATTTGACAGGCAAGGAGCAGGAGATACTCTGGCGTATCTTCATCTTGTAGAATTCAGCATCATGCATCTGCCGGGCCAGACCAAAGTCAGCTACCTTCACCGTGTAGTTGTCATCCAGCCTAATATGGACAAATCCAGAGGTGTGCGCTCCAGTCATAAGAAATTCATCCGTGGCTGCAAATTGCTAAAACTATACCGAACAAGCTTAAAGGCATATGGAATCAATTTTTTTTTAATGCTTTGTTTTCAACGATAACACCACTCAAAATTCAAAGAAGAATGTTCAAAACCTACTTTGCTGAAGTTTCAGCTCTCAAAATTCAAAGAAAAAATGTTCAAAACCTAACTGGCTGAAGTTTCAGCTCAGTGGATATTACACTTTTGAAGAAAACAATGAAAAACCATGTCAAATTTTTTGGTTGCCTATTACAAAAATTGGTAAATTGACTGATCATTAGAAATCACTTCTTGATTTCTTCTAAATGACAGCAAGCCAGACGAAATAATTTCACAGGGTGTTTAGTACCAGTACAATCTTTAATCTTCTTGATAATAATTTGGTTGGTTACTTTTGGGAAAATTGCAAACGATCCTGGCTATATGCCTTTAAGTACACCCCATGGTGTTCATTATAGCAGCTTTTTAAAATTCCCATTTTCATGTTTCTTAAAATGGTTCAATAAGCTATTGCAAGTGCCGCAGTGGCCCTTTGTTAAAACAATGCCACATCTCTCATCCCAAACTTGTTCAATTTTGTGTCTTTTTTGGTTCATTTTGTGTCTTTTTTGGTGGAGTGCTGTGGCCTAGTGGTCTGAAGCATTGAATTTGTGGTCTGCTGGTCACTCTGCAGGTTGTGGGTTCAAGTCCAGCCTGGGGTTGTGGTGCGTGTGCCCTTGGGCAAGGCACTTTGTCACTCATTGCTTCTCTCCACCCAGGAGTAGATGGGTACCTGTGAGGGCAGAGTTGGTGACTGTGAGAGGTTGATCAGTACGGCCAAGAAATGGCTGCCTACCAGCCCTCTATACTCCCCTGGGAGTTGAGAAGGTTTCAGGAGGGTTTGCCCGTAAGCGCTTTGATACTTGTTTAAAAAGCGCTTTCTACACATGCCTGTTATTATGTATTATTATCCAGTGAGTAATAAAATGCTACAACCCTGGATAGGCTTACATGCAGTTCCTGGTTGCCAGGTCCCTGTGCACGATATTCTTGCTGGCGATGAACTCCATTCCAGAGGCTATTTGGGCCATCAAGTCCACCCGCCAGCGCATGGACAACTACAAAATGGACAGAAATAAAGTGAAAGACGAGAGTTTATAACATCCATTGCCTCCCACTCTTGCCAGTTTTAAGCAACTTACTTTTAAAGATATCCACTCAAAAAAGTTGTTACATGCAAACTGAGAGTTTTTTCTCATAAAACCGGTCTTTGCTAAAGGGGGAAGTTGGTGGTTCATAGGTTTTGTTGGCAAAATTGTCAAAACGTCAGAATAATTTCTGGCTAGTAAATGTTCCTCTTGGTATTAAGCGATGATAGTCATGACACTCAATACTAAATTTAGGGACACTGGTAACCACAAAAGCGGGTCATCAAACATATGTCATTGTGAGAGTGCCCACCCCCCCCCCTCAAACAAAAGGAAGACTGCCACCAGGAACCATTTTCTAGTTATTTAATGGCGCATTGTTTAGTGATGCACTGAAAAGTATAGGCCATATCAACCTCGGTCCAAAATTCTGGCCACCGGTATCAAATGAGGGGAATAATCGTCATAGCGATTTTTGGCAAGGTGTACACCTCCAAAGTTGGAAAATATCTGATAGCATTGCAGCGGTGGCAGCTTTTTGGGTGTTATCACCCTTTTTTTCAAAATGTCCATCAAAATGCTTGTTACCACTCTAGGGGCGGTATACCTTGCGTATGCGCACCATAATCATTTATGCCCTGATTTGATACTGGCCAAACCCCCAGGCTGATGGCCTAGTAGTGGATCACTTCAACAACGTAACTGAAACTTTACACAGCGATTTGTACATCCAGGAATTACTGACCTAGACACATTTTAGATTTGACGCATGCATCCAATGTTTAGTTGTTGGAATAACAATAAAGGTTTTGTACTAAATGAAACACAGAGGTTGTACAGGAAAATTATGCGAAGGCCTGGCCAACTCGGTTAAAGTGAATTCAGTTTCGAAGCTACATTTCAAGCCAACACAAACATGCAGGAAATACTGTGGTTTCAACAATTGCTTTATATTTGACATTTATACTTTGTTGAATTTACTTCACTTTCAGATTCAGGAGAATTATAAACCTGGCTTTTAAAGGGAATGTACATCATTGGCTTTTGCTGTAATTTTCAGAAATGAACTATTTGAGGGGTTAGTATAATAGATCAAATATTGTTTAACTGACATGTTTGAAGTTTTGTGTTCGAAAATGCTTGAAAAACCAAGAAAAACAAAAATGTTTAAGTAGTCTGGTTCCCTGACTCCACTAAAGATAAAATGGATCAATTTATAGATGTCGGAAAATTGTAAAGTAAGGGAACTAGTCCAGCTGGCCTGCACCCGTTCAAGAACATGTAACCAATAGCAAACAAAATTTGGACTGAAAAAAAAATTGTAAATTTGGAACTGTAGTTGAAAAATAGTTGGGTTTTCCAATGGTGTTGGCCGACCACCGTTGGAAATGTATACAAAATTACCATTTTCTTGAAAGTGACTTCACACGAGGTGCCATAATTTTACAGGATGCTTTAGACTGTCATTTACCAACATCCTGTTGTGTATTTCGTAAAAACTTGGTAGTTTTATTTTTCCATGTTTGCAAATGTTGTATTTTCCCTTTAAAGGGGCATTATGGCCTGGAATCCCAAAAACTTTCATGTTTTGGATTGTTTACTTATAAATGATTGTAGTACTTATCTTAAAGGTCTAGTAGAAAAGCCCCTTTTTTTCTCTTCCACATTTTCAATTTATGTGTTTTATTTTAACCAGAAAAATAAACCCTACTTAAGATCCGTCTGAATTATTGAAGGGCCTCAAATAATTCAATATTTGAAAGCCTTTTATTTCATAACTAAACATGGGCAGATTTTCTCATTCGACGTCTGATTCAAAAGCTAGTAACTTAATTTCGTTTTAGCAACAAAAAAAAAGCATTTTAAAACAGGAATCATCTTCTGAAGGAAAAATTAGAAAGTAGCACTGGAAGAGCAACTCAGTGAAATTAGTCGTTGAAGGGAATATACATCATTTGCTTTTGCTGTAATTTTCAGAAATGGATGGAATTGGGGGGTTGGAAATATATGAGCAAATATAGTTACACTGACTTTTTTGAGGTTTTGGGTTCGGAAATGCTATAAAAACCAAGAAAAACAATCAGTTTCCTGTAGTCTGGTTCCCTGACTCCATTTAAGAAGAGACAGGGCAGTTTACTTATATTGGGGAATTGTAAGGTCAGGGAACCAGTCTAGCTGGCTTGTACCCGTTCATAGGTGTGTAATCGATTGCAAACAAGTGCGATGGTCAACTGGGGCCAGTATTTGAAAAAAAGCCAGTTTTTTCCAACGCTGATCGGCCGATCGGCGTTGGAAATAGATACAAAAATACCACTTTTCTTGAAAATGACAGTATACCAGGTGCCATGATTTTACAGGATGCTTTACACTGTCATTCTATAACAGTCCAGCAAGGTATTTCAAAATGATTTGGTAGTTTTATTTTTTGATGTTTGCAAATGTTGTATTTTCCCTTTAATGGCCAGTTCGCACCGGGATTATTTTGACAAGAACGGAACGATGTGCAGGGTACTTTTCACTGGACCTCAAGCCAGGCAGGTTGAAGCCATCACCCTCGGGCAGCACGCTTATATTTCCGGCCTCGCTCGCTGCGGGCGGGTCGTGTTTATCCGTCATCTGTTCCAAATACCGCAAAACCTTTGCGTGTACACTCGTCATACTATAATAATAATAATAATAATAATTTGGGAGGCTAATCATCCTTACTCGCAGCTGGTGTGCTGAATTGCGAAGGACGCGGCTACAACGTGGTCGGGCCGCTAGCACGTGAAGGCACCTATGTCTGCCGGCCACATCGACCCATATATGACCACGGAACACAGCCTGAGATCGAAAGTGTTTGATTTTTCCAGAGGGGGAAAACCGGAGTGCCCGGAGAAAAACCCTCGTGGCAGAGGAGAGAACCAACGCGCAACTCTACTCACATGCGATCCGCGGCCAGGATTTGAACCGTGGTCACCTTGGTGAGAGGCGAGCGCTTTACGCACAAGCCACCCATGCCACCCTTAACAAACTGGTAAGTGACCAATGGGATAAGCCTAGCATCTACTGAAAGATGCAAGGAATGCCGCCTCTAGTTTCAATGTTTACCTCCTGGTTATTGGCAAGTCGGACGTTCTTCAGGAAGCTGTTCAGATCTCCGTTTTCGAGAAATGGCATGACGACCAAGGGTCTTATCTGCTTGGAGTTGACAAACTCAAGACTGATGCCTGCAGTGAAAAAGAGGTCAAAAGTAGTCATTCAGCAATATGAAATGGGTACTTTGTAGGTTTCCGGGAGGCCGTGTCAATCGCTTCTCAAAAGTGGGGGGGGGGGGGGGGAGGACATCCCTTGATCAGAACTAATGCGAAGCGTGAAGCCCTAACGGTGTGGAGTTCAGAATATTGGTGCAATCTGAGGCAATTTCTGACCACTTGAACCTTTTTTTTGAGCAAAAGATCATCATTTTCGAGTTTGGGGTCATTGAATCAGCTACTCTGAGTTAAAGAATCAAATGTAGGCTACACTTTTTATTTGAGGACAATTTTTTTTTTTTGGGGGGGACAAACGATATGATCCCCCCCCCCACACTTTAAAAAGTAGGGGGACATGTTCTCCCCCCCCCCCCTCCCCTCACTGATCAATGTCCCTGGGTGGCGCCATTTCTCTACACAGCTGTAAACTCCATGCGTGACTATAGGATATTAGATGGTGCTTTGGGCTACTTTTGACAGCCCCACATTCATGAGCAAAGATTTTTCACATTCATGAACAAAAGAGTGTCGAGCAAAACGTACCGATGATTGTCAAGATGTTTGGGTGGAGTAAATCTACGGTCAGCATTCCTTCCTCAATGAGATGCCTGGCCTGATCGGTCCAATGCTCTGCCAAAGAGAACAAGTTATGCATAACATTAACAAGCAGATATCGATACTTAAAATAGCTCCTGGGTACAAAAAAAAAAAAAACCTGTAAGGTGAAACTTTGGACTTCTCTTCTTCCAGTTTAAAAATTTCCCCCAAGTCAAATTCTTTTTCTTTTTTTTCTCGCAAAGTTTCCCAACATTCTCCAATTTTTTATTCAATAAAAAAAAACAGGTCCTTAACTTCTTCACATTTTCAAGCCCCACAAGGTTTTAATTTAGAACTGTGCTTGTTATTAAAAGGGAATGTACACTAACATTTGCTTTTGATGCAATTTTCAGGGAAAAAAGGGATTTGGAGGATTAGTATGTTACAGCAAATATTGTTAAACTGACTTGTTTCACGATTTGGGCTTGTAGATGCTGGAAAAACCAAGAAAATCTATCATGTTCTTGTAGTCTGGTTCCCTCACCCAACTTTAAGATGAAACGGAGCAATTAATATTGTAAGGTCAGAGAATCATTCTAGCAGGCTTGTACCCCTTCACAGGTGTGTAATCAATTGCAAAGAAAAGTCAGAATAACTCAATATGAACAATTAGGAACGGGGGGGGGGGGGGGGGGGGGGGGGGGGGGGGGGGCAATCTGCCCTCCTCCCCCCGGCGGATTTTTTTCACAACATGTTTTGTTGAGCAGTTATTTCAATAAATGGTTAGAGAGTTCTGACATCAATCCCAAAAAAGAAAACCCACTCAAAAAAACATTACAATGCGCCGTGAAAATGGGTATATAATTTGCAGTATCCATAATTATGGTCAGTTTTGAAGAGTGCCCCTGTACCAGCCCAGCCCCCCCCCCCCCCCCCCCCCCCCACCCAAATGTCCACAGAAAAAAAAACATGTCTACATTTCGGCGCGGATGTGCAGTTGGGCCCCCCCCCCCTCCCCCCCCCCCCCCCCCCCCTCCCCCTGACATCCAAAGCTAAATACGCTACTGATCACACCTTTGACAGAGTAATATACCTTTCATGATCTTGACTGCCACTTTCTGCTCGCAGGAAAACGATGGGCTGACCAAGGTGGCAAAGTGGACTTGTGCATACTGGCCTGGGGAACAGAGTACAGGGGAGAAATTCAACATTAGAGAGTAAAGTAGTTTCGGGGTCCGCTCATAAGTACGACGTCTCATAGGTCCGACATTTCTGAAATTTCGGACTTATTGAGGCGTCGGACCTTTGAGGCGTTCGGACTTAGCTGGATGCTTTGTCTCTGAATATTTTTGTCTGATTTGTAACTGTTTGTACAATATAATGGCATTCTACTTTTTCTCGAGAAACATATGGGCTCCATGCGACAACACAAAAGAGGGCGCGTTTTTCCACTTTTCAGAGCCGCACTCACCGCACCGTACCCCTGATTCCCAGCATAGAAAACCACAGCTAGACAAAATTTATCAAAATTTGGCAAGTTGGAATATCCAAACCTTTTAGTGGCCTATTTATTAGAAAGTTATCTCCAGAGCACGCACTTAACCAGACGAAAGAACCGGGTCAGCGCACCTGTGCCCTATAATTAGCCCGCCAACAATGCGCCCGCCGGAGCTCGGCTGGCGATTTTTTTTTTCTTTAGTGGGGTTGCTGAAATGTCACCCTTCGTGTTTTGGGTACACAGCTTATAATACATCCCCTGTGGGCAAACAAGGAAATACTGCTTTGCACGTGTCAAGCTGGGGCGTGTGTATGCCGCACCCACGCCCATTATTTGCATAAACTTTAAATATGCATTTACAATTCCAAGACCCATATTTCATTGAATAAAGACATTAAATATCATAGGTTTTTTCTTGGGAGGTTTTTGGTTGTTGTTTTTGGTCCTCTACCCTCACAGGTACCCATTCATACTCCTGGGTGAGAGAGAGGCAGTTGTAGTTAAGTATCTTGCCCAAGGGCACAAAAGCATGAATTCCAGGCAGGGTTCGAACCAACGCACCACCGTACATAAGTCAAACACCGTAACCACTGGACCATGGTATTCTACTTAAAAAAGTTAGTTGACTTGTGTAAGTCCCTGATTATTCAATCTGAGCTATTGAGGAGATGTATTTCCATTAGAAAAGTCAAGAACATAGGACCTAGAACATGTTGGACTATTTATAATAATTAATTACCTTCACCAATCAGTTTATGTATGGACAGTTTATTCCTCGGAATAAGAAACATCCGCATCTTCTTCTTCATATCATCGTCCAAAGCCAACTCATCCACTGACAGAAAAGTTGGAGAAAAAATAGCAAGAAGTTATAAATAAAATGGAGATTAAAAAAATTGCGACAAGGTATAAAAGGTTTAGTATATTTTCCCCATTTGTACCACTTTATCTTGGCAGGTACAGGATCACACTAAATTAAATATTGCTTTGGTTAACGGGAATATGACAACATTTGCTTTTGCTGTATATTTTCAGAAATGGATGGATTTGGGGGTTAGTATTTTAAAGCAAATATTGTTACGCTGACTTGTTTGAAGTTCTGTGTTCGTAGATGCTGGAAAAACCAAGAAAAAACAATCAAGTTTTGTAGTCGTTCCCTGACCGCACCTTAGATGAAACGGTGCAATTTATAGATGTCGGAGAATTGTAAGGTCAGGGATTCAGTCTAGCTGGCATTGCAAACAAAATGCGGGCTAACTAAATATGATAAAATGGGAGCAGTATTTGAAGAAAAAAAACGAGCTTTTTCCAATGCTGGGTGGCCGACCAGCGTTGGAAACTGATACAAAAATACCACTTTTCTTGAAAATGTCAGCACACCAGGTGCCACGATTTTACAGGATGCTTTAGACGGTCATTCAATAACAGTCCCGTCAGGTATTTCATGATAATTTGGAACTGATGGTTTTTGATGTTTGCAAATGTTCCCTTTAAACATTCCCTTTTTAAAGGCAAATGGGCACATTGATAATTAATGGGGCTGATTCCATATACCCAGAAAAAAATTATTCTGCTTGACATGGTATCATTCTGAAGAAAACAATAATTGAAGGTGGTTTTAAAAAAGTGTGCACAAGGGCCACACTTTTTTGGGTTCAAGCAACAGAATCCAGTTACCAGAGCAAAATGTTACAGACCTTTGCTTTGTCCTGCTCACAGGATAGTTATGCATCATTTTGAGCAACTTTTTTCCATCAAACAAAACACAATGCACAAAAAGCATCCTATAAACCTTTAAGAACAATTCGTCGCTTAGCCCCACTAGTGTGGCCGTCGGTATGCTGCGCTTAGGTTCAGCGCAGCATACCGACGGCCACACTAGTGGGGCTATTCGTCGCTTAGCTCACGAAGTGACAAAAACCTCAAAATTTGACAAAAGTTCATTCTGAGATAATCGCATTTGAAGTTATTCACTTTTTCAAAAAGACATTTTCGACCACTCTGCAGTAACAGAATTCGGAATTTTTTGCATTGTCCAATAGGATATGATTTGCTCTTTGTTAATTCATAGTTGTTTGTTAACAATATTTCGTAATTAAACAGCAATTCAATAATAAAACTTGTTTGCACTTCGTGAGAACATCAATACTTTGGGTCCCATATTTTGCTGATTAGTTTGTACACAGTTTTTGTCAGTTCATGGGATCATGAATTGCGGAGGCTTTTTATTTGTACTTTTTTCGACGCAACAAACTTGTTACTTTTGCGCGTCACAACAGTTGAGCGCGCGCGCGTCTGTCCTTTTTCACCATCGTTCGCACCGCGCGTGTATGCTCCCATCCTGCCGCGTGTAGACCAATGTATAATTCCTCCGGCCTTGTTCACGAGGTGACTTTTTGTCACTTCCTGAGAACATTTTACACTTTTTACACTTCGTGAAAATGAAAATCACCGATTTCAGGCTTTTTGTCAATTGTTTGTTTACAATAATAAGAAATTAAACAATATTTTGCCTTGAAACTTGGTCAAATTTTTGTTGAGACAACTATAATAAAAATGGCTAGTAAAACTAAAAATCGAATAATTATCGATTTTCGAGGTTTTTGTCAGTTCGTGAGCAAAGCGACGAATTTCAGCGTGGTTTTTTTTGGAAGACATGTATTTCTCTTTGAATGCCTTTGGAAGATTGCAGATATTTCTTCATAAAGTTATATTTTGAGTTCCCCTTGTGGGTAGTCTGAGTATCACCCGTTGTTCAACGGATCCATCTCCGTAACTAACGTCTGATATATGTGAGCAAATTTTATGTGAACCTGCGCGCCAGCTAGTCGAAGTCGACTTTAGAAATTGTGACGTCATTTCGATCAGAAATGTGGACTAACTCCAAAAAAAACAAACAGTCTCCTGTTTCTGGTATGCGCGCGCATCACCGTAGCCATGCGCGTCGGCAAAATGAAAAAGGTTTTTTTTCAATGAGAGATGATGTCTCAAAACCGCCAAACTCACTGGTTTGACTGAAATCCTGCTGCTGCACAATCTTAACATGTTTTTAGATTGGGTTATGGTCGAGAATAAGCTTTATGTGGCCTCTCTGGACTCCCATATATTTGCACTAAGTTTAGTCGGGCACCATTTGCAGTCATCAGCCGACATTTGAAGCAAAAAAGCAGGTAAAAAAAAAAAAGCCGCGTCGCCGCACCACTTTTTGGGCAAACTCCATACCAGAAACCGGAGCCTTTTTTTTGTTGGCCTAAGCTGTTGATTGGGCATTTTGGCTGCCAAGTTTTTGTAATACAACAACGGGTTCCTGAAGACCCGATAGAAGGCGCCCGCTGAATGGTCAGAATCTCAAGCTCAAGACGCAGTCTTGTTTTGCATAGTTAATCGCTGAATCAGCTCGCATATCATAGACCCTTGCTGTGCAAGGGGATATTCCATAAGCTTGTAGGCTTGTCGAAAAAAAACAAATTAAATCCAAACGAGTCAATTTGAACTTACATTTGAGTTCCTCCCAGAATATCTGTGGGCTGATGGTGAAGTCTGATTTAGTAAGGTCCTCCTCGGAGATAAACTGTGGCCTTGGTATCCTCAAGTTGCCCTTAGGAAAATGTTTACTGTAACACTTCCATCTGTACAGTTAATTCAAAAACACATGTTCCTGACTGTGTTTCCATGTCCCAGTTGTACATGTATATGGCTTATTTGTACCTACTATACAGGGTGAGTAAAAAAAAGCCTGAAACCCATATGTCGGGACCATTGTTTTAGTGAAGTTCTTCATGCAGCACTTTCAAAATCTAGGATTTGAAAGCCCAATTCATAAACTTTGTTGTAGTACAAGAATCATTCAAATCACTTATGTACTTTTTAAGTTACGGAATTTTAAACACAACCAGTAAGGTTCTGTCCACGGATCACAAAAAAAGTTCAGTGTTCTTTCAGCAAAACGAAAACAAATCACATAGGGATGTGTGTGAATTGTTTTCATTCTGCTGAAAGAACAAGCACCTTTTTTGTGATCCGTGGACAGAACTTAAAAACGTAGGTTGTGTTTAAAATTAGGTAACTTGAAAAGTACATGAGTGATTTGAATGTTTCTTGTACTAAAAGAAAGCTTATGAATTGGGCTTTCATATCCTTGATTTTCAAAGTGCTACATGAAGAACTTCACTAAAACAATAGTCCCGACATTTGGGTTTCGTTTTTCTTTTACTCACCCTGTAATATCAAAGAGGGGCGACAACAGCTAATCTCTGTCACAAATGACAATGGGGAGTCAGGTTGGCACAGTGGTTAATTTCCTCGCCTTCCACCTCTATGGCCCGGGTTTGATTCCTGCCTGGTCCACGTGGATTGGGTTTTCAGTCCCTACCTGATTCCGTGGCTTATCCCCAGAATGTTCCTCTGGGGTTTTCCTCCCACCTCTAAAACTGTAATTTCTTCTCACTGTCTTCTCTACAGGTTTCTTAAGGCTTGGAAGCTATTGTGCCTTGGTTTCAGTACCAAAACTAAATTAAAAGTAATACTAATTATAAGAGATAATGGGTAATTGAGGACATTTAAAGCATCTCAGGGTATAGCTTATTAATGCCTTGCTCTATGCATAATCCTGGGTTATTACTCAAAATCTTTCCAGTGAGAGTTATTCACAAAGGGCAATGGGTACTTCTGTATCATGGTTGAATTTAAAAGGGGATCTTTGTGACACCAAGTTACAAAAAGGATCTTAAATTTTCAGTTCACACAAATAGTGGTATTTTTTAGTCTGATGAAATCGCAAGGTACATAAACAATACACAATTTTATACAACATTTCTATTTTTGGAATTGAATCGCAGTGGTATGACATTCAAATCGTCACCCAACTTTTTTTGACATTTTGTTTTAGAATACCACCTTTTCCCCTACATGATCAGGTTGTTTCTCTCAACCCCCCCCCTTACTTCATGTTCCAATTTTGAGGGGCACTCATGCAGTTGCCTATGGGAGAATGGGCTTGGAGACTATCTGGGTATAGACCCACCCCATTCATTTTGGAAAAGGTCGAAAGATTCTGTAATGTTTGCACATTTTTTTTCTCCTGCTTTTCATATATTTTCTAAATCCGAAAATGTGGTTTTTTTTAATCTAAATGATGGAGAAATGTAACAACTTGTTATTTTGGTACCATTACTCCAAATCAGGTCCTGGATATACTGACTTAAATTCCTGCCTCTTCAATTTAAAAAAAAAAAAAATTCTAAAATAAAGTGAGGATTGGTTCCTAATTTTACAAATTAGACTTCCCTTTGAAAATTAAAATTATGAAATCTCAGGATCAATACTTACCACAGTTGTAATGACTTGAGTCAATGACTCGATTCGGGTCAGACTCGAGTCACAATTTTTGGTGACTCAACTCGACTTGAGTCCCAACGGGTATTACTGACCCGACTCAACTCGAGTCAAAGGCTTATAACACTTGAGTCCCATAACTGTAAAAGTTATTTGCGTACTTTGTTTACCGTCAAGTTGTGGCCGCTTTCGCATAATTATAAACACGTATCACGGATTCTTGAGTCCTGTCTCGTGGTTTTATAACGTAGCGCACAAACTACTATCCTGGACCCCACCTTTAAACGCATTTCCAAATTCTTGGTTTTGTCATCAGCTTCGGACGATTTTCCTACTTCTTTTTTGAAATTTACCAGATTGTGTTGAAATGCCGCGATGACTCGAATTGACTCGTGCATTAATTTGACTCGGTGTGACTCGACTCGACCACACGCTGTGACTCAACTTGACTCGACTTGACTCGACTTGACATTCTTCATCTAATGACTTGACTCGACTTGAGTCGCTTCCTTGAAATGACTCGACTCGACTTGAGTCAGAAAATTCAGTGACTCATTACAACTCTGATACTTACAACTGCCAACAGCAAGCAACGATGCATAAGAGAACAACCAAACCACCAAGAACTGAAGATAATGCTATGATCCACAAAAACGGGACGTGGAATGATCCATTGGTGGTGGGTTCTGCAGTTGTCATGGCAACTGTATCCATTGCAGTAGCTGTCGGCAGGCCTTGATATATGACAAAAAAATAACAGCAATGATTGTAGTGAGCTGTGGAAAGAAGGATCAATTGTTCTTGCTTGTTACACTTTTGCAAACCAATTGTAACACTGTATGCTCAATGAGATTATTCTGCAATATGTGCGCTCAATTTAAAGCTGCTGTACCCATGCTCCAGACTTGAACCATGAGTGCAGAAAAGCACTCAAAACAAATTTAGGCCAACCTTTCTCACTCTTTAGCCGACAAAATTCTCCAAAATTTCCATTATGCAAAGAGTCCTGATCAGTATGCCTGATCAGTATTTCGCATTGCATTTTTTTCGCTTCCATAGAAGCTAGTTGATGAAAACAAAATTCGAAACCCCCCCCCTCCCGTTCCAACACCCACAATTTGTTACTGGTGTTACAAATTTGTTACATGTGCACAAAATACGGAAAAAGCCAGCTTGGTCAGGGGGTATATGTACACTATTATGTGATATACATATATAATGCTAATAATTGCTGGATTTGAACAGTGCCCCGTTGAAAGTATGGTACGAGCCCCCCCCCCCCCATTGATTTTTAGAGGCAAAATGTCCAGAAAAAAGTCAACATCTCAGATTATTTTGCCAATGAAAACCACCCTGTGCGAGAATTCCTGGATCAGCCCCTGACGTAACAATAAAATCTTTTCGTACCATTTTTTCTTTCAAATACATTGATAAGTACTTAAAAATTATATTGGAATTGAATACCTTTATTCACTTTTGCCCTTAGAAAACCAAACGCTTGCAAAAAAATAGAAATTATATCGACATTTTGAAAGTTAGTATTTTGTCCGTGTGGCCTTTAAATCGCATCCTCTTGCACAAAGCTGATGAAACTCACTCCATAAAATGTGTCATGCCTTGTTTACATGATCTACAATTTTGGCTTAATTCCATTGGTAAACGACAGAGTTATTCAGGATCAAACGTAGGACAGTATTTTTGACACATAGTACAAACAATCTGAAACAACATACATGTCTATAAGTTATTTTGTACATACCTGCCGTCATATTTGTAGTTTCTTCTTCGGAACTCATCACAAATCAGTAGTTTGTCCGTTACTGAATTCAACGGTCAGTCCTCTTTAGATGTGGTGTTAAGGACACTATTCAAATATTGCCCTTCCAGACTTGGTCATCCACCCGGTGATGTGAACATGTTCCTGAAATGAAGGATTTTGAAAGCATTATGAAACTTGAAAACTCATCCTGAAATATAAAACGCCCAGGAAGTGTCAGTTATGAGAGTAAAAGTGTTTGTTCATTAAACAGAACATCAGGCTTTAACCAACAATATAGGCCTACACGAATGGTATTGCCAAAGATACCTGGTACAAGCTTGTACCAACAATAGCTTGTGAAAGTAAAACAATACCGAGGCCATTTAAACAAAATAATTCTGTTTATTTTTACAGGAAAGAAAAAAGTCCGAATTAAAAAAATGTCTAACATTTTTTTTCGTTGGTTCATCTTTTTGAATCTTTTTAAACTAACATTCTGTGCATTCTGGTTTTTTTTTTTAACTTAAATTCAGATTTTTAAAAAACAACCTTATAGTGAAACCTCTGAAATTCCACGTTTTGTTCTATTGTTACACATATGCTAGTTTGAACCAGGGATGAAATGGGCTTGGCTTAAATGCTAGAAATTTCAACCTCCTAAACAAATATTCTTTAATTTGCCTCTTTAAACTGACTACCGCTTCCAAAAAAATAAAAACAAAAAAGCAGGATTGAAAACAGTACCATGGGGAAATATAATTAAATTGAAAAAAAAAGTTGATTGAGATACAGTGCTCAACGTAAAGTCAAGCTAGTAACAAACATGAACATTAAGGCAGGTACAAAAATACACAGGTCAATTAAACAAATGTAAAGCAAATGTGAACTTCTGTCATAACAAAACTTTGTTAAGGTTTGTTATTGATGCTACAGGCTAAACCCAATAGCACATGATCGCAGTCTCAAAATGTAACCGAAACCATTTTACAGGCAACTGAATAGAAAAGGAACAGGGAGGTTAAATGATAAGCTCTTAAATTTAACTGAAGTCTCAAAAAGGTACCATTCCATTTTAAATGGAATGGTACCTTTTTGAGACTTCAGTTAAATTTAAGAGCTTGTCATGGTCACGTGACAGGTCACATGAGGGCCGCAGTAACACCAGTTGATGAAGACACCGAGACGGTGTCGCAAGCTCCTGCTACCAATTGAGCTTTTAATTAAGTCCCAAAAATGTATTTGACTTTTATTTTGGCGTATTTGAGGAAGTTTATGTGGCAATAATAAACAGTCATTGCATCAAAACTGAATTTGTGAGATTTTCTTTTGGTTGTTGTTTGTGTCTGTGACCAATCTGGTGGTAGCAGTGTTTACTACATAGTACATGGTGATTGACAAATGTACATGCACATGTATTATGTATTACATCAGATGTTCAAATCACCCACGCCAAGTTGACGTTTGGTTCAATCTATAAATTTAAGGTCCAAAGTGTGACCTTTGTCCTGTCCCTGTTACCTTGGTACTTTGTAATTTGCCTTTTAAGTATCATTAAGAATGACTTCAAACTTCTTTTGGTGGGTAGGTAGTTTGCTATTCATAATCACTCTTGGAGGATGACTGCATTAAGAAGTGCATCAGAATTATAAAATCATAGATGTCAGATGTAACAGAGACACGACAAATACAGATTCTAAATTTCCATAATGTCTCATTTACATACTTGTATTTCCAACGAAATCTTGGCAGAAGGTGGTGGTAAATTGATAACCTGTAACAACAATTGAATTTGAGGAAAAAAGTTCAAGAAATTAAACAATTTCTTACCCAACGACATCTTCTGACAGCTGGTATTCAAGATGGATTTTCTGCTAATCCAGAAGTAAGGATCTTCTTTAATGACCCGAGTACATCTTTCTGGCACTGGTTTGTGACTTCGCAATGGGATGGAGGCCCACACGATGCAGTGCTGCAGGACACAAGTCCAGCAGGACTCGGACTCGCGGGTCCATCTCGAGTCACAATTTGGGTGACTCAGACCAAGGGCGGATCCAGGGGGGGGGGGGGGGCAAAGGGGGCCATGCCCCCCCCCCCCCCCCCCCCAAAACGAAACCCATTTTTTTTTTTTAATGTGACATCGCAATAAAGGCAGGCAATGAGTACACCACCATCTTTTCCTCAAAAAACATTGGTTAAAGTGCTCAGAAATTGCCTCAGATCGCACCACAGAGCATCTAGAATCCAACAATTTTTGGGGGCCCTTAAGCGGGCCCCGAACCTACGCCATAATTTTTTTGACCCACTTTTTGGGGGCACCAAACTTTTTTTTGGCCCCTCCCAAAATTGTGTTCTGGATCCGCCCTTGACTCAGACTCGACTCACATTGGCAAAAGACTGGAGACTCGGACTTGGGCTCAACCCAAGTGACTCGAGGCTCAGACTCGACTCAATTGACTTGAATGCAACACCGTGTCAATGTCCTTGGCTTTGAAGCCCCGAGTTGGGGTGTAAAGGCTGAGGCAATTGGGGCTTACCAGAATTTCCCCATATTTCCAAAATTTAACTCAAAAATCAAAAGGGAAAAACAGGAATTACACTTTGCCTTTTTTGAAAATTATTTCTACATGATGAAACATTTATTTTTTTAAAAACAAAGAGACATTATCAAACCCCCTAAAAATACAGTTATATTTAAATTTTGGATATTGTTAACCCTGTTTAAAATGTAAGGCCAAATTAAAAAAAAACATGTTTAGCGTCCCCAACCGCTTCCTTTTTGGAGGCCACCTCCTTTTTCAATTTTTTTTAAACCAAAAAAATTGATACATTTTAAACAGTGACATCATTTTGGCCTCTTTGTCTGTTGCATCTAGCCCATAAAAAGCTGGTATGTCATTTCCTGAGTCCAATGGCGGCCATTTAAAAAGAAAAATACTGGCGGCCATCTTGAAAAAAAGCCCGGTCAGGCAGCCATTTTGGCGCGGAAAAAAAGTTCCTCCCATTTCCTTTTTTCAACAAGGCAGGACGCTAAATTTCTGTTTTGTTTTTTGATTTGGCATACCCTTATTAGACCAGGAGAGAATGACAAAAAAGAGGCAACCCTTAAGATCCACTTAAATCAGTCTTATTGAAAATATTGAAATTTAAATTCATTTCAAAGTCTATGGATTTCTTGTGTTTCTATGTAATTGAACAAAATATTAGGTTGGCAGTGCCTTCTATGTTTTACTAAAACCAAATTATTCTTGGGTGACATGTCACCACAAATGAGCATAAAGTCAGACTTTTTAGTAATTTACATTGCTTGATTTTTGCAGAACAAGAGCTTTCTAATGGTGCACATAAAACAAGTGGGGTTCAGTAACAGAAATATAGACCGCCAACTAAACTGAAGTTGTAAAACTGAATATTCATTTGGAGAAAATGGCATTTAAGTATCTTGCTATTGTATTACACTGAATGAACAGTCAACTAATTTAAAGGGATGAGAGTAGGTTTTATAGATATTTGATTGACCACCAAAAATTTGGAAAAGGTAGATTAGGATGTAGAGATTAGGGTTCACCTGAAAACAAAACAAATCAACCACCCATTCAAATTTTGGTTTGCCTCACGGAGTTGCAGAATAGCAACTTCAGATTTTACGCTCATTTGTGGGGGCAGGTCACACATTAGTTTTGACTGGAGAGATACATTGCTACGTACATGAAGTGAGACTTTTTTTTTACAGTTTCATTAGATCAAAATCCAATCATTATCATATATAAAAATATAATTTTAAATTGTCCTGAATAATTTATGATGAACAAAGGTATTGACAAAGTGGGGAACCACCTACATAGGGCTGGATAGCTCAGTTGGTAGAGCACTGGAACGGCAATCCGGAGGTCGCAGGTTTAAACCCCGCTTCAGTCAATTTCTTTGTTCAACTTCAAATAATTTATGTACATGTACACATTAAATTTTCTTCAACACTGATTAATAATAAAGCTTTTAAGGTCATGACAGCAAAAAATCAGGTAGAGTTAAGAATCACGTTCCCATATCCTACAAACATCTACATTCATGAGTAAATTAACCTAAAATTGAATAACTTAAGGGTAGTTATGTAATGACCGAGACAGAGCATTTAAGAGCTCAGTGAATAAAACAGAAGATGCATTTTTCAAATTGTATACATCCATCATCTGGTAAATGTCAAGGAGATTACAGACTAGGAGTTTTGGATCATTTCTCTGAATCATTATTTGGATATCATGGTTAATTGGCCCGGTTAATGACATTACACCTCCTTTGATAATGATGGCATTTTCCTTTGTACTGTTTGTGCACTGCACTCCACACACAAGACATATTTGCATAGATCAGGTGGGACAGAATGCAGAATAGACACCAAAAAAAATATGCAGCGCATTCTGTTTCGATTTAGAAACTTTGCAGCACCAAGGACATCATTCTATTGTTTTTGTTTTTTTTGGATTTTTTTAATTCAGATTTACAAAACAGATGTGCACCAGGTTTTTGCCCAAAAGGAAAGGACAATGTCTGGCAAAAAATACTACAGAGTTTGCCCCAAAAAGTGCAACATTCAGGAAACTAATAATCCAAACTGTTTAATGTGTTTTTCTTCAACGAAATTATATATTATTTCATAAGATGAATTTGCGTCGGAGTGATGTAAATGGATATTAGGTTTTTGCCTTGATGTATAATTGGGCATGCGTGCATTTGACGCTACTTTACAGTGTTTATACGTCAGTCAAGGGCAAAAACCTAATATGGAAATTATATATTACATTAAAGCCGGACATATTTCTCAGTCCACTCCTTTTTACCCCATTCCATTTGGGTCCCTAGAGATCCAGAAATGCAATCAATTAAGTGAAAGGGTGTACATTTTACTTGGGCCACTCTCACCTGTGATGTCACCAACTTCATACAAATAAAATTAATTTCGTCGTAAAATCACACAAATTGAGAATATCGTGGGAGAATTTTTTTTAAGAGAACGTAGCGCGCATCTGCCACACTTTTTGTTGATGGGTTAAAAAACAAATGCCAAAATAAGCAGAAAACCCAGGAAATTCCATTTACTCACCTTTTCAGAATGTTGGTCTTGACATTATTTTCACCAAGTGCATCGTCTTTTCATTTCTCCCACTTTGTTTTGAAAGCGCCTCGTGCTTAGAATATCGGAGGCTTTTGGCTTGCGCTCTGGTGCCTTTTGAGAGAAAGCCTTCATTTGTGTTCAACTAATTGAACTGAAACATTGGAAACCCATCGCAGACAAAATCTAGCCATTTTAAATTGAATGACCAAATAAAATTGGAAAAATTAATCACACACTTATATCGGAGATTCACAAAAACAAAAACTAGAAGTTGCACAATCTAAGAATTAATGGATATTTAGAATTAATAAAGAATATATGGATATTTACGATTATATAAATACATATCATTTTTTTTTTTATAAAAAGCTTGTCTTAGACCCTCAGCACACTAAGTTTGAAGCCAAGTTTTCAATTTGTGTAACTGAATCTGGAAGGTTTCTTAATGTAGAGTTGTTTGGTACTTGGCAGGTAAACAGTCCAGAAGACCTGGCGAAGAAAAATTTAAATCAGGAAGAAAAGAAGAGAATATTGTTTTACATCACCCAATGTAAAACAGTTGAATAAACCACAAATGGAAACTGACTAGGTGCCTGCATAATGGACTGATCCAGTAAGCCCTGCCCACTGCGCACTGGGCTAACACGTGCTCCTCTCCAATGCCACGATGCATTTTCCTGCCGCGCGCATCATACGCGCGTGCACGCATGTCGGACTTTAGTGCACGCACGTCGGACATAAATCACGGCTGTGATTGGTCAGAATACCAAGGGGGGGGGGGGTGCTTACTGGATCGGTCCATTAGTTGAACAACGACATTGACTGGAGTGAGATTTGAGCCTGCGACCTTCGGATCACCATTCTCACCCTCTACCAACTGAGCTATCCAGCCCTAACTGAGCTATCCAGCCCTAACTAAGCTATCCAGCCCTATGTTGGCAGTTCCCCATTTTGTCAATATCTTGGATTAGGGGTGCTAGCCAGAAGCCATGAACCCATATAAAACCCAATGGCATTATTTTCTAATGACTGAATGAAATCTGTTTTCAAAGAAAATGTCGGGGAGTCAGGTTGGTGCAGTGGTCCTTTCCAGGCCTTCCACCTCTATGGCCCTGGTTTGATTCCTGCCCTGGGCCACATGTGGATTGGGTTTTCAGTCCCTGCCCGATTCCATGGGTTTCCCAAAAATATTCTTCTGGGGTTTTCCTCCAATGTCTCAAACTGTAATTTCTTCTCAATGTCTTCTCTCTACAGGTTTCTTTAGGCTTTTGAGCTACAGTGCCTAGGGCGCTTTTGAGGAATCCTTGGTTTCATTATTAGAATATATAACATTAGTAATCACAATTGTTTTTTTAAATACAGAATTTTGTTGTTTACTTTAAAAAAAAAATTGAAATTACATTTTGCACCACAGTGGGGCAAAACCAAATTTGAAGGGGTGGTCAATTTTTTGTTTCCAGGTGAACTTAACCCTAACTCCCAAGCATGATTTACTAGGAACCATACCCATCCTGGCAAATTCCAACACCACATGGGAAACTGTACACACATATTCTGACTTTTGATTCTGGAGGTGTGCCAACCCAATGTAAAAAACTGTCAGTTTAGGGGTACTGTACCCATCCTGACAGATTCCAACAAAACATGCTGTTGGGGCTTGATGGGTTGAGTTCTGTTAGGGTTATATATGTGAGTCCTGTGCTACCTTTTCTCCAATTTTTTTCTGTTCTATCAAACATCTTTAATACCAATATGCATCCGTTTTTATTATTTGAGTGTTCATTCTCTGTAATACAATAGCAGCATTTATACTCCAATTTAGTTGGAGGTCTAAATTTCTGTTACCAAGTTCGGTACCCCAAATGTTATATACCATTAGAAAGCTCTTGTTCTGTAGAATCCAGAACTAAAAATATCTCAATTCTACAAAAGTCCACCTTTTTGCTCATTTTGTGATGACGGAACACAAAGTCTTTAAATTGGATGAAAGGCCTCATAGATGACAAAAGCGTGTTACTTTCTTTGCAAAGTCACAAAATTTTTCTTAGATTCAAGGGTCTGATTTTTTGTGCCTGTTAATTAGACTTTGCTCACCTTTACTTTGTAGCCATTCCTTGCTGAATAGTCTTCCATAGTATCGTTGACCCGTATCACATAAACAGGTGGCTATGATGTGCCCTGGCCCCATCAGTTTTGCAACCTTACAAGAAATGAGGAAGAGCAGTATACATGTAAACAGTTTACAATGTGTCAAGTAAATTGTGTCAATTTGTTTTCATCAGAACACTCTTGTGCCTTGCTGGATGAATACATGTTCTCTCGAGTCAATTCATGATCTACATGTACCTTCTCTTTGCTACTTCAAGTTGTGCCTATGCAACCTCTTTTTAATAACTGAATGGATAAATCTAATGGAGCTTTATGCATACTCATTACACTGTACATGCGCAATTAATCGGGGTTTTCCAATGTGCGGTCACAACTCTGGTCCTATTTAATCAATAGAGGGCGCACCAGCTGCAACTTGGCCAGCAATAACGATCGGGCTATAACTCGCGCACATCCTCATAGGTTTCCAATGCAGTCACATGGGGACCGCAAAGAGCCAGTGATTGGACTGTCGGCGTGCGGGCTACAATTGGGCCAACGGTAGCAATCAGGCTACCTTGAAAGCCAGGATTTGTTGCGGTTACGGGCTGAGGTCCAGTCACAATGGTATCGTGTACGCTGCATCCTCACGTGAAAAAAACAAACGAAGTGCTTTGGGCGGTAATGACTCCTGAAAAACATTTTGCTATCTTTTTCATGCTTCTTTGTGAGTGTTAGGCAGCAGTTTCTTATGGACTGGCTGAACAAAAGTTTGAGATAAACGGAGCTACTGGTGTAGGCTTTTCGAGTTACGGTGGTATTCATGTACATAATATCCTATTCTCTTGATGGGAGTGGAGTATAACTTCAAAATAAATGGAGTTTCAAGTTTTCTGAATTTGAGTTAACAAGAGTTAACTGTATTAGAATTTAATTAAAAGAACTGATGAGAGCAGGATTTGAAATTCCTCCTAAACACCGTAGAGGCACTGTGCTTATGCAGCCACAAAACCCTATGTTGGTAGTTTCAAAATATTTCAATTTCTCATTTCTAGCGGGGAGATTGTCAGAAGCCACAAATGCATGCGTGCTAAAAAGCCATGTGAAATAGTCTTCAGTGCCTTAATTCATGGTGCTAGCCCCAAATCACAATGCTAGCACACCTGGGAATTTGAATATTTTTTTTCTGAGTGGAATTGATTTTAAATTTATGTTATTTGCTTAAAATCACCAGAGATACATACCTGCACAGCTCCCGCCACATTAAGTCCTGATGAAGCACCGACGAAGAAACCCTCTTCATGCAAAAGACGGAATGTCTGAAAATGTAACAAGTATAAAGAAGAAGAATTTTTGTTCAAGAGCTTTGAATGCTAGGTTCATACATTCCCAAAATATTGGCAGGAATACCCTTATCTATCCCAAATAAAAATTCTTGATGGCATCTGGAGAAATTAGCCCCGATTCCCTGTTTGTAAGAATAACCTAAGAATGAAACAAAAATAATCAAGAACTAGGTAGGAATCGGAAGCCGAATCGGACCGAACCAAGCTGAAAGATTGCGATTTAGGGCAGAATAAAACCAAATTGTATCGATTTTGTCAAGAAAACTTACAGATAACTCAAAAATCTTCCAGAATGACCCAGAATTATGCCGATTTGGTGTATACGTAAGTTATTCTTATAATATTCGTACATTTCTTGATACATTGGTTATGATTCGGCATGATTCTGGACTGTTAACACCAAAATTAACCTTACCGTCCCTACAAAACTTGTAAGAATGCTGTATAAATCCAAAATGCTCTAAGAATAGTCAGAATTAGTTATGAATACAACAAGAATAAACAAAGAATTGAAATTGATTCCCGAATCATCCTGACAATTGTCAGCCCGCTTACCGATCTTTAACGATGTTTTACCCAACTAACAGAATCATCCCGAGGCAGCCACGAACCATTCCCCGATTTACTCAAGAATTGCTATTCGCGGCGATTCGGCTTAAAAATCGGGAATGTGTGAACCTAGCATCAACTATAGTGTGGCTAGCTAGCAATACAAAGTAAATGCACACTAGTAAATGATGATAGGACTGGAACACACCTTAGGGTACATAGGAACACTTTCGTTTGGGCATTTTTTGGTTTTATTTGAAGCAACAAAGTTGTTTCAAATCTCATGTAGGGTGCGTAACAACTAACCTGATACGACACATTTTGAGAAAACTATGCACAATTGTTTGTCTTGTTATAGTGGAAGCTGTTGCTAGTGCTTCTGATTCAAACGTTACCCATTGCCCTCCATACACTGAAATGCACCCTCAACTAAATATTGTCAAATTAACCCTAACTCCCTAGGCCTTTTCGCTAGGATGTAGCCTCAATCCTGCAAAATCCTCCAATTGGCCTCATGGAAAAATAGCATATAGCCTCAATCCTGCAAATTCCTGCGTTATTTCTTGAATATGGTCCATGGAGGGGTGACCACTGCCTGAATCCTGCAATATCCTCCAGTTTTGACTGTCAATAGGCTGAGTCAGAGGTAGTGACATCCTGGAGCAGTGCGGAGGATGTCAAGCATAATCAAGGACTAAATTTATGCACGGCTGAGCATAAACAACACAAGGTCCGGCCCAAGACTTTGACACAGTGCGTACTCCGAAATCAGCAATGCACTTTTGCCATGTAACCTCAATCCTGCAAATTCCTCCAATTTGCAAAAAGGATTTTGGAGGATTCAGGGCGGTTAGGGTTGAAAAAAAAAGTGTTTCCTTTTTAACGACCTTCAATGATTGTTTTCTTCCAAACGATGCCATTTCAGGCCAAATAATTTCACAGGGTATTTGGTACTAGTCCTACATTTTCCTCAGCAAATCGGTAGGTTCATTTTCTGATACACGTAGTTACCGATATTCCTACGTTCCTTTAATGGCATCGCCGGTTGGTAACTCACCATATGAACTGCATCCTTATCATAGATAGCCAGCGCATCGTCCACGGGTGCCTCTTTGAAGTTGTCGGTGACCCGACCTTGACCTATGCCCTCTGTAATAGACGAGCCCTCAGTCCTCTCTATCTTGCCGTGCTTGACGTAGTTGTACAGGACGCTACCCTGCGGATCCGCCAGGAAGACTTTGACTTTGGGGTTCTTCTCCTTGAGAAATTTACCGACACCTGGTCCAGAAAATCAGAGTATTAAAAATCTGAAATGAATATAATCCTTGAGAAGTTTGTGAATATAATTCTTTGTACAATGCAATCACTTTTGTGTCACCTCCAACTTTAAAGTAAGTGATGAATGCTCCTTTTTTTTTTGTAAACAACCTTTGTAAGCAGGACACGTATTGTGTTTATAGGGTTACATGCAAGTTCTGGACAGTGGTTAGGTGTGCATTTACGGGTAGAACGGGAACCAGGTACCCAATTGAAAAACACGGGTACCCGGGTACCTGTTAAAGAAGCCCAACCCATAAATTCAAATCTCGGAAGTTGCTGGTCAGATTGTTCACAGAGGTCCACCGGACAATACTACCACATCTGTGTGTTGATACAGCAAGATGCAAGTGTGTACAGTGAGCTTATAGCTTTACGGTGTATAACTTCAACTTTCGCGAGCATCGTAAACATGATATCTTTTATTTCATGTTATTTCATTTTTAAAATCCTGCGTAATTTGTTATTGGTTACAAGTACCCGATTCCATAATCTCGAACCGGTTCCTGACATTAACGGTCAGGTACTTGAGTACCAGGTTCCGATGCACAGCCCTAACAGTGGTCCATATACTAAGGTCATCAACCGTAAGGCCCAAAAAAAAAAGTCTCCGGTTTCTGGTATGCGCGCGCGTCGCCGTAGCCATGCGCGTCGGCAAAATGAAAAAAATGTGTTTTTTTCAATAAAAGATGATGTCTCAAAACCGCCAAACTCACTGGTTTGACTGGAATCCTGCTGCTGCACAATTTTAACGTGTTTTTAGATTGGGTTATGGTCGAGAATAAGCTTTATGTGGCCTCTCTGGACTCCCATATATTTGCACTAAGTTTAGTCGGGCACCATTTGCAGTCATCAGCTGACATTTGAAGCAAAAAAATCAGGTAAAAAAAAAAAAAAGCTGCGTCGCCGCACCACTTTTTGGGCAAGCTCTATACCAGAAACCAGAGACTTTTTTTTTTTGGCCTAAAGGAGCCTGTTTTTGTAAAGGTCATTTTTGAGCTGGAGATGGAGGGAGGGAACAGAGTTGTACAAAAAGTTGTATGCTGATAAAGATATTCATAATTAATACGTACGCAAAGTCTTAGCTATATCTAGGGAAGCTTTGGAGAGTGTTTTCCTATGCACTGCTAACTGAGGAACTTACGCTTTAAATTTTACATTTTCAAAATTTGATGGTTTGCATGAATACTTCATCACAGTTGTATTGAAAGAAGGTGGCTCAGAAGAGAAAGTCGTTCTGTAAAGCAATATTCTGTTCGAGGCAACCTGCTGTATAGTGTAATCCAGCAACAAAATTAGAAGCCATTTTTGAGATGGTGCCACTCTCACGCGAACGCAACATGCATTCTTAAAGATGAGGGGCGCACATTTTGGTAGCGGTATTGCTTGAAGGAGCCCAGAGTGCTTGCATAGTGCATACTACCTGAGCATGACTCACGCGAGCCTGGGACCACAGCAGTGCCACCTCAGAAAATGACTGTCGCCGAATTAGTTTATAGAACTTGAAGGCCATATTTACCTGCTAATGTCCCTCCTGTACCGGTTGAAAAGACTACAGCATCAACCTTGCCGTCTGAAATAAACACAAAGGAGGTAAGCACATTCAATTTATTAAAAGGTAGGGTAGATCATTTGTCATTTGTGCATTTTTTGTTTGTTTGAAGCAACAAAAGCGCTCAAAATTTCAAGACGGGTGCTAAACCACCAACCTGATGAAGTTAATAGCTCTGTGGATGCTGTATATTCCGAGAAAACAATGTTCTAGGATCTCAATTTCAATTCAAAAACTGCGGAGTCGTTTTGAATTGTGCCCAAAATCCTTGTCTGGGACACGTTCTCACTCAGCCGATTGCAGCTAAGCAATGTCACGCACTGGACCGATGAAAAATAGCAACCATGCGTCGGTGCAAACGCTTGCGCGCCCATTCACGAATTGGCCAAATTACAAACCAACTACTAACATGGAAATTTAACATATTTTTGGAAATTTCAAAATGACAGCATGCCAGAAGGAATAATTTCACAGTGAGTTTAGTGTCATTACTATCTTCCAACCAAGTAAGTTTTTCAAAAATAATTTTGTCAGGTACCTTCTGGGTAGCTGCAAATGCTATACTCTAAGACAAAGCATTGCCTGGCCATTCCTCTGCTTTCAAAAGACTGCCTCTTATTACACTCTTATTACAAGTGAATAAAACTGGTTTGTCCTTCAGCAAGACAAGTTATTCTAATTTCTCTTTAACCCCTTAAGGACGGTGTAATGGGGACAATCCTCCACAAATAGAGCTAGTGGCCTGCATGACTGCACAGCCTTTGTGTGGTAGTGGGACTGCACAAAAGCAGCAGCTGTGGAACTACCCACTAGCTGTGTGCCATGGCATACCACAGCTGGCAACTGCATTCCAATGAGGATTAGCGGCCACGGCCATGACTGCTTCCCGTACGCATGGGGTTAAATATCTAATAATAAGTATGGCTTAAATACAAATGCAGATTTGCTTGTTGGGTAGGGTTAAAAGATCCAAAATCTAATTTGAAGATCTACTTTTTCAGAGATGCGTGGAAACCTGTTCGCAACTTTTGATTTGACTCACTTTTAGTCTATAAACCAGTTAAAAGTGCAATATAGGTTTAGTGAAACATAGTACAACTTTATCAATATATAACCATGCCTGATCCTCCCTTCAATGAAATTAGCTAAACCTATTTGTATAACGGTTCTGTAATATATATCTAATACACATCAACATTTCCCACAATGTTGTTATTGGTGTTTCACCTGTTTGGTCCCATATTTCTGGTCCCGTCGTTTCATAATGGGCTCTGAGATTAGCCGTGTTGTCAAACTGGTTGGTCCAGATGGCGTTCTCCAGACTCTCAGCATATCTCTTGGCCTATTCAATGAAGACAAAACAGGAATAGCGTTTGAACTTAACCAAGAAAATACTTCCCAAAAGCACTGTCTATCCGCTCCGTTCACAAGTGTCCCCTCACCGGCAAAGAAAGTACAGTTGGGGGTGACCGACCGACGCCATCTTGCCTGACTGCAATTTTGCCGCAAAGCGCGACCGTACCACTGCGTGTACATAGTACAAATCTCCTGGTGTACGTGCTTCACACACAAGGAACAGTGCGCGTCTAGGGTTTTTCACTCTATTGTCTCACTCATCCATGTTGAAATCAACATGTCCATCGTGCATGGGACCGAGTCAGACAGAACACAGGTCGACAAGGCATGGGATTCTAACTTACACCAGTTCGTTGGCATCTCAACCCTGGTCCCAAATGAACTTTAGTTTGCAATCGGTTACATATTCATGAATGGGCACAGGCCAGTGATATTGACCCCTGCATACACGCGGAGAAGTGGTGTGTGCGAGCACGAAGGAAATTTTGAAAGGAAGGGCTTTTAACGGAAACCTTGCTTAGCGCTGAGAAAAATGAACATGCATTCTCACAGTTTTCTCAAAAAGCATATCTACTGAGCTGAAATTCTGACAGATTAGTTGTTAAATAAGCTGCTTCAGATTTACTGTACTGGTGTTCCTTGCATCAGCAAAAAGACGGGGTTGTTTTTTAGACTGGGTTGTTTTTGCAAATGGTATATAGATATAGTATATATAGATTTTTTCCAGGCTATTTTAAAACATTTGTCATTCAAATTCACCACCTCTAACATTCTATTTCGTCCTAGAAAAATTTCACAGGCTTTTAACAAAACCAATTTAGTCATTTGCCATTCAATTTCAAAGTTTGGTCACCCTCTTTAGTCACCGGGTTGAGAATATTCGTCATTACAGATCAAATTCGTCTAAGCTGTTGCCGAATGGCAGAATTCAGAGATCGAATTTGTCTTATATAAATTACTTAGACGAATTTGATTTTTGAATAAAAAGGTTTGGCGTAGACGAGACGAAACAGAATACTCCGGTACGAAAACGTGTGCTCATTGTTTGAATTTGCTTGAAATGAATTTGAAATTGTCTGACAAAAGACGAAATTAAACAATGGAAGTGCTTTAAATTGATGTTGCTGGACGAATTTGAATATTAGAAATGGTGAATTTGAATGATAAACGTTTTAAAATAGCCGGGAAAACCTATATTGCTTTCAAGGGCTTATTACCTGATGGTTGTAGTTGTCTGGGTCTGTGAAGGCTACGGCTGGCACTGGATAGACCGTGGCTCCAAGGACTCGTAGTAAATCTATCTTCTCTTGAGACTGGGTGTTTGGCATGAAGATGACGCACTTGAAGCCCATGGCGTTGCATATGTGAGCTAGGCCGATACCTGAAAGGTTTGAGACGAGAAAACTTTCATTCAAGATGGTGGGAAATAGGAAAGGTTGGTCATTTAAGAATTACAGAAAAAAAACAGAAAGAAAGGACAACTTTATGCAAGGACAATTGACATAGGCCAGAAATCAAGGTTGGATGCAAGGGAAAGAAAACGGGTCATTCATTGTTGACAAGAAAAAATAATTTTTCAAAATTATTCATTCAAGTGACAGATTCAGATTTTGGTCAAATAACGCAAAGATTTTTCTATGCTTGAAACATCACCCCTTTTTCGGGACATATCTTCCTAATTTGTCAAAATACTACACTATACAGGAAATTTAAAAACAGATCGCAGGAAATTTAAAAACAGATCGCAGATGTGACATGCTTTTGCCAAAGAGTTGATTTAGGTTACTGTGGACAATTGTTTACCTGTGTTGCCTGCTGTACCTTCCACCACTGTACCACCAGGCTTGATTTGACCTGAAGGAGAGACAAAATTAAAATACAGCAAAATGAGAGTTTTGTGACTATTTAAACCTAAACTTCCCAGCAAGGTTCCAACAGAAATCTTAAAAAGAAATTCCATGACTTTTCCATGACTTTTCCATGACTTTTCCATGATTTTCCATGATTTTTCCATGGGCTGGTACCATTTTCCAAAATAGGGGGTGCTCTTCAAAACCGGCCGTTATGCACACTACGCATTTTGTTAGGGGTTTTTGGGGCTTCCTTGTTCATATCAGAACTCTCCATACCATTAAGGGAAATGGTTACTGAATAAAAAAAAAAAATTGTTTTTTTTTTTTTTTCTTTTTTCTTTCTGGTAATGAAACCAAGGATCCCTCAAAAGTACCCTAGGCACTGTAGCCCGGAAGCCTGAAGAAACCTGTGGAGAGAAGACAATGAGAAGAAATCGCAGTTTTAGAGGTGGGAGGAAAACCCCAGAGGAATATTCTGGGGAAAACCCACAGAATCAGGTAGGGACTGAAAACCCAATCCACATATTGGCCCGGGCGGGATTCGAACCCAGGTCACAGCTGTGGAAGGCGAGGAAAGTACCACTACGCCAACCTGACTCCCCGAAATTATCTGAAATTTTAGGGCCAGTTTTGTTTTAATCTCGAGGGGCCACATTTATGCTGGAGGAGGCACTTTAATGTCTGCAAGAGGGGCTCTTGAGTAAATCCAGATTCCAATCCCCCCCCCCCTCCCTGTTCCGCCGTCCCTGGTTTGATGAAATCAATCCTAGGACAAGTCGCGACCTAAGACAAGTTACCCTTTTTAAGATGCTCTAAGATGCATCTTAGCATTTTGTGAAATCAGCCTCAGCTTTATTAAAGGGAATATACATCATTGGCTTTTGCTGTAATTTTCAGAAATGAACTATTTGAGGGGTTACTATAATAGATCAAACATTGTTTCACTGACATGTTTGAAGTTTTGTGTTCGAAAATGCTGGAAAAAAACCAAGAAACACACAAACGGTGGAGTAGTCTGGTTCCCTGACTCCACTAAAGATAAAATGGACCAATTTATGGATGCCGGAAAATTGTAGGGTAAGGGAACCAGTCTAGCTGGCCTGCACCCGTTCATGAACATGTAACCAATGGCAAATTAAATTTGGAGTGAAAAAATGGTGAATTTGGAGCAGTAGTTAAAAAAATAGTTAGGTTTTTCCAACGGTGGTCGGCCGACCACCGTTGGAAATTTATACAAAAATACCATTTTCTTGAAAATGACTTCACACCAGGTGCCATAATTTTACAGGGTGCTTTAGACCGTCATTTACCAACATCCTAGTGAGGTATTTTGTTAAAACTTGGAGTTGTATTTTTCGATGTTTGCAAATGTTGTATATTCCCTTTAAGCTTCTGTTCCAACCCAACGGTGCAAAGGGTCCATCTTTGAAGGCCCACTGCTTACCTCTCTCAAGAGCATCTTTAATGAGAAAGACAGCTGCCCTGTCCTTGACCGAGCCACCGCCGTTTGACGATTCTACCTTGACTGTGATATCACAGCCTGTTTCTTCTTCTTCGCTTAGCTTCTCAAGACGGATCAGCGGGGTCCTAAAGAATTTGAAAAAAGGCAAAATTGGGGAAAAAAAAAATTAAAATCACCCTGTAACTCACAGTTATGGGGATACACTTCAGGGCGGCATATCATTTTTTTGGCGTTAGTTCATAAAAAAATTTAAAAAGTAAAATTTGGTGACAAACTGGTCCATAAAATGCAATGAATCTTTTGCAATTAAATTTCTTGCAATTAACTAGGCAATATTTAGTGGAAGGAAAGTCGATTTTTAGCAGACCCGAATTTTTTTAATGATTATTGGCACCATAAGTTCAATGACGTACGAGAGCTAGTGAGAATAAAGTACACAGAATTATTTAGGCTAGATTCAAGCCCATGACCTCAGGAAATAGTGCCGATGTCTCCCACAGCAACAACCAATTTCAGTGTGATATGCAGTAAGTTCTCATAATAAGATTGGCGTTATTTTGATGTTGAAACAGACATTCCATTAAAGGAGAAACAACAGTATCATACTTGCCAACCATGCCCACAAAGCCACTTCGTATACTATCCTGCAAGAAAGACAGAAACAAGGTAATTAAAGTGTGCTGACCTGAATGTTACAGTGAAACCTCTGGACAAATGGGGGGGGGGGGGGGGGTGGGGGGGGGGGGGGGGGGGGGGGGTGGGGGGGGCAAAGCTACTTCACACAAGCCCCATGCTGATGCATCAACAGGTTGCTAATGTACTTTTATCCTGATATTTAATGCACTATTTTATTTCTCAAAGTATAAATTCGATATAGGCGGACGTAACTGTGCATGACCTCTGGTCATGCGGGGTGAAAACAAATGCCATAGCGTATAGCTTTGCACCATGATAGTGCATTCACTAGAATGTTTTCAGAATGTTTTCACCGCACTAGCCGAAAGTGACGCGCAAGTTGCATCCTCCTATTGTCATGAATTGCAATATTTAATTTAGTTAGCCTTCACATCCCCGACATCTTATACCCAGATGCAATATCTGTTGTATTTAAAGTTGAATTACTTCAAATACTCCAATGGTTTATTATTCCAATGGCCCCCTCCCCAATCTGATCGGATGCCTGCCCAAGCATTACTTTTACATCATGCTAGAGAGGTTACAAAATGTAAATTCTGCACATGCTTTAACCATGTTTGACCCAATTCAAAATAAAAAAATTGTGCTTTGCAGAATCCGACAGAATCCAAATTTTAAATTTAAATTTTCCTTAAGTTATGACTTTCTCCAAAATAAAATGAGAAACAAAAGTCGAAACTTTATTCAAGATATTTATGACTATTTTATAGTATTAATGTAATGAGCCCAATTGGGCTCAAGTGACACTAAAATAAATAATTTAAAGGAAACATTCACAGGGCCTATTCACTGATATGGCAGTATGATTATCTGCTCTGTGCCCTTTGGACCCTATCAATATCATGTGGACACAATGGGCTGCATGCGAGCTGCTAAGTTACATGTACAATGCAATGTATTCACTATATGACTCAGCAGAAATTCAGCGCACAGCAGACCCCCCCCCCCCCCCCCCCCCCCCCCCCCCCCCCCCCCGGACCCTGATCGTGCAATGGAATGGCGTGATTGAAGTGGGCATTTGCCAAAAAAAAACAGGCTGGACTTTAATTTAAAAACAAACACGAGCATTGGTAATTATAACAAATACCTTGTCATTTCACTTACTTTCCAAATTGTTCGATAAAACGACTTTAAAGCCGGCAATTCTCTGCAGGCGTTCCAGACAAACTTTCTCCAGGGCGCTGCCATCTTGAACTCGAGCTAGCCAACTACAGAGGGCGCCGTCACGATTTTTCTGTTCATCGAAACAAACCACGTACGGTCCGCGTGCGGCGCGGCCGGTAGTCATTGGGGCTCTTAAAAGTTTGGTTTTTTTAATGTCAAAGCCGCCAAGCTAGTCGTACAGTTTATGCTGTAAATTTTCAAAAATTCTCACGTTGAAGGTATCGTTGTTTACTTCACTCCTCAGTCTCAACCCCCCCCCCACCCCGGATTTAACACGTCAGCCCCCCCCCCCCTGTGTGAAGCTGACTTGGTATATTTAGATGACTTGGTGGTACAATTATATCAGGGGGGTTTTCAGCGTCAAAAGAGATTGGCAGTGAACTTAGGCCTATAGTACGAGCTTTAAAAGTATGAGCTCATCGTGAGGTGTGAGCTTTTGGACCGACGATAATTATTATGCATTGCCTCATTTTGCGTGGAAAGTACGTCCATAGATTTACGAAGTGATAAAATTACCGTTCGGTGGTCCTTTTCGGATTGGAAATCGCCTAATAAAGTACGTCGGTCTTTACTGAAAGCTCATTTGAAATTTGAGGGAGTTCATATTGTATAGGCTACGGTTTTGCCATGATATTGGAACCAAAACGAGGCTAGGCTTGAATACAAAGCAAACTGTTGGGGCCCACAAGCCTCGAGGGGGGGGGGGGGCACTTCCGTACCAACAACTCAGGCGATCGTAAAATTAATCGCCCGAGCAAACAATATCCCTACAGGTGTCCCATTAAACGACTCCTAATGACACGACTAACGCCTTTGGTACAGATAAGAATGACCGATTAACACATCATCATGATTTTGACAGCTGGTTTATTGGCTCCAATTAAATTCCCATTAGGAATGATAGGATCGGTATTTACAGCACCCGTTTGGGGTGCGCTTTTAAACCCTACACATGCATTGCATAGGCCGCCTCGAAACTCGACTGGGTTGTACGCCGTACGCGTAATTTTTTTTCCTAGGAGGGTCAGGGGCAATGTCATGAATATTTCAGTTTTTCCTTTGAATCATTGCAAGACTTAGGTTCTCGTTCTATTTTCCCCTTAATTTAAAATTATCTCAGTGATAAATTTGGAGAAGAAAAATAGCTGATGAAAATGAGCTGCGACGACATGGATTCGAACCAGGGATCTTTGTATCCATAGCTCATCTCGCTATCCACTAGGCTACTGTGTGGTAGCTCGACGACAACCGTTCTTTAAAATGCTTTAATTTATTGTAACTAGTTGAGTAACTAATAACAATGCTGTTGATGTCATTGTCCGTTCTCATGGATAAACATGAATTATTCATGACATTGCCCCTAACCCTCCCAGGAATAAAAATTACGCACACCGTACGCGTTCTGTAGGATCAGTTTGATTGATTGTTCCACAATTTGACAAAGATTGCACAGTTTGGGGAAAGGGCCTCGTTCAATGGCATACATAGGATCATTTGCATTTACCCCCAAACGTAACCTACTGAATTAATATCAAAAAAGCTCAATTAGATTAAAGATCATACTGGTACCAAACACCCCGTGAATTCCATCGGGCTTGCTGTCATTTAGAACAAAATAATCAAGTAATCTAGGTGAATTCCAACGTTCAGTCAATCGACTGTTCGTTGGAAATAAAGCTTTCTATGGACGAAATCGTGTTTCGTGATCAAAATGTTGTGCATGGTGTGTGTGTGGTTTTTTCTTCTCCGGTTTTTGGAAAGTGTAATATCTACTTATATAGCTGAAACAAGCTAAGTTTTTAACATTTTTCTTTGGATTTTGAGTAGTGTTTATTATTGAAAACGAACATGCAATAGATCATGTATGATGTATGCTTTTAATGCATGGCAATAAAATGGTCGTGAATCGCGTGTTCACAAACGTGACACAAGTCTCAGATCAACCCAGATAACTTATTTTGACAGCTCTCGTTATCTACCACATTTTAGGACAACAGTCTGGTGTGTCATAAAGCCTCGCTAATTATCAATTTCAACAAATTTAGTATAGGCGTGAATTTATTTGCGGTAACGCACTACTCCTATTTATATTGGAGCTTGTCGAGGCTGGGGCAAAAGATTTTGATCTTTGCCGGCTGAAGGGTTGCTGTTTCAATAAAGAAAATTCGAAAACTTGGTATGTATACTGTCTTTGAATCATCTTATTTTTTAAATACAAAATACCGATCATTTAAAATGTTGCAGACCGCAAAGGGGTTAGCAAACAAACACCATGTGAGTCAATCTCTCTTACTACTACCCACTAAGCCATCCCCCGGAACCCCCCCCCCCCCCAAAAAAAAAACCCCGAAAAAATAAATATCAAAAAAATGAGGGGTGAATCATAGGGCCTACTACTATTAAATTTAATGTATATTAACAACATGGACTGTTTTCAACAAAGCGTCAAGTGATGCCTAGCATCCCCTCTCAATTTTTCCAAGGCCGGTGATTTCTTAATTTGCTCCTGGTGAGTGCTTTACCCCCCCCCCCCCCCCCCCCACCAAGAAAACTTCTGGCGACGCCCATGCTGCCAACAGTTCATCTAGAAAGAAATCTGTACAGGCCTAGAAGATATTGAAATTCACATTGTTTTAATCCTAAGAAAAAAAATCATATTCCAATGCACTTTCTTTTTTTTTGAACCCAGAGGGGACAGACTAGTATCCTTGTTCTACCTCACTCAGGCTCGGGTTAAGCGTTTCGTAGGCCCTAGGCACCATGTGTTCCGTAGGCCCTGCTCCACCCTAGGCACGGCACAAAATACATGCTATTAAAGTACAAAGCACTGTACAAATCAAGCCAGGGCAAACTGGTATAAGTCCTAGCTCTAGAAGCCTGTTGGCGCCAAAATAAAAAAAAATACCTCAAGCCCCCCTCCCCAACACGCCCCCCCCCCCGGATGAGAACCCTTACGCCCCTGACTACACACATAAACAGCCGACCTTATTTTACGGGGAGCCATAAATGCCATCAACTATATGATAAATCCTGAATGTACGATAACGATTATCTTCTCTTCCTACCGTAATAGCACCTTTTTATATACTCATCTTCAGATAACGCAATCGTTAATTGCATTTTAATACCCAATTGACACCATCCAAATGCCCCCTAAACGGTTTGAAAAGTCAACAAGGAACCAATCACTATATGTATATGGGGTGTAGGCCTGTTTAGAAAAAAAGACTGCAGACCGCTTTGTGTTTGGTCCATGCCCGCTATTGTCAAGATCATTTCATTCCTATATCTTCTGTATGTCGGAAAAGCAGTGCAGTTGGCAAGAATATACCAGGAATGAGTCCGTTATATAGCTGCGAAATTGACGATCATTTTTTAAGAAGGTAAGTGCTCAGGAAAAATTTTACTAATTTTTTCCCAAATGTTTTATTCCTAAAAAATTGGGAATAATCAGAATTTTGTTTGCGCGTATAATTGAAAAAAAAAAGTTTGAGGGTCAAAAAGGTTTTCTTATGAGATGAAACAAATACCTTATTTTTACGAATGTACAGAAAGTTCGGGGGAAAACACAGAAAGTTTAGTAATGGAACAAATTGATTGGAACAAAAGGATTGACAACTTGAAATATTCTTGAAAATAACTTTTCCAGGGGCGGGCCCTCCGGATCCCCTGCATTCTTTATATGCGATCTGCGTCAGTGATCAATAACCTTCTTGCCCTATACCCATGGTGATTATTATTGTTTTATAGTATTTTTTTGGGGTAGTCCTGGCCCTGCAAGGCATTTAGGTCTCATTTGCATGCATTGATCCCAAAAGTTACCGACCGAATTATTATCGAAAAGCTTGTTTGGATTACAGATCGTACTGGTACTTAACACCGCGTGAAATTATTCCGTCTGGCTTGCTGTCATTTAGAAGAAATCAAGAAATGTAGGTGATTTCCAACGAGCAGCCAATTGACTGATTTTAAAAAAAAATTGAAAATAATGAAAGCTATAGACGAAACCGTGTTTAGTGATCAAAATGTTGTGCATGGTTTTTCACTGTTTTCTCGAAAAGTATACTATCCACTGAGCTGAAACTTCAACGGGTTAGGCTTTGAACATTCGCCTTTGGATTTCGAGTGGTGTTATTATTGGAAACGAACAAAAGGCATGAAATGCAATTGATCCTATATGTCTTTCATGTGTCCGAATCATGTCAGTGGCGTTGGCGTTATAACGACTGACCAAAATTCGATGACCAAAGGTAATCAGGCCAAACATTTACCCTGATTTCAGGACAGTAGTATGAAGGTCGATTCGAAGGTGACGAGTTAATACGGAAACGTTAGTCCACTATCAATCTTTTTTCAGACATAGGACGTAATTTGATAAGAAAAAAAACCCTGTGATAATAACTTAACATTGCGTGAAGCTTGGAAAACAGGATGTGTACCTAACCGGGGAAGTTGTCTGAGATAGATAATTTTTTTTTTACGCGTGGGCCAAAATTGTGACGCACAAATCAATTCAGTATATAAACAGACAAAAAGGACCAGTTTAGTCAAGACAGTTATGACTTCAGTTTTGTTTCTGCTGTTTGGTGGATTTCCCTTGTGAATCACCATTGTGACTTATCGTCTGTTGAGGTAAGATAATGATTCTATACCGGGAATTCGGTAAAGTCCAGCACATCAGGGGCGGCGGAACGCTTTTCAAACTGAGGGGGGGGGGGGGGCAACACCAAAAGGGGCACTTGCTCAGAAAGAGGGGCACCTTCCGTCAGTATGAAAGTGGAGGAAAAGAGTATGGTCCCGTTCATTTCGCTATAAACCTACATGACGAGGAACAAATTATGAATACGTTTTCCATCTTGCTCTTTGTGTTTCTTTTACCTATAGTTATGTAGCAAGAATATTTTTTTTTATCGCGAGAGGGGCACTGTTGCTTTTGATGGCCAGTTCAGTGACAATTGTATTCGCGTGAAGAGCACTGTTATTTCTAGGCGCCAATTTAGGGGCGGGAACCAGTCGACCCTGCGGGAAGTGACTTATTGTTAGGTCGCAAGAAATCGCAATTTGTACAGTGATTATTCCATAACTAAACGCGGACCGACGTTTTCGTTCGATATCTCATGAATAACGTTTGTATAGTACAAGTAGGTCTAATGTATCAATTATCAAAGTGAAGAACTCTATACTTTTCGGGGTGAAACACACAAAAGATAGCACTAACAGTACACGTAGGCCTACATCTTTGAAGTGTTGGCGTTGCCGGTTGGCACTTGTTTCAGTTATGTTATGACCCCTATATAAGGTAAACATCGCAGTTGAATTATTTCTGTGCGTTTTTGTTGACCAAATAAAAAAATCCTTTCGCCAGCCACACTTAATATTTACACTCGCATTCCACTTCTATTAATTTGGTCCCCGTAGCGACATAATCCTCCCTCCTTTCACCCGAAGAAGCCCCGGCATCCACGGTATACATAACCCGTCAAGACCTTGCCGTTATATTTGATTTTTCGCAGGTTAGCAATCAGATTAAATGTGGCCGAGCAAAATATACCTTTGTGCAACGCAATAACAAAGCTGGTGCATGGGCTACAATGAAAACAGAAATTCATATAGATACAGGGTATGAATGTCATGAATGCTATGCTATAGAACTAACGGTGCAGTGTGTCACTTTTGCGTAAATTTATACGACGTCAAACCGGCCGGCGGGAGAAGGTTGATATACGGTAAGCTTTTTTTCGGTAGTGTACTTGGGGACCCCTTTCCTGTAAGACAACTAAATCCACTTGTATGTTATTGTGTTGAAAAGCAACAGGAGTATCATGGAATGAAGGCAGGGTTGTGGATTTAGAGGGAAATTATGAGGCAAAAATTATGAAGATGATGACAAAACATAAAACGAAAATAGAGATAGTCTGTAAGCTCATGCTCTAGGACAGTAGTGAATTCATAAAATTGCATTGATTCCCACGGCATCAACATGGGGAAAAATGGATAATTTAGTCATTTTTTTTTGGTCAAAGTACTATTGAAAATCTTGAAAACTAGGAGTAAGGAAGATTACTTAAGGTTGCAAAAGTCATTTTGGAGCAACAAAAACTGTTTTAAAACCAAAGAAATAGAGGAGTCCTAAAGTATACTTTTACTAGTTTTCTACTATTGGATTTATACCGCTATTTAATTTCTGACGGTTATCGACCATGCCTATACATTGGGTTGGACTACTACCTCAGTCGAAATTTGTCTCTGGGCCGACATGGCATGTAATGGCTTGAAGTGCAAAATGGAGAGTACCCGCTTATACCCGAATACCTCTTCAAAATAGGTTAAAAGGATAATTACAAGTAAAACGGACCTCAATGGTTGTTACTTTTATTTTGTTACTTCCGTTGTTGGACATCAATGAAGTGAACGTCCCCTCTTCGTCGCTTTTTTCCCGGTGGGTATCACTAATTTCAGTCAGCATAGCAGGAGCAACACCCACTAACCTTTCCATTTCGTATATTCTATTGGTGCAGGATAGACGGTGAAGACACAACACTAAGTCATGGCGGCAACCAACAGCTGTGCGATGGGCGACTTGACTTCGGAGGAACTTTTCGAAGGTAAGTCATTTTTCCCCTTTCTTCTAGAATTAAATTTGACTGAAAAAAGGCAGGCATAATTTGCACAGTCCTGAAAAAGTTTGTTAATTGGGCTTTCATATCCTAGATTTTGATCCTGTCATTTTGGGTTTCGTTTTTTTTTTACTCACCCTGTAGGCCTATTTATAAAAAAATCAAATGGCTGGTAATTTTTCTTCCAAGTTGGGTGGAATAAGAAGGGATCTGTTTTCCCCCTCCGCCGTGAGATTCATACCCAAGGCTCAGCATTGTATTTAATTCTATATTTTTCAATTTCTGTTCAATTTACCTGATTTCTTGTCCTCTGGTTTGCAGATATCGGCAAGAGTGCCGCCGCCATTACCGCCATTGTTCTACTGACGGCCACGTCCATTCTAACCCTGGCGATGTTTATAGAATCAGTCTTCAGCGCGAACAAGAAGATCCCGAACAGCAGACGCAGGGTCCGGCTCATCATAATGATGGGAATCTACCCGGTAAACAATAAAATTATTACCTTCTCTCAACAAACCAAAACCACGAATGAAAACCACGAGACCCGTCCGTCAAACATCAGATGTTCATCATTCACAATACAACAAAGTATTTGTAGACCTATATTCTGTTAAAAAAAACAACAACATGTGTCCATACTTTGGGGTGGGGCACCACGAGTATTGGAAATTTTGATTTCGATGTGATCTCCACAATGGGGGGGGGGGGGGGGGGTGTCTAAACCACCTCTTCCCTCCCACCGCCCCCCCCCCCCAAAAAAAAATTAGGAATCTTGCTGAAAAACACGACAAAAATGCCTGCTAACCCCCTTTTCTAATTGGAGATCACAACGGTCCATGAAAATTGAAAATTAAGTTTAAGTATGTCAATTTTCAAATTGGGATCGCCCCGTCAAAATGAAACAAGTTTTGGGAAGATCGAAAGTAGTGAAGAGTACAGGATGTGTTGTTAAGCTCAAAAGCATCTCTGCTTCACAAGGTAGTCGTGAGCAAATAGACATCTGCTGAGAAGAATTCGTCAGTTCGGAGCAAGGGTTAGGCCTATAATCGCTATGATGTGAACTCCAAAAGACAAGGAACGAAACCGATTATATTAACAACGATATTGTGACTTTCCCAACCCAATTTTTAATTCCGTTGGAATTTGAAGACGGGCGATCCCAGTGAACGTTCTTGTTTCCCGTATTTTCCAGCTTGTACAAATCAATTTATAGGTCAATATGTTACTCTTCTTTCTAAATACGATAGACGATGTCCGTTACTTCAATGATATCCCTGTACGTTCCAGCGGCACATCTCCTGAACACTCTGGTTGCGTCTGTGTGAGTGAAAATGCTCTCTTTATTAATGTGCACGTTAGACTTGTAATACTTCCAAAAGAGTGCCATTTGAATCGCATTTCTGACGTTGCTTTATGGCATTAACTACCACCTGAGGATGATTTAACACATTTTGAATGATAACTTCCTGTCTTTGAGTTTAGTTCTGCTGATGATTAATGCCTGATTGTGACGGTGAGTCCGTTGTCACTGTTCGTTTCTTCCATTGTTGTCTTTCAAATCTGTATACTCCCAATACTCTTAAAACCTTGGGTCGGATTTGACATGCAAACAGTCAACCTTGACTAGGCATTTAGATTCAGTTGAAACTGGTTAATTTATCCATAGAGCTAGGATCTATCTATAGTTCTCTTCGGAAATAGAGACACTCGGTATAGTTTAATTAAATCAAAACCGATCGGCATGTGTTTCCTATATATTTCCGGTCGGTTCTTTAGAACTAGAGAAACCGTATCAATATATTGACTGTGTCGTTTTGAGACTGACGGGGCAAACCCTTTTCAGCGAAGTTTCATGTCAGTATCTCTGCCCCTCTTTCCCGTAGGTATTTCTCGGTGGCGCTGTTTCAGTTCCTCATGCTCATCATCGACTACTACGGAGGCAAGGCGGCCGTGGTTGAAAAGCTTAAGGACCAGCGCATCTCGCTGGCCAGCCCGCCTCTCACCTGCTGCTGCCCGTGCTGGATGCCCAAAATCACCATGACACCGTAAGAAAAGACGCTGACAATTCATGTTCTCTCATTTAACCCTAATCCCCTCAACTTTTTTTGCTAGGAACCATCCTCAATCCTCCAAAAGGTTGCACTTATGTTCAAATGAAGGATACCCAGCGCCTCAATCCTTCAAGATTGTCAGACAGTCATGCCTCAAAATGCATTCATCCTCCATCCTGCAAAATCCTCATGTTTCTCAAACGCCATTCCTCCTTAAACACCATTCCTCCTCAATCCTCCAAAAATCCCCCAAAACCGCCAGGAGGATTTTGGAGGATTGAGGTGGGTTAACGTTAATCAAGACCAGTGATCCCTGGGCCCCTTGAAAAACCTTTCAAAATTCCAGGGGACAGAACTACTGAATAACTGTTTCGGGGTTTAATGACATTTTAATAATAAGGGCCTTGTTTTTTTCAGGGACTTGTTACAAGTGCTATAGAAATGTCTGCGTTTTTTAAGAGCGTGTGAGAAGCCAATGAAACAAACATTTTACAAGTTGTGTGGGCGGCACTCGAACTGCGTCCCGGGTAGTGTATGGGTACGAGTGCCAAGCTCTGGTCTAGCACTGAACTCAAAACCTTGCTGGTAATTCTGCAGATTGTGGGTCCGAGTCGAGGCTGTTGGGTTGCAGTGCACGATTGTGTCCTAAATCCACGCAGGGAAAAAAAAACTTGTCATTTAGGCCTATTGCTTCTCTCCACCCAGTAGTAGGGAGTAGGCATTGTACTGGTGGAGTGCCAGTGGAGCATTGAATTCGTGGTCTGCGGGTAATTCTGCAGGGTTGTGGGTTCGAGTCCAGCCAGGGGTATGGTGCATGTGCTATTGGGCAAGGCACTTTGTCACTCATTGCTTCTCCCCACCCAGGAGTAAATTGGGTACCTATATGAGGGCAGAGATGGTTATCGTGATTGATTTGAGCTGTTTCACGCCGAAAAGGCAGTATCGAGCTGTATACTTCCCAGGGAACTGAGATTGTCTTTGGAAAGTGTCATTACCCAATGAGCAGGGTAATAATGATGTAGCGCTTTGAGCACCAATATTGGTGGATATACGTGCGGTTTATAAATACACATTACTGTTATAGCAGATATTGTGATATTTTGCACCAATTAGCAGCATTGAGCTGAACACTCCACAAATAGTAGAGATGGTCTTTGGAATGTTTTATTGGCCCAGTGACCAGATGTTTTTACTCTTGTAAAAAAAACAAATGTTGTTATTTACTCTTTATTTTTCACATTCCTGGTTGATATAACAGATCCAATCTACGTAACCTGCGGCGCATCGTGATGCAAGTTGCCTTCATCCGTCCGCTGCTGTTCTTCATCTCCTTGGTGCTCTGGACAGACGGAAAATACACCCACGGAAACGTAAATATCAAACTTTGATGCCGCCCCAAAATTCCCTGACAAGGATTCAAAGTCATTTTTATAGCCGTCCGTTCTCTGCGACCGGGATTAAAACAATACTCGAAACATTTTGAGGAACTGTTCTCGTTGAGTCATGATATACTTCATGTAATGATTATATTACATTCGTACCCATTGCCCTATATTCAAGATCGCTAATTGCGGCTGTTAGTGTGAAGGAAAGGCCAAGCAGAGGTCTAGCAATGTCATTTTTGTGGGGGGGGGGGGGAGTAAACAGTTCGTGAAAGGGCACTCGCACATCCGTGCTGTACAGGTTTTTTTTTTTATCTCCGGACACTTGGCCTCCGTAAAATCAAAGGAGGGGCTGGTGTGGGGGGGGGGGGGGGGGGTGATTTTTTGGAGGGGGGGGGGGGGGGGCCTGGTACCATCTTCCAAAGGGGGCGCTGTTCAAACCAGACGATCATGCCACACTACTGTGGACAATTAATGTCGCTTTTCAGGGCGGCACAATTGCCGACGGTCGCGCGAAATTCCAAAAAGGGCACTCGTAAAAGAACGTTGGTAGAAAACGTCCTATATTCCCTGTAGATTTATGGGCTAAGCAAAATCAGCTAAGTACCAGTTGTATGCAATATAATAACAGCATTACATTCTTGTACTTATCAAATTTTTAACAGCTCCACAAATTTGGTAGTGTGAGTATCACCCGTTGTCCAACGGTGCCCTCTCCGTAACCAGCGTCTGATCATGTGAGAAATGCATATGCGACCCCGCGCGCCACAATCGGAGTCAACTTTAGAAATTGTGACGTCGTTTCGATCAGAAATGTGGACTGAACTGTTGGTTGATCAATGTTGCTGCCATGTTTTTTTTGTAATACAACAACGGGTTACCGAAGGCCGGTTGGGAGGCGCCCGCTGATTGGTCAGAATCTTGGTGACAAGACGCAGTCTTGTTTTGCATAATTAATCGCCGAATCTGTTCGCATATCATAGACCCTTGCTGAACATGAGGATGATTCCATATATACTATCAATTTGGCCCAGGCTTGTTCATTCAGTTTGTGCTCACAAGTTATGCGCACGCGAAAATGTCGATTATAGGTCATTGTCTATCCAATGAGAGCTAAAAAAATAATAATAATAACCGATACCAACGCTCCTGTCTACGGCGATGGTTACAAGCGAGATGGTTACAAACACATGTACTTTGAAATCACAGAGCAATTCAACCTCATCCCCTGTCCTATAGATCGCTATCGATGAGCCCTACATCTACATCACCACCTTCTCCGCGCTGTCTGGTCTCCTGGCCCTCTACGGTATTATCCTCTTCCTCACCGCCTCCCTGGAACCTCTCCGCTCCTTCCGCATCCGGCCCAAGTTTTTCATCGTGCAGATGGTGTTGATCCTCATCAGCACCCAGAACCTCATCCTGGCCATTCTGGCCGATGTGTATGTCATTCCGTGTGTGGCGCCCTTCAGCTCCGACTCCAGAGCCAACTGTAAGTCCGAAAAAAGTATAGAGTAAAAAGTAGGACAAACAAGGCTGCGTCTGCGGCAAGTGGCTTCAGTCGGTACCATAGAAGCATGTGTAATTGCAAGCCGTGTAGCCATAAACAAGCCAAGAAAATCGGACGTTGCCTGACATTAATGACAGACCACAAGGAGCCGAACTGAAAGCAATTTTAGCAATTAAGACGGTTCAAAATACATCATCAAATTGAAATGAAAATAATAGTTTAAAGAACACTACTCTTAGGCTGATAAGTCATTCTTTATTTTCGTGATTGTATGTGAGACCTTTGCAAACAGGCTGCCCTTTGAAATGAACCTTTTTCAAAAGGTGCACTGGCCGATTTCGGCGACGTGAATAAGTTCTTTCATATTAAACAACTCACAGTTTCACAAGTCTAACCTCGCTTCATATGGCGGAAAAGGAACGAAAAAGATGCCTTTTTTCTCTGACCTAAGATTGGACCTCGCAATCTAATATTGGAGTCCTAAACCGGATTGATTCCAAAATCCAAAGTGGATTTTTTTTCAATACTGCGAATGGTTTTCACACACCGAAAGTCCAATCCAACCCCACCCCTTCTCGAAGATATACCAGTGCAGGTTTCGTTTTGTGCTGAGAATTATATCAGTGATTTAGGTATCTAGGCCTGGGAAACTGAAAAATATGCCTTTACATAATTTCGGTGGGTCATTTTAGTGCCTTCAAGTGTTCCTTCCATTTCCTCCCTGCAGACATCGGTGATATGATGATCATCGTCGAGATGCTCTTCTTCTCGGTCCTCAGCCGCATGTACTTCCGGGGTCGCTTCGGCAACATCGATCTCATCGACGTGAACGCCCCCATGGGCGGACGGCTGACGAGTTACGGGCCTTACGCCGTGGTGACGTCGGACCAGGAGAAGCCCAGCGGTCCCCACGACGGGAAGGAGGTTGAGGTCAACGGCAACGCTCAGTTCAAGGTTGAAAATGAAAAATCAGGGGACCAGACCACTAAACTCGAACAGGGCAATGCGACTGAAGCTTGAGCTTAGATTGGTGACAGTGCCTAGGCCGTTATTAACATTATCACCTCTTCAATAATAGTTCGATCGTGAGTGCACATAGACAGTGCCTCGTACTTTGTTGTACTTCCTCCAAAATAATAAGCAACTTTTCTAACTGACTAATCTTCGTGGGCACGTGTGGTCTAGCGCCAGAGCACAGGATTCATGATCGTGAGGTTGTGGGTTCGAGACCCGTGGCCATGCGTGTTGTGCCCTTGAGTAAGGCGCTTTACCTCAATTACTCCTCTCAACCCAGGTGTTAAATGGGTACCGGCATTATTCAATGCTGGGAAGGTAACAGACTTGCTGTGGAGGAGGTGTGGCGATCCCCCCCCAATGAGTCTGGCCCAATCGCTATAAACGAAAGAGAGATGGACACTCCGTTCCTGTGAATACAGATTCGTCTCTTTTAATCTTCTTTTCAAGAATACTCATAAAAGGCTTGATTTTCTACGATTATCTTAATATGTTTTGCTAAAAAAAGTGTCGTGTAGTAGGCCTCATAATTTGAGATTTGCCCATGGCTGTACATTTTGCACAATTATTAACTTTCTTGAATAAATTGTGGTCAAAAATCAAGCTCACAAGTACACGTAGTGACTTCTATTAACCCGAATGTATAGCTGCTGTCTTAAATTAGGCTGCCTAGGCTGAAATCAAGTCTGTTACTTTAGTACAACCTTCAAACAGGATTTAATTCCAGCGGTTATGTTGCTTGCCACATTTCCAGAGGCGACATTACCTTTACTGATGAAAATCAACGACATGAAATGGGCTTGGGTAAAAATCGTGGTTGTGTTTAGAAGTTGTTTTTTGTTAAAAAGTATTTGTGTAGACCATATTTATTATACAGTTAGCATGACTATATATTTACTATTTTTCATATCAGTATAGATACTATTTTTCCACTTTCTGTAATATAAATAACATGTTGTATTTACTTTTCTGAAAAATCATGTGAACATTTCGCTAACATTTGCACAAAATGTAACCTGACTCAATAGTTCTGACGATTCCAGGTGTTGATGATTTGTATCAGTACATTATTACAACGCCTGTTTAAATCCCCGTCATCTGATTGGTGGGTCGTTGATCAGATGTCATTTAATTATTCCTCCCAGTCCACGGCCCGGCCGCACGCCGGTCACACTGTAGTGGCCAATCAGATGACGAGAATTTATTGTGGCGTTGGAAAGAATACTTTCATTCAGTGACAGATGGAATGTTCCATTCCACTCGGCCTCACCTCGTGGAATGGAACAGTCCATCTGTCACCTCATGAAATTAGTCTTACCATTGCACTCATAACATTCATTATTTGTATATAAATGGTGTAAAAATATCCTCTTATACTCTCACATTCGTAGAAAGTACGCACATAATAAACACTATTTATCATGCACCAGTGCTTGAAATCGAGCAAAGCAATAAATATAAAATATAAAAAGACCCCAAAAATTGCGATAGTTTGAGTTAATGGTTTTTTTCATGGATCGTCTTTAATGTTTCGTGTAGTCTTTCTTTGAATATGTTGAATTCCATTTCCATCAAATTTTGCAGATTTGTGCACAGATCGGGTATACTTCATTCATGTATGCATAAGACTTGTGTGCAATTCGTATATATTCGCAATATGGTCTTGTTGTTTACCTCCCAACAGGACCTTTGTGCCTCCCCAAAAGTCTGGGCAATCTCCGCCTCTCACGTCTCGTCCACTCAATGACAGCTGGATTCTAAAAACACGCTTGTGTGTAAAAAAAACCTATAAAAAACACCGAACAAAAACTAAAACAAAACAGAACAAACTCAATCACTCATATCAGGGCAAGCCTTAGCCCACTCGACCAATACTATTACCGCGTGTTCAGGAGACGATTTTAGAAAATCATTTGGATAAATTCAAAAGATATTGTGAGCCTTATACATTTACCATGTTACATTTGCCCCTCCGGACTGGTGGAATATTTTGCATTTGTGTCCGCCCTTCTACGCTGCTCCAACGCTGGTCATGCACGTGTACAGATATTACACAGAGATCAGACAGCATCAATAAACATGAGGAGCAGCCATGCGTGAAGCGATCAATTTTCGCAATTTTTATTCAAATGTCAATAAATCTCATGCAAATCAATTTTGCGCGCGGCAGACGGTATGTTGAACCGTTGGCGGTTGGTCCGATTGTTTTTGTTTACTCCACGGTTCAAGGTAAGGTTGCACTCAGCGGCCGTTCATTGATGATTACGACAGGAACAGATACCGTATTTCGATGATAAATTGAGGGAAAAATTATGAAAATATGTGCACAACCATGTCCCCAGAAGAACTCTTCTCACGGGGCGGAACACCCTAATTTTCATCAGCAATCTCGTGACAGTTTTGATTCTTATTTGATATGCATTATAGGCATTCGTGCATGCCTTGAGAAAATTTCAAAAATTCAGACCAATCGGACAGGGAGCAATTATTGTCATTGATTATTGACAATATACGGTCAGTGAGTGAGCGCTCACCGGTATCCCTTTTCACGTACGACCAATTGAAAAGGTTACGCAACCAAACGTTCAAAATTTTGACGTTTCTGATAAAGGTACGTCAACATTGTGTCCGCGCATGCGTAAGACATTGATCGAAACTGCCTCGCTTAAAGATTAGGTCAGCAAAATGCTGGGCGGTATACCGTACTCCGCCAATCTCTTTACATGATTATGTAGTTTACCAACAATTGGTTGGTTGATTGGTCCAAAGTCTCACTGGGCAATAAATATTCATCGTTTCTCTTTTGTGCATTTGTTTGTTCGAAGCAACAAAATTGCTCAAATAAGTAGGGTGCGTGACAACTAACCTTGAGAATGATTTTATAGTTCCGTGGCAATTTTAATTTTTTAGAAAACAAAGAAAACGTAATTGGGCATCGTACCCTGAATCAGTAGGCTATGTATTCTTTGTAGGAAACGCATCTCTTGTACAAAGCTTTAAAAATTAAAGGATTCCTTTTTTTCCCCGTTGATGTTCATATTGCCAATCCTGCAGACATGAAAACTCGCCTATATTCCAATTATTCATCTTAAATGTAATGTCAAACAATTAATCGAATATTTTTTTACTTGAAATCTAAATACTTTCATTTCTGCCTTTGTATTTCGTGCAGGAAAATAAAAACCTTGTTCATGTTGGACCAATCTGTACTGTTGAACGGCAAGTGAGTTTAAATAGGCCATAGGTCAACGTGACACACAGAGCATGATGCACATGCCAGCAAAACTTTCTCTGCCATTATTGACAATTCAGCTCACGCCGCTCCAGGGCGACCGCATTTGTAAAGCAAGCAAACAGGGAGACAATGTGCCCAAATGTTTGAACATTTTCTGCCGTCACAGCTTGTCCCGTTATATAAACAAACAGTTCTTGGGAAGATCCCTAAAACGAATCGCAGTCACGTACAAAGGTTTTCTTTGGGGACTGAAGATCAAATTGTTTAAGTTCAATGTACATAAACCACGATCCTAGTTGCAACACCATAAACCACCGAATTGTAAACAAAGATGGTTAACATGCTCTCAAATTGCAAAACCATTAATTTAATGTGTTATGAATCGGAGTCAACTACGGGGATCTGTAGGTGCCAACTGAGATGGTATACCAGGATACCGATATCTTATGTGTCCATACAGTGAGATATCGATATATTCTAGTGATAAAAGTGTCAAGATCTCAAGTTGGCACATCCAGAGCACCGTATCCAAGGATGAATGACACTCATAATTTGATTTGTGCATGACTCCTTTAACGCCCACATTGACATCAAGAGAGGGCGCTCTAATATTTAAACACAGGTGACATATCTTGTAATGATTTACGGGGAGAAATAGTTCTCACATCAATCATGCATGATAGCCATATCGAGAAAGGCCGAGCGACGTTAATAGCGCTATTAATCACTACTTAAACGAGAGATTATATCGCTTTGATTATGTACATGTGTTCGTGATATCAATAAACGATCGTTTTGCTGGCAAATATTTGTAGAAGGGGCAGTTTCAGGTCGTATATTTTGTTGGAGGTGATGATGTGCCAATTAACTGAAGGTTCGCATATTTATGATCCTTGCATCTTTCATTTTATAACCTCCACTGACATCATGAAGAAAAAAAATCCGTCCATTTTGAAGGCTTGGTTATTTTATACGTCACCTTACAATCAGCCAATCGGTGATGCTATATCCCACGGTTCAGTTCTAGGTTAAAACATGAAGGAAGCTCAGGGGTACGCCCCTACCCCTCCCCGACTCTGCCCAAGGCCTGTGCCCTCCCGTGCCCCCCCCCCCCCCGTGGAAGGCACAATTGAGCTGTTTATTGTTCAAACAGCGTTGAGTGCCCCTTCCAGAAACTGATGACCCTAAAATGCCCCCCCCCCCTCCTTCTCAAACTGGACCCCAGCTACGCCTTTGTTATAGCAGGCTGATAATGTCAACAGCGCAGATGTCAGACGATGTGAGCCATCGACTCCATCGGAACGCAGCAATGTACACTCCTCGAGCCAACTCCGCTTTTACTTTTGTCCAATTCCCCGCCCCCTATTGTCCCTCTTTTGTTTGTACTGCTAATGTGACAAATATACCTCTGCGCAGGGGGACACTGAGGTTTTGACTTTTCTGTGAGCTGCATGTTTAAAAGCAATTCAAAAATGAAACTGTCAAGATATCATGCAATGTGCTACTTGATTGCAACTAAATAATAAGATCATGCATCTTGTGAAATCCATCATTTCCTCGCGATGGCTATTATGACCAAACCATAGCGCTTTCAAGTATGCTTTGCAGTGAGAAAAATGAAGATGTGTTTCCACTGTTTCTTCAAAAAGTATGATATCCTGAAATTTCGACAGTTTTTTTTTACAACCTGCTTCAGTATTATAAGATGGAATATTTGTTTGCGTCGGGGTGATATAAATCAAATTTAACCTGCTTCAGATTTATTCTATTGTTGTTCCTTCAATCGGCAAAAACACATTTGTTTGCAAAAGGTGTCCAAAAATATATCAGCGATGAACCAAAGTAAATCTGCACCTTCCAAAAAGACAACTATCGAAGCGAATCAGCGCAGCGGGAAAAATAACTCTAGTCATTTCTTTCTGCACTGCTTCTAAAAAAAACTCAGATTGGTTCCTTTGTTTACCAGAGCACCTTGGCTCAACTTTCACTGTTTACTGATAGCATACCTTTTCCCTGTCTCTGGCCATTGGAAACCGTAGCATCCCAGCAAGGTCTCTCGACTGTAAAAATGTAAACAAGATAAATGCTGTTCGCGCCTTGGCGATACTTCCAATAATAAACAGATCATGTTCTGAAACCAAAAAAAAGATCGCGCCATTAGAGATCGCACTACCGATTCACAGAACCATTGCGACCGCAACCTACATTCATATCACCGACAACACTGAGTTAGACGACAAAAATGTATGATTGCATAATATCATAACGTCGCCCTGTCACGCCTGCAGGCATAGCGACCTTTGACACAGTTATCATTTTCGAACTTGTGACTACCATGCACATGGTGACTACCAGCATCCGTTTAATCAGTCGAAAGAGGAACTGCGTATATGTGTCGGCTCCAGTGTCATGATCTACACTGTAAAACGCAGAATCCTTTCTCTTGACGCAAGTGCATCTCAACCGAACAAGTAAGTCATGATGTATTAATATCTTTAATGTTTTTCTCATCGATTTTAAAGACCTTCTTTGGGTGGAAGAGAAGTGTTCTTCATTTCTCCATTTCATATTTGTAGCTTATAGTACCAGACATCCAACTGCACCATCCATGAAAAAGAAAACCCTTGAAAGATATGGATGAAAACCATTTTAGCATGTGATCGTGGGGCAGTACGTTTTCCTGATTTAATTTATGAAACCTTTGTTATTGATTAAAAAGGCCATATAATTTCCGGGGGTTTCGTTAAGAATTTCACTCAATGTGTTTGTCTAAAACAGGAGTAATAAAACATCAAAAGGTTTTTGAATGTTGCTTTTTTTTCAAACAGCGTCGATAACAATAATTCACTTTTTTCGACACAGTTAATGCATAGGATGCTTACATTTCGTTCAAAGTGGGTCGCAAAGGCTTTCAGAATACGTGTCGTAAAAACACAGAGCAAGGACTTACTATAATGGTCAAAATAAGGAATGGTTTTTGCCATATCTTCAGTTGAACCATTATTCCGACGGTGCTGTAAATTTGGACTGCATGTATACTAGCTGAGGGGATGGATATTTCGTCTTTCCGTATGTCATGTATGTACTGAATGTATTATTTTCAGGCCAACTTTATAAAAAAGCCTCTATGGCACTTCTGGTTAAAGGGAATGTACAACATTTTGATCTTGCTGCAATATTCAGTAGTAAAAATGGACTTGGCGGAGTAGAATGTTATAGCAAATATTGTTAAACTGACTTGAAGATGCTGGAAAAACCAAGAAAAACATCATGTTCTTGTAGTCTGGTTCCCTGACCCCACTTAAGATGAAACGGAGCAGTTTGTCAACTTTGGGGAATTGTATAGGTCAGAGAATCAGTCTAGCAGGCTTGCACCCCTTCACAGGTGTAAAACGAATTGCAAAGAAAATGCGGAAAAACTAATTATAAACAATTAAGAGCAGTTAAAAAAAAAGCCAGTTTTCTCCAACGGTGGTCGGCCAACCAGCGTGATGAAAAAAATACAATTTTTTCTTGAAAATGTCAGCACACCAGGAGCCACGATTTTGCAGGGTGCCTTAGAATGTCATGCCCTAACACTCCAGTTAGATATTTCGTGAGCTTTGATCATTTCGTTTTTTGATGTTTGAAAATATTGTATCTTGTAACGGATGTTACGGAATAATCGGAACGTTTCCGATGTCTGAATATTTTGCCAAATTATTCGAATCACATGCTTTCACTTCTGGAAATATTAAAAACATATTGATAAACTGTTGCAAATTTGCGATGTGGAACAAAAACAACAATGTTGCAAAACTACGCTTCGGCAGTCGTGAAGTTTTGCGATATTTTGAAAACAAAAAGTCATATCATGCGATTGTCTTGAGGAATGCAATATCTCAAAAACAAATCACTATACCGTCCAATTATGCCTTCAGCCTATGGAATTCTGTACCAGGTTCCGGTCCTTCACAGAGGTTCACACCCCTCCCCGCCCCTCCCGAACTAAAACCTGTTCCTTGCGCCAAAATGTATATTTTATATTGTGCTGCCTATTATTATGATTGGAACACGTAGGCCTAAATACAAAACTTCGGGGATGACGGACGAACCAAAATTACGAATAACTCAAAAAGTTTATCCTTTCGAGTTCGACAGAATAGAAGCAGACATTGTAATTTGCTGATAGATTTGCCAAGACAAGAAAATCGATGCTGTGATGGCCAATCCCAATGAACCGTCAATAAAACAATAACCAAAGCCCGTGTCACCAGGCGGCGTGGTGTGGTTCTTTGTTTAATGAAACAACACCAGAGGTTACAAGGGCATAAGGCAGGACTAATTATTTACAACCTGAGTTTTGATGGGCAAACACCTGTAAACTTTACAGGTGTTAGATGTGACGGTATTTATGAGGGGTTTTGACCACATTTATACGAGGGATGAGATACTGGCTATCAATTTTGGACAATGGGGTTTATACGTGCCCTTTGTTTGTGACCCCCTCCCATTCCCCTCCCTGTGCTGTAACCCCCGCTCCAAATCAACCCTTCCATAAATGTCGCTCTTGTTGATTTGACGAACAGTTCAAGAAAGGCAGGAGAAAGAACCGATCTCCCATGTAAATCAAGTTTGAAGCTCAGATTTTAGGGTGACACCGTAAGGTTTGCGGTTTGTCATTAAAAAGTGGTCTGTCAAGAAATGTTGCTTTTTAAAGATTCAGTTGTGAAGAAGTTTCTCTCGGAACCACCTTTTTTCTCGACGGGAAAAAAACCCATGTTTTGTAACTCATCCTAAGTTATAACCGTGGTTTTTTTATTTTATTTTTTTATAGTACTCGTACTCGTACCCGAGTACAGTTTTTGGTACTCGTACTTGTATTCATGAAAATGTGACTCGCAAGAAAAACAATTACTCGTTCTCATTACAAAGTACTCGTACTCCTCGTACTCTTGCAAATGTTCTCCCGCAAGAATTTGAAATTTTTTAAGAGCTACATATGCAGGAAAATAAGTAGTTTTGTACTGTTTAGGAGGCTTCTGCATTTTGTTCAATGCCTAGTTTGACAGCAAAAAGCCCTATAAGAAACACGTGACACATTACAATTTGCTCCTGCTTGTGGAACGTACTCGTATTCTTACTTGTACTCGTACTCGTATACTCGAGTACAATGTTTGATACCTGTACTCGTACTCGTACACATGACAAAGTACACGCACCCATGGTAAAGTACTCGTACTCATACTCGTACTCTAGGCTATAACACTGACTACGAACGATCAAATCTTTATTAAGTTAGGAGTTACAGCATACGGCAAACAGTGGCGTTTACCGTGGGGTCCAACTTACAGAAGGGAACCTATATAGGTTTTATTTATTTATTTATTTTTTTTTTTTATAGAAGTGGTACTTAATGGGTTTTAACAATAAAAAAGCTTTTTTTGTCATGGGGGGTGAACCCCCCATGACGCCACTGGTGGCAATCCTGTCCAATCCTAATCATACTTGTGGTATAACATGTTCGTATAATGTGTTCTGGCAAAGCTCTCCTCTGCAATGAACTGATGTATTAACTTCAAATATGCATCCATTGGATCAAAAGGATATGTTACCATAACATGACTCTAAACATCCGTGACAATCAGTCTAAAGTATTCATATTTGACTTCTTTTCTCTAATACGAGAAAAAAAATCAAATATGGCGAAGTAAAGGTTGTTAACTTGCAACGACAAAACATGGAACCCTGAACAAAATATGATTTCATCGACCATTCTTATTTGGGGGAACTTACATATTAAGTATTGTTTCTGGTTATCCATCGACGCGTGCGCATTTTTTCAGGTCTGACCTTGTTAGCACATAGCGGATATCTGACTTCTCAATCTAATATTTCTGCATATCAACCTCCTTCCCCGGGGCTGTTATCACCGTGTAATTACGTTTCTCGCGTGTTATAGTTGGTGGTGTTCTGTCGTGCCGTGTTGAAATTATGCATCTTTTTATCTATTATTTTAACTGTCAGGAAAGTAGATTGACCCCGAGATCCTGCAACATGAACTCGAACCCGGTCGTTGTTCTTGAGAATTGGAAGATAACGTATGGGTTATGTGATATGGTTGTTTGAATGTGGATGATAACATTTTCGAAAACAACCAGCAAAACTCATATCGCATTGTTCATTTTAATTTTAAATTAAAGGGGTAGTACGGCCTGAAAACCCCAAAAATTTCACGTTTTGGATTGTTTACTTATACTATTTCAAAGGTCTGGTTGAAAAGAAGCAAACCCAATGTCTTAAGCCCGGTTCGTACTCTGCGCGAAAGCAAAAGCGAACGCAAATTTGTCACGTCGTGGCAAGTATTCGCGCTGCGAATTCGTAAAAGTTGAACACATTTCAACTCGGGCGAGCTTCGCAGCGAATGCTTCGTGACGTCAAATTCGCTTGGCATTCGCATTCGCATTAAGTATGAACCGGGCTTCTGGCCTACCGTTCCTGAGAAAAGACGGGGAAAACGCCGGTTGTTTACATCGGACTCGACGGACATTTTGTGGCATACCCATACGTATTTCAAGTCGTTTCTATTCATTGCAGCGTACACGTTGCAATAAACACATTACAAATACACAAATGTTGCTTCTTACAGCACGGGTCGCAGAATGCGAACCATGCCACTGTGCGGCAGGATCACAACTAGCACTGAACAGCTCGATTTTTCGGGTACAAAATTGTGACCCCGAAATTCGTTTTCACACGCATCTCGCAAGAATAACACTAAAACGCACAGTTTTTAAAGGATGGTTGTGTTGACGTTTAAATTTTAATTTTAATTGCTCTTTCTTTTTAATATCATTTCGATTAAAACGCGATTTGTAGCCCAATTGGGCGCATTCCAGGCCGTAATGTCCCTTTAAGGTGTACCGCGTACTTTCCTATCGGTCAACATCACGATATAATCTTAAAACATTACGAACGTAACACATTGTTATAAAGAAAATAACTTAAAGTATTACAATAATGTCTTACAATTCTTTTAAATCGCTTTCTTCCACACATTTGAAATATTATAATTACACTATTTTGACCGTATAATGATGCAGGACTAATGATTAGTTTGTTTGTTAAAATTGAAATTCCGATTGCGGAATTGAAGTTCCGATTGTGCACTTTTTACGAAAATTATTCCATAATTCGTGCTGACCAGCCAACCCGCTCAGCAATAGCCCAATTACGTATTGTTTATTTTTAGATATTACAAAAAAACACATCGATTGGAATGAATGAAAAGAGAATGTGGCTCGCTCAGAGGAAAACATCTGTTTACCGATCAATGATGGAACAATAATAAATACTCAGACAGACAGTGGGTAGTTCCATTGATGAACGAGAAGAGTGTTCAACGACTGGCCGTCAGAATATTCCTGCGAAATTTGATACTTCTTTTTCATAAATTGACACAGCAAAGATATACGTGAAAGGAGTTGGATCGAACACGTACGTTTCTCAACTCTCTTTATAATATTCGAGATATTCTTGGAATCTTGCTAAATTCTGCCTTTTGGGACAGTTTGTGTTGTTTATCAAACTAACTGTTGTACGGCAATAGATTCACTTTATCATCATGCGATAACCCTTTTTTGTATCACCGATTGCAAGAATGTTTGATTCTTTTTACACCTTTAATGTTTTAATGCTAATTCTTTTCTCCAGAAAATGGTTGGAAAAAAAAACTTAAGTTAAAAGCTCGCCCCACTAAAAATAGTCAGTGTTTGTGTGAATTTCTCGGGCATTTCGTTCACTCTGCCAATTATATGTACAATCTAATTCGTGAAAAAATAAAGCAATAGAGACATTCATTTAAAAATGAACAAGTTTTGCTTTGATTCTGATTCATGTTTGAATCAATTCACCATGCACAGACAGTGAACCAGTGAAGCAGTTTAACTGCATACTCCAAACCTCACCGCCCCAGAGCCGGAGGACAGAGCACCGACCATGGCGGACGATCTACCGTCCCGCGCTCCGTATCCAGGCGTCACCATGAACGACAGCACGGTGGACAATGATACAACCGACGCTAACTCCCCCATTCCGGCCTGCTACTTTAATCAACACATTCCTACAACCAGTGAAATGCTTGCAGGTGAGATGAAAATAAACAGACCGACTTGGCGACAAACGGATAAGATTGTGTCTAAACATGACACTATTAAGTAGTGGCGTAGAAGAGGGAGGCATAGGAGACAGAGGCCCCCTATCAAGGCCTGTGCACCTCACCCCATCCACAGCTGTATGTGCCCCGTTTAGAATTTGGTGGAAGGCAAAAAAAGAGATTTTAATTGTTAAAAATCCACTGCCACCCCCTCCGGAAAATAGTGTGCCCTCCTTCAAATTGGACCCCATACGCCACTGCTATCATCATGTACACAATTTTAACATTTTATGTTTTTACAAAGGCCACGCTCGACAAGACAGAGTGTGCATTTCTGCAAACATGTTCTCTATGTGTGCAGACCTGCAAATCGACTCCCACAGACCTCAATGATAATAACGCGTTCTTCCAAAAAATATTTAAAATATTCAAAACTCTTCAAGGTGTTTTGAGACACCCATCAAATTAAAGCTTATTTCATCATCGTTCATTTTCTGGTCATTTATTTTTTTTTTTTTTGGGGGGGGGCGGGTTAACCGTTGACTTTTGGGAGGAAATTCCATCCAAATATGATCAATTTTTCTTTAAAAAGTGACAATTTTTTAAAACGCAGTAGGGGAATTAATGTACTACGAGCGCCGGTTGTGAGGAGTCGGCTACCACTTCTTTCCCTATCTCTCTCCCTGCCCCCACGCCACGCCACCCCCACCCAACCCACCCCAACCCACGCTGTTTACGCCATTTTGTGACAAAAATTGTGAAAGAATTCATAGATATAACTTTTTACTCGGGTGGAACTCGAACCCACGACCTCCGGACTAGTGCAGACATTTTAACCACCCAACAACTGAACTTGCCAAAAAACTAAGAAGCCAGGGCTAAATTATCTGTTACTATAGCACACCCTGGTAATTTTTCTCACATCCCATTATAAGTTAAATTGAACAAAATCTTTGTTTTGTTCTCCAAGATAGAGAAACATTAAACGTTAACGAGAGATTTAACAACGCAATTGTACAGCTGGTATCAGGATGGTACATAAAATACAACACAATTGCACTTTTATCGTCACTCTGATTTCATCTTGATTATTTTTTCTCTCGTTTCGTTCTACCAGTTGTAATGAGCAATCCTGCTTTGATCTTCATGATGTTAGTAGCTCTTCTTCTAGTCTTCTTCACAATGTTGATGTACATCGAGGGCCAGGTCTACATCTTTAAGAAAATCCCAGGAAGACGAAAGGTTCATCTGTCGTTCATCTTTAGTTTGTACCCGGTAAGAAATCACACACATTTTGGGCTTTTTTTCTATTCCTATGGCGTAATGACACACGACGGTAAATTCTCCAAGAAGTAGATGTGGTTGGTTGACTTGGGATTGTTTCGAAGTTGGTTTTGGGCGGCTGTACTGGGCGCGGGATGGTCTGGCCAGGGTTTAGCTGTGCCGATGGCTGGGGTGGGCTGGGCCTGGCTGGGTTGGACTGGGCATAACTGGGCTGGGCCGGGATTGTATACATTATTAACCGGGCTTGTTTGGGCTGGGCTGGCATGCTGAATTGGGCTGGGCTTTGCTGGGCATGGGTTTTGCTCGGCTTGGCTATAAAAGGCTGAGCTTGGCTCGGGTGAATGGGCTGTGCTGGATTTGACTAATTACTTTGGGCGGGTAATGGTTGTATGGGTTGGGTCGGGCTGGGCTGGCTGGGTTCGGCTAAAATTTGGTTGGGTTAGATTGGGTTTGGTTTGGTTGGGCCGGTGTGGGGTCGGGCTGGGATTGGCTTGGCTTGGGGGGGGGGGGGGGGTGAAGTCGGAATTGGCTGGAACGGGCTTATACTTGCTTTCTGTTTTCATTTTACACCCTTGCATATATCTTCATAAAAATAATATGCATTTCATGGATACGTTATTATGCTGGGGCTTCAAATTTAACAATTTCAACTTTTCAAGAAGGTGCATTTTTTTGTGGTTATTATCTTTACAGGTGTTTTCGGCGACAGCGTTGTGTGGATTCTTTATCCCAAAGGCTCACATTGTGGCGAAATTCACCTCAGAAATGCAAGTGTCAGGTTTTTCAAATTCAAAATAATGAACAAAACACTCAATTACAGGCACACAATTAAAACACACAAAACGAGTTTCCCTTTTCAAAAGGTAGCATTATGGGCTATACTAGATGCATTTTCAGTTGGAGTATGCAAACTTTGAGTCAGTTAGATTTCATCTCACACGGAGTGTGACATCCTTCAATTTTAAAAGATTTTCATCATTACTGTGTTCTCCGACATATTTATTTTGGATTCATTCAAATCAATATTCTGTTGGATTATTTTCGTCTCTGCGGATATTTAGCAGCTGCTGCATGGGTAAATTCGGTTGAGTTGTACGGTTGTTGGAACTCACTTCAACTTCACTTTGTTTGGTTTGACCATCATCTATTTTGTCCAAAAATTGAATTTGATAAAATGTTGTTTCCTTACAGCTGGTTGTCCGTGGTCCTGTTCCAGTTTGTACTGCTAGTAAGCGAGTACTACGGGAACAGGCAAAAGATGCTGTCCGTGTTACACGGGATAAAGATTCCCTTAGCTGGTCCCCCGTGTTGCTGTTGCTGTTGCTGCTTCCTTCCCTCCGTACTCATAAACGAGTAAGTTGCAACATTTGGAAATTGTACTTCACATTTCTGTCAATGAAAAAAAGAAAATAACGCCGAATCAGGGCAAAACAAATTGTGCATAGAGTCGGCTTTTTGTAGTTTTAGTCAGATTTGACTATTACCTCATTAGGTACTAGTCAAACTTGAACCCAGCTGACTACATCAGCTAGGGTCAGATGGGTGCAAGTTTCACTGTTTTCTAGTCAAATTTAACAAGACTGTTTTTAAATAAGAACGCTGTCTCTTTGTTTCGGTCATTTCAACAATGAACACGGTCTGAAAATAGACACACAGAAATGTAATATGATTAAGAAGGTTGATAATCCTCTAGTTTTCAGAATTATAGGAATGAATTGGTGCGACTAAAACTCGGTCAAGAAAACTGTATTTCTATATTAAGGATAATTGACCGGAAAATCTTTGGTTAACACAAGTCTATAGTCGAAAGTTAAAAACGATCGGAGCGTCTTCCGGTAGTGACTTGATTTTAAGTCAGTTCTCAAGAACGAAAGAAAACGGTCAGTTTTTGACGATATTTTTTTTAGAGAGCATTTAAACAAGAGAACATTTTCGTGCAAGAAAATTTAACGCATGTACAATCATTTACAATTCATGCAGTTGTTCGTTTCCAATAATAACATTAATCAAAATCCAAAGGAAAATGTTCAAAACCTAGCCCGTTGAAGTCTCAGCTCAGTGGATTTCATACTTTAAAAAAAAAACAGTGAAAAACCATGTACAACCTTTTGCTCACGAAACACGATTTTATTAATTGATAGCACTCTTTATTTCCAAAATTAAGTCAATAATTGGCTGATCGTTGGAAATCACCTACATTTCTTGATTTCTTCTGAATAACAGCAAACCAGAGGGAATAATTTCACCGTACTGTTTAGTACCAGTACGATGTTTAACAAAAGTGCAGGCTCTTTGGCAATCCGCCACAGAATAAAATAAAGGTTTTTTTTTTAATCAGTTACGTTTCACTTGATTCTTTTTGCAAGAAAAAATGTCGGGAAGTTCTCCCGGAGAGTGAAGATTCTGGTGCTGCAGGTGGCTGTGTTGAGACCCATCCTGTGGTTCATTGCCATCATCCTCTGGATCAATGGAAACTACAATGAAGGAGCGGTAAGATATAAAGTGCTCAATCATATTTCTATTTGGAAGTACGAGATCTGAGTTGTGATCTGTCACCAGACTCTTAAAAATTGGCATATTTTATATATCTGGATTCTGCAGAAAAAAATGGCTTTTAATTGTGTAACATTTTAGAGTTTCTGAGCTCAGTAAACTGAAATACAGACCGCCAAAATTAATGGGAGTTGCCGAAGTTATTCTTGAGAAAACAAGATTTTAAAATCCTGCTGTTGTGTTAAATGAAGAAATGTAAAACGATGTTAAAGAAATATTGCCTCCCCATGGGCGGCGCGAGGGGGTGGCAAGGCCCCCCGGAAAAAGCAAAATAAATAAATAAATAAATAGATAAAGGAAGGGAAAAAAGGAGAACAAAAAAGTCGAGGTGCGAAGTCATATTGTTGTTAATTTAATGCACATTTAACAACATGGGCGTCCAGGCCGCGGGGTGTCAATGGTGGTGGGTTGGGCAAAATAATGTCCCTCCGTCCACCCTCGAAAATGATAAATTCAGAATATGCTAGAGAAAGCTCAAGGATTTTGGGAAATAAATTTGCTTTGCCCCCCATCTAGAAAAATCCTGGCGACGCCCATGTGCCTCCCCCTTTGGTCCTAAAAAACCCACCTGTTTGCGCCACTGCCCCTAGCTTGCCCCGCCATCTCCTCGAATCAAATCTTGACTACGCCAACCGTCATAATTTTCCCCACTCTGTTTGCAGCTCATGCTGGGCGATGCCTACCCGTACATGACGCTCATCGCCCTCATCTCCAACATGGTGGCGCTGCAGGCTCTCGTCACCTTCTTCAAGATCTCGCAGGACCCCCTGTCCTCCTACAAAGTCAAGCCCAAGTTTTTCACCGTGCAGTTCGTGTTGATCATCACCAGCATCCAGAGTATAATCACTGGGGCCTTTGCCAAGTTCGGTGTCATCAAGTGTCTGGGGCCGTACAGCCCTAGGGTCAACGAAAGAAGTAAGAGCGAAATGTGTACAGCTAAATATATTTTGTTTAGCATTACGCGTAAACAAACAACACCAAATCTGTTCTGCTTCTGATTTCGCTTCGTACTGCAACAGTCTCCTTGAAGGGATATTTAACATTGCATGTGCGAGTTGGCTGGCAGTCAAGGATTAGAAGTGTCCGCCGTAATATTAGTAAGGAATAAAGCCATTAGGCCTATAATAAAAAAAATTGGTTGAATTTTATAATTCAGCTTGGAAGCAAAGGGATGCGAATGAAAAAAAAAATGAATTGGAAGAGGCTAAGCAATGTTGATTGTATTTGTGGACATCTTCCGAGAAAAGTATGTTCTTAATAACGATTATATACGAGGTGTCAACCATGTCTTCTTAATAACATTGTCATCTTAATTCTGGATATTTCTGTCCGGAACCTTCGCGAATGAACAAAGTCACATTGTCAGTACTTTTGTGTTATGCCTTGTATAGGCTTACTTATATGGCTGCGTCCGAATTAGTTGGCTACGGATCGAGATTACACACACAACTATGGACGTGGCTGCAGCCACTTCTCATAGACTCGTGTGTTATTGCCAGCCATAGCCATAAGTAATTCTAACGCGGCCTAATATTGGCCGAAATACGCATGGCAACAAGATGGACTAGAAACGCGCAAGCAGGTAAACGGGGTCCGGCTTTCCTGTTGGTTTTTTTAGGTCTATGTACACGATTTGGTAAATCCTAATTTGCATGGTTGGGTTGCAAAACTGGCAAGCTTTTCCACTTCGAGAGTTATCTTAGCATCCTAAATTGTAATGACGAGATAGAGATTTTTTTTTGCAAATTCGGTTTCGACTTTATGGCATAGTCTGTAAAAATGTGAAGTGAACTTGATCAAATGTGTTCACTTTTTAATAACGTTTTTTTTTTTGCTGTCTGCAGCGATCCTCAACTTCACAGTCATCGTGGAGATGTTCTTCTTCATGATGCTAGCGGCGCTGTGGTATCGCCGCGTGGAAGGCAACGTGGACCACGATCTGATCGAGCGACAGACCTACAAGCGCATGTCCAAGACCAACTACAAGAAGAACCCAGCCGAGCAGATCATGCTGAGCGATTACGACGCCCCCAACGGCGGCGACGCGTCCCAGCCGACGACGCCCTCAATGGTGCAGAAGTGCCAGCCGGATAGCATCTGGCAACACCGGGAGGCGAATGGGACCGGGAACGGCGTTGTGTTGACGAAGAATGCATCATCGGATCCAAAAGAGGACAAATTGCCATTCGATGGGCAGAAAGAACCGCTGCTGAACAACAACACGGCCAACGGTAGGGTTGTCACCCATATCCAGCTCCCGTCCAGTTTTGTTTTGGATACCTTTGCGTCTTCCAGAGAAACTGATGTTTAAACAATTCACGGATGCCTTCGAGTCGGGCACTACATCATAAAGGAATTCCTCCATGACTGCGTCTATACCACCGGACCTAATATATCGACGGTGGTGTTTATACGAATTTCTGTTGACGAAACAGCTGCTCATTGCTAAACACATTAAGAGCTATGATACATCGAAGTCTTTTTAAATGATCTTAACACAGTCTACCATATGCACAGTACGGGCCAAAGCATCAGCTTGTTTAGGCAGAGTACGTTTTCTGCCAACGGAATTAGCCCTACAGAACACAATACTGTTTTTTGTATGTTAACTTGAGTGACGCCTTCTATAGTAAACTGGACAAACTAATAGGGTATGCCGAATAAAAAAAAAATGTTTTCAATAGTTAAGAGTTGGTTCCCCCACAGCAATGAGAATGGGCACATCGCTCGTACCTTTAAAAACATTACAAAATGAACTATGTTAAAATTGTTGTTATAGCCCTAATTACCCGACAACAGTATCCTTTGACGATCACGCGCTTTTCTGGGAAAAAAATGTCAGTAAATGCATGTTGCGTTGTATGGTACAGTGTGATTGCCGACAGAAACTAATGTTGCTTATAGTTGCCGCAGTGCATGGTCACAATTAATTTCACGTGTTTGGTGAAGTTAACTTCTATGTAAGGCCTCAACGATATATATGTGTCTCTAGCTCTCTGCCCGCTACTCATGCATAGAAAATCTACAGTGAGAGTTTTTTAGAGACAAATGCGGTGTGAAGCGGCAGTATGATTTGAACGAAAACTTGCAGGCAATGTATCATGGTGTGTGGTGTTGTTGTCTTATTTCGAAATCTTACAAAAAAGGAAGGAAAGAAAAAAGCAAATTTGGAGCTGAATTATAAAATTTTATATTGAATTGTATTGCATTTGCAAATATACATTTGTGCCATCTTGTTTTATTATCTGAGTTTTTTTAAAGGAGATACTTTTGTGTGTTATCCAAGGTACTTATTCCTTATAATGGACAAACATTATGTATAATCCGCTATAAACTTTTCTTGGCTACCATTTTTTAATGTCAAAGACAATGTTTGAATATAGTTAAAATAAATGCCTGTTCTGTTGCAAAAGGTTATATTTTTTAGCTTCCGTTCAGAACCAATCCATCCTTTGGACGTAATTGTTTTTATTATGAATAGCGCCCCCGTTGGTGGATGTCCTTTGAGTCATCAGTACTCGGTCGGAATTGTGTGCGCCCTCAGTCTAATTTGGTTGTACACAAAAAGTTGTTTTAATTTTGAACACACACTTAATTTTATAACGCAGTGGCTTGCAAGTAACGCACATTTGGCTTCAGTAAATTATCGCATAGTTTTTGTAATTAAATGTAGATTTTGAAATAAAATTAATATGAATCAAATGATTTTCTTTGCAAGTGATAGGCATGAATGAATATCTTTATTTTGTGAAATCGCTGAAACTATTTTCTTGGGGGAAAAATGACTTAATTGTTTAACACGGTTTGATTCAGAAACCTTGGTTTTATCGAAATGAGAAAATAAAATAAGTTTAAATACGTCATTGTTCATCTCATCCGAGATATAAATCAAATACGTTTCGACTGTTTGTTTAAACTTTTAGATTTCAGGATCCATCACTTTCAAAACGAATAGAAAAAATACTGTGACAAAATAATTCAGATTTAATAACAATTTGTGAGTTGCGGATTTTTGAATCGGGTCTTGACATCATATAATAATTATTCGGCCGCGAATTATATTAGTCACTGTATAGTGCGCGCACTTCTCTGATGTAGTTATGTAGTCGAAGGGTCATAGCGCTAGTCATTGCCAGCAAATCAGATAAAACAAAAACAATAGCTTAAGCCCTTACTCATAACATAAACTACTATGATAACAATTGTAGAATATAATACTGGTATTATTATCTTGTCGTCGACTATGAATCAAGGGCGTAAATTTGTGCGGATGACGGGGATGATGATGGAAAAATCCAGAAATTGTTACCGAGGTTTCATATCAGAAACTTCAAAAGGAAGTGACAGGATTGCTGCTAACATTTGACACATGTGGCTCTGTTTATGGAAAAAAACTACAGGTTTATCCACCTGACGAAAATGTGATCGGTTTTATTCCCTTTTCAAAACCACATTTACTTTTTCAAACATAACTATTGGCTATCGATCGGAGGACGTCATTAGTGATATTCCTTTTGTTTTTTCTTAGTTAGGTGCAAAAATCTGGATGAAATACGGGAGTTTCAAAAAAGTAACACTTTACAAAGGGATGATGTGACCAGATATGAACTTAATGACCATTATTATGGTTTTATCATAAAGTAGGGGCAGTAAGCTTTCCATTGATATCTTGGATGCATTCCTCCGGTCATGCATTACTGAGTTCCATTGTTTTAAAAATGGTATGCAAAAACCGTATCATTATGGTAATTAAGTTCATAGTTTGTTCTTATTGTCCCTTAGTTTGTCCCTTTTTGGGTGACACCCTGTATAAAATACAGATAGTTAAATAAAAAAGCTATCTCTGGAAGTACTTTTTTAAAAGTTGAGTATCCCCGCCCGCTGTTATTTCTATTTTTTTTGTACTTTGGGGTCATTCAGAATAGTAAATGTTAAAAAATTCGATCTTTTTTTTTCTCGAAATTGTGGGTGGGTGGGTCGAAGGAAATAACTGAAAATCGAAACTCAGTTTCAATTAAAGAAATAGAAACATTAATACAAGAAGGGAGAAAAAAAATTAAAATACCAAGCGGCCTCTTCGAGATTGTCTGTCATGTCTGTAATTGGACCCAGCAAAAGCTAATAATTACGAAGCCGAAATAACCTTTTTTTTAATACAGTGTCTTAGAAAACTTAAAACATTGTAAAAGTTTTGTGTGCTTGGAAATTTCCGTCCGTTTTAACTACAAAGTTGCATGCTGGAAGCCTGGAAAAGCCATTGAAAACTCCTGAGCTGGTAGAGCATTGACCTGAAATATCTGTTTCATATGAAGCATTACTTTGTTTTTCAAAGGATATATTAAATAGTCATTCAACATTTTAAAATCGAAATTTGGGGCGAGTGGGTGGGCCTTGCCAAGTTAAGTTCATCTATCCCAAACAAGGATCTAAAATGTTTCAAAATTCGATTACGCCGAGGAATGAACATTTCAATACTGCCTGGAAGGAAGGCCTTATACGCTTAATACATTTCCCATAGAGATTTCACAACCTACTTGTATGATTTCAATATTAGAAAGGTGTGTGCTTTTGTATTCTTTATACTGGGTATGATGATATATCAGATGAATACATTATGGTTTACACTCCCCATTTTTGATTCGACAACCAACTTATGATCACGCATCCAACTCGTGGTATTCAAGCCTGAGTCTGATGATACTTTGAACTGTTTGTATATCGACATAAATATTGACACAATACAGTGACGCGGGTAGCGCGTGTGTGTGTTATCTGGCATTCGAGATATTACGCGTAATTTCTTATCAGATAAGAAGTTAAGATATATATAGCATTGTGCCAAGTTTAGCAAGTGTCAATGATCGTGGACGAAATCTGAATTAACCCTATAATTGAACTTAACTTTTCAGGGGTATTTGAACCCAGTGATGTCACTGATAAAAATAATTATAACAACATTTTGATGCCGAATGAAACTTGTGATTTGGCTGTTTTGAAGTAAGCTTTCTTTTTAGATTTCCTGGATATATTTTGTCTGTAATATATCATATTTACTGCAAACAGGCCTAACTTGTTTGTAAAGATGTGAATGTTCGAGAAATTAGCTCTTAAATATATACAGGATGAGTCAAAAAGAAAGTGACCGAATTAGAAAAACATGTATAATAATATGTGGCTCGCTCCATTTCATAAAATATCACAGCCATAAAGTACATGTTATTGACTAGTAACTGTGAAAATGTCACGTAATTTGCATACTCTATTCCCAAGTTACGTTTTTTTTAATAATGAAGATCACAAAATTCAGCTGTCCATCACTGATCATTTACCGTCCTTCGAACTGATGAATACCCATTAAATACAATGAAACATGGACGTTTTCCTATCTCGATGAATGGGGGAGAACTTGCAAAGGAAAACATACCAATATCGACATTACTATTTCAGAGCAAAATAGATGACTTGCTCCTCATATTCAAAATACAAAATCTCACAGTAAAATAATGTTTCAGTCTTCATTTAAAGGATTAAAATCCGATATGCAATCGATTTCTTGTGGGTAATTTGTAATTCTCACTCAGCTCAATAGCTGCAATGGCATTCCATCGACAGCTATAAAAAAAGTTCATTTAGTAAAACGTGCATGCATAACTCCTGATAGTTTTAATCAATTTCAGTAATATATTTAGATGAGTGGAAGAACATGCTCTTTTAAGATACTTCATTGGTGTTTCAAATTTGATTGTTTTTTAAGAAAAAAATCGTTTATGGTCACTTTCTTTTTGACTCACTCTACAGGTATGTTTTAAGCATAACCTCAAACCTTTTTTTTCTGAAAACCTCAAAATACTTTAAATTCTATACAGCCTGTTCCATGCATGGGCCTTTTGCACGATTGGGTTGAAAGACTGCATAATATAGGCTTAAACAAAATGCATCGGCAGCATAAAGACACAATTTGAAATTATGCGGTTACTCGCATCCTACATAGTGATGACGCGGAGGGGTTTGTCGTGCAAAATGCTGCCATAAGTTTGAAAATAAAGGGAGCCCTCCCCTGAGGACTTCTTGCCCATTTTGACCCCAGCTAGGCAACTGGCTTTCTCGGTTTTTGTACCAATTTGGCGGTACCGTTCGAAGATATCTCGGTGTAAGGGGATGTTATTATCACATACTGTTGACCATTCTACGAAAACAGTTTCTCAATACGGCGAATTTCCAAACGGTATCTCAATACGGCGAATTTCCAAATGGTTTCTCAATACGGCGAATTTTCAAATGGTTTCTCAATACGACGAATTTCCAAATGATTTATGTCATTTTCAGTCCTTTTTAGACCGTGAAAGTCCTTGGGAATTGTGCCCCATCTGCAGACAATCTGCATTCGTCATTATCAAGCTCATATTCCCGAAGGCTTCATGCAAAAGAAAATAGCCAGAAACAGTCCCCATTAGTAACAGATGGTCGCCTAGGGATTTCCTATCTATAGAGTCATATTAGAAGCAAGGATTAAATTGCTATTAATATTGTAGATTCAGACAGGCATGACGCCTGGCACTCGTATAAGCATATCAATATCATGAAAGATATACCGCGATTATTAACTCTTCATCTAAAAATAGAACTCCCATGATTCATTGCGGTATAGCGTCAGGGAACAAAGTATACGTGCAACTCTACCTTATTAATGAAAAAAAAAAGACAAGGAGTTTTAGACATGCACAATAACAATGGTTTTCTAAATATAGGCTCTTATTATTAGTAGCTGAACAGGTGAACCTTTTTGTCAAAAGTTAGGGGTTTAATTTAAAAGGGGAAAAACGCATGACGGAATTTGATTTGATAAGTCTACAGGTCCAATCGTTCCCCCCAAAAAACCCCAAAACAAAACTAACAACCCCAAAAAACCAACGAAATTTACAATTTTACAAATGCTTTGCCCCCCCCCCTAGAAAAAAATCCTGGTGACGCCCATGGGCGAGGGGAGAACTTGCCAACCCCCTTGGAAAAAAGAAATTACAAGACGAGTGAGTGCTATACTACCCTCTTCAAAGAAAATCCTGGCGATTCCCATGTTTTGTAGTCAACAACTCAACATAATGATTTGAAAAACAACATAATGAAGTCGGGTGCAGCCCCCTCAGACACATATCATGGGGAAAACCAAGATTTCACATCAAATCTGTATTTTTCCGTCCACATTTTGTCACGACCTGGGCATACATCCTGTACACGTATAATTGTTCTCATTTGCCAGCACTTTCGTTGTGTACAGTCTTTCAAGTGGTTGTTATTGGTCTTCCGTATTTGGCATAGATGCTGATAATGATATAATAACTTATTAAATCGTTATCTGCATCTATGCCAATAACTCTCAATCTCCATTCACTCAATTTCGAATCACACTTTCGCTGAACTTTATAGTCGCAGATAGCATCTATATATTTGTTCTGCGTTGGACGAACTTTCACACTCATTACAAAGCCTGGAAATATGATGAAAACTGTGTATACCCTTCGAAATTCTCGGTATTCTGTGAAAATCTAATCAAAATATATCACTTTTCCTTTTGAAATCAGAAACCATCAGAAACGCATGACCACAATAAAACAATTTGCTAAAGAAAACAACATCGATGGAAGCGTTTTCGGTGAATCAGTAACTTTTTAAAAATAAATTTCACACGAACATCCTGACACGCGTGAATAACAGATTTCACCACAAAATGAAACGGTATAGATTGGGAGAACAATGCTTTGGGTATTTTATGCGGGCATTGTTGTGAAAACCTCGTTTGTTCCATTGTCTGAATTTTGAATCATAATTGTATCATTTACAATTGGCCCATTCATAAGCATGACGTGTCAAAGTTTCGGCGTAATCATCGTGATTCTTAATGGGGGTATGGGTGATTTTGTTTTTGCAGGTTGGGTTTGAGCTACCTATGATGTTTGTTCTTTGAAATTGTAGACACGAGTAATATTTTTGGTAAATTCAATTTTTAATCGTCTTGTGAAAATCATTTCCCTGTGCAATAGGTTTGTGTTGATTTCGTCCTTTTAAAATTTATTTTCATTTTTTTTTTAAATTTATGTCGTGTCATTTTACAAGGGTAGCCCCATCAGTTGTCAATGAACAGTTCTCCCTGAGGGCATTTCAAATACGGTTTATGCAGTTTTCAACATTTTTTTTTACAATTTTGAATATTTAAAAACTATATATATATTGATTGATCACTTTTGCGCCGAAATTGGGCTATTTAAGTCTTTTAAGTCACTCTCTGAAATAATGGTATGGATATTAGTAAACTTCTAATATTCATATTTTTAACGATAAAAATATAAAAATTATCAAAATCTGAAGCTTTTGACGATGTTTCATTGATACACGTAGTGGATTAAAAGGGGGTTACTTCAGGAATTTGACAATTATTTTTTTAAGTCATTAAATTCGCATAGGCCTACTTAGCCAGCCACGTAAGAGTGACAGTCATTTTCTAACAACCTTTTATTATTAAAATAAGCAATTTTCCAGGCAGTATAATGTCATCATTTTATGTTCTCTAAAAAAAAAACCTAACGTACTAAAAAATAATAAGGCGTCGATTTTTTAAAAGTCATTTCGTGTAAAAAAAAAAGACAAAAAAAAAAAAAAAAAACCGAATCAAATTTGTTTCTTATCATGGATATCTTGGAAGGAGATATTCACATGCAGTCCTCTTTTCCCTCGTTGGTAACTCATAGTAGTGTTGTGAAACGATGACGTTGCGGAAATCTTACCAAAGTGAGACTTCATTTTTCAAAGAAAGTTAAGTGAACAATGACCTCCTGGACCACATGTTGTATGGTCTGAAATGCAAAGAACTAAATGGATAACACATCCAGTAATAGGCCTATATACAGCAACATACATGTACTTTGTTTTCGATTTGCGATTACGTCATAGCATTTGTCCCGTGATCATTGCTTGTCAACGATAGCACAAAAATGAAAGAGTTCCTTCATTTGTAAATATTGTGCTTGGTCATGTTACACTCCGGTGAGTATGCACTTATACCAGGAAAAACCGACCGGACTTTTCGTATCCTTCCAATCAAAACAATAACGTAGCGTGTTCACCAATCGGCGTTTCCGGATGGCACAGGTTCATTGGCCTACTTTTGGCCAGTTTCCCCCTTCTATACCATAATAATGTGATGTAATATTGTCATGTTATTTTTTGTGTGGTGTCATTATGATTGGGACGTAAATAGACATCAGGGACTTCGAGAACGATAAAAAAAATATTTTCGCATAAAAAAATCACCCAGTAATACTCGTAGTTATTTAACAGAATGCCTTAAAGGGAAGATACAAGATTTGCAAATATCAAAAAACAAAATGATCAAATTACCACGAAATTCTTTACTGGATTGTTAGGAAATGACAGTCTAAAGCATCCTGTGACATCATGGCTACTGGTGTGCTGACATTTTAAATCATCTACGAACCCAAAACGTGAAACAAGTCGGTGTAACAATATTTGCTTAAACATACTATTCCTCGATCCAAATCCATTTATTTCTGAAAATTACAGCAAAGTCAAATGTTGTACATTCCCTTTAAATTTGATATATAAATAAAAGCTGCTCTCATCGTGCTGTTTCACCCCCCCCCCCAAATGATTTTGGTTTGAAATTGCTATTTCTTTAGCAATGCAAACGACGTTCACTTTTGAAAGAGACAAACCAAAAGTACCCACGTTCAGTTACGGAATAATTATTTTACAAATTTCGTAGCCCGTTATTTTTTTCCATAACTTTGTTTACTACTTACAAGTAGAATTGTTTTCTGTAATAATTCGTCTGGTTTCGTGTAATAGCATGCTAGGTTTTGCCACCTCTATACTGTATTACTGACCTTTATCTTAACCTTTATCTCAACCAGAACTTGTATTATTCTTCATTTCTGCCATTAAGATGAAATAAATGTCTGTTTCTAAATTATTGGGCAAATTATTATAGAATTTGGTTATTTAAAACACGTAGACTTTTACGATTCAAGGCCTCGTGTAAGCAAGGAGAGTGCTACAGCTCAACCGCCCCTGCGGCTGTGCCAAATGACGGGGACCTTCCAAGAGTAGCAGGGCCGAACGAGACCACACCGTCAGTCTGAACAGCCGAAGCAGGCAGACCCAAGCTTGCAGGTATGCGACATCTCCCCGGGGCTGGCATGCTTTGCCTGGGAAAGGACCACCGTTCCCTAAACCTACTTCTTCATAAACAATAAAAATATATTTTCAGAGGGTTTAAAACGTCAAAAAGAGCATTTTTTTTCGGTTTAAATAAATCACACAAATTGAATACGTTTGAATAAAACAAAACCGAATATTTTGAAGAGCCTGCGTGAAATTAATTTGTTTTACTGATTATAACTTGCTGCCGTTAGGAATAGATTGTCAATCCTCCTGTTCAATATTCATTTATTGTTCATAATTCGTAATTCAATTCAACATCATTTTTTTTCCCGACGTGGTCATTATCTTAAATCAGTCAGACAAGGCGGCAGATGACTAAAATAAGTACACCACAGAGAAAATCAAATTAATGTAGACAATGATTCCTCCTTGATGGAAATCAATCATAGGCCAATGTTCAATAAGTATATTTAAATCTGGCCCATAGGTAAAAGTCCGCTACAAAAATAAAACACATTTGTCACCGATTATTTGAATGATTTCAAAAACTAATTTGATAAAACTAACAGATAAGTTTCAGTTTCAAGGGATCGAAAATGATACTAATCCCTTAATTGGAAACACTATGATTATAAATATACATATATGTAATGGCGTTGCACAGCAACATATATAGTTCATGCTACACAATAATATTTAAAGTCATGGTAACTGAAGTGAAAGTACTATTATTTCCAAACTAATTTTAAAAAAAATGGTTTCTTATATTTCAGTCTGTTTATATGAAATGTTTCCTCGGAAGCTAGTGAAAACTCTTATAATCTAAAAAAAAAAAAAAAACGGCCATCGCTTATGCCCAGATGTATACGGTGTGGTAGGCTTTAGCTTCGGTCCGGTCGTCGACTGCAACGGGTGCATGCCTATGTTCCCCAATACCTATGTTTCCCAACCCTAACCCAAACCCTAATCTAACCCTTACCCTAACTCTAAGGATGTTGGAACACAGGTAGCCTACTGGGGAACATATATGTATTTGGGAACATCGGATAGACCCCACTGCAACAGTCGATCATTCGAGTGAAGTCGTTCCTTGTCGAACTTAATTCAAATGTTTTGAAGTATAGTTAAAGTTCGCCGCAACCCTTACCCAATCTGATCTCTAGTACCCCAAACCTGGTTACACGAGCTCCGGTGTTGTATAAAAAGAGGAAGTTACTGACGTGGTAGTATAGGACACGAACCAGGATGGGTCACTGAGTGAGTTCATGCGCAAAACTAAGTTGTTCTACTCGGCAGGGTACTGCATGTACTGCTCGATGTCGCCGTTGGTTATGAACTTTCAAGATATGTACGTGTTTCATCGTAAATTCGAGAAACCATATTTCGAGGGTCTGGGTGACTGGAAAATCCACACAATGGTTTTATACATTTAGAAAGGAAGTGTTTGTTTCCATCTTATGCGGATTGCCTTGCCTATATACGTACTTCCAGCAGCGAATAAAACCATCGAATTTGAGCCAAAGATGCCAGATTGGCGCGTCGCATATCATAAAGCACGCCAAAATGATAGGGTACTTATTTGAAGCATTGTTTGAGGCAACGTGTTTTTTTTAAAGAAATAAGTGTGACTTGAATCAAGAGTAGCACTCCGCCGGTTCGATTTTCGAGGACCAAAAGTTTGTTCTACGTGTGATAATTCCACAAAAATTGCAGAGTTCACGAACATTGGCCGAGGGGGCAAAGAAAAACATATCCGCAACGAATTTTCAGAAGTAGAAAAGTATTGCAACGAGGGTTGCAGGGGGAAGGGGCCCGGGGGGGGGGGGGGGAGGGGCACCTGGGGTCCTAGTGGTAGAGTCGTTTGTTATGGTCATAGTTTCATTCGAAGCCTTTTGTTCTGAAAATTCTACACAGATGTACACAGATGGCAGAGGCTCCGGGGGCAGGGGTGGGAGAGGTGAGTGCCCTGTGTAGCCCGTGTTGTAAGGCACTCGTTCAAAACCTCATCTCTGCATCACAAGTGTGATGGCTTTGACGTCACACAGATAGATCCCACACAAGGATGTCACTGTCGTTTGAGCTCAACGTGACGCGATAAAGCGGACCAAAACGTACGGAACTGGGAATGTACGCCTTTCCAATTCCCTTTCATTGGAAGCCTTTTGGCAAGTAGCCAAGTAGGCTTTCGTTGCTTCACGTCAGAGAATCGAGTTTGAACATCACGTGATGGAAGTTGCGTGACCATTCACCCTATAACCTTGACGTTGTCACGTTGGTGCCATTGTTTTACAGGATGCAGCTGATGATAATGTATAAGCCCATTGGCCAACGGTAAGTTTTTAATGCGGATGTTAGGAGCTGAAGGTATTAAACAGGAATGGTTTTACTGTATTCTTTCCTGTATCTCGATTAGTGGCTTCCCTGTGCTCAGGACCACTATAACCCTTGACACGTATTGCCCTTGAAATATACCGGGCATGCTAATGACCAATTAGGCCTATTAGACTTGACCCTCTTGGTGATATTTGTTTACGAATCACATCTAAAGCATGTATTTTAGTCGCTATACAGTGAACGGGGTTCGAGAGCCTCTCTAGCCAATTTTTTTTCATTAATGACTTCCTTGTTTAGGGATATTCAGTTGCCTAGCAATAAAACTAAAACAGAAAGTACCATAGCAAACAATTTCTAGTGGGACAGGGATGACGTTTCGGGGAGCGTTGCCACGGGCGAAAAAACCCAATCCCCAATCAACAAAACAAATGGCAAGGCGTTTTCTATATTTCTCCTTTAGCCCCGCTAAAAAAAGAAAAAAGAAAATCGTAGTGGCCTTTACTGGACAACACATTTATGACCTCATTTCTTGAACGAATTCATGACGATTTTCATGATATAGAGTTTGGAGCAAAAACAAAGCACTCGCAATATTCCGAAACACTACTGAGTTATTACGTACAGGTCTAGGGATGTCGCGATCGTTTTCTCGAAAGAAATTCTCAAGTTTGGATGTTTCTACTGTCTTGAGGGTCCCCATACTTTAAAGGTGGTTTTTCATCAATCCTTTACCCTAGTCTCGATTCAAGCCGATTTTGTGTTGTGAACTTTCCGGCAATGGAAACGCATGAAGTTGATCCTATCTCCGTTATTGAAATGACATGTACTACAAGTTTGGTTTCGAGCCTAAAATACAAAAGCGATTACTAGGCGTCAGATATAAAATAAATATAGTAGGCCTGTATAAGTGCGCGTTTGTAATTAATTATAATTACAGCAACAAAAATGTCAGGTAATATATTAAGAATGTTTGTTAATAATATAAAAAGTATAAATAATATTATAAAAAGTGAAGGAAAACAATTAAAGTGACGTTGCCCGTGAACTTCAGCAAATTCGACGTTTTCTGGGAAAAAAAGGTTTTTATTTTGGGCACAAACAGATCTGCTTTGTGAGCAGACTGGCTCCCGGTCCGTATCCTACAGATACTCATTGTGGGGCGGGAACCAGCCTACCCCACGAGAACAAAATTATTGTCTGGCAGCCAATAATTCGAAATTGTTCAGGAACATATTTCAGCAAGGGCGTCATATGGTATTTGTATGAACCAAGTTGGGTGTGCGGTTTACCAATCTTTTGTTGAAGCGACATCAGATTCAAGGTCGGCGAGCCAGAATATCTGATGGTGTATTCTGACAAAAGAGAATAATAATATTGATATAATTATGACTGAAGGTAAAGGACAAAATTGTCAAGTTGTGTGTGCTTACTGGTTTATGAAATGTTCGAATTTTCTCGAACGATTCCACACTCATTTTAAGGATTTTTTTCATACAAAAGTGATGACTTATATTTTCAAAAAAAGAAAATGAAATTTAAGTTTTCATAAAGATTATACAGCAAAATGAGTTATTTTCTTGAACTTTCTTTGCTCTCTCATTTTTTTTTTTATAGAAAGTTGAGTCATTTCACTCCAAAAAAATATTACACTGTCTGTTTCTGTAACAGTATAACTCGGAAACAAAATATCAAGTAATTATATTTATTGATTCATTCGGTTTTGAATTATTTTTTTTATTTAAAGAGAAATGTAAACATAGTGGGCGTAATATGCAAATGACAGGCGATAAAGGCATTATTTTACTGAACACCAAGAGAAATTTAGTATAAAAATATAAATTGATGTCTTTTCCTCAATGATTCGTGCTCTTGTTTCAGAAAGGAATTGCGCTTTGCGACTCTTCAGATATTCTGATGAATTTAGGAAAATATCTATTTTGTTTCGTGAAAAAAAAAAAAAAAAATCCTAAATAATGTTTCAAAGCAATATAAAACAAGACTAGCATTTTTTTCGCAATATTATGCAACACTCATAATGTATTGTATTGTTAAATAAAATATGACCATTTGTGACGTCATCGTGACTATTTACTTGACGAGTCCTGACTGGTCAATTCAAGTTCTTGGCCATTGCACGATTCGTGCAGTCATGTATGCAACACCTCCGCTCGTCATTGTAGGCCTCCATGTACAGCCCATGTATACATTAAGCGCATGACGAACCACTGTGTCATGACCTAGCGCAGCGTTCACGAAGCAGCAGTACGTGTTTCAGACTAATAATTTGCAAACCCAATCAGTGTGGAGGTTACAGGTGATGTCTTTCTATTTATAACCATTACCGTAACCAGGTTAAAAAATGGTTTTGCCTCAAAGCGTTATGTAATTAATCAGTCAGTCCACTTTCAGAAACAGAATCATGCTTAAACATCATATAGTGGGATCTAAATATAATCTACTATAGACGACATGCAAAACAGACTAATCTCGCTGTGTATAGATTGTTATCAAATATTGTGGGATTTGATAAGCTAAAAAATAATTGGGAAAGATTAAATCATCGGTGGATCAATACCTTTTCCTCCTGAAGCGTATATTTTAACAAGAACTTCCTGAAATTATAAAAATAATAATAAACCGGTGATTTATATTGCGCTTTCAGCAAGATCAAAGCGCTTTACAGAGAAAAAAAAACAATCAAGAAGAGCTAGTAGTTAATATTAGAGCAAAGAGATGGGTTTCGAGAAGCTTTTTGAAAATGTGGATAGATTGGGAGTCTCTGATGTGTAACGGGATCTTCATTGTTCCATTCTTTAGGACCTGCCATTGAGAATGATCTGGAGGCTCCTGTACTCTTGGTGGTGATGGTTGTCAGTACTGAGCGGGATTTATCAGATGAAGACCTGAGCCCCTCCCTAACAGGTTCATCATAAAGGAAAGAAAGTCAGCCAAGTGGCAAATTAGTGTTTAAAAATAATTACAATAATGATACTGTTTTCCATTTTATTCCTCCGAACCATGGACAATCCCGGACCAAGAACTATAATATGACAATTAACGTGTAGTTGAGATTTACCGTCTTTCCAACGGTCAGCTATACATTTAGTTCGAAATGACATGAAGTATTGTTCGTGAAGTTACCGGCTTGATCATTGTGCAAACCACCATGCAGTCATGAACCGCTGACAATTTGCAGCTATATGAGACAATACTGGACACCCACATGGTGTATTTTGCACCCACTCTGGGTGTTTCCTTCCGAACTAGGATTTCAAAGCCCTTTTCGTATCAACAAGACAACCTCTGAAAACACGCGCCCCCACAAGTCAACTTTCCTCTTTAATTTACAACGAGTATTTGACGAGACATTATGCAAAACTTATCACCCGGACATTGCATGGGTTTTCTTCACAGCGATAGCGCCAACTGTATGATCAGTACTTTACAGCGCTTCGAAACCCGAAGAGCGTCAATACTGCATTGTGAAAGTGAACAAAAGCTATTGTATGAGTTTCTGCGTGACCTAGAACGCCTGGTTCCCAGTCTCCGGTACCCACTATATTACCCGTGGTTTCACTTGGGCGCCCAACCAAAAGTTCCCTAGGAAACAAAATCTGTGTTTGGTAAACACATCTTGTGACGTGCATGAGATCTATAGTTATGCCCATTTTTGACGCAAGATCAGAATTTTTGGAAAGTTTTTAAAATTTCATCATTTCTAAGATTTGTTTCACCACAGACGTCACATGTAAATAATCATGATGTCCTTTATCCGAGATGCATTGTCGATAAAACAAACGGACTTCCGGAAATATTTTACCTTTTACAAAGAGATGACAATGAAACAAGAAATTTAAGAAGAAGAAACGATGGCCGCAATTCCACGTCCGTTTCACGTCTAATTATCAATGCACAAATCAAATAAGATTTTCAGACGCCTTACTTTCAGTACCTATCACCTGGAACAAGAATGAACAAATGTTTGATAAAAACTGTCCTGAAATAAATTTGTGTATAGTATCCTAAGAAATACATTTACGAACTGAAGTGCTATTATGAACTTTCCAGTGAGAAATCCCCCCCAAAAGTCGGTCGGAACTAAATTACATTTTTTAGTATAGTTTTAAACAAGGCCGAGTAGAATGGGGAATTTAGTAAGCGCTTTTTGTGTTCCAACTAATTAAGACATTCTAAACTATTTCATTCGAGAGGGAAATCATTAAACAGAATAGTATAGCAAGGAAATACGGAATTGAAAAATAAATATATCCGTACAAACGTTTAAAAGAAGTTGTTAAAACTTTTTTTTTCAATAATTGAAATAATTGTCACATAATGTATGTAAAACTTGAGGTATTAATTCATCTGACTTCTATTTTACAAGGAGGGAGTTCGTCATTCACTTTTATTTTGTGGAAAACAATTTCACCACATTTTCGTCATCCATTTTCTCTGCTCAGTGTTCAAACGTTGTGTAAAACCGCTTTTGTTCGTCCTTAAAAGTTGTGCAATTAACACCGCCTACTAATTCTTACCAAGAAACTACTAAAGATGACTGTATATTATGTACATGACATGCATAACCATGAGCCAATAGCAATAGAAACATGGCCCCCGATTGGCTGAGTCTGATCACATGGTACATTATGGAACAGATGACAAACTATATAACCCCTAAAGGTTTTATTATCCACGGCCTTCTTTGTTGGTTGGTGTTCTGCTTTATGATCTTAGCCAGTAAACCTATGACGTGCGTACTTGAAAACCAGCGAATTTTTTTTTTGTTATTTACCCGCACATGCGCAACGGACCGTGGAAAGAAAATATTAAATAATTCATGAGGTGAGTGCCCGAAATAGCCACAACGATGATGTCATGGCCTTGGATAGCCAATGATCTGCCGCAGAGTAATAAATACGGGCCCGCCGACCAACGGAGCGCTATTGTCCTATGCTCTTCTTGTGCTAGCTGCTGTGCGCTTTTTGGGTGCCAGAATTTTCCATACCTTACTCCGTCAGTTGAGTGAGTTAGCACAGTATTTTGAGAGGAGAGCAAAAACAACTCTTTCTACCCAAATATTTTGGTATATTTTTCAAACGCTACTTATTGAGATATTTTAGGAACACCTCGTGGAAATATAACGGGGGAATCTGTGGGAGATATTCACGGCAAAACCAGCGAACGTGCTTTTCCGAAATCAACGCAAACGCGGTAATCAGTCACTCGTCCCGAGGAGAAAATTCGTCAGCGACCCACAGGATATTGCAGTGGGCATATTTCAGCGGTAAGCAAGCAGAATATATCCATGCCTCCAGAGGTTACCCACGGTTTCACGACAGCAACAGGCAGAGCACAACCCGTACAAGATGGCCCCTCAGCAGCAGCTCGATTAGACCCTGCCGTCAGGCAGGACTCTAAAGCCACTATGGCCCACGCCATGTTCACCCTAGGCCTACCGCCATCATGCAGGGGAAAATCAAGCAAGAACGGCTGCCCAATCAAGAGGCAGGTTAACAATATCATTTCTAAGGAGAGTCCCAGCGTCGAGTCGGTGACACCGGGAGAGCTTTTCAAGCGGTTGGACTGTGAATACCCCGCCGTTGTTCTCGTCGATTGCCGGTCCTTCTTGGCCTACAACAAGCGCCACATCGACGGGGCAGTGAACGTGAACTGCACCAATTGCTTCACCAAGCGGCGCCTGCAGCAGGGCAAACTCTCAATCGACGACCTTGCCACCTCTGACGAAGGCAGGGAGGCCCTGTGTTCCCGATCGGACAAGGACGTGGTGGTTTACGACGAGGACACTCAAGTAATTGATGACCTGCCGTCTAACCATCCGACCCTCCTGGTCCTGAACTCGCTTCGGAAAGAAGGGACAAGGGCATGTTTTCTGAAAGGTTAGTGTCACCCTCCGCATTTGGTAAACAATAATTCGAATCAGTTTAAAGATGCAACAGAAAAAAATCATATCTCTGAATGTCTGAAAGTCTGCGATTGATTTCAATAAACACATTTCTGCTATTTGAATTGATATAAGTTTCAGCATAGAGCAAGGAACAGACATGACAGACCTACAAACTATTATTACTCAAAAGTTTATGTAATTCATTTTAACATGTTGAAGCTAGTTTGTTGTATAGGCCTATTCCATGTTCTGCAATCGTGCCACATGCATGTAATATTAAGTATTTGGCATTTAGAATTTTTGAATAGATGAAAAGAGCGAAGAATCGAGGTCTTTTCAATTCCTATCAACAAACCGACCCAGTTTAGCTCAAAGAATAATCCGACTGAAATAACACCAGATAGCAACTGTTTGTACAACTGCTGTGTGAGCGCCTACTGATAAAATACAATCAAGCCTGGCTCTTATGGAATACGCTAACAATTGTATTGAAATTCAAACGTGCGATCGACCAGGAGGATCGACCAGGCTTTTTTTGCCCATGACTGCCTTCCCTAAAAAAGAACTGCAGTGCGTTTAGTGTGCAAACAATCGCTATTCTCTAGTGCCTTTTGGAAAACTGAAGAGTATTTACCTTAGCAAAGTCCACGGAATGAATATGAGGTTGAATCTATGCCAAGTTCTCTAGTTAAAGGCAAAACTGACGCGGCTTTCATATTTATTTTGTGAGAAATAATTGATCATCGATATGAGACACGACGTATATAGTGTCCATATCAACCAATACGGGTCTATAAAAATGTGGTACTTCAAAATGTTATGAGTTATATGACTGTGTTTATTTCAGCTGTCAATGATGTCATTTTTCATACAAATATTAAGTTTCTTTAACTGATTAGATTTATTAATTCCATTCGGCTTGTCCTAATAAAAAAAACTTATCTGATTTAGTGAAAAATATGCCTTTCCATATTTAGTCGCACATGTTTCAGTGACAATAGAAAACAGCATGAAATAAGTTGCGCCGGAATTAAATATTTACTTTTTCCAAATCATTTCTGTGCTTTTTTATAGGAGGACTGAACGAATTCCAAAACCACTTCGCGCGCATGTGTATCAGCTCCGCCGAGATGGTGAACTCGGCGCCCGATGCGTCGATCTGCCGGTCGGCAGCCGGCGTCATCTCCGACACGGACTACACGACGATTAAGCAGAAAGAGATCGACATCCCGGCCACCCAGCTCCTGACTTTCCTCTACGTGGGCAACGAGAAGGATGCGGCCGATCTGGAGTTCCTTCAGCAGGAGAGGATCGGCAACGTCCTGAACGTGACCCAGTCCGTGCCTTGCTTTCACCAGGAGACCTCCAACATCAACTACAAGCGGATAAGTGTCCGAGACAACTGCCTGGCCAACCTCAAGAGGCACTTCGAAGAGGCTTTCGTCTTCATCGGTAGGTATCTCATTGACATGCAGTTGAAGTTTGAAGGTTGACATATTATGGAGAGGAAATAATCCAGGGGAATACCAAAAATGACAAAGCCAGGGACTTACAGCTTTTAAGCTGAAAAGCAGACAGTCTGGTTGCATCATCAGAAACTGAAACTTCTAAATTGATCACAACTTTATAAGAGCTTCATGCCTGTTTAAGATATAAATAGACATGCAGCAGTGTAACTGAATGAATCATTGTAACACAACTGTTTCAGTTTTGTTGAAACGGGTTTTGTTTTCCTTTCGTCCTCATTCATGGTGACCTTGGTGTTTATTTGAACAGAGGCCGCTCGCAGACGCCACGAGAAGGTCCTGATCCACTGCAGTGGCGGCATCTCAAGGTCCTCCACCGTAGCCATCGCTTACATCATGAGGTACCGTGGCATGGCCATGTCCAAGGCCTACAATCTGGTCAAGTCCCGGCGGACCATCATCAACCCCAACCTCAACTTCGTGGGTCAGCTGGCCGCCTACGAGAAGACGATTTCATCGGCCATTTCCTCGCAATGCTCCCGCCAGATCAAGAGGCGCACTGCCTCCCCTCATCCGGTTCCGCCAACACTGGAAACAGCTCTGTAATTTTGCAGCTATTTTTTCAGCACTTAAAGTGATGAAAAACTCGCCACCTTGCCAAAAGACTCCAACTTATTCGACTTCATTATTGACAGTGGCAGTGCCTTCAACAGCAATAAGCAAACATTCAAGAAACGGGGTCTCGGCACCTGTTGTCCGGCGGTACCTGATGCAAATGTAAACTTGGCATTGAACTTTCTCAGATAGTGCCTCAGCTGCTCACGTACAGACACTGAGCGGGAAACCATTAATTATACAATGAACAAAATGAGCACGAGAATGGCGACACGGTATATATAAAGAGGAACTGAATTATTCGTGACACAGTCTCTTCATTCGCCACAGGTGGTTTTGCACCTGTACCCAGGCTGCGCACCTAGTGATTCAGAATCACGCGTGCGCCCACAAACTTTTTACCACACAGCTCAGAAGACTCAGTTTTATACTAAAAATGAATTTGACAACGCGTGACTTTTTTGGGGACGTTGTTCGTGCAGGAGGAAGTGCAATAACCTTTTCGCCATTCCGCTGAACTTTACAATTGCTAAGTTTCTGTTTCTTTCTGCCGGCGATTTGCAACGCTTCGTCGGGAAGAAAGCGATTTTTAACATAAACAAAATGTTCAGTCAGAAGGAGTTGGAACTTTTTGAAATGCCTCGGCAGCTTTTTATTTCATTAGGCGAGAAACGTCATGTCAGTAATCATCGTGAATTTGACTTTCGATTTGAATTTCGTCCATCCTGATTATCATTCGATACATTGGATATTCACATTTTCACAAAACCATTTCAAGTTCACAAAATATCGCGACTCATTGGGGAAAGAAGTTGTGATGTTTACTTAAACTGAAAACAATATTTGCCCAGAAATTGTCTTCCATTTTCATTATTATTAATAGCTAATTTAATATTCAGATTTTGACATTTTATTTTCACCTAGTATCCGGTGTTTATTTGGCATACATGCTGATAGAGAATGCACGCGCGATCGTCCGGAAATTAATAATAAAAGATGATTTTGACATAATAACAAGGAAGATATAACACACAGAACCCTATTAATACTGAATTGTTAAAAAGATTCAACAATGACATTTTTGTAAACACGACGACAGAACAGCTTTTATTTTCAAGAGTGAATTATAAGCATGGCTGTTCTTTCAAGTGACCTTTTCACGATGAAATCACAAAATAATGCGATCTTGCTTAACAGATATCAGACACAATATGATTGCAAATTATAGTACATTACCTTTGGTAAAACTGGTATGTACATGTCATGTACATGTATAATGTATCGGTACACCAGTGTCATCGCTGATGACACAACGGATGTTTTGTGACTGGTAACGGATGCAGGCAGGAAACCAGTGGCACCGCTTCATACCAGTTGGCCATGTTGTTTTTCTCTATTGTGCAGCAAGTGGCTGTACCTTGAAACAAAACCCACAAAAACAACTCGTCAAAAAATCCACCCAAGCATCGTCATAAGAATAACTTGTTCGTTAGTGATTCTATTTTTTAAATTCAAAAACGTGAACACTGGTAAAATTGATATTCCACACATTATTCACCTAGTATACATGTATGTTGGATTCTTAAAATTGTTTTGTATATAATGGCTTTTGCAAGATAAAAAAGAAGAAAAAAAATCAAAATATTACTTGAAGTAGTCTGACTATCTTGTTCGTTTTGTTGACAGCATTCAATATTTTCTTTTGGTTTTTGGTTGTTTATTTGTTGGTTTATTTTGATCTTGCTTGCATGGCTCATTGCCATTTCCTATTTTCCCCCAAATTACCGGCGAAAATAAATATGTGGCGTGCGGTGTTGTACTACAGGAAGGCTTTATTAGCGGACCGCTGGCGATATGTTGGTGGGGGGTTGGGGTTCACGGGGTTGCGGGCCAGTGACCAGACCAGAAGGTCATGTGCTGGGCTATCTATACGATATCGCCCACATAGCACCAGACGATCATTTCCGATGACTGAATTTCACGGGTTTGACGCCAAAGGAACGTGGGTTTGAAAATACTATTTCATAGAATCTATGAAATCAATTAACGATTCGTGAAGATGATACGGGGTTGTGATCCCTATATTTATAAAGTGGGCGAGGGGGGGGGGGCAGATGAGGGCTGAAACAAAGGAAGACTCATTCTTTAATGAGTTTTCCCTCTTTTTGGGAAACTATAGGCAATATATATATTTATCAAAATTGAGCATACATGTACAACCAATTGTGTTCGTGCAGAAGGATGGGGTCTGAAGGGTTTAATATCAAAATGCGAGGGTTTTTTTTTTGGGGGGGGGCATATAATCATTTATCATCATTTGCTTTCATGCATTTTGTTCGTTTCCAATAATTACACCCCTCAAAATCCAAAGAAGAATGTCCAAAACCTATAACCTGTGGAGTTTCTGCTGAGGGGATATTACATTTTCGAGAAAACAGTGAAAAACATGGACATCCTGTTGATCACGGAACAGCATTTCGTCGATACCACTATTTATTTCCAAAAATGAGTCAGTCTGAATGATTGACCAGTCGTTGGAAATCACCTACATTTCTTGTTGTCTTTAATGACGTAAACCAGACGGAATAATTCACTGGGTGTTTGATAGTACGAATACGATCTTATTAAAGTTCTTCTTATAATACTTCAATAGGTTACTTCTCTATGTTCATACAAGTTGGTAGTCGGGGTTTTAGTCTATAGGCTACTAGACTCAAGCCTAGTTTTTGAGACTGCGCAGACAGTACATGGATGATGAAACTGTCGGCAATCAACGTTGCCAATCGTCTGCGAGACATAGTTTGCGTCTGTCTGGGTTGACGGTGACATTTCCGGGTGAAATGTTTCCATAATGTCTGCCTTGCAGTTTTGGGTCTTGTTTGCGTTGCTATCTGCGATCTTATGTCGATATGGAGACTATGCTTTAAAGACTTGGACGTGCCGCACGATTCCCCAAAACAGAGTAAAACCAATTATTGAGCAATATCATATTTTATGGGCCACTACTATGAACATCGATATCCTCGTATTATGGTACAGTTTGTAATTCGCGCATGCATAGAATTATAGGTTGGTGCCAATGACGTAATGTACAGTCCATGGTGTTCAAGCGCTTGTCCCTCTGGGGACTAGACAGAGAAAAACTACCGTTCTGTTTGTTCGATTGCGGCAGGATCCTGTCCACGGTGCAGCAATATTTTCTTCAGCAGATATGACAATTTGAAAATGAAACTGCTTATCAAACACCCTTGCGAAACATTTGAAAGTAATATCCTAAGCATGCACATTGAGTCACAAATGCTGGTCGATGTACTATATGCTTGTCCTACCCTCATCTTTATATGAAGCTTATGATATATCACATAGATTTGCTATATTTGTATAATGACGTCATGCCTTTACTGCTATGAATTATGAATAACTTGACAGTTTTATGATAATGCGAACGATAACGCGTGTCATGTTTACTCATCACAGATGCGTGCGATCAAAGCTATAGTCTTATCGTTTTTAATCCATATCAGTTTTAATCCATAAAACCTTCATTAAAATTTTTTTTCAATCTGTCACTGAGAACTTCTCTGTTCATATTATTACAAGAAGTTGAATTGGTTTAAAGAATGTTTTTGGTTACTGATTATTTATTCGATCGGTAACAAAATAACAGGGAACCATTTCATAAAATATCAAGCCCGCAGTCAGGTTGAAGAAAAAGACTTGTCAGCATTATGCCTAGTCACGGGGCGGATCTATATCAGGAAACGGGGGGTGGGGGTGTTGGGGTTGATATATGAAGGAAGGATCGAAGGCATGCCGGATGCACGCCCTGCCAGGCGAGTCTTGGGCATGTCCCCAGAAAATTTTGAAATTTGCGAAGCTTTCTCCCACATTTCAAGGCAATTTGAGAATACATTTAGGAATTGTAGCATTCTATTTATTATATTTGGCCCCATTTTACTAGTATCATAAAGTTGGTCAGCAGCTGACTGTGGCTAATGTTCGTTATCATAATCTTACTTTTAAGAATTTAAGATTTTCTTTTCTTTTTTGTTCTTCCCCTTGATACAGATGCTATTTGAAAAACCTTTCAGGACAGCGCAGTTGGAGGCGTACATTTCGGTTTCTGCTTCTGAATGATTGGGGAAAAAAGAGCCGACAGCCCAGATGGTTTGGTGTTCATTTTCATTACAAATCACTGGAGAGTTTTAAGCTAAATCATTTGAGGAAGTAGCAGAAGGGCTGCCTATACAGAGTAAGAACCAACAGTCGACAGCGTAAATATATATGACGATTCAACATATACAAGAAATGGTATAAATAATGATCAATCACACCTAAACTAATATTGTAATGCAAATTGAACGCATGAAGGTAAGATGAAAAGACATATTCTTTAGAAATCCGCCCCATGAACTTTTTTCAGTTATTGTTCATTTTGTGTTGCATTGACTGTTTCAAGAAGAGGAAAAAACCCCCCACTCATAAAAAAAGCTATATCAGTCGTAATATAAAGAAGATTTATTGTCATATTGTTTGGTTTGCTCCGGCGGAAGTTAATTTTTTTGCAGGTATTTCACTCCCACAGCAAAAGATTGCAGTCATGCGGGTCAGGAATTGTCGTGCAACACCAGCCGCCTTGTAGGTAGATAAAAAAGGTCGAACTAACAGGAGAAAACGGTCTTCTTATCCACTTGAAACGAAGTTTAATAGAACCTGCGTTTTGTCATGGCACAATTTCATAAATAACGGTTAGCAAATAGTGACATTCTGAGAACTGTTAAAATTGCATCGATGCGATAGTCTGTACAGCAAGTAAATCAGCTTCGTGCAAGTTGATTACCAGAAAAGTCTAAATGTAGGTTTTTTAATTAGTGTATGGATTAAATAATTTTGCTGTGTAAGTGTCACTTCTGAAATGCATAATTTTGTTTCATTGAATACATTTCTTTTCATTTCTGTAAGGTATCATCACAAGACAGAGAGGCCGTGAATTATGAAAACGGAAACCTGTTCTATAGTTTGTCCACTATTGTTTCTTTGATTTTTATCGCAATGTCATCCATACATAACAGCAACTTAATTGTAGGCGTGGTCATGGGAGACGATGGCGGGATAAGGACATTTCCCTGATGACTAATATGCATTTTGTATTGTGCTCCCACCGAGTGTGGGCGGAGACAACACCAAGTCCAGCCCCCTCCGAGACATTATTATAGACTGTGGAAGACGAGGCTTCAAGCAAGATCGGTCCTCTCTCCATCAGCCGCAAAGCTTTGGCTTCCTCATCCCAATATCACTAGGAGTCCCCCCCCCCCAAAAGCCATGTCAACTGGAAATCCCACGGCTCTACCTGGATAAATCCCCATAAGCCAACCCACCTGCATGTACTTTGCGTGATCCATCTGGCGTACAAATCAAATTTCTCGACATCCCGTTTCATAATTCGGCCCAGGCCCCCTCAGAAGAGGAACTGTTCCGCTTGACCGCTTTACCGAGAGAGGAAATTCGATTTCGGGGGCTCCCAGCCCATTTCAGGGCACCTTTCACGGCGTGGAAGGAACAGATAAGGGCTCTGTGGGGATATAAGTCCGACTCTACCCACCTAAGCCTTGGGATTTCTGGCGGATATGCTACGGGGGACTGTAGGCGTCTCCCCGCTAAAGCTTTCAAATTGCTGATCCCTCGATGCCGGTGCATTTGCGTCCTTAATTAAGCCGTTACTTTGTGGCTTGCCTCACCCTCGTCATTGCCGTGATCCCAACAGCTTCATTTCAAAGTACATAGTAAATTCCTTTTGATTCATACTTTGATACTCTATTTATTATAGGACCGTAGACCAGTGCCTGGCACCGTCTTGACCCGCAAGGTGGCAGATTTCGAACAGATAAGGATGCTGCTGTGCCGGTCCATAATGAGCAGGCTTCCTGTTCCTGTGCAGTTTGGTTAACTTGTCGTTAAGAAAGATCCCAGACAGTCCAAGTTACAGACGGGCGTTAACGCCGCACCTGGTGAACCCTAAGGTGAGGTACCGCGCGCTTATATAGGCTGAAGTAATAAACCAGCAAGGAACACTCAATATGGTCACCTATAGTTGTTGCTTATACTAAAGAGCAAACTTATACAGATTTTATTAAACTCCTTCACAGCATATGGTCATTTGCTTTGCCTGCATTTTCCCCGTTTCCAATAATGTCACTCAAAAATCCAAGAAATATAAAATCCAATCCAAAACCTATAAAATGTTGAAGTTTCAGCTGTGTGGATCATGATTATACACTTTCGAGAAAACAGTGAAAAACCATGCACAGCCTTTTGATTTCGTCAATATAAAACTCTATTAATATTATCGTTTCAAATCACATGTATTTCTAGATTTCTCGTAGCAAATGACAGCAAACCAGACAGAATTTCACGAGGCATTTAGTACCAGTACGATCTTTAATCCAAACCTTTTTTTAAATAATAGTTCGCTAGGTTACTTTCAGATTGAATGCAACTATGCTCGTGCTGGTTTAACCCTGGCAAACAGATTCTGTTTTTTTTTAAATTGCTATTAGTATCTTATTGCCATTAGTATTTTATTGCTATAAGTATTACAAAAGTTAGGCATTTTGAGTTAGAAATTGACCGGAAATTGGCCCACGTTTTAGTGATAAAATGATTATTTTACAAAAATTATGAATTGTTTGTGGTCCTACAATAAATTCAGATCTCGCAGGTTAGACTGATTCCCAGCCTCTTTTCTAGAATCGACAAAGTAAGGAACGTAAACCAGTCCGCTCGCAGCAAATGCAACTAAAATAGAAGGTTTTTTTTCAGTGGGTTCAGGACACCAAATTAAAAGAAAACCTTGTTATTGGTGGGGGGTTAGAAAATCGGATGTCAGGCTTGTTTTCCGAGTGGCTTCAAGACTTGTCTCGCTGAAGCAAACCTGCAAACAAAATTGACGGTCTTTTATTTAATCACTGGTTCTAAAGTAATTTCCAAAGGCAATTGTAAGCCCTGTTTTTTATATATTTTTTTGTTTTTTGGGGGCAAAACTGCAAATTATTATGAGAACGGAGTGGTTTAGGACACAATCTTATTAATTGAGGAAGCTACTATTTATAAAAAAAGTCAGAACTAAGTAAATAAAAGTGGGTTTTTTTTGGTACTTTTTAATCCAACTTTCAGTTTTGTCAATCATGTTATCTTTATTACGGTGCCAAAATGTGATTTTTCACAATCGCTTGAACAGGCCTATTACGAAAGTGTAACATTTTCTTAATCCAAAGGAAAATTTTTCGTTGCTAAACATGAATGACTATTCATTTGTTTTTTTTTGGTTTTTTTTTTAGATTGATGGGGTGCCCTGGGGATGATTGTTTTATATGAGGTGAGGATTAGTGAAGGTGCGTCACACTTAATTAGTAAAAAGTGTTTAAGCTGGCCCTAATATAATATAGTACAAGGCTAGTTAGTGGTGGGTTTCTCCCTTTCGTGAAGCAAGCTAGCCGAGCACTTTTGGTTAAAAGTCTAGTTACTGTATAGGCCTTATATCCTATTCTTTCAAACTCGAATCGGCGTATAGAATTAAATAACACAAAAAATGAGAAGAATATTACATTTCGCTCAAAGTCTGAGAAGTACGGTTTTTCAACCCCCAAATCGCTTTAAAACTTCAATTTCCACTTGTGATTTTGCAATTCCAGGCAAGTTGTTTACAGCTCAAAATGCGATCATCTTTTGAAAATCGAAAATGGTTTTGGGCCCAGGTGCAGCTATTCTTCAAGCTTCACCTTTTTGGCATTTCATCACTGCGGTTGGTGATCGCGTGTTCAACGTGGCGAATTTAAAAAAAAAAGCCTGAAAAGACCCACTCGCATGGTAAACCAAGCAACCGTACTTTCAATGCCAATTTCAAACCCATAGAAAAGCGCTTTTCTTTGGCATCGAACCACAACAGCTGTCAGTTGCTATTTTTAGCGATGGGTAAAAACCGGGAGACGAATACAATTCCCTTTGCTGTTGTGTGGGGATGGAACAAGACACATTAAAAACCTCTAAGTGCATTTTTTGCAAAGTGCAATGTAATATCTTGCAAACTCTTAAAAACACTTCATAATTGCAATGACTTAGCACATTAAGCTGCGTTTTGAGGAATTAATAGCATGATTTTGGCGCTAAGTTAGCACTACATGTATAGGCTATAAAAACCGTATTTTATGCTGTAGCCGTTATAAAATTTCGACGAAAGAGGACAACACAGTTAATAATTTACATTTAATTTTTAGCCATGATAAGCACAAAAGGAATAGCTTTTACAAACTAAAATGATAAACGATTCCTTGTAGAAGTTTACAACACATTTGATAACACAGCAATATAGGCCTATTATCTAGAAACGAACCACAGGAGGCCAAATATATACATTGAACATAATGGTCACAACGCTGGATACTGTCAATGTCGTTATAATAAGCATGGTAGACTGAAAAAAGAAAAAGTTTTTTTTTATATAAATAGCCTAATAATAATATTTTGAATTTAATATGTATAGATTTTTGAAAGAAATGAAACCAAGAAATTAAAGCCTACAAGCCAATACATCACGAGGCACATACGTGCTTTAAAAATCACTTATAATTAAAGGGAAGGCATGATTGACATCTTTCCCCCCCCCCCCCCCCCAAAAAAAAATAGTGAGGTGCTATAACGCCAATTCATTTTTAATCCAATAGGCCTAAAAACTAAAGTTTGAAAAGATTGGTGAGCATGCCCGTGGACATTTTAAATCCATTAAAGACCAACCCTGATATTTGTGGAGTTTGATCATGCTAGTGGAATGCAGGAAACGTGCTACATACACGACGTGGCGTCCCATTTAGGCCGATATTACGACATGGGACTTTCCAACTCGACCTGATTAAACAATCGAAATTCAGCCTCTCTGGATGGCAAACAAGCATTGGCAGAAAATGTCCTGTGGAGTTACTTTTTGTTTTAAATCTGCAAATAGAAAGAAACTCACTGGCCCAACCCCTTGCTGAACACCGGTGCATGGTAATCCACATTGTTGTAGTACTCGTACTCGGTACTCGACTCAGAATACAAGTACTCTTACTCTCGACTCGTACTCGGTAACCTAGTATTACTCGGCTGTCTCGGTACTCGGAAAAAAAAGTACTCGACTATACAACACTGGTATTCCACTCCTGCTGAAGTATATACTTTTTTAATACAGTCATATTATTTATTATTTCACTTTGTTACGTTGTTTTATAAAGGTTGTGGCATTATGGAAATAAAGGTTGATTGAATTGAACTGAATTGATTTTATTCCGTATCAGTTGAGCTTACTGGCTTCCTATACCGCGGGTATTGCAAATTGCCGTTATCTGAGAGTGTAGCTACAATGGGCCATGTTCATATTAAAGAACAATTCAGTTTTAGGTTCTTATCTTAGACTCACCCAACTATAGTTAGCATTGTTGAATACCAATATGAATGTCTTGGGTACTCTCTAAATTCCAAAGAGTGAAAATTCACTCCATTCGAGTAAAGATTCACTCCCACAGTCGGAAACTAGGGACTAGACGTTTTAGAGTGAAATCTCTTCAATCGTAAAGATCGAGTTTTCACTCGAGCTTCGGCTGGAGTGGTTCATTTTTCAGACTATTTCAATCGAAAATGAGAGTGATTTTCACTCTAAAACGTCTAGTTCCTAATTTCACTCTTTGGAATTTAGAGAGTAGAGGGCAGGGTTTTAACTTTTTGAGGGAAATTGGGGGGGGGGGGGGGGGGTTAAAAGGATGAAGACCGAAGACGGCAAAACGCAAATAAAGACGGCGAACACTGCGATTCACGGCACAAAACTTCAATGATTCGATTCAAGGCACAAAACTTCAGTGATTCGCATGGTATCAAGTAGAAAGTGCGTTAGAATGTGGGAAATACAAAACACTCTTTAAAACGAAAAAGGGGCCCTAAACTACATAATCGCTAAAAATAAAATGACCAGAAACTGTATATTTTGGTAATGATCTCATTTGGAAGTTATTGCTTTCTGCCGCGCGAACACTGCATGCTGAACTTTCATATCAAGTTACTCCAAGTGGTTTACATTACCGGGCCAGTCTATAGGTGATGTTGATCGAACGGTAATGTGAGGCGCAGTTCCTTGACGTCATACAATGGCATTGCCATAGCAGCTGGGGGTCAATCGGGTCTCCAGGCCAAAGGTTGTGTGACGTCAGCGCCAAACATTAATGTGAACGTCAGCACTTCCTTCGTGTACTTCTCATGTACTGAGAGATGAGAATCGTTGGCACAAAGGGTCATTGTGTGTGGGAGGGTGGCAATGATGCGGTGGTTTGTTTTTCAGCTTTTATTTTCGTATTTATAATCTTATAAATATTGGTACGTTTAAGAGATGTCGCGATATTTTTTTTTATCATCCTTAGACTTTGTTTCTGGCACAGTTGAAAGACTGACATTGATAAAGCTTTAAAACATATTGGCCATTCACAATTGTTGATTTAAGATCTCATTCCCTTTAGAAAACAAAACATTTCAGTTTAATATATCAAAAGGGGGTTATTAAAATGAGGAGAAAAGTCAAATGTATGCCAATGGCTTGCTTTTCTGTTGCCTAAAAAAGTTTAATACGTTCAAAACCAAAGTTTGATCTAACTAATAAACAATTATATATTGGGACTTGGAGCTTGAGTTCTTCCATTCGTATTTACTAGTACACTCTGTACCATGTCATTTTCGTTTTTCCTCCCGATTGAACGTTGTTTTTATTGCCTTGTTCTTTTGGTTTCTTAGGGCCCATAACAGGAATTTTACTTGGGAACATAATTATTTTGTGCAACTTTCTACTCCTCTATGGTATGAACACTATTTGACTTCCTGTTTTTTTCGGTTAATTTTATTGAATAATGCACTTCTTTCAACTCTACACAATTTTCCATGCTTTTACTGACAATGGATCTGAGAGTGCTGTTGTTGTGATGTCATTTCAGGAAAATGCTGTTAACGTCAATTTACGGGTTTTCTGTGAAAACTGTGAACAACAGTTACCAGACCATGGTCCCGGACCGTCCCAATTTAAGATGGGACTTTCCTAGTTGGGACATTCCAAGCTTCGTCTCAATTAAACGTGGGACCGATATTGTCTAGTTGGGGCCTCATCAGAGAGAGTTAGGCCTACGTTCACTTGACATGGCGTCTTTAGTTTGACATTGCCTGTATAACAGGTGCGTTGCGGAGTAGGCCTAAGACTCACTGCTAGAATTTTTCCTTCGGGAAATATGACATAAGTTAATCAACTTTTAGAAATCACCATTCCTTGCTGTGTATTTTTAAAGGGTTATATCCCAGACTGTAAACAGAAACTATTGTGTAATTCAAGTATGATTATTATTTCATTTTAGGAAGTTAGTTTCATATTGCGATTTAAAGTCACTGGAAAGTCGGTTGTAAAGCGTGTGATGGAATTGCGTGATTTTTATATAGGGAATCCCCCAATCATGTCATTGAGTAACGTTCCTGTTGCGGCACAAAATGTGTTGCCGAATCAATAATTTCCTGATATAATTCACATTTATTGTTTCCGATCCCTCCAAGTCACGCAGAAATCACGGCCAAGAGTTTCTTTGTATCAAAGTGCCCCAAGCGTCGCTGAAAATCTGCAAGAAGTTGAAGACACATGCCGCTGTGTTCGTTTTACTATTTCGGCGCAGATTAGATCATTAAAAGTCCGAAAAAAATCAGCACCGTCAGCAGCGTCTTTTGGAAACGACTATCTGTATAGGCCTATTGATTCTTATAAGATTCGAACATTTGCATTGGAATGAAATTAAGTTTCAAATTCACCTTGATCTTATGTAGAAGCCAAAATTGTTTCGTTTTTATCTTGGGATCTCTAGCTCTGCAGAGAGGGCGTGGCACAAGCGTGGGCAAGCCGCAAGCGTGGACAGGAGACGAAAAAGTGATCAGCAGGGGCGGATCGGGGGGGGGGGGTCAGGCGTCAGATTTTTTGGGCATGTTCGATTGTTGCGGACAGGCAGACATATAGGTAATTATTTTTTGGGTGTCAGAGCGGGGGAGGGGGAGGGGGTTTGACCCCCCAACCCAGACCCCTCTGGATCCGCGCCTGCGGCGTTTCCCTAGACTTTATAGTATCATGCATAATGCAGTGTTGCCAAACTTCTTTGTTGACAAACTTCAGATTCATTCAGTTAAATACCGCCTTAATAATGCTTGCTGTTGAACCTCTGTGAACAATCTTAGTGTCATGAAATTCAATTTGAACGGTGTGGCGTCCGGAAAGTGGGCGCAAGAAATCGGCTGAGTGTTCCCTAACGCGGCGCACTTGAACAAATCTCGGAAATTCCAAGTTAATATTTAAGACTCTTTAAAATTAATTGAAATTCTGATATCTATACTCCCATCATGACCCAACTAGAAGTTTCCCCCCAAAAATGTTTTCTTATTTTTGGGCGCATTTTCAAAGGGTTCACTGTTATATGAGCACTTCGAAATAAAGTCGGAAAATCACGCTAAAATTAATTTCTCTGTTAACTTTATAATGGGTAGATCAACTCACGATATATAAACGGGAATGTTTATTATGTTTACAGCCTGATGAAATTTCACTTACTGTGAAATTTCAGGTAAAACTTTTGCTCAAAGTGCGCCACCTTAATTGGCGTAGGGGCCGCGCCACAATCAACAATATTAAATTTGTGAGAACAAAATTGACAGTGCTTGGTCAGAACTCGAACGCGCGACCTCCGTAGTTTTCAGCTGAATTAAAAAAAGACACAATGAAAGGCTTTTAAAACATGTTCTATATTATTTTGGGAAGGTCGAAAGTACTTGACACAGATTAACCTCTACAGTGGTGTTCCCTAACGTGGCGCACTTCGACGTTTACCCGACTTTCCTCGGGTGTTGCCAAACCTCTTTGTTGACAAACCTAAAATTCATGCAGTGAATTACTGGTACTCTTACCTTAATGCTTGCTATATTTAACCTCTGTGAACAATTTCGGTGTCATTAAATTTAATACGTAATTGAAAAACGGTGGCGTCTAGAAATTTGGCACACACAAATTCGCTGAGTGTTCCCCAACGTGGCGCACTTGAATAAATCTCGGAAAATTCCAAATTTACATTTAAGGATTTCTGTGAAGTTGATAAATTCTGATAAACAATTAGTTTCTCTACTTACAAACCCAATCGGAAGTTTGTCAGAATTTTTTTCTTCTTATTTTTCAGGGCATTTTCAAAGTGTTCACTTTTCACTTCAAAATAAAATCATAAAATCACGCCAAAATATATTTTTCTTCTAAATTCCACTTTCTGTGAAATTTCAGATAAAACTTTTGCTCTAGCTAGGCGCTCTGTGAAGTTGATAAATTCTGATAAACAATTATTATCTCTACTTACATACCCAATCGGAAGTTTGTCAGAAAATTATTTTCTTATTTGTCAGGGCATTTTCAAAGTGTTCACTTTGCACTTCAAAATAAAATCAGAAAATCCCACCAAAATATATTTTTCTTCTAACTTTGTAACGGGTAGATAAATTCGCGAACAATGAAAAACACTCCTGTTTATGAACAGGAGTGTTTAGAACTTGATGAAATTCCACTTTCTGTGAAATTTCAGTCCCCTTTTGCTCTAGCTACGCGCTACAGGCGAAAAATCAAAGTGCGCCATGTTAGGGGCCGCGCCACGTTAGGGTACATCAACAATACACGTACACATCGACTTGGGCAAGTTTATTAGTTACTTTCTATCCCATCATGCAACGCCCTGCCTGGAGACGAACATGGCGTCCGTGGAGATCGGCAATTCCATCGGCGATATCACAAGAGATTTACCCTCTTTGAAGTTTGAAAATGCAATATCCGAGGAAGAAGCACAATATCTTGTTTTACGAACGAGGTCTCATGCGATCACCGTTTCGGCGTGTGCGCAGGCAACGTATTTTGCCGCTGTTTTAAACGAAGCGAGGTAAACATTCATGCGATTTCCCACTTCATCCGTTTCGTGAAAATTAAAAACAATCCGACACGTCTGAAAACCTTCGGCGATTGTGTAGTGTGCGCCCCCTCTTAAGTTTTGATCAAGTTTAGACTCGAGGGTGTTTTTTTTATCATTCCAAAAATGACTTTCAAACTAAGCCTAAGCTAAAGCAGACTTCTCTTAAAATTTTAATGGTATCATTTCATTTTCAATCCTAATTTTGAACAGTGAGTGACGTGTTTCTTGCGGGGGGGGGGGGGGATTTTTGAAAATGCGATTTTCCGATGCGTTTTACGGTTGGTCACAGTGTGTTGGAACCAAGCGAATCAATGCAGTTTTGCGTGTACATTGTCATGATTATGCATCCCGTTGAACTTGATCACCATCTTTATTTTCATGTAGGCCTAGTATTTTTGTCATCTTCTTCATCGCTATTAATATTAATAGTATTAACACAAAAATTTCCCTAAAAAATCTACACTGTCTCTGGCCATCTGCCCTCTAACTCTAATCCACGACAGTCCTGTTGGTTTTAAATGTCCCAAATTTGTTGTTTTGGGAGATTGGCCACGACCCTTAACTCTATGGAATTTTGTACGTTTTGTTTTTCTCAGATTTTGCGCATTCCGTGTCCATTTGTAGGTTGTAGGCCTATATCACGATTCTACCGCGTAACCGCGATAGATTAAAAATAAGTAAAGTTCTTAAAGAATGCTTAAACTTCATTTGTTGAAGTTTCTTGAGAAATTGTTTGGAACCTGCAACTGCATTCATTTTAACATGTATGATGTAGCTCCAGTATAGAGTCATGACATGGGAGATTCGCCTTTTACCCCATGGATATCATGAGCCATAGACATGTTAGGGGTGGGTATTCCAAGCTAGTTTGATGGGCCATTTTGGATAAACTTGCCCACAAATTATCCTGGATGTTCAATGAAATGACTCCTAACTACACTAAACGGACGTTGCATTTGCTTTGATTCCAGACAGCACATCCTCGAGCTGAGGAGCCCCCAACAGTCCAAGACGTCCAAGTTCCTCCAAGATGCCCCACCCAGGGATCCGCTCCTAGTCGGCATCATCGGATGCGGCCGTATTGGTCTCCATCTTGCCAACGCCTTGCTGACATACGCTGATGTCCAACCCAAGGAGCTGTTTGTCTCAACAAGACGGCCTGAAACTCTCGGTATAAAGAGATTGTATTTATTTTTATTTGAAAGCCTAAAAATCTTCGTCATTTTTTTTTCTTAACTAGGCAATTTTAGCATTATGTCATGTCTGTGACACAGTTTCTAAGAGCTCAGTGAATAAACCACAAAATGTATTTTTCAAATCTTATTCATCCATCATCTACAAATGTCACGGAGATTACAGACTACGAGTTTTGGAACACATTTCTGTATCATTAAATAAGATATCATGGTTAATTAGCTCTGTCACAGACAATGCACTTCCTTTCATAACGCTGGAAATGCGCATCAGGTAGTGAAATTAAAGCTGTTCTTTTTCTTTCCTAATCGAAGCAAGTTTCTTAGGCCAAAAAAAAAGTCTCCAGTTTCTGGTATGGAGCTTGCCCAAAAAGTGGTGTGGTGAGGCGGCTTTTTTTTTTTTTTTACCTGATTTTTTTGCTTCAAATGTCGGCTGATGACTGCAAATGATGCCCGACAAAACTTAGTGCAAATATATGGGAGTCCAGAGTGGCCACATAAAGCTTATTCTCGACCATGACCCAATCTAAAAACATTGTGCAGTAGCAGGATTCTAGTCAAATAAGTGAGTTTGGCTGTTTTGAGACATCATCTTTCATTGAAAAAAAAAGTGCCGACGCACATGGCTACGGATACGCACGCGCATACCAGAAACCGGAGACTTTTTGTTTTTGGCCTTACTGAGAATTTTTGTTACAAGCCTTTTTATAATCTTGTGCTTGAGGTGGGATAATAGTTTGTCCAAAATACTTGACGTTTTGGACATTTTGCTGCTTTTAGTTCACTTGAAATCATTTAAGAAAATTCAGATTCTATCACTAAAACTGTCTTTAATTCAGTATTTTTTTATTTCTTGGGAAGCTTAATTATGCACAAGTTCCCAGAGCACAGGTTCAGTCTGAACAATGTCAGATATAGAGTCAGAGATCAGTAAGCGTACATGCGTTCAATTCACCTCAATACGGGATCAGCTTCTTTAAATTCCTGTCCCTGTAATACCTTGGTACTTTAGATACCATTCAAATATTAAGAATGACTTCAACTGATTCTTTCATTTGGTGGGTTAAGGTTGTTATTCATAATCACTCTTGGAGAGTGACTTCATTAAAGAGTGCATTAGAAGTATAAAACGCCAGATGTAACAGGGACAGGAAAAAAAGTGGACCCCAACATTATACAAATAATGAATGTTTACGAGTGCAATGGTTAGAATAATTTCATTCGGTGACGAATGAAATGTTCCATTCCACGAGGCGAAGCCGAGTGGAATGGAACATTTCATCTGTCGCCAAATGAAATTATTCTTTCTATTGCACGAACGTGAAACATTCATTATTTGTTTTTCATAACACCTGAATAAATCCTCGTCATCTGATTGGTTGACTTTTAATAGCCAATTTATTCAAGTTAAAAATTGTTTACAAGTTTAACGAGTTCAGAGTTATCATATTCAATTTTTCTCAATTTATAACTTTTCCATAAGTTTAGAACTCAAACAGTTCAATAAGTTCAGAACTTTTATTGCCAATTTAAACACCACAGCGCCACCATCGGCAACATGTGCAGTGACAGTGCAATGGTACTTCTAATCACAGTGCAATAGTACTTCCATTGCACTGTGCGCTGCGCGCCACGCGCACGTCGTGCATTGGTACGAATAATTCAATGATATGTTATCAACGATCCACCAATCAGATGACGGGGATTTATTCAGGTGTTGTATTATATAGAATGACCCATATATCAGGTATCTAGCTAGAGCTTAAACTGACAGCAGTCTAAGAAACTCAACATCTTGAACAGGCACTTTGAAAGACAGAGGTGTTAGCTGTGTCTACAACAACGCCAAGGTTGCCACCTCCGTGCATCTTCTCTTTCTCTGTGTGCTGCCATCGCAGCTGCCCGACATTGCTGATGATATCAAGGGGATCGTCCCGGCCCATTGTACTGTCTACACCTTCCTCAGCTCTGTACCCATCCCAAGGTTAAGACAGGTGAGGCCGAGATGTGAAATAAAGTAAAATGAAGAAGTTGACTGAATGAGTGAGGTTTCCCTAAGGCAAATTTAGTTGTAGTGAAGTCCTCACATTTAGCCCTCACAAGTCCATCACAAGTCCACTACAAGTCCACTACAAGTCCTCACAAGTCCCCACAAGTCCATCACAAGTCCTCACAAGTCCTCACAAGTCCTCACAAGTCATCACAAGTCCTCACAAGTCCCCACAAGTCCATCACAAGTCCTCACAAGTTCTCACAAGACCTCTCAAGTCCTCACAAGTCCATCACAAGTCCATCACAAGTCCTCACAAGTACCCACAAGTCCTCGCAAGTCCTCACAAGTCCATCACAAGTCCACACAAGTCCTCACAAGTCCATCACAAGTCCTAACAAGTGCTCACAAGACCTCACAAGCCAATTGCAAGTCTGCCAAGTCTCAAGCAATGCAAAGGCCTTTCTTCATTGTTTACATTGTCATCACAGGAAATCACGAGTCAATTGCAAGTCAATCACAGATCAATCGTAAGTCAATTACAAGTCGAGTCACAAGCTGTATTCAGAGGTACTCCATTGTACAGCCCATTACTTATACCTTAAGTGCCAGTTTGATATTGACTTTATTGTAAAGTTGAACAAAGAATTTGACTGGGTTTGAACCCGTGACCTCCAGATTGCCATTCCGGTGCTCTACCAACTGAGCTATCCAGCCCTGTTGGCGGTTGCCCAGTTTGTCAAAGTCTTTGTTCAAGGGGCGCTAGTCAGAAGCCATAAACCCGTATATGCCATGTAGCCAGGGATCACGCCCAAAGTCACAATGCTAGAAACATTAGCAATGCTGCAAACCTGGGGAATAATATTGACTTGTGATTTGACTTGAAGCGGACTTGTGGTGAACTCCACAACAACTTTACCCTGAGGCTGGTATGCAAGTCCGAAGTGAGTTTGACAATAGGAAACATAAGCAGTACAAAAATTGACCGGAGTTGTAATGAGTTAAAGCTACAGTCCATCATTTGCAGCTATCCAAAATGTAACTGATGTAATTATTGTTGAAAAACATACTTGGTTGAAAGATAGTAAGGGAACTAAACTCCCTGTGAAATGAATTTTTTGGCATGCTGTCATTTGAAGAAATCAACAAAAGAAGGCCTTTCCAACGATGCGTCTATTAAAAGTTGGAAATATCCATTAGAATTTTTTTTTTTATTTGGTGAAGCGTGCACAAGCGTCGACACTACGCACACGCACTCGGTTGCTTTAATTCCTCGGATCAGTGCGCGACGTGGTGTAGCTGCAATCAGCTAAGTGAAAACGTGTTTCGGACGCTGAATTCAGGCCCAATTCAAAACTTGATTCAGCAAATTTTGATTTGAAATTGAGATCCTAGAATGTTGTTTTTCTCGAAATATACAGCTGAAGCTGGTCGAGCTGAAAGTTCATCAGGTTAAGTAAGATTTGCATGGTGGAGATACTAATGTAATTAATGTTCAGCACCCTTCTTTAGATTTTGAGCACTTTTGTTGCTTCAAAACCAAATGCACAAATTGCAAACGATGGACTGTACCTTTAAGCTTTTGCAAATTCAGATTGCAAATATTTGCCACTGACGTCACAGATTTGCAATACATTTGTGCTTGTGTTAAGTAAGCACTAATTTTGGATACCAAAATAGACAGGGGCAGCAAGGTTATCAAGTTGATTTCTCACATGACCATGACTTGCATAATGCTATTTATATATAAAAAAAATAAAACAGATGAGTGACTGTACACCTGTTTACTAGTCTTTGTTTTGTAAAGGACAAATTCTTACCAATGGTTGGACAATTTACTTTCAGCTACCATAATGTTGTTTGCAAGCCCCTTTATTTGGTGTTTGCTCAGTATCATGGGTATTCTATAGCCCTTCCTACTTTTTTTCTTCATGGTTCCCAACCACTCTGGAAATCAGGGATAAACTTGAAAACAAGTTTGCATTTTGCCAGTCAGGGAAAACTCAGGGAATTTGGGGAAAAACATCAACAATTTGGAGAAAAGTCAGGGAATTTGACAGTGACCCAGAAAGGAAATTTTTTTGCCAGTTTGAAGTTTGTGCGTCTTGTGCCATGTATCCAATTTTTGTCCATTGATTTACTGGCTATGGTAGCTTTTTAGTGTTTACATGTATGTCGTGTGAATAACTCCAGGCAATAACACTTGAAGTAGCTACACTTCCCCTTGACTTCCCAGCGTCCTCGTTATTGAAAAATTTAAATATTTCTCACGAAATTTTGGAAATTTCTCAAGAATTTTTTTGGTTTTCATAAAGTGTTGGGAACACAGTTTTTTATTCATAGAGTATAAAAGTTGATTTACAGCGACTATTCATGAGAAAAAATTTGTGATTAACCTGTTTAACCAATATGAAATTTTGTTTTAGTTGAACTTGAACTCTTTGTTTCTATGTATAAAAAAACTACCTTTTGAACTGGATGGGGCAGGTTCGAATCCTGCTCTTGCCATTTTTTTTCTGCTGGTGTTTATGTTTGGCTGTTCATATTCCACAGGTGATCAAGTGTAGCAGCCTAATCAAGCCGGAGTTCTCTTTGCCACCTGATAAGGCTGACAAGCCGTGGGACTGCAGCAAGGATGTCTGCACCACTCTGGAAAACTCACAGCAGGTGCAGGCCACCTGTCCACTCAGTTTAGACAAAGAAGGTACGTGTATGTATTTGCTAATGTTCACTCTTCATGGCCAGGGTTCCTGAAGGGCATATGTTATGATTTTTATCTAAAAGTCAGACTTGCGAGTCACAAGTTCTGAATGTCAATTTGTGTCTCTGTACATTTTTGATACGTGCCTTTTCTGATATGACTTGGACTACGTTTATTGGACTACGTTTACTGAGACTGAAGTTTGAATCTTACATCCAAGAAGTCTTTAAGAATCCTCATCTAATGAAGGAAATACACACTGAGCATACAGTGTTTATACGTCGGTGAAGGGCAAAACCTAATTTTATTTACATCACCCAGACGCAAAATTCCATATTATGAATAAGTAATGCGGTACCTGCTGCTATGTACATCAGATTCGAACCAGCCAACAGATCCCGTTAGCTCGGTGGTCGAGTGGTAAGGCATCTGCACTAGAAAGCAGGAGGTCGTGGGTTCGAGTCCCACCCGAGTGATTTTTTCCAACTTTCACTCGGGAGGTAACACACTGAGTATACAGTGTTTATACGTCGGTGAAGGGCAAAACCTAATTTTATTTACATCACCCAGACGCAAAATTCCATATTATGAATAATTAATGCGGTACCTGCTGCTATGTACATCAGATTCAAACCAGCCAACTGATCCCGTTAGCTCGGTGGTCGAGTGGTAAGGCATCTGCACTAGAAAGCAGGAGGTCGTGGGTTCGAGTCCCACCCGAGTGATTTTTTCCAACTTTCACTCGGGAGGTAACACACTGAGTATACAGTGTTTATACGTCGGTGAAGGGCAAAACCTAATTTGATTTACATCACCCCGACGCAAAATTCCATCTTATGAATAATATTGTAAAGCAGACAATATTATAGTTGACACCTGCAAAAAAGCTCTGTAAATTTGTTGAGCTTGTGAGTAGAAAAAATTGCTTAGCAAGTAAAGCCAGTATTTATATTTGAAAACCAGTTGCAAGCAATATACATGTACATCGTACGACATTTTGTACTGGTAACCAAAGACAGTCTTATGATGGAGGATTATGCAGATAACGAAAGACAATATGGCTTATCTCTGTGCAGATATGACAGAAAGAAGAACAGTGTAAACATGACATAGATGAATCCTACTTCCATTTGACACAGTGTGCTCATTTTCTTGGTTATTTGTCGTAATTGTTTTCCTGCAACTCTTTGTTTTGAAGAAGTGGATATTCAAAATTATTTGTGAGTGTAAGGCCAAATAATAAAAAAATCACACGTTTAGCGTCCTGCCTTATTGAAAAAAAAGGAAGGAGGAGGTTCTTCCCCCGAAATGGCTGCCTGACCCATTTTCCAAAACGACCGACCGGGGTATTTTCAAGTTGGCCGCCATCTTTTTCTTTAATGGCCCTCACTTGGACTCAGGCCTTTAAAAAGGAAGCAGGCGGGGACGCTAAAGATGTTTGCTTTTTTATTTCGTCTAATATCATCACAAGCAGGTCATGGAAGACTTGCACTGGGACTAGTGCACAAAACAACCTTTTGTCCAAAGATTTTTTTTCTTTGGGAAACTCATCAACTGTTTTTAATGGAAAAACAACACGAGAACCAAAAATGTAAAAAAGGCACCAAATATGTTTTTCAGTAAAAGAAAGTCTATATTGGCAACTTAGACTGTTGAGAAGCCAAATGGCAAGCCAATTGTCAAATATTACACCTTATAAAATCCATGTGTCTGAGTAATACATTCTGTGAGGTACATTTTCATAATTGGCGTTAAATTCCCCATTTTTCAATTGATGAATCTTCAGTCCAATTTTTCTAGACCTGATCACATATTGATATCTGAACTCATCAAAGACAGCAAATCTTTTCTCTTTTACGTGTCCTTTAGGCCTACTTGGTTGTTTTAGCTAATTTTCCCTTTGTGAATTGATGCCTTTTTAATTGTTTTTTTATTGGGGGGGGGGTGTCAATATTAGCTAATGTTACCATTTAAAAAAAAATTAATGGTATTTATCTGACTTTATATAGTTACTGGCATTTTATCACTAGTGTGAATCTTTTTAACCAGTTTCGTATCGCACTGGTTTTCATCCGCATCAATGTTACCTGTTTGCATTTTAAAACTAAATTTTTCGCTTTTCTTTTCTGTGTTTTATACATTTGATTGTAACCAACGGCCTCCAGGGAGATAGTTCTTAGACAAAAGATGGGGCTGTTAAAATTAACATTAAATAAAGAAACAATGAAATTCTTAATCCTAAGCCCTGCCATGATTTCTTTTTACCCTTTAGATGCAATTCTGAGTACAGATGACAAGTGGGCAGAGATGGTCCTATATTCTTTCGTTAACCTCTGCATCCGGCTCGGTCTGAGCAGAGAGGAGACGTTATCCACACTGAACTGCGTGGTGCTGGGCCAGGCAGTGTCTAGGGAATACACTAGCAAGTTTGCAGCTGAGAATTTCACCAAAAGGAAAGAGTAAGGGCAATTCTTGCTTTTAAAATACATAAATGTTACCTGCTCTGCAAAAATGTCGCATAATCTGAATTCAAGCTTTTGCCATTTTGAAATGGTAACAGTAAATATTGGATTTGAATTTTTTTTTTTTATTTTTGGTTGTTTGGTAGTTTTAGTTTAAATGTCCTACAAAGAGTTTTAAATATTGTACGAAAAAAGACTAACAAAATTAGGATTTTTGGTGCGTTCTTGGTTAGGCCAAAAAAAAAAGTCTCCGGTTTCTGGTATGGAGCTTGCCCCAAAAGTGGTGCGGCGACGAGGCTGTTTTTTTTTTTTTACCTGTTCTTTTTTTTTTTTTGCTTCAAATGTCGGCTGATGACTGCAAATGGTGCCCGACTAAACTTAGTGCAAATATATGGGAGCCCAGAGAGGCCACATAAAGCTTATTCTCGATCATAACTTCATCTAAAAACACATTAAAATTGTGCAGCAGCAGGATTCCAGTCAAACCAGTGAGTTTGGCGGTTTTGAGAGATCATCTTGTATTGAAAAAAAACCTTTTTCATTTTGCCGACGCGCATGGCTGCGGCGACGCGCGCGCATACCAGAAACTGGAGACTTAATTTTTTTGGCCTTAGGTAATGTAAATTTGTCATTTTTAAAACTTTTTTTCTCTGTTGAGACATTTCTAGCTTTGTACAACCTTGACAGAATGCAACAAGCAGAGGTCCATGATATACCAAAATGAAAGGTTAATTCATTCCCATTTCATTATTATAGTTAAATCAAAACGCGAGTTTTGCCACATTAAGCATTCATTAAGCTGTTATTAAGCCCCAACTCCTCTTTTAACTCTTCCTAATCATAAATATTGCTTGACTTCAACAGTCACAAAAAGATTGATGCAGCCAACACATAATCACACTTGTTTCTGAATGTGATGAGCTGGTCATATTTCTGTTTGGGGTTATCAGGAATTGGGTTAAATATCACTAAGTTGCCTTGGGCTTTATCAGTCCACTAGCGAGATATTATACAACTGACAAGATTATGAGGCTGGCTCTCATAAGCAAATATATGTATATCTGCCAACGACTCTAATCAAATCAAGCCATTCTACTGGTTACATAATATGGAGGACAGGCAACATCCCATCTGCTGATTAAAAAGTGTGTTAACCTTTCATGTGGAATTATTTTTACACAGCCACTGGCACCCTCTTTCATATCAGTTCATATTCGCCAGTTTGCCTGGTGCCCAGCAGCCAATTGTAATGCCTGACTGTGGGGACCAAACCAAGCTTACAAATGCATAACAATGGCGTTAGCCGTAGCTCTGGAAGCCCGTTTCAGAAAAGAGTCACTGAGATGACAAATATGGCTACAACAAGGTGATTACCGATGTGCATTTTTTCCCCCTCTCTCCAGCATCTTTCCAATCTTTGACTTGGCGGCTGTGGCAGCCAACCCCACCCCCCTGACCCGGGTCATCACCGAGGACGAGGAGATCCGAAGGCAGTTTGTCAAGAAGTACAAGAGCACCTTTGACAAGTTCTACTACTGGAAGGGAATCAAACAAGTCAAGAAGAAACCAGATGGAGATTAAGAAAGAGACGATAGAGGAGAAGCCCCAACCCCACCCCTCCCTCAGCCCCAAGCCCACCCCGCTCCCTCGGCCCACACCCCATCCCTCCCTCAGCACCAACCCACCCCTCCCTCAGCCCCAACCCCACCCCTCCCTCAGCCCCAACCCCACCCCTCCCTCAGCCCACACCCCATCCCTCCCTCAGCCCCAACCCCACCCCTCCCTCAGCCCCAACCCCACCCCTCCTTCAGCCCCAACCCCACCCCTCCCTCAGCCCCAACCCCACCCCTCCCTCAGCCCCAACCCCACCCCTCCCTCAGCCCAAACCCCATCCCTCCCTCAGCCCCAACCCACCCCTCCCTCAGCCCCAACCCCACCCCTCCCTCAGCCCCAACCCCACCCCTCCCTCAGCCCACACCCCACCCCTCCCTCAGCCCACACCCCACCCCTCCCTCAGCCCCAACCCACCCCTCCCTCAGCCCCAACCCCACCCCTCCCTCAGCCCCAACCCCACCCCTCCCTCAGCCCCAACCCCACCCCTCCCTCAGCCCCAACCCCACCCCTCCCTCAGCCCCAACCCCACCCCTCCCTCAGCCCCAACCCCACCCCTCCCTCAGCCCCAACCCCACCCCTCCCTCAGCCCCAACCCCACCCCTCCCTCAGCCCCAACCCCACCCCTCCCTCAGCCCACACCCCATCCCTCCCTCAGCCCCAACCCCATCCCTCCCTCAGCCCCAACCCCATCCCTCCCTCAGCCCCAACCCCACCCCTCCCTCAGCCCCAACCCCACCCCTCCCTCAGCCCACACCTCGGCCACCCCTTCCTCAGCCCACACCCACTGCTCCTCACATTCATGATTGCAAAGTGTTATTAATTTTACTTTGTGTTCTGTGCAACACTAAGAGAGAGAGAGAGAGAGACACCTACAGTACCCAGAAATGGGAAAAAAATGTTGCAACCTGACGCCACTTCTGCGATTGCGTACAAAGTCTATGGAGAGTCAAGAAAATATTCTATTTCCTAACAAAATGGGAAATGTTTCTCAGTCCCAAAAATCATGTCTTATCATCATTTTTGCAATGATGGGCCTTCATTGACATGATAATATGAAGAAAAAAAAGTGCTGTCACTTGCAACATTTTTTTCCCAGAAATGGTCACAATTTGTCAACACTTTCAGCCTGGAAGGAAGTTTTCTGGCAATTTTGTTTACGAAAAAAAATTGAAACAAAACTCTCTTTAGGCAAGGAGACCCTCCCGAGCCCCTGAAGGCCCCCCCCCCAAAGTGAAATAGTAAAAACGTACCTCTCTCAGTGTCAGAATAACTGTGGCCGTGTCCTGGGTTGTTTTAATAAAATGAACAATTTGACCCAACTAGTGGAAATGATTCAAATATCGCCGAGAGCTAGTTGGAAATCATTCGAAACAGTCGACACTCCTTCACCTTTAGCTTCGTGATACCCGAGTGCAGCCTTTACAAAGAATGTGACAAGTGCACATTGCATTCTGTACAGTTATTTATTTTGTTTTTGAAAAAAAGAATTTGCAAAAAAAAAACTTGTATAATAAAATGTTTGTCAAGCAGATCTGTTTGTTTGTTTTTTTTCTCAAGATTTTGGAGTTATATATTTTCAATTAAAAGTATCTAGAAAGTATGCCAATGACTGTTTGGTTTTTGTGTTCTGTGTTGGACGGCTTTGTGTAGATTGTGGTTGAATTTCTTTTGACACAAAATTCGAATTCTTTTGTATTATTAAATAAGGATGTAGGTTCCTGAGACTGTATTCTTTCCTCTAGTTAGTCATTTAAGTGCTGCCTTTGGTGCTACCTGACATTTATTTGATTTTGTGAATAACACGGCTGCCCGCCGCTTTCCTCGGTGATCCATGGACCATTCTATTTTCCCTCGGCTTCGCCTCGGGAAAATAGAATGGTCCATGGATCACCTCGGGAGGCTAGTTTTACTACACCACTCGAAGCATTCAATATCTTTCTGTGCACGGCTAAAAGTACTACGTTTTATTTCAGCGAATTTTCTGATTTATTAAAGTATCCCTTTTAAATGGCTCTATAGGCCTTTAATATTTCAATCGTCGGGGATTGTGTTGTTAGTTATGAATTCAGTGGGTAACGTTTGAACCAGACCCATGGGCTGCGACCCCTGCCTGGAGTCAGAGGGAACGTTGAACGGGGCAGTTCGGTTGAGGGAACGCCCCAGCTCCTTCTGCTCGCGCTCGTACGGCTCTCAGCCCACATGTTATATTTTGTATTTTCGCCGTTTAGGTTATAGGGGAACAATATATTTGGAGGATATTATCGAGTGCTGACGCTAATACAGGAGTTGACCAGGCTCAGCCCCCCCCCTCGCCTTCATGAAATGATTTGATTTAAATCGGTGATATAAACCAAGCAACCATGATTAATCCTTGGTCCCGATTTTATTCTTTCCCGCGATAGTGTTGCTAAATGTACTAAGTCTTTCCCGCAACACACACAGAATTTCAGGAACATCTCCCGACTTCTCTCGAGAAAAACTGGAAATTTTCCCTGGCGAAAACAAAATCTGGTGACCTTTTCGTTTCTTGAATCGTTTTTATTTTGCCGAGATGGGGATAACCTTTGAGAAGTTTAGCCCCCCCTCCCTGCCCCGAGCTCCAATCGTCGTCAGGAAATATTTGCCAGTCTGTTCACGTCCCATCGTCACGGATATTTAGCCCAATAAGACGTGTCCGGGAATTGGGCTAAAAATCAGGCGAAGGGTTGCATAACGTAAAGGGCTTGAACAAGTTCAAGTTTGAAGAAATCCCCAAACTAAGAGATTCAGGTTGTTTATAATAATGTCAGTGTCAAAATTTTAAAGCTCATCACCTCAGGTTTGAAGACTTCTGTATAAGTCTATTTGATGAAATCTGTGGGGGAAAATGCACTCATAAGATCATAATGGTGTAGCTATTTTGGATATTTCCTCATATTGTCAATGACTTATAAATTTTGTAAAAAAGGATATTTAAAAAGATTATCCAAACTATACTTTAAATTTTTTAATGCACCAATTACAATATGGATAAATACATGACACAGCGGCCATTTTCTATAATAAGGTACACTTCCAAAACAACTTGCATGGTGTCCACCCTTCTTAAATATGCTTTGTATGGCCAATATAGAACATTTGGTGCTTTGGAACACAGGTACAGTCGGTCTCGATTTCATAAGCCGCGCCACGGACTGCAGTGACCAGCAGTCGCCCATTATTAGGATTACGTCATTAGCATTCTTTCGTCTGATTCGCAATTCTAAAAAAAATTGTCCATGCTTGCGCTGGAGGCAATTATGCAAATAGCGTGTTTAGAATACGCGCACGTATTGTTACATTCATGCCTCACTGATCCCTACAGTGTAGCATCCTGGGTGGCGTCTTAGACTAGTTGTTTCACAGCGTTGACTGCATGTCATTGTGCGCCTCAAGCTCACACATACACTTTCACTGTACTATTTTGTGCATTGCCTGTAATTTAATTTGGTAAAACTTTGAGCTTAGTTCTGTAAGTTTATTTTAGTTTAACATGTGTGTTAGTGGTTGGTGTTGACCATATCACTTGTCTTGCACCAAGATCAGCGCCAAGTATGAGCACAAGGTATGTCTTAATGTTACATGTTCGAATTATATGTTTTATGTGCAAGACATCGTTTAATATTGCATAAAAATGTTAAGATCTGGCACGTGCGGTGACATAGCGTTCGCACGGGGACATACAAATTTACCAAGGAATAAGTAATGTACGTGCAGTGACATTGCGTTCGCACGTTTAAAATTCAAATTTGCATAGGAATAAGTATATGGTACGTGCAGTGACATTGCGTTCGCACGTTTAAAATTCAAATTTTGCACATGAATAAGTATGGTACGTGCAGTGACATTGCGTTCGCACGTTTAAAATTCAAATTTGCAAAGGAATAAGTAAGGTACGTGCAGTGACATTGCGTTCGCACGTGAGGAATTCAAATTTACCAAGGAATAAAAGTTAGGTACGTGCAGTGACATTGACATTGTGTTTGCACGTTGACAATGAAAACAGTGGGCGTGGCCATAGTATCCGTTAATCCCAGAAAGTTTTGGTTGTTCAAACATTTTTGCAAGCTGAGCGAATAAACACTTTATCATGGGCTGGAAAACACTTCTTATTTGGAGGAATCTGTGAAGAAAAATTAGTTCGTCACCTGAAACGAAGAACTCCTTAAAATTAACTAAATGTTGTAAAAAAGAATAATAAATCGCACAATAAACTTGACAGCTATTTATAATTACTATTTTTTCAAGCCGGGTTGCATTTCAGTGGAAAGTTTCCTTTTCAAACTCTTGTTCCTGAATTTTTAAATACCATCGCTATACTTTACACCAGTACTTTCAATTTATAACTTTTTTTTTTACAATTTAAAAAAGTGGGGAAATTGATGATAGAGAAAACCTGTGACAGTGTCTCCTTCATTGTCACATTGATCTCCTTGTTTATAAAACTCCACATCATGGGGAAAAGTGGAACCTAAACATGTTATAAAAGTATGAACAATCTGGGGAAAAGTGTATAACCAAGAAATAAATTGGGATTTTGTAAAGTTTGGAGGGGTGCAGAGGCAGCTCGCGTGCATTATTAAGCAGCAGCGCCAAGCAGCCAGTTGCTTAGGCTAGGAGTGTGTGATAGGGATAGTGTCTGGTTAGGGTCAGGAATTCGATTTAAATTCGGTCTAATACCATCGAGATTCGAAAGCGTTTAGAAGGTAAACCTCTACCGCGTATTACCGCCTTTTCATTTTGGTGATTGAACTTTCTCTGAACAAATTCTAAGCCAAAATGTGAAAGTAAAACCCAACGCAAATACATACCAAGACCTAGAGGCAAGGGGATATAGGGGACTTGAATATTTTATTTTCGTATTACGTACGTACATGATGTTATCACGTTCGCATTTGATAATATAAATAATTTTTTATCACGTACGTACGCAATTATATTGCGGACGTACATTTGGTACGTAATATACTATTATTACGTAAGTAAGTGATGATAATTACATACGCAATATAATCACGCCCGTACGTGTTTGTATTTCGTATGCCCTCGGCAATATTACGTTGGTATGTTATATTATGTGATCACGTAGACAATTATATTGCATACGCAATTATTGCGTAGGCAATAATATTGCGTACGTAGGCCTGCATAATATAATATTTTCACATATGTATGTAATAATAAGTACGTTTTTGATTTCGTATGTATATTGCGTAGGTACTTAATATTATATGATCGCGTACGTACGCAATATTATTGCGTACGTACGTAATGTAATATTATCACTACGTAATTACGTACGTAATATAATCACGTACGCACGTTATTTAATTACATATGTACCCAGTAATATTGCGTATCTAGTTGTACGTGATGTATGATCACGTACGTACGCCCTATATTCATCACTAGTTCACTATAATACGCATCCGTATGTAATATTATCGTGTGCGTACATGATGATTTTACATACGTGCGTAAATTAATATTATCACCTGCTTACTTGATACTATCGTGTTCATACGTAATACATCCGTACTAATACAAATCTAAAATAAAAATGTCAAATAAAAATCTTCCCCTCTAGGTCTTATTAAATTCAAGGTCATTTTTTTTATACCGGAGAAACTTTACCCACGCGATTTCGTGAGCATGCTCCGAATAATTATCGGCAAAAAAATCTAGATAAATGTTAGCAAATGATAGGGCCTATATTAGGAGCAAGCACAACCCGCTGCAAGCATGCGCTCATCGAGCCTCTAAGCAGCGCGATAATGGGTGGGGATGGGGGAGGGGGTTAGGCGTTAACTCGACTTATTTGTCAGGACATAAGGTGTAGGAATTGTGAACGGAATCGGTTTCCGTTCATACCCATATAGGTAATCTTCTCTCTTTTTTGGCTCGAAAAGATCACACTTTTACATAGCCTCTACAGAAACCCCAGAGAGGAGGCTACCTTAAGTATTGAATTCTACCTAAGCCATCATACCCTAAAAGTTTCAGAGTTTTCATGAAACAGTTTAAATAAGACTAAAACGCAGATTGCATGATGATCGATGACACCGTGCCTTCTGCCTTGTCAAATAATTTTATTCCTAAAATTGAAAGTACTGGTGTATTTTTGTCGGTATCAGAAATTTTGCTTTTAAATTGAAATCTGATTTCATAATCGTTTTGTGATATTTGAACGATCCACTGGAATGGTGCCCGGATACATAATTTCTTTGGGGTATAAAATGTTCACGAGCGGGCAAGATAACAATCATTTTCAGGTATACGTGCAGTGACATTGCGTTCGCACGTGAGAAATTAAAATCTGCAAAGGAATAAGTAAGGTACGTGCAGTGACATTGCGTTCGCACGTTTAAAATTTAACATTTGCAAAGGAATAAGTAAGGTACGTGCAGTGACATTGCGTTCGCACGTTTAAAATTCAAATCTGCAAAGGAATAAGTAAGGTACGTGCAGTGACATTGCGTTCGCACGTTTAAAATTTAAAATTTGCAAAGGAATAAGTAAGGTACGTGCAGTGACATTGCGTTCGCACGTTTAAAATTCAAATTTGCAAAGGAATAAGTAAGGTACGTGCAGTGACATTGCGTTCGCACGTTTAAAATTTAAATTTTGCAAAGGAATAAGTAAGGTACGTGCAGTGACATTGCGTTCGCACGTTTAAAATTCAAACTTGCAAAGGAATAAGTAAGGTACGTGCAGTGACATTGCGTTCGCACGTTTAAAATTTAAATTTTGCAAAGGAATAAGTAAGGTACGTGCAGTGACATTGCGTTCGCACGTTTACAATTCAAATTTGCAAAGGAATAAGTAAGGTACGTGCAGTGACATTGCGTTCGCACGTTTAAAATTTAAATTTTGCAAAGGAATAAGTAAGGTACGTGCAGTGACATTGCGTTCGCACGTTTAAAATTCAAACTTGCAAAGGAATAAGTAAGGTACGTGCAGTGACATTGCGTTCGCACGTGGAAATTAAAATCTGTAAAAGGAATAAGTAAGGTACGTGCAGTGACATTGCGTTCGCACGTGAGAAATTAAAATCTGCATAAAGGAATAAGTAAGGTACGTGCAGTGACATTGCGTTCGCACGTGAGAAATTAAAATCTGCATAAAGGAATAAGTAAGATACGTGCAGTGACATTGCGTTCGCACGTGAGAAATTAAAATCTGCATAAAGGAATAAGTAAGGTACGTGCAGTGACATTGCGTTCGCACGTGAGAAATAAAAATCTGCATAAATGAATAAGTAAGGTACGTGCAGTGACATTGCGTTCGCACGTGAGAAATTAAAATCTGTATAAAGGAATAAGTAAGGTACGTGCAGTGACATTGCGTTCGCACGTGAGAAATTAAAATCTGTATAAAGGAATAAGTAAGGTACGTGCAGTGACATTGCGTTCGCACGTGAGAAATTAAAATCTGTATAAAGGAATAAGTAAGGTACGTGCAGTGACATTGCGTTCGCACGTGAGAAATTAAAATCTGTATAAAGGAATAAGTAAGGTACGTGCAGTGACATTGCGTTCGCACGTGAGAAATTTTAATTTGTATAAAGGAATAAGTAAGGTACGTGCAGTGACATTGCGTTCGCACGTGAGAAATTAAACATTTGTAAGGGAATAAGTTAAGTACGTGCAGTGCATTGCGTTCGCACGTGAAATTAAACATTGTGGAAATTAAACATTAAAGCAAACTTAAGGTCAGTGACGTTGACATGTCAATGTCGCTTCTAAGGGATATCCTCTTCGGTGCATATTAGTAGCGCCGACTTCCAAGAGGCCCCTTCCTGCAAAGGACCAGAGAGACTTCTGGATTTGATATGAGAACTTGAAAAGTCAAACTAACCTTGAACCAAAAAAACTTCAAAGAATTAAGCCACTCAATAAATAGCCATAAAGAGAAAACTGGAAGTTAATAATTAGCACTTAATACTGAAGGAGTTCTTTGTTAAGATGACGATGTAAACGCGCGTGTGTTGGAAATGAAAGATTTTTTGTTTAATCTGGGACTAACATCGTCTGTAAAAGCGCCTATTGTCTTCTCTGTTTATAATTGCAAAACGTGTAGTGTGAGCATACAGTGAGGGCACAATAGAGACTGATGATCAAAAAGATCATACTTTTGATTCATTATACTTGTATAAATTTATAGATTTATTGAAAGGAGATTATTATCCTTTAAGAAGATGATAATTTGATAAACTTCAATGGATTTCTGGCGGAGAATGAAGTGTGTATATTTCCATTGTAAATGTTGCATGTTGACAAACCAGGACATTTGCTTATTGCCGCTTTGTGTGGACTGCTTTCTATGTGTGGCGTGATTTTATTTCGTGTCATTTTCTCTGCATGTTGTTAAAGTAAAAATGCAAGGTTTTTAAATCAACTTTCGTTTCGGCCCACGAAAATGACAACTCGTATGTGTACCGCAAAGCAGACGTTGAAAGAAATAATACTTGAAATCAGTGTTACATTTTTTCTCGACTGCAATACTTCGGGGGAAAACGGTTTCAAAGCAGCAACAATCAGAAACAACGACAATACAAAATGTAGGCCCTACGCCAAACTTTACAGCGGCATTGGAAGAAATAACAGCCGAAATCAGCGCTACTTTTACCGTTACAGCTTTGCCTATCTGGAAAAAAGGTTGCTACTGTGACGAAAATGAAAAAAAAAAATCGGTTTACCCACAAACTTAAAAGAAAACGGTTACGGAAAAATCCAATAAATCAAAGCGACGAAATAAAGAAAATGATTAACAGAAATTACGGCAAAAATTAACAGTAGAAGCGACAGAAATAAACACATGAAATCGGTGTAAATTTCGATGAAATGCAAAAATCGGCTACCGTACCGTAAATTGTGATCGGCAGTAAGAATTAAAACGCTTCCAACAGTCAGAAAACAACGTTTTGCAAGCGGGAAAATTACAGTAGAAAAACAAAATGCTAGAAATTACGGCAAAAATCACAGCTGTGTTTGATAAAACAAATTACCATCTCGAACCAAAAAAAAAAACACCTGTTAAAAGAAACGTAACAAGTATGACGAAAATGAGAAAGAATCAAATCGGTGTTACCCACAAACTAAAAAGAAAATGGTTACGGAAATATCCAAATCAAAGCGACAAAATACAGAAAATGATGAACCGAAATTACGGCAAAAATCAACAGTAGGAGCGACAGAAATAAACACATGAATTCCGGTGTTAATTTTCCAACTTCGATGCAATGCAAAAAATGGCTACAAATACCATAAATTATGATCGGTAGTAACCGTTACAACGCTTCCAACAGTCGGAAAACAACGTTTAGCAAACGCGAAAATTACAGTAGAAAAACAAAATGTTGGAAATTACGGCAAAGCACAGCGGTATATTTGATTTAAAAACAAAAAACTGTTAAAAGAAACGACGGGATTTACAGCAATTGGAACAGTATCTCCCCGCAGGAACAAGTGTTATACGGAAATTAACGGATGTTGCTGCATACAGCGAGAACGTTTCCTTTAATAAAGTTATGGCGGCATTTAACAACGGCAAAATAATCACCATCTCGAACCAAAAAGCCTGTAGTAAAAAATGACGGATTTTACAGCAACATAAATTAGTATAGGACTAAGTATTTTCGCCTACAAAAATAACGGAAATTGCTTTAAAAGAACTGATGGCAAACAATTGTATTATTGTATATGAGTAAAATAATGTACGTTTAATGGCCATAAGACGCACGATGTTTTCCGATTAAATTTGTTTATGTTTTTTTAACCGTTTATGCATCATTTGTGCAAGTCCGATATGGAAATATCGGCAGGGTATTATGATTATTAAGTACCTTTTAGTCCTAATATGTTACTTATTTGGTAGTCTTACTTTGACCTTTGATAACGTAAGTCCGATCACCCAGCATCGGCTTGGAATGAGGCTGGACAATCAGTGCTGCGTTAGTCAAGGAGGAAAGCAGAGCTTATACGGCCAAAATACCAGCGCTGCGGTAGTGAAAGGGATAGCTAATACCTGGAATGGGTGATGGTTTTAATATCATCGTTCTATGACTTTCGAAATCAATATTTTTTGTTAAATGAGTGTACCACACTTATAATAAATTTCCAAAGGAGTTATTGTGAGACATGCGACACGTTTGCAGTCATATGCAGCACTATTATTTCCCTTGTTAGATTTAGGTATAGGGCCAACGTGTAACCCTCCTCCGACGTATGTCAATGTAAGTCCGATTTAGAAGGATCGGCAGGTATTATGAAGATGGCATTTTTGTTATCTTAAGGTCATAATGAATTCCTTCAATGTTCATTTACAGTGTGTGAGTTATTAAGCGGTTTTCAAGGCAACCTGGCATTATCAGTGTCTGCACATTTTTGTGTGCATTATAACAAATAATTGTTCTGTTTTAAAAGCAGACAATGAAACCTGAGGTAAACATTGGAAACATTGGGTAGAATCGTTAATTTCCAATGTGTCACAGGTAAGATAAGACGTAATTTAAGACATTTTCCCGCAGAACTACCGTCACGGAAATTGCTACACACCTTCGAGAGGTTTATCTTCCAAAAGAACTTCTGGTAAGAAACAAGGTACGTAATGTGAATGAGTAAAGCGTAATGTAAGTAAAAGACGCTTGTGAAAAAAACCGGGATGTAAGACATGCGACATGTTTACTGCATGCGACATTTCTTCATGCTCTTTTCATTTTGTTCATACCTAAACATCATTTTTGTAAGTCCGATTTCGAACGATCGGCAGGGACGCATAATTATCAAGGTATATTTTGTCCGTCTGTAACTCATTTAGTAGTCTTACTTTGACGTTTGCTAATGTAAGTCCGATCATCCAGCATCGGCTTTGAATGAGACTTGGATTTAAGGAGGTAAAGTAGAGATCGCTTAGTACTTGGTTGGTTGCCTCTTGGGATCTAAGCATACGGCCAAAACAACAACGCTGCTGCAGTGGAAGAGACAGCTTATACCTTGAATGGTTGACAGTTTCAATATCATCGGTCTGTGACGTTCAAAATCAGATCTCTGTGCGGATATGAGTATACCGCACTTACCTTGAATTTCCATAAGAAACTATTGTAAGACATGTGACATAATACAGTCACGTGCAACATTATATTGTCCTTGTCTTTAATTTGTAAATTAGAGTTACATGTAACCCTTCCTCCGTATGGTAATGTAAGTCCGATGTGGTAAGATCGGCAAGGATAAAGATGGCATTTCTTCATCTTAAGACCATAATGGATTTCTTTAATGTTCGTTTACAGTGTGGGTTATTTTGTGGTTTCCAAGACAAACCGCCAGTATCAGCGCGGCATATTTTTGTGTGCATTATAACAAATAATTGGGTCTGTTAAAAAAGTAAAACAATGAAAACATTGAGGTCAACATTGTAAACGTTAAACACGGGTAAAATCGTTGGTCTATTGCGTCATTAACCATGACACGTTTCAGGTAGGCTTAGACACTTAGACAATTGCTGGCTGCATTGGAATGTTGTATGTTTCACTTCAGTAACAATGAGCCAGGCCCAGTGTCTTCGAACACCTGTTCACTTAAAGCTTTCATCAAAGAAAATGAGGATCAAAAAGTTCAGACAGACTGCATGAGGAGGCTGCTTTGTTAGGACGAAAAATTGACCCTCTGACAGCCTCGTCACACCGTGTGGATCGCTCTTTGTGTGGTTTTATTTCGTGTCATTTTCTCTGCCTGTGTGGTAAAAGAAAAATGTGAAAGGATTTTAATGAAACTTGATTTGAGCGCTATACGAAAATGGCAAATCGTATAATACATGCAGCAAAGCAAGACGTTGAAAGAAATAATTCTTCAAATCAATTCGTCGGGGCCACAGTATCAAGCAGCAAAAATCAGAAACGACGAGAATACGCAGTTTGCGACATCTTCTGCGGTATTGGAAGAAATAATACCCGAAATCAGTGTTATTTTTTTTACCGCAAGGCGTAACTGCAGTATATACCTACCCGAGTACGACGAAAATCGGGAAAAAATCAAATCGCTGCTACCCAAAAAAAGTTTTTAAAAATATCAGTTACAGAAAATCAAAGCAACGAAAAATTAAAATGACGAAGAAATAACGGCAAAAATTAACGGCAAAAATTGGCAATCGGTGTTAATTTCCCTACATTTGACGCATGCACAACAATGGCTACAAATGCCAAAAAATTTGATCGGCAGCCAGCAACCGTTACTAAACCGCATCAAACAGTCGGGAAAACGAAGTTTTGCAAACGGGAAAATTACGGTAGAAAAACAAAATGACGGATATTATGGCAAAAATCACAACAGTACGTATTAAAAAAAATAATAATAACACCATCTCGAACAAACTGTTGAAAAAAAATTGACGTAATTTACAAAGCATGTTCGCCTACGAAAATAGCGGGAAACTGCTGCACATTCGAAAAGTTTGCTTTCAAAAAGACCTGGCAAAAACAGTTGTATTAATTAAGTGAATAATGAAAAGTGAAAAAAAAATATGTTTGGTTTGGTTGCTATAATTTCCATTGTGTGTCATAAACCATGCATGACAGGTTACAGATAGACTTAGACATAATTATTGGATGCGTTGGAATGTTTCACTTCAGTAACAATGGGCTAGGCCCAGCTGTTTTCTCACCCCTGTTCACTTAGGAATGATTCGCAGCTTTCATCAAAGAAAAGGAAGCATCTAAAAGTTGAGACAGACTGGCTGAGGAGGCTGCTTTGTTAGGAGGAAAATATCTGACAGCCTCGTCCTGACATCACACACACAAAGTCGAGGAACCGGAAGCAGGGAGGAGGACCGACAGATGAAGGATGACCTGCTTGCTGGGCTACCCATTACTGATTCTTGAGGTGAGTTTACATGCAGTATACTGAAAAGTAAACTGCAGCAGGTCAAATAGAATTAATAAAAAAATGAGTGAACTGGCGATCTTTTGATGTTCTCCCACACAAAGGTAAAGAGTGCTGGTAAGGGAGCATTGCTTTGTTGGGTTAATTCAACGTTTTCATTCCCCTTTCTGTTTTTTAGAAAAGGAGCACCGACAGGCTGGATGAAGAGGCTGCTTGCAGTCGCTGAGGATGAGAGGATGTAACTCCAATTTGAAACCATCTCATCAAGACAAAACCGAGGAACCGGAAGCAGGGAGGAGGACCGACAGATGAACTGGTGACCCTGCTTGCTGGGCATCCCATTACTGATTCTTGAGGTTAGATATAAAAAATACACTTGAGAAGTTGAACAGGATGGAATCAAATGATTTTCTAGCCATCTTTGGTGTTCCTCCATAAAGAAAGAGTGCTGGTGGTAAAGCATTACTTTGTGGGGTTAATTCAAAGTTTTTTCCACTTTTTTATATTTTAGACAAGGAGCACTGACGGGCATTGAACTGGCTGGATGAAGCGGCTGCTTCCAGTCGGTGAGGCCGAGAGGATGTGATCGACGCCAATTTGAAACCATCGCATCAAGACAAAACCGAGGAATTGGAAGCAGGGAGGAGGACCGACAGATGAACTGATGACCCTGCTTGTTGGGCCTGCCATTACTGATTCCCGAGGTGAATTTTGCTCAAATAAAAATTGCAGTCGACTCTCGTTTAAAATACAAACATCGGCCAGACAAAGCCAAAATGTTTGTAATATCAGAATGTTATATTAAGTGGAGTGCCAGTTATAATTATTCACTGTACACGTAAAATAATGCACATGGCTTTGTTTGCTATATAACTAGAATTTATCTTAAGTGTTTGTATTGACGAGAGTCGAATAACTGCGAGGCTTCTTCAAGGGTTTAAAAGATGCGTTAAATAATCAAATCACAAGCCATCGAGGTCCATATTGAATTAAATATGGGACAGTATATTTTGCAAGTCGTTATTTTTTCCAATTAGGCAACAATATTCGAAAAATTAAAGAAGTCTCTTTTTGGCATTAAAGGGAATATACATCATTTGCTTTTGCTGTAATTTTCAGAAATGGATGGAATTGGGGGGTTGGAAATATATAGCAAATATAGTTACACTGACTTTTTTGAGGTTTTGGGTTCGAAAATGCTATAAACTGTTCTATAAACTGCAACAGATGGTTATTAACTTGACAGTAAATTTTAAGATTCAAGTCATAAAGAGTTTTAAACAATTTCAGAAAGTGAAAATTAATTGTTTAAGATGTTGGAGAAATGTCACAAATTTAAGGCCGCCATGCATGCATTAAAATTGAAATGATTATTTTTTTCTATGGAGATATTTCTTTTATTGCATTGCAACAGGTAACTATAGCACTCAAAATACAGTTGCGTTTATCCTTTTATGATATATTTGATTGCACAGTTTTACTGATAATTAACTTTATTTTTCACTTTGTGTTTATTGGTGTTTTTTTATGTCTTTTCATTTAATTAATTGTTTAAGTAACCCGACAAAAGGATAAATGCAATGTATACTGAGTGCTGAACTTGCCTCATATCAAAAATTGTAGATAAAAAGTGCTTACAATACTTTAAATCAATCATCTATGAATGTTGATTTTTTTTTGGGGGGGGGGTTGGCTGTTTCCTGATTGCTACTTAATTTATTGAGTCGCGAAAAAAAGCCAAATTCAAAGAAACCAGCTTTACCCTGTTATTGCATGCTATGCTATGTCTTGCACCGCAACCCTATAATGTTCTTACTTTTTTTAAAGGTACATTATTTTAAGCTAAAGTTCAAAATGTCCGAATTGAATTGCTTCAAAACAAATTAAAATGTGTATTATTATTATAAGATGTTGCTATTAGTTTCTACTGACCTATCTTATTCCTGACTTTGTTAGTCAACTGAGGGCATTTGACCAATCAGCGGCGGTTGCTCTTTAAATCCCACCAATCCAATCACTTTGACTGCCACAGATCAGCATTGGGTGGCCCCGTCATTCCCCTCATATACTCGGTCATGATTGAAATGGAGTTGTCGACAGAGCAAGTGGGATCATGTTGCACTGGGAGAATTTAATTATTTGTTAATTTATGTGTATTGTTAATTTATTGTATTCTAGAATCCATTGTCAGTATTGTTTTGTAAGGAATTGGTAAAAACGTCGGTATGTCAATCGGTTGTAAAGAATAACAAAGAAATAAACTTAAAGAAATGAGATCCTTAGAATATTGTCATTTATTGTTGCCTTTTGTGCGTTTTTGTTTCAGTGGTAAAAAAATTAAATGAAAGGGAAAAAAAAAAGTCGACTGAAATGACGTTTTGAATATGGCGATTGTGGACGGGGTGCACACATGATATGATCAAAGAACATAAAATATATTTGGTTTTTGTATGGGGAATATTCATGCTTATTATGTAGGCTATTCCGTAAATTGTGGATTCTAAATGCTCTGTGGTGCTATCTGAGGCAATTTCTGACCACTTTAACCAATATTTTCTAAGCAAAAGATACATTGTAGTACGTAATAGGGCCATGTAAATGAGACACGAGTTCAAAAATCTGGGGAGGGGGGGACATTTGATATTGTGTCCCCCACCCTTCAAAAAGTGGGGGGGGGGGACATGTCCCCTGTCCCCTCCCCCCCCCCCCCCCCAGGATTGACGCCCATGGCGTCATGTAGATCAATGATAATATTTTTAGAAACTCAAAATCTCAGTTGAGGGGCGACTGGGGGTGGGGGGGGGGGGGGGGGGGCGACAAGGTTTCATGGGGGGCGGTCGCCCCCCCCACGCCCCCCCGGTGGCTACTGAGGCATACTATATTATAACTAAAAGTGTACAAATGCACGACTATGTATTTAGGGGAGACCGTTCGCATGTACGTCACATTGGTACATTTTGCTAGTGCAATTTTTTTTATTGAATTTTTTTTTTGGGGGGGATAGACAAAATTTGGGGGCTGCCCCCCCCCCCAGCCCCCCCCGTAGAACCGCCACTGAAATAATGCATCATTTGCCTTCAGTGCACCCCTTGAAAAATGTATGAGGTTAGTGGCAGCGCTACGGGGAGGGGGGCCCAAGTTTTTCCTCTCCCCCCCCCCCCCAAGATAGCTCCCCACGCTTTCTCCCAACACTTTGTTTAATTTATTCGCTGTTGAGATCGATAAAAAATGTGGACACAAAATTTTCGGCCAATAAAAGCATTATAAACATTGGTACTTAAGACGAAACGCAACACATGCATTTATGCAGCCAACGTCTTGTTATACGTTTGTTATACATTTTGTTATACACCTATTCTGCTGTTTGATACATTTCTCATTCACAAAAACGACTACTAGTCTTCTAAGTTGCTCCGGTGCCACCCCATCCCCCCTGGGCCTTTATTTTCAATATCGCCTAGACTAATGTTTTGAGGGTCAGGTATCATTAGAAGACCATTCACGAAGTAACTATGTGTGTCTTTGGCAGGTAGCCTAAATATGTAAATTCTAAAGTGACGATTTATCAGAAATTTGATTTTTAGCCAAGGGTTTTGATAAACGGTAATGATCAAAGTTGATTTTAAGCCATCGTATTAAAAATAAACTGTAATATTGGCTGAAATTGAATAAAATATTGGCTACAAATCAAAAAGTGGCAATTTGGAATTTACATATTTTCATGCCAAAGACACACAGTTCTTCGTGAATGGTCTTATGGCACCTGACCCTCAAAACATAGGTTTAGACACCTTATGTGTGTATAGTTACAATGTATGTGCAATATCGGCCGAGATATTGGCTAAAGATCAAAGTTCTGATAAATTGGCACTGTAGAATTTACATATTTACCTGCCAAGGACACACATAATTACTTTGTGAATGGTCTTCTAATGATACCTGAAACTCAAAACATGGTTTTAGACACCTTCACGGTGTAGTTATGTGCAATTTTGGCCGAGATACTGGCTAAAAAGCATATTTCTGATAAACCGACACTTTATCATTTACACATTTTCAGGCGAAAGACACACGTAGTTACTTCGTAAATGGTCTTCTAATAATACTTAACACTCAAAACATGGGTTTAGACTCCTTACTGGTGTAGTTATGTGCTATATTGGCCGAGATATGCAAAAAAACATGATTTTCCGGTATTAGCGGCACTAATTTGCATATTCTTATGCCACAGACACATGTGATCACTTCCAAAAATAGTTTTATTGTGATGTCTGACCTTGAAAACATGGGTTTAGACACCTATTTCGTTCTATTATTTACATAAAAACAATACGTGGGACATTTTTTGAATTTTTTAACATAGCAAATCGTTTTCTACACATTTTTTGTCTGACCTAGAGAAGTTGATTAGAAATTGATTTCCAAAGGGTGCACGATACCCCCCTTTTCCTACTAGACTATATTTATTGCTGCAGACCATCGATAAGGCCAAAGGCCAACAAAAAAAAGTCTCCGGTTTCTGGTTTGCGCGCGCGTCGCCGTAGCCATGCGCGTCGGCAAAATGAAAACGTTTTTTTTTTCAATGAAAGATGATGTCTCAAAACCGCCAAACTCGCTGGTTTGACTGGAATCCTGCTGCTGCACAATGTTAACGTGTTTTTAGATTGGGTTATGGTCAAGAATAAGCTTTATGTGGCCTCTCTGGACTCCCATATTTGCACTAAGTTTAGTCGGACACCATTTGCAGTCATCAGCCGACATTTGAAGCAAAAAAATCAGGTAAAAAAAAAAAAAAGCCGCGTCGCCGCACCACTTTTTGGGCAAGCTCCATACCAGAAACCGGATACTTTTTTTGGCCTAAGTATCGGGGGCGTAAATCAGGGGGGGGGGGGAAACATCCCTCTACTGTTTGACCGGGGTTCGATATGGGATCATCTCTGCACTTAAATGAATAAAGAAGTAAATATGGGGCTCGTACCTTACTTTCAATGGGGGCGCTGTTCAAATCCGACGAAATTATTGCACAATAGTGTATAAATACTCCGGTAACAACTGGTCTCAGGCGGACATTATTTAATTTTTTGGGGGTGTCAAAACGGGGGGGGGGGGGGGGGGTTGCAAAATTTTTTGAATGAATTTCTATGAGAAAAAAATATTGACAGAGCTGGGGGGTTCCCCCTGGATCTGCGCCTGATTATAGTGTTAAAAGTACCGGGAAAAATATACTATAATTTGTCTCGGAAAACATGCGTAACTGTGAGTATGAAGACGTTATCAACTTGAAACATAGCGAAATAAAAGAACTGTCGTATCGCAGTTAAAAAAAAAACTGAATTGAAATAATCAATGAAAAAACACAGACAGTGACATTCGAGATTCTTTCATGACGAATTGTCTAGTTGTGTTATACGGAACCTTCCGGAATACTAAGTTGAACGCATTTTTTCCGCATTAGGTGTCGTTGGGGCCAAATCTTCATTATAAATTTGCATTGACTGAGTACATTCCACATAATTATCAAGGTGAAGCAGACTGCATGTATTTTCTTTCGTTCAAAACATAATACGTTTTAGCTAATTTGAATTTATTTATATGCGTCTTTCGTACCTTGCTCGCCCCATTCCAGGGGCGGCGGGGTGGAGTGGCAGGGGGAACTTGCCCCAAATTTTCTCAGGCCAACAAAAGTGCCCCTCTCGCGGTCATTATGGTGCCCCGGGCCCTCGAGATGAAAACAAAACTGACCCTCAAACGCACACATGAAAGCATTATGATTGCGATTACAAATTGTCTCCTCTCTTGTTATGCAAAAATATCACTCGAAAGCATAAAAACACCCCTCTCGCAATAATTGTGGCCCTCTCGAGTTGAGAAATTAGTGATCCCCCCCTAGTTTGAAAAACGTTCCGCCCCCAATGTACCAACTTAACCGGATAATTTTTTTTTTTAAAGTAACAAACAAAACATGCTAATTTCAAACAAAACAAAAACTGCGAAAAACCCTTTGTTCTATTCCGCTAGTTTTTTAACATTTGATCATGATTTGGCGATAGATCATGACCAAATATTAAAAAGCGCGATTTGTAGACTCCTAGTATAGTTAGTGTTAAACAGGAATGGGTGAACTTCCCGAGGGAGGTGAGTTGGATCAGGGAAACAAACAATATCGTAACGCGTCAGTCATTAACTCAATATTTATGAAGAAGGTGATTATTTTGAGCTTGCTGGAATTGAACTCCCTGTAAAATTTCGGTTACAACTTTTGCTCTGGCACGGTGCCGGTCTGCTGCGGAGACGTTGAGCTATGGAATCGAATAAAAGGAAATGTACCCGATTTGTACTCCAGAGTACTGGAGTCGAGTACCGAGTACCAAACCATCGAGTCCTTGCAAAATTCGAGTACAAAGAATCAAATAAGGTCAAGTCCAAATAATTTTCGAGTACTGATAGTCGAGTACGAGCCGAGTACTTGCGTGTACTCGAGTTGTACTCTAGTACGAGTACGAGTACTCCAACACTCATAGTAAAAGAACACCAGAACACCTGCAGGGCTTGTCCACGTACTTTGTTGCATTCAAGAGGGACAGGATTTTCATTGTTCTTAATGTGAGGAGGGGCCTTGGGTTGGTGCAGGGGTTGGTATATGAAGCAGGGGTTGTTCCGGTACATGCAGGAGAGGATATGGGGTGGATCTGGAGATATGGAGGGCCACGTCTGAAGCAAAGGGGTGAGTCAAAACGAAACCAAAATGTCGGGACCATTGTTTTAGTGAAGTTCTGCATGTAGCACTTTCAAAATCTAGGATATAAAAGCCCAATTCACAAGCTTTCTTTTAGTACAAGAATAATTCAAATCTACGGAGTTTTATACACAAGCGCCGTTTTAAGGTTCTGTGTTGCTATATTTAACTATTCAAAGTCTCAAAGAAACAAGTTTGCCTTAAAAAAAATATATAAAAAAAATTAACAAGCCAACCGTGACTTCGAGGGGCAGTGAAATAGTAGCATACATTTACCATTTAAGGACTTGAATATTCTAGGTGACCGCATAATGAGAGAAACCGTTTATTTTATTTAACTAAGCCTCGCCATTAAAGGAAACATGCAATTGGATTGTTGTGAATGAAATACATTTAAAACAACTTACTTGCCATGTAACTATGACTTTTCACCTTCTTTGTAGCAGTAAAAGGGAGAAATTTCAACATTTTAGTTTTTATGCTAATGGCAATTTCCATTTTCATGAGCCAAAACGTGATGTCATTCAAGGCAGAACAGTAGTGTCTCCGTAGCTTTGTGTAGAAATACACATCAACCTTTTTTTTATTTTCTTGGTGTAAGTTTGACTTTTTTCTTGTTTATCATGTAAAACAGCTTGTTTGGACAATAGTAGTGGCCAATATTTCTCGACAACTTCTTTTGTGGGTAATGTTGAAGGACTTATTTTTGTACTGTTCATTATGCACTTTTGACAAGGAATACCTTGTGTGACAAAAGCAAAACAGCGTCCTCTTACATGTATTTATGAAAGGATTTTCCAATAATTGAAATAAACTACTACTTTCTTAACACTTCCAATAAAAACAAGTATTAAGGTCTGGTATGAATTTTTGCAACACATAGTAATGTGCATGAAAATAAGATGAGCAGAATTTCCACTGCATGTTTCCTTTAAGCCTTGCATTTGTGCTTTCGCACACCAAGGGCGGATCCGGGGGGGGGGGGGGGCAAAGGGGGCCATGGTCCCCCCCCCCAAAAAAATAAACTAAACCAATTGTTTGTTTATGTGACGTCGCAATAAAGGCAGGCAATGAGTACACCACCATCTTCTCCTCAAAAAACATTGGTTAAGTGGTCAGAAATTGCCTCAGGTCGCACCACAGAGCATCTACAATCCAAAAATTTTCCGGGGCCCTTAAGCGGGCCCCGAACCCCACGCCGTAATTTTTTTGACCCACTTTTTGGGGGACCAAATTTTTTTGGGGCTCCCCCCAAAAATTTGGTTCTGGATCCGCCCTTGCCGCACACTCCTTAGGCCTTTAAAAAAAATGGCACACAGACATCAGACAAACATCAGACAGACAAACCACGTATAGGATCTTAATGTAGATACATCTCCTTTGTGACTTTGTGTGGTTCAATTATGAGAATGAAGCACCGGCTTGGTGACGCGACATTTAGAACAGTACGCCCCACTTATGCGAGTGGGCAGGGAGCAAAATTAGCGACAAACACAAATAAAGAAAAAAAAAGGATTTAAGGAACACTACCAATACAAGAAGGTTTTAAGAAGTAGGCTTCAGGAGTATTACTATTCAAACTACATGTATAATGAATATTTGTGTAAAGATATAAAGAAAGCAAATTTCATGACTACATGCAGTCGAAATAAAACAAGCTGTAGGTTTGCACTTGGCTAAATTACATTAAAACATACATTTTTATGGGTGAGCACAAATCATTCAATCCCATGCACAAAAGCTGTTTGCGTTATCAGAAGAGATAGTATCGGAATCCACTTGCGAAACCATTAAAGTACATAGGTTTCAGTGGGCTAGCATTTTAAGCAAGTCATTTATTATACATCCTACTTTGCCTTGTCTGCGGATCAGACGTTCACGTGTGCAGAGCCACACTTCAACATCTGACATATCCCAGCATGCAAATTTTATGCGACCCCCCCCCCCAGCCAGCCAATTGGATTTCCTTCGTGTACCCGGTTCTTCAGTAATAACGTCATATACGCGCGCGCACCAATGATTATTGTAGTGCCCATTCAACCTCGTCCTCAGGATGTCGAGCAGTACGTACCCACCACTACCTGCTCTCTCACCCTGGTATTGGATCATTTGCATGTGCAAGATTTTTGAATAGTCTGGTACCTGCATGCGCGGTACATTAGCGTTTGTTTTTGTATGCGGTGTCTGGGATAAAACAGCATCAATTCGTCGCGCCGTGAGATGAAAACACGATTTTTTTGGGGAAGTTAAAAAATGTTACAATCTGGCCCGCCAATATGCAGTATCATATTTCATATTAATATAAGCAAATTTGAAAGGAAAGGAGTATTTTTGAGAAGGCGTGGACATTATAATTACAATAATATTGTGAAAACACGTAATGCACGTTGGAAACAACAACACCAACAACACGATATTAATCCATTACTAGCAAATTGCGGTACCGAATCAGGATACAGGAAGTTTCCTATCCAGGGCTTACTACTGGCAACGAGGTTGGAAATAAAGTGAGCACTGGGGACGAGGTTGGTACCAATTAGGTTAACACTCAAGGCACGGGGGAACCATTATCTTTGCTATTCCTCATTACCAAAGATCGCCAGCACCAATGCCTAAATTTGAAAATTGCCCGTTATTATGTGCAGTATGAAGGATCATGCGTGATCTCTCTATTCCGTTTTAGGATTGAGTATGACGCCCCCAGCGACAGCAAAGATGAAGGTGAAGACGATGAAGCAGCCCACGTCGATGAATCGAGCGACTCGCTTCAGGCTCTGAATACGAAACGAAGAAACAAATGTGGACAAGACATTCAAGATCACATGGAAAAAAATAAAACAAGTTGCGTTTTATGCATGTTGTTCGTTTCCAATGATAAAACCTCTCAAAATCCAAAGAAGAATGTTCAATACCTACCCTGTCAGGGGCGGATCTAGGAATTTTTTGCAGGGGGGGGGGGGTTTCATCGGGAATAAAATCTGAAATGTAGACAGGGTGTTTTTTCTCCAGACACTTGGCCTCCGAAAATCAATAAGGGGGGGGGGGGGGGGGGGGGGGGGTGAAACTCCGGGGAAGGGGAGGATACTACATGTATTAGCATCTTAGACGGTGGCGGGGGAGGGCTGTAAAATCATGCCATCCCATTTTTGTACTCAACACCATAAAATACATGCCGGTTATGACGCACTCCTGATGTCAAGGTGTCCACTCAGAGACGCAAACGCCAGTAGCAGTGAAAAGGGAAGACTGACTCAACAGCAAAACCACTTTTTAATATTTAATCTTTTTGAAAGATATCACTGCAAACTATTGTAAATGGACGAGCAGCGAGTATGTGAAAGTTACTGTAGTCAGACTATAGTCCAACTTATAAACAAGTCAAGACTTTGTTCAATTTCAGTCAAACTATGGAAAACCAACAAAGAAAAGAAGATAAAATTTCTACGTTCCATCACATTGCATAACAGGGCGGCCGACATCAGTTTATCTAAAATATCATCCAAGGCCTCTTCAGGGATGAAGACAATGTGCTTCAAACAAGACAACTTGTCAACTTGAAGACCTTCCGTACATCATGAGGGATAACGGCACCAGACGTGGCGTTGCGAACGAGATCTCAGTTGCGACCGGTAGATGATGACGATGATGTCAACCTTGTCAGTGACTATAGCTGTTGGAAGAAATGTGTGGTCCGGAGCAGCCGAATGATGAATGACGAGTCAACCACTGCACAATATCGTCAATTTCCGTTATACAAAATAAAATAAAAAGTGAAACCTACCGTATTTGGCTTGGCCTGCATCACGAACTCCTCCGGCTCCCCGTCGACGAGGCGGCCATTGTTGTTGCCACTCCCACTCCCACAACGGGAGAGATTCAAGGACAGCACACTCTCCACGGCTGCAAAAAAGGCCAAGAACACGCTGAAACAGAGGAAGTTGGCGAGGAAGGGGGCGTCAGGACCGCTGATGGGCACGGTCAGGTTGAGGTGGAACAGTTGAAGGAGGACGCAGAGGAGCAAGACGGAGCAAAGAAGGATCCTCTCACCGCAGTGTGGAGGGATGAGGAAACACAGCAGAATCAGGAGAGATGTGACGACAGAGGGCGCCAGCACGCGCACCGTGTACTCGCCGACCTGGCGCTGGACCTGGATGCGGAACGACAGATTGATGTACTTCTCGACGCAGCACACATACGACAGGAGTTGCCTACTCGCAGTGAAGGACTGGACCTTCCACTGGCTGTTTGGACGATGGAAGTCACCTACGCTGGCCCCCGATGACCCCCCGAAGAGACTCAGATTGATCATGGTCCCGTCGTAGGTCCAGGATTCCAGTCTAAGGTCGCAGGTTTGGACATCAAACGGGTAGTTGGCGAACTGCATAGAGCACGGTACAGCTAGACGCATCGGAACCAAGTGATAGATAGTCCCATCGGAATACGCACGCAGGTTTACGTCTTCTTCCTCCAGAACTCTAAACAAACATGTGAAACAAACTTTATTTCATTGTGTTCTTCAGACGGGAAGTGATATTTATCATTTTCCCTGCGAATAAATTATGAAAAAAAAATGTTATTATTATTATTATTTTTTACCAAAGTCAATTGAGTCATGTATACATTCACTTCTCTTTTCATTTTGCGACACATTGTTAGCGTGCTTAATACAAAACAATTCAATGTGAAAATATCTTATTTTGAGGGGTCGCATCCGAGAGTACGAACTCACGAGATCTACTAATTTCAGTTTTATTTCGTAAGTGTACACTCGAAAAACTCTTGGGTCAAATTGACCTGTATTTGCTCAGTCATTTTCCGGGTCAAAATGACACTTTTGTTTTGGGAAAAAAAATTTTCCCTTTCATTTTGACCCAGAAAAGTGTCTTTTTTTGACCCGGAAAAGGACTGAGCAGAATAAGATTCAGATTCTGGCTCAATCTGACCCAGAAGCTTTTAGAATGTACCACAATATTTTCAGAATTATTGTATTGACAGGACTTCACCCTTGGATATATTTTTGTATGCGAAATTTCAACCTTGTTTGCAAGTAGCTCCCTCGAGTACGAAAACTGCAAAATTAAGGTCTTCAAAAATGTGCATCTTGAAAACATAGACGATAAACGTAGCACCTGTGTTGCACGTTTACAGTGATTTGATTCAGTCATACGCGGCTCCAAGATATATAGGCCCTAACAAAGGGTACTTACTGAGCGTACAGTCTGAGGTCTGGTCGCCAGACTTTATGTCCTGGTAAATTTATAGCATTCACTCCATTATACTCTATTGGATCCCACTGGAAACGGTGATCACGCCACTGCTGTAAATGCAAAAAAATCCTATCATGAATTGTATCGCTCTTGCATGGTGGCGCTAAATTGCGAGAAGCGACGCCATGACCACAAGTGGCAGCGGTGGGATTAGTAACTTGTTGAGTTATGTCCACATTGAACTCCATAGGGGATTATTAGTAGGTGGAGACATTTATTAATTCAAAGACGTAGCTATGGGGGCGACACTTACTAATTTAAAGACGTATATATCTATGGGGGCGACGGTGACCAAATTTACAATTTTTTTTCATGAAATCGAAACGAAGATGAAAAAAGTCGTCGCGCAAAAGTTGTAGTTAATTTCTACACTGCATTATTTCCATTTGATCAAAGTAAGAATGTTTCACTGTGATGATATCAGATAGATCATACACAATAATGTTGTTTGTAAGGTACATTTTCACTTTATTTTTGTTTGAATTTTGTATTATGCTTATTAAGTAGCCGTCAAAAATTACTGTAGGCAACCACAAGAGGGCGTTATTAAAAAATGGACAAAATGCCGTTGACAGCATTTTGGGAAATAAGCTCTCACTATATTATTCGTTCAGTCCAAAGGTGTTTTGTATTTTAACCTTTCGAGCAGCGGCGCGTGAAATAAAATCTCATTGCTTTCCAAATACGGTCACATTTTTTTTTCAATGGGCCAATAAGGCCAAGCTTCCATGTAAACTTCACCCCTACTATACACCACAAGCCTGCAGACTCCCATTGGCCAGACCCTTTAGCCACTCCGGAGTAAGGAGTGTTGAAAGATAGAAGCCAAGATGGCGGCTAATGCCTTTGTGCAATAATTGGAGATCTTAGCGGCCAAACCTTAAGTGCCGCCGATCCCTTTGTGTCAACCCCTCGTGCCGCCTAGAGCCCGGACAGGTTGTAAACTCCCTGGACATGTGAATGACCTATATCTTGTGCATGTACAGGCATGCCAGGGTTATTGACCTAGAAACACGTTATGTGATAAAATTCTCATGGTGGTTCCACCGCGTCAATTTTTTGGGCAAGCTGCTCGAAGGATTAAATACCATCTTGCGAATTTCTTTGGTACCCTCTATGCTATTGCATGGGATTGTGGCGTACTTGCTTCGGATACTTACAATCCTCGACCAGGCGGAAAAGCGAAGGATATTTTCCTTTTCGTCCTGCAAGTGACGAAGATAAGAAAGCATGTTATTAAAGGATATGTCTTTAAATTTTTTAAAGTAAATAACTTGCATAGATTTGAAATAAAGGAAAGACAGAAAAAGGGGAGTTTATGGTTTTCATTTTTCGAGAACATTTGCTTTCCATTTGAATTGGACAAACACAATGAAGGCATTCTTGGCTCAAGCTGTTACCCTTTTGAGCCCTGTACATAATTATTGTAATTTTTTATGTAATTTTAAAATCTCTCAAAGGTGTGCTTAAAAGCAAAAATTGGTTGATATGGGAAATGAATAGATTGACATTTTACATGTATCCATCTATCTGGAGATAATAAAGTTAGTACATGAATTCAAGAACGTATTCGAAATTTCTGTATCTATACACGTCGATACATTCATGTTTCATGGCAGGCCTTAGCTTCCACTAGCCTGTAATAACATCTTTCATAACGGTGGGTTTAAAGAAACTTATTAAAACAAAACTGACACTTGGAGTGGGGCGTGGCCACGGATCCGCCAGTGACCACACCGTTGTACAGAGACCATTCCGAGGACGCTATATACACTCAAGGAGGCTGGGGCCCCCTTCAATGGCGAAAACATTGTTCAGATTATCCGTCCTGAGAGTTTTGCTTTGAACAATAGCTGGCACATACTTTCGCCATTGAAGGGGGCCTCCATGAATATCTGGTATATTCGTTTAGCTCACCCGAGTCGACACGGGTAAAGGCATACGGGTCAGCCACGACAGCAGGGCCAATCGAACGCTCAATCACGGGCCATCAGCATGATCCTCACGTGGCACCGCTGAAAGAACGCCCGTTGCGGATTGGGTCTTAGTTGGAGTTTACTGCTTTTTAGTCAATTGCAAAGCTCAAAAAAAGTTAGACTGAAATTATAGCCTCAAAAGTTGCAATGAACTCACTAAATGATTACCTTTTAATAGACTTCAAATAAAGTCAACGTTTAAGTCCACTTGAGATTTCTGCTGTCAGGCCGCCATATTTGTCCGTTTCTAGGGAATGAACAACGCATGCGTGACGTGCTTCCACCCGTGACTCTGCTCCACGAGCAGGGTCTGTGGTGACTGACCTGGGTGAGCCCCGAAAATGACGTCAGAGCTAATCGAACGGCACGGGGCTGACTCATGTCGACCCATGGTGAGCTAAGCGAACGCACCGTACTGTAATGATAGTGTGCTTGGCATGGTCTACCCTAGTCTAGTCCCCTGTCCCAATTGTCATTTGGACTTCAAATATGGGAACAGGTAGCTAGTAATAAATCCTGCGCACATTAGGATGCTTTCCTCCTAATGTATGCAAATTATATGCACACATCATAATGTCTGAATCCCGCCTCCTGAAATGAATTCAAAACCACAACGGTAATGTTTGCGCGCAACCGGCCTCATTGCAAAATGGCAAAAAGCGACGAATACCAAATGTGCAATTTCGGAGATGATGACCGTATATCATCTGATTAACCAAGCTGTATGCCCTTTGTGATATAGAATATAGTGATAACAAAGAAAGAAAACTTGTTTTAAGGTCTAGTACAATTTTGTCAACCAAAACAGCGACAGAGAATGCATTTTGTGCATTACTGTACACTTTGCCCACCCCTTGCATCTCAGCCCGGTATCGAAACTTGTAGGCCACGTTACACTGTTGTAAAAGAAATGTTCAAAAAATAAGTTCCGCAGTACCGGTTGGAGATTAAGTCAACTTCGTGTGTTCCTTCTCAGATTGATGTCCCATTTTGTTGCGACAGACTTACCACACCATCGATGGAGAGGAGTTCCAGGCCGTAGGAAACATTGACAGGTGTCATAGGGATGATCATCGGGTGGTACAGACTCAGCAGATGGACTATCAACGTGGCACGGCTATCGTGTACCGGGTCTGGAAGGCAAAGGAAAAAACAACAACATTAAAGTGATCTATCGAGAAGCAATGGCGTAAGTCCGCTGTGTGGGAGAGGGGTTGGTGGCAATACCGCAAAATCCTGAAATTAGCCAGGAGTAGCGTGAATATCCGACTCCATGAATTGTGGACTCATTGGTAGTACTGCGCACGCGTGAGTACGATGCTATGCTATTTTTAGGATCGTTTCAGGAGAGTGACCTGTCACGTGCGAGGGATCAACCAATAATAGAGAAATAGGGGTCCGATTTTCATAGGAGTCGGATTTTCATGTGACATCGGCAGTGGAAATTTAAAAAAGGGGGGGGGGGACCACGTGACACTAGGGGGCGCTGTTCATGATACAAAATACGCAAACGCGCGCTTTCGTCTCTTAATCTTACATTACAACGGTACATTCAAGGCTTCTCTGCTGTTTGTTCTCTTTTTTTTCAAATTTATTCAAGAAATTCGGACAGTTAGAAAATTACAAGACAACTTCAAAATTGGCATGGGGGGGGGGGGAGGGGTTCTCACCACAAAAATCTGGGGAGATGGTTCAATGCCCCCCTCCAGTCGAAAAAATGGGGGAATATATCCTCCCAATTTTCCACGGGATTGACACTCATGCTGGGAAGGCATTGCCATACTTTTCCGGACTACTGAGGGCGCTGTTGCTGTGATGTAATTTCAGGAAGACACTGTTGAGTTTAGGGGTTTCCTGTTCAAATGTTGAACCCAACATCTTCTCATTGGAAACATTTGTAAGAAAAATTTGCTCATTGGCTTAATACTGCCATGTACTGACACAACAACGTATATTACCACTCAGAGAATATCAGCGAAATATCCAAAACATTTTTGTTGCTGAAATACCTATAAAAACATTAAGTTTACTGCCTGAAATGACATCCAACTTTTGCTCATGAAAATATGGAAATTTGCATTGGCAAAAAAACCCAAAACTAAATCACCAAAATACCCTTGAAAATGGCAAAACCGAAATTGAATATAGGGTTAAAATGGAACACAAACTTGCATGTTCAAGGATTGTATTTAAAAAAAAAATATATATATTGCATGGGCGTGGCCTGAGATCGACAAACACATTATTTTTTGCAAAGTTGTGATGTTATCGTCTTACTCATAGCCTCTTGCAATATTTTTAGCTGCGGACAGCAGCGCAACAAATCGTCATGTCTCCGCGTTAGTTAGTAACAAACGTTCCAGTGCAGGCTTGCGTGGCTACCAACTCGTCCCTCCTGACCTGGCCCTCTTTTGTGTCACTGGGTCTTCATTCAGTGACCGTCAACAGTCATCATGGAGTCACTATGGGGTTAAGAACCTGATTGTTGTACTCAAAACACTACTCCTTCCACAAATTACACGGCACAATCACGTTATGCATGAACACAAATTCGTTGGCCCACAGCTTTCGAGATCAATTCGAATTTGTTTTGTTGGGGGGGGGGGGGGATTGCTGTTGAGGAGGGTTGAACGCATGGGCGTCAATCCTGGGGGGGGGGGGGGACAGGGGACATGTCTCTCCCCCCCCCCCACTTTTTGATGGGTGGGGGACACAATATCAAAGTTCCCCCCCCCCCCAGATTTTTGAACTCGTGTCTCATTTACAGGGCCCTATTATGTACTACAATGTATCTTTTGCTTAGAAAATATTGGTTAAAGTGGTCAGAAATTGCCTCCGATAGCACCACAGAGCATTTAGATTGCAACATTTTTCGGGGCCCTTAAGCGGGCCCCGAACCCCACGCCTGTAGCTCAGAATTCTGGTAGCTGATTCAATGACTCCAACCTCGAAAACGATGTTCAAATAATTATATTTTGCTAAGAAAATATTAGTTAAAGCATGGTAAAAAATGGCTTCAGATCACACCAAAGAGCATCTAGAATCCATTTTTTCGGGGCCCTTAAGCGAACCCCACGCCGTAAGGGCTTCGCGCTCGCATCAGTTCTGATCAAAGTATGTCCCCCCCCCCCCCACTTTTGAGAAGCGATTGAAGCCCCTGGTTGAACGTAGGCCTAATAATTTACAGCGAACGTAAACCTTTACGTGGAAAATAAATCCCAAATACTTGCTTTAGCAGGATCGAATCAGGAACAAGAAGCAAGGTTCCCTCCCAGGGGTTCACGATTATCTCGACGGTAATTTCAGGTGGGCCCAACGAGGTTGCCTTACCTTTAGGAACTATAGAACTGTGGGTCCAGTGTTCTGCAGGTCCGTGGAACATCAAAATAATATGGCCAGAATTTGGAGTCTACACTTTTGGCTTGGATATTAAAGACTTTTTTAATTATTCTAACACATGAACTTGAAGGCGGAGATCATTCGGGGTATTGAAAAACCTCTTGGCACAGGTTTGGTTTGGCACCCATCCTATTGTAACACAAAGTATTTGGTTCATAGGTGGTTGACTACCAGTCCTAGAGTCTTGGTTACAGGAGAGATGTACATATGTATAAAATGATATGTCTCCTAGTAGCGCGTATAGCCCGAGCGGACAGAAGATTAAGTTGAAGACGGAGAAGAAACTTTTACTGAAGAAATAAAACTCCTGACAAGGATCATAGGGTCATGTGTGTTTATTGAGAGCAACGATTAAAATCGCTTGACAGAGTGATGACTAGAGACGAGAGAAGAGATAGAGAAAGTGAGAACTTAGGGGGAAAGGGGCTGATAAAATACAGGAATGAAACATAATGGATTGGGTGTAAGTGAATTAAACCAAGGACAGCAAATACCAAGAATCTAGGATGTGGTTTTTATTGATCTACGACCAAGCCCAGTGTGACCACACAAATGGAGACAGAGTGTCTCTGAGAACTGTCTGTGTGGACCACAAAGTAATTAAAAATAATCTGAAAGATGTCAACGGGTAAGTAAGGATAATGTAATTAAAGTTAATTGAGATTCTAAATCTGGGCTTAAACTATTTTCTATCCCAACATCACAAACTGCTGTGAAAATGACACATATTTTATTGAAATAATTTGTTCCATATGGACAAACACACATAACCCAATTACTCTCTCGTGAAAAGAAAAATCATATTAAAATTGAAGTATTAGGACTGTTGGGGTTAATAATAAAATATTAGCAAAACCTCTCACAAAATAAATATATGGCACGAGTATACTTGTAAGTTGAAGTTGTATATCCAATTTTTTGACGCATCCAACAATAGCCAAGTTTAATAGGAAGAAAGCCTAAAGACCGTCGTGGATCAAAACGTCTCGAATCAAGTCTATAGCATCACACCAGGACCAGTAATGACAACCCAATGAAGAACGGGGACCCTAAATTGAGATCACAATCCCATCAGCATAACAGGGTCAAAGTTGCCTGGATCAGACTAAACCTGATCATGGAAAAGCAAATTGTTCACCTATAGAGCTTATAAGGTCAAGGAAAACAAAATACTACAGGCAGGCACGCGCACGTATAGGAATGTGGGAGCGTCAGTGACGTAGCATGAGAAAGGGGGGGGGGGGGCCTGAAGGGGGGGGGGAGTTGTTTGGTCCGAAATGTTGTTCGGGGAAATGTTGTTGGGTCCGGTGCCCCCTGATAAAATGCTGGTGCCCCCCCCCCCCCCCCCCCCCCCCCCAACTAAAAACAATCCTTGCTACGCCACCGGTGAGCGGGCAGGAAATTATTATCAAATAGTTTTCAGGATGAAAAGCGATATACGCGCACCGGGGGAGCAAAATGCAATCGCAATTAATGCTCCTCCTCGTCATTTAAGAGTGGGGAAAATAATGGCGCCTCGCCCTCGGCTCGGACCATTCTCGACGACCAGGCCCCTAGCCGGTTTGAAACGTACGGCCAAGCATGCCAGCATGTTTATTCCCTTCATAATAATGACGTGTGTCGCTTAATGTGTGGCGCTTTTCATCAAAGCTAGGTCCCAAAACGCGTCACATCTATTACCTCTATAGTTGTCAATCTTAATTTTAAGCATGAAAGTTGGCGAAATCTGCTGACTTTAACAATATATTTGTTCAAAAATTTAGCAGTGTGGTAGTTATCGTACTCGTACTTGAGTACTTTTTGCTACTCGTACTCGTGAACAGGTACTCGTACTCATACTCAACAAGAAAAAAATGCCCGTACACGTGCCCGTAACAATTAAAGTATACTCGCTCGTACTCACCTCGTACTCGCAGGTATTCGCAAATGTTCTCCCGCAAGTCCCCCCCCCCCTCCCTGCAATATATATATACTTTTTTTAATATTAAGAGCTACATACAGGAAAAAAAAACAGTTTTCACCTGTTAATTAGGAGGCGTCTGCGTTTGTTTAATGCCAAGTTTGACAGCAAATAGCGATCTTGAATTTGCTCCTCCTGCTAGTGGACAGTACTCGTATAATCGTACTCATACTCGTACTCACGGCATATTATTTTAACCACTTGTTCATATGCACACCGTTTGTCCCCAATGATCTAATTCACGTACCTGTTAATAGTGCAACAGTTACTGAGCGGAATCGGCGTACTAAAACGCGCATAATTTAGTGGCATGTGTACAATACATACATACGCGCCCCTACAGTCAGATGCCCCTTTCGAAATTCCTAAGCTGGTCGCCCCCCCCTCCAACACCACTCCCCTCTCCCCTTCTCTCCCCTTAAAAGTTGACAATAAATCGCCGCTCCTGTTTATAGTTTATAGTACTGCCCAGGAATTAATTCTACATCCGAAATTCAAAACCTTCGGTGCATGGATCTCTGCTTGAGCTATGACCATGACTTTGCTACTAGAGGGAAAATGACAACCTTACCTTTTAACCCTGCACTCGATACACCTACGCTGCCATTCAAATACAGCAGACACAGCCCGAGAACCACCATCAGAACTCCACTGCGGAACGCCATGTTATTTCCCAACTTCACTTTGATGTGGGTGAAAAAGACAAACTTGTTTTCTCACAGGTATTGATCATGCAACCGCCTGTATACGCGAAGCTGCACAATAACCCGTGTTAAACTCGGTGTCACATACCATACACGCTCTACCGTAGCCTTTCGCCTAGGCCATCGTGGCTTAGAGCTGCGAGACTGCGAGCAACTGGAGCAAAGACTAATTCAGTGAGCACGAGTGGCGAAGCCAGAAGGCCTTTTCTAACTTGATTTTGTGGAATTATTCATATTTTAAAAGCAAATAATAAAGGGAATATACATCATTTGCTTTTGCTGTAATTTTCAGAAATGGATGGAATTGGGGGGTTGGAAATATATAGCAAATATAGTTACACTGACTTTTTTGAGGTTTTGGGTTCGAAAATGCTATAAAAACAAAAACAATCATTTTCCTGTAGTTTGGTTCCCTGGCTCCATATAAGAAGAAACAGAGCAATTTACATACATTGAGGAATTGTAAGGTCAGGGAACCAGTCTAGCTGGCTTGTACCCGTTCATAGGTGTGTAATCGATTGCAAACAAGTGCAATGGTCAATTGGGGCCAGTAGGCCTATTAGAAAAAAAAGCCAGTTTTTTCCAACGCTGGTCGGCCGACCAGCGTTGGAAATTGATACAAAAATACCACTTTTCTTGAAAATGACAGTATACCAGGTGCCATGATTTTACAGGATGCTTCACACTGTCATTCACTAACAGTCCAGCAAGGTATTTCAAAATGATTTGGTAGTTTTATTTTTTGATGTTTGCAAATGTTGTATTTTCCCTTTAAGTAGAGTGCTGAAAGGTTAACCAATCACAACGCGGATTTGGCCTATAGTTGCGTCCATTTGTGAAAGAAGGGTGAGTAATGGAAAACGTAAGAGGAAATAACTATAAGTTCAGATAAAAAAAATAAGTTCATACACTCAAACAATTTCCTGAAATACTGTTATAGGTAAAATTAAAATATGATAGTGAAAGAACAATTACGCCGTCACGATCTCGTGGAGAACTATAACTATACTCGCATTCTTTTTTTAATTTTGAGCCAGCACCCGGGGCACGGCGTGCATGGGAAATTTGCTACCCTTTTAGGGTAGCAAAAATCGAGATTATAAAGAAAAACATAAGAAATTCTTGACAAGTTGGAAAAGGCCTCGTGGCTTCGGCACTCGCGTGTGTGGTCTCCTGCTCCAGTCGCTTCACGGCTTCGCCGCTTTGTCTAATATGCCGGCAAGGTAAGCCACGATGGACTTGGCGAAAGGCTAGCTCTACCGCTTCTACGGGGCCTACCCGATGTTCCCCAATACATCTGTTCCCCCAAATCCTTAGGGTTAGAGTTAGGGTAAAGGTTGGGGAACATAGGTATTGGGTAACATAGGTGCACCCCACTGCTACTCATTACTGGAGGGGTAATGCATGCGAAATGGTGGCTTTGACTCGTGTTTCTCCTGAAAAAAAGGTTAATGCATTGTGAGTGTGAGAGCTTGTGATGAAGGTGTAACCTGAGGCGCTACCCAACAAATCTATCAGCATCGAGCATTTATAGTGGAGGATCATTTAAGGCCAAAAAAGTCTCCGGTTTCTGGTATGGAGCTTGCCCCAAAAGCGGTGCGGCGACGCGGTTTGTTCCCCCTACTTTTTTTCAAAATGTCGGCTGATGTTGCAGATGACGCTTACAGCTATAGGTTGTCCCACACAAAACCTAACATTCGAATCGGGCATGTTTTCAGAAAAGTGGGGGTAGAAATCAAAATCGTGTCTAATGTATTAATTGCTGAGTAGAATAAGTGGTCTTCCAAACGCTGTTTAGTTGATTTCATTAGGATATTTTGCTCAAAAGATACAGCAATCTGCGCCTTCTCACTTTCAAGAAAAGTGGCCCAAGACCATTGAGTTAGATGAAGCATAGCGTTTGTTCCAATGCATCGATTTGAATGAATTAAATAAGGTTTGTATGGCAGATTGGTCATCTGATTGTAGAGGTAATATGAAAATATTCCAAACCTCACATGCAATATAGGCCTACCTGTTTTAATTTGTTTTCGACTGTTCGGTTCTTTGTAGGACAAGCATACTGCAAATCTCATCATCTGAAGGTCAAGGCCTGGGCCAAGTCTCACAGCAGGTGCGCCCAGGGGGCCGTCTGTGGATCTGTTTTGATGCACTCGGTTATTCCATCAATATTCTCCACTGGTTGAAGCACTTTTTTCAATCCCCGCAGAAAACACGAGAAAGTAGATACTGACAGCATAAACAAGTTAGTCTACCCCAAGCCGACGGTAAACTGCCGGGGAAAAATCTGCTGAGAGAATCTGAGAGAACAAAGAGAACAATATCGTCCACGATTCCCAGCATACGTCTGGGATTGGTGTCATGTACAAAACCCACGGGAGTCTTTCTAAAAAGTTAGAGTACTAACAAAAGAGAGACAATAGGACGCCCACGATCGACGGTGAGAATGTGCGTGCGTGTATTTGTGTATGTGGTTTTTTTTTTACATGATTGCCTATGTCAGTCACCCCTTATAAGCCATCAGTTTTGCAATTAAAATTTTCAATATTATTTTGTTCTCATTATTTTGTCTCTACGAGTGGTTTCATAAGCACTGAACAAAAACAATCCCCAAATAACCCATAAAATATAGGTCTTTCCATCAAAACAAACAAACAAAACAAATGGCCTAAAAAGTAGGACAGAATGCCCCACTTATACACGAGGGGGAAATAAAAACTAGCCACAAAACAAAAATAAATAAATAAATAAATAAAAGGAATTCAATTTATATCGAATTAGTTTTATTACCGAACAATATCAATTAATTAAAGAAGGTAAAGAAGTAGGCTATGTGCGGGAGTATCACTACAAATTATCAGGAGTATATGTAAATTCAATTCAATCCAAAAACGTTGTCTATCCTTAGAAAAAGGAATTACATATGGTTTGACAGCTTACTACAAAAAACACACTAAAAGTAAGTAATAACTAGTCGACTACTAATATTATAAACAATAAAAAGCTACATGAACTGATATGCATAGAGACAAAGACAAAGAAAACAAATTTCAGGACAAGTCGATATACACGCTTAAGTTTGTCACAAACAAATGACAGTTAAATCACATTAAACACTAAACCAACTAACATTTATAGGTGAACACAAATCATTCAATCAAATGTTATACATTTGTTCATTCCTTGACAGCCCCTGCTTACATTTTAGATTGTATCCTTTAACTTAAGATTTAATATAAAAAAATAGTTAAATCCCCGGCACTCAAGCTGTTTCAGTTATCGGAAGAGATATAGTACATGTATCGGAATCCACCTGCAAAACCATTATTAAGTACCAATAGCTTTCAGTGAGCTGAAATTTTAAACAAGCCATTTATTATACAGGGTGAGTAAAAAAACCACGAAACCCAAATGTCGGGACCATTGTTCTAGTGAAGTTCTGCATGTAACCCTTTCAAAATCTAGGATACGAAAGCCCAATTCATCAGTATATAAGAATCATTCAAATCACTTATGTACTTTTCAAATTACGGAATTTTAAACACAACCACCGTTTTAAGGTTCTGTCCACGGATCACAAAAAGGTTAAGTGTCCTTTCAGCAATACGAAAACAAATCACATAGGGATGTGTGTGAATTGTTTTCGTTTTGCTGAAAGAACACACACCTTTTACTAGCATATTGTTCTCTTCTGCAGTGTATGTGCATCTCTTGTAGGGTGATCGGTGTACAAGTTGTGACATAAAATAGCATGCAAAAGATGCTAAGATGTTTGGGTTGCCAGTCGGTGGGCCTTTGGTATGACGTCGCAGGTAACATGGTCTATATAGCAGGATTTAAGATAAGCAGCAAAGCCGAATTTCTCAGTGTTATCAAAGGTATGGCGTTGGGGAACCATTTTCTTTACTATTCCTCATTACCAAATCTCGTGAGCACTGACGCCCTGGGCGTTTTCGAATCCCTGTTCTTGACAACACGCGTGTAACACGAGAACGTGTTCTCGAGGTGGTTGTTACGAACGCGCGGGTGCGTGTCGCATCGATATAAAGCAATGCAAAATGGCCGACAATCGTCTGAATTTGTACCTAGGCCTGTAAATGAACGAGGACGACTGTTGCAAAACCGGACATGCGGGGATGAAATTACAGACCTGCACTATAATGGTATTCTTATTCCAATCATTAGGGTATTAGCAAAAAAAACCAACACAAAACAAATTACGAATCTGCACAGTCCGCAATTTTGTTAAAGCTGCACCTCGCCGAACCCTCCATCAACCGGGGAGTGAAAAAATCGATCCGCGAACGCCCTCTCGGGTCTGTTCGTCACGTTCGAGACCGCTGTTCTCGTGTCGGGTTAACCCGAGTGTTGTCAAGAACAGGGATTCGAAAACGCCCCCTAGGTCTCAAACGTTAATTATAATTTTGCCGGTTATTATGTGCAGTATGAAGGGTCATGTGATCTCTCTATTCTGTATCAGGATTGAGTATGACGCCCCCAGCGACAGCAAATATGAAGGTGAACACTATGAAGCAGCCCACGTCGATGAATCGAGCGATTCGCATCAGGCCCTGAATACGAATAAACGAGAAAAACGTAGACATGACATTCAAGATCACATAAGAAAACAGTTATTTGAAGACATGTAGTATCATTTTGAGTTTCATGCATGTTGTTCGTTTCCAATAACAAAACCACTCAAAATCCAAAGAAGAATGTTCAAAACCCAACCTGGTGAAACTTCAGCTCAAGGGATATTGCACTTTTGGAGAAAACAGTGAAAAATCATGTCCAACCTTTTGATCGAGTAACACGATTTTGTCGATAGCACTCTTTATTTCCAAAATCATAATCAATTGACTGATGGTTGGAAATCCCCTATATTTCTTGTTTCTTGTAATGTGACAGCAAGCCAGACGGAATAATATCATGGGGTATTTTAATACCATGCAGTACCAATAGTACTGCTACAATCTTTAGTCTCTTAGGCCAAAAAAAAAAAAAAAGTCGGTCTCTGGTCAGCGCGCGCGTCGATTTTAATCATGCGCGTCAATCTTTTTTTCCCCAAAATGTTCCGCGGTAGCTCCAACAGCGCCCTCTATTGCCGCACCTCCTCTTTTTTTTTTTTTTTTTTTTTTTTACCAAAGAGCACCAAGGAATGGGAAGTTGCACCACAGCAAATGATCGAGAGCACCAAGGCAAATTATGAAAGACACCAATGTACAGGAGGACACCAAAAAAACAAAATAGTACCCCACCTTGTCTGTACAATCCAAGCTTGAAGGAAGAAAAAAAAAAAAAAAAAAAAGCCGCGTCGCCGCGTCAATTCCGAGACTTTGGTCTGACCAGAGACCGAATATTTTTTTTTTGGCCTTAGTAAGATTTTTGCTAATAAATATTCGGTAGGTTACTTTGGGGATAAATGCAAATGATCCTATATGCCTTTACAGTGACCATCCTTTCAACACTTTGAGGTGACGTAGATCCCGGGGGAGGGGAGGATATATAACCATCTTTGCCGGGGGTGGGTTGTAAACCCATCCCCATTTTTGTACTCAACACCCCTAAAATATGCTGGTGGTGACCTACTCCGATCCGGCCAACATGACCACTTACAGATGCAAACGCTACAAGCAGTGAAGAGGGAAGTGAACAACACCAGAACCACTTTTTAAGTTTATGTTAAGGTTTGAAAAATATCTCTGCAAACCATCATAATGTCACTGAATGGAAGACCAGCGAGGACATACATGTGTAAGTTATTGAAGTCGGTACAGTCAGGCTAGTCCAACTTATTGATAAGACAAGACTGTGCTCAAGATAAGTATGGGAACCCCCAAAAGGTAACCTCACTATGTTCCATCGCATGGCATAAAAAGCAGCGCGGCCGACAACAGCTGATCTAAGATATTATGCAAGACCTCTTCAGGGATGAGGACAATGTGCTTCCAACAACACTACTAGTCAACCATGACAGTAACCGGCGTAGTTAGAAGAAAATTGTGGTCTGGAGCAGCCGAATGATGAATGATGAGTTCACCAAAGACCCGGAATGAACTTATGTCGTTAAATTCTGTTTTGCAAAATAAAGAAAACACCCGAAACCTACCGTACTTGGCTTGTCCTGCGTCACGAACTCCTCCCCGTCGATGGGGCGGCCATTGTTGTTGCCACTCCCACTTCCACAACGGGAGAGATTCAAGGACAGCACACTCTCCATGGCTGCAAAGAAGGCCAAGAACACGCTGAAACAGAGGAAGTCGGCGAGGAAGGGGGCGTCAGGACCGGTGATGGGCACGGTCAGGTTGAGGTGGAACAGTTGAAGGAGGACACAGAGGAGCAAGACGGAGCAAAGAGTGATCCTCTCGCCGCAGCGTGGAGGGATGAGGAAACACAGCAGGAGCAGGAGAGATGTGAGAACAGAGGGCGCCAGCACGCGTATTGAGTACGCGGCCTTCTCGCCGATTTTGCGTTTCACCTGGATGCGGAACGACAGTTCGATGTAGGGCTCTTCGCAGCACACAAACAGCTTGTCGTGCGTCGACGCAGTGAAGGACTGGACTTTCCAATCGGCGTTTGAAAGATAGTAGTATAAGCCGGCCCCCGGTGACCTCTCGTGATGACTTAGATTGATCATGGACGCGTCGTAGCCCCAGGATTCCAGCCTAAGGTAGCATGTTTGGACATCGAACGGGTAGTTGCCGAATTGCATAGGGCAAGGTACAGCTAGACGCATCGGAACGTAGTGCAAGATAGACCCATCGGCATGCACACGCAGGTTGAAGTCTTCTTCCTCCAGGACTCTAGATAAATAAACAGATCAAACAAAGTCAATACCTTCATTGTGTTCTGTTGGCGGAAGTCCTTTCTGTCAAATTTGCCCGCGAATAACTAATGAGTTAAAAATCAAACTCTTACAGTTACACAATAGGTTGAAATATCCAGCACTAGGCTCAGTGACGTGGGAGCTGGATCCATGTCATGAGCCCAGTGAGCTGGATATTTCAAGCTATACTAAATGTACATTCGGCACTCTTTTCGATTTGAGACACGTCGTTGGTATTTTTAATACAAAGCAATTCAATGTGAAAAGATCTAAGTGTCACATATATAAACAAGCTCACGAAATATATGATTACCGAATGACCTTTTGTTTCAGGTGTATTTTTAGTTGTTTTTTTTTTAATGTACGACAACATTTTCAAGGTAGTATTATATTGGACTATATAAACACACTTATTTTTAAGCACAAAGTGGTCTGTCTGTCACAAAGTGGTCTGTCTGTCTGTCGGTCTGTCGGGCTGTCCCTGGAAAATTGACCCAAAGTATGGTATTCCATAATGTGCCATCGGCGTCGCATTTTCGGTGTCGCATTTTTCAGGGCTCTGGCAGGGATCATTGGGATCGATTTCATGCAAGACTTTCATGCAAGACTTTTTGCAACACGGCCAGCGCTTATTGTCCATGACTCCACTTTTTTTATGTGCAAAATCGGCCGGGCTGGCAACGCATATCGCATGAGGTGATGATGTACTAAGAAATAGGGCCTACCCGTTCGTAAGTTGCACAAGTAATGTTAGGAACTGTCTTTTTAAACAAGTGAAACTGATAAACAAGCAAAATAACCGCTTTCCCAACCAGAAAAGTATGAGCTATTTGGAATGACTAAGCTATGACAGGAGCTTCAACAAGTCACTTGGTGGTCGGTCGGTCGGTCTGTCTGTTCCGAAAGTTGACCAAAAGTATGGCGTTTTCATGCAAGACTTCTTGCAACACGGCCAGAGCTTATTGTACACACGCACTTGTTTTTATATCACAGAATGAGGTGCTGCAAAATGTCAACCTTGTTTACAAATAGCTGCTTCAAGTACGTAACGCAAAACCTTCGCCTTTTTCTTTCGTCTTCAGTAGACTGGTTCCCAGTCCTTCCATTGTCATTCGGCCTTCAAATAATGGGTGTATCCCGAATGCGTTAAGAGGTTTTCCTCTTAGTGTATGCAAATTATATGAATGTAAATTATATTTGGGCGGCACCAGCCTATTGCAAAATGGTAACACGCATACAAAATCTCGGTGGTGATGAGCTTCGATTTTCGCTGAATTCAAAAGTTTCTCAGGCAACTTTCAATAAAAGAGAAGGGCTTTACTGTCCAGTGTTTGACACCTAATTGTAGACGAAATGCTTGAAAGTTGCCTTCGTGGAGACACTGTTGTTTTTTTTCTACTGGTTGGTATATGAACTTGGTAAGACAAGAGTGACTTTTTCGATAACCATGTGCTCAAATCTCATCCATGCAAAAAGCAATGAATATTGTTTCAGAAATCAACACTCGTGCTGCGCACATGGGATGTACAAGCATTACATTCACTGTGTGGACTTCCCAACAAAAGAGGTCCACCAGGTAGCAGCGACGCTGTGTGGACTTGCTCACGGACACATAGGCCTAGTGATTCCCCCCTATCTGGAAAACAGGTTTAGAGGCATTTTGGGGTTAGGTTTTTCGGTGGCAAAATGAAGAGATACACTCAAGGGCATCTAGTCGACGTCTTCAACTGCAAAACCTTGTCTTCAAACAATTGCATCTTCAAGACACAAACGTTAACAGGATCCGATGTGTAGCACGGCGACAATGCTCAGCCACACACAGCTTCAAGACGTACCAAAAACACCGTATATTTGGCTACTTACTGAGCATACAGTTTGAGGTCTGGTCGCCATACTTTATCTGCTGGTAAAAGTAAAGAAGACACTCCACTGAAGATGCTTGGATCCCACTGTAAACGGTCATCATGCCACTCCTGCAAAAGCAAAATAATATGAATTCGCATTAGTAACTCTCTCAATAGACTGGTTCCCTGTCTCCATTGTCCTTCGGACTTCACATGTGGGGACATGTAGCTAGCAGTGAATCCCGAATGCATCATTGGGAGGCTTTTCTCCTAATGTATGCAAATTATATGCAGAACGTGCATAGGTCTGAATCCCGCCTCCTAAATTCAAAATCGCAACTTTAATGTTTGCGCGGATCCAGCCTATTGCAAAAATGGCAATAGGCCAAGAATGTGAAATTTCTGTGGTGAGATGCTTCGATTTTTGCTGAATTCGAAAGGATCTCTGGCAACTATATCTATATAAAAAGAGGGGCATTACTTTTCAGTATTTGAAACATATTGAAATGCTTGAAAGTTGCCTTCATGGAGACACTGGCGATTTTGCATACTATTTGTGGTAACTCAAGCAGTTTTGGGTAAAAATGTGTTGAGATACCGACCATGCACAAAGCTGAATAGTGATTACCATGTGCTTTGCTATAACTATAAGGAATGTATTTTTCGGGATGAGTAAGAAAGTCGCACTGTGATGATACCAGAAAGAAGATTGCCTATAACTAATAAATGTAATTTAAGATACGTTTTACCTTCACTTTTGTCTTCATAAAACCAACTGTTTACGACCACAAGATTTGAAAATAACCGCTTCAAATACTGCATGGCATGGAGCAGTCCAAAATATTGTAGTTTTGGATTTTTAATACCCTCTTTCGAATCTCTTTAGTACCCTCCATTATTTTGCATACGTCAGACGGAAGTTTTTTTTTCCCACAGAGAAAATCGTGGCTTACTGGTACATATGTATTGCGTTGGATACTCGCAATAAGTAAGATTTGAGGCTTTGCGTGGTGGAGATACTAAATATTGACAGGTTTGCGGAAACACCATATGCGAATACATTTCTCAACTAAGAGAATGGTTCTGAAAAGAACTAGAGGTATAAACTCGACGTTCCGGTCAGTATGCTCTGACCGTCTCCAGGAGAGTGCCTAAACTCTATAAGAAAGTTGATACTCACAATCTTCGCGTAGGCGGAAATCCGTAGCATCTTTTCCTTCATGTCCTGCAAGTGACATTGATGACAGAAGCGCTGTTATTCCTAGAAATAATACAAATTAATGCAAGTACAACGACGCCTCTTTCACATGGTCTGAATTTATGTAAGATCAGTGATGTTTGTCAGATTGTTAACAGCACCTCAAAAGCAAGATCCTTATATAAATGCTCACCTCCTGAACTGCGAGGCCAGTGATGATTCAACGGCTACGCCGCTGAGGTACAATGGTAGCCATTTTGGAACTTTCATTATGTCCTCATAATTATCAACTTGAAGTCACTTTCTTTAGAAAATGTTAAGTAAGGATATGTAAATAGACACCCAAATATACTTGATTTCACCCGAAAATCAACCAAAAATATGTGAATAAATATGTTACGCGGCGGCCGTAGGATTTATGCAAATTAAGCACCTCCCAAAACAAAAAACAAAAAACATTTCAGGTGTCACCCCTTCTAAATATCTTCTCTATTGGGCTATAACAATCTTTCTACCAATTTGGTGCTTTGGACCAGCCGGTCACGATCCAAAAATCGAAGCACTCTAAATAATTGGGCCTGCCCATTATAAGTGACGGCAGACTGACCACTGCCAATCGATGAGAGTAGAATATGTGAACTGTGAATGCAAACTTGCAAATACCTACCGATGAGGACAGTACCACTGATTTCCATGTTTTAAAAATCTGGATAGCCCATTGGCCCTTGTGCACCATGCAAACAGTTGAATCAAATTAGGATTTGCCCTTCACCGAAATGTAAACACTGTATACTCAGTGTGTTACCTCCCGAGTGAAAGTTGAAAAAATCACTCGGGTGGGACTCAAACCCACGACCTCCTGCTTTCGAGTGCAGACGTCTTACCACTCGACCACCAAGCTGACGGGGTCAGTTGGCTGGTTCGAATCTGATGTACATAGCAGCAGGTACCGCATAAACTATTCATAAGGTGTAATTTTGCGTCGGGGTAATGTAAATCAAATTAGGTTTTGCCCTTCACCGACGTGTAAACACTGCATACTCAGTGTGTTACCTACCGAGTGAAAGTTGAAAAAAATCACTCGGGTGGGACTCGAACAGTTGAAGCTACGCGCTGGTTCTGAATCTCTCTATTCGAATGTGCTGCGGGAACCAGGACCACTCCCATCGTACAGTTATAGAAATATATATATATATATTTAAATTAGCATAATAAACAATTTTCTATCGAAACAGAATTTAAAATAGGTTTTCCCGGCCAATTTCCTGAAACTTCATTCATTTCTAAAAACCAGTGTTTCATTTCGTCTGAATATGAATGCACGTCTTTAATCCAATTTCAATTCAACGAAAGTTCAATCATTTTCGTTGTTCATGTAGTCGGTTTTGAGAAACAGACGGCCAATTCCTATATACCTGTGCATTCATTTACGCAAGCACACCTTTTCGCGCAGAGTTTTGGAATACAATTTCGTGAAAGTGCAATCAAAAGTACATTTTTCTCATTGAAAATAGCAGATCGCATCACATAACATTAATCTAAAAGTGAAATAGAATGACCAATGTTTGAAATCGCCTTCTAAAAGCGGCACGGAATCGAAAATTGAGTTGCGAATCTAAATGTTTGTGCCACCGGATTTCGAAATCCGGCGGACCACTGATTTCGTTATCGCGCTTACCACACCATCGATTGAGACGAGGTCCAGGCTATAGGAAACATTGACAGGTGTTCTGGGGATGACCAGTGGATGGTACGAACTCAGCAGATTGACCATCAACCTGACGCGGCTCGCTTGATCCGGGCCTGGAAGGCAAAGAAACAAATTAAAAAAACCCGGATCTATCGGGAAGGTTTGTGAAACATTTTGGGAGTATTAAAAAAAACACGGCTTCCTCTCCGGTTCGATATCAGGAGATTATATATGTGCCTAACTTGCAAACTCGTCCACATTGCGTCGAGCAGTATGCTCCCACTGGCTCCTCTCCTCTTCCAGGGTCTACGATTATCTGGGTGGCTTTTATAAGCAGACCCTTGGAACGAGGTTGCCTTTTTGGGGAACCAGACCCTTGGAACGAGGTTGCCTTTTTGGGGAACCAGAACCGGGCCAATGTGGGGGTGCATACTAACCTAATACCTATGTTCCCCTAACCCCCACCCTAAGGATTTTGGGGAACATAATATATATCGGGAACATAATGGGGAACATCGGGTAGACCCCCCAATGTGGGTCCAATGTTCTGCAACTCGGCTGAACATTAAATCATTGCCGTGGGCACAGTTCCGGGAGTATGCCCTTTTGGTTCGGATATGAAAGGTTTGTAAAGTGATTCTAATAAAGTCGGACATGAAACCAGTATAGGGATGAAGTGGGTGTTTTGAAAACCCCGTTGGAATATGCGGGTTTGGTTAATTCTTGTATTTCATTCAGTATCATATGCTGTGATGAAATTACCTAAATCATTTTTATTACAACTTCTGGGACAAACGTTTAGTTTTTGTAGTCGATGTGGTCTGCGACCGAACATGCTACTCTATACAATCTTAAAACCTACCTCGAAGAAACAAAAATGATCTTGAACAACGCATGGCACAAGCATTGTGTGTAGGCCTATGCCAATTACGTGTATATGCATAGAATGAGTCCGAATGATCTGGACCCAAATTGAAGAGAATATTAAAAATATGAAGCAAATAGCAAAACAAATGCAAATGAGATATGTTATATATGCTGGTGTTTTGGACATATTTGGAAAAAGTTTTATGTATATCCATTGTACCATTTTGAAGAAAAGCGCTTTGACCACGGTTTCATGTTTCAACAAATTTATTGAAATCTCGAGCTGATGTGAAGCAGTGTAATAACAAATAAAACCCTAGTCAAGGTGACTGGCACTTGAAGTGATTAACACATTTAAAAAAGACAAAACCAATTCCGTGTCCAGACTGGGAATGAGCCACTTCAATGAAAATGGCACAACTCCTCGATCACCACAGCTTCGAATTTGAAAAATTCAAACTTCCTGTGGAAGACGGAAGACACGGTATTATTTTTATCTCAATATTCCATTTGCCATCAAAAAAAGTGGTGAACTTGGGTATAAATCATTCTGACTCGCCCTGTATTACGCACGCAGCCGTAACCATGCAGGTGACGGCCTATCGTGGATCAAAATGTCTCGAATCACGTCTACCGTTTTACACCAGGACCACACCAACCGCGTGGATATGAAGCCCGGGAAGGGACAGGGTGGAAATTTTTTTTGGAGTTTGCTAATTCGTTCGCACGAATTACTAATTCGTTCGCACGAATTGCTAATTCGTGCGAACGAATTAGTAATTCGTGCGAACGAATTAGCAATTCGTGCGAACGAATTAGCAAACTCCAAAAAAAAATTCCACCCTGTCCCTTCCCGGGCTTCATACGTGGATCATACTAAACCTGAGTACTGAAAAACAAATTCGTCGCCTGTAGAACTGAAGGTCAAGGAAATCAAAACACACCGGGTACGCACATAATGAGATATGTGAGTGTGGGAATAACAGCTTCCCAAGGTGAAAAGCGGCATACGCGCAATGCGGGGGGGGGGGGGATATAATCACCATGGATAGCTTATACCATGTACTAACACATTGTCGTAAAAGTTGGTATCTTCATTTCTATGCAAAACCCCCTACACCGGGGGTTTGTGTAGAAAATATCAGACGGTAAGTTATTACTCCATCACGCCCAATTAACTTCGGCAGCGACCGCAACCCCATTTTAAAGTTTAAGTCTAGACAGGATCAAGGTACCCACTTGCGGTGCTCGTATTTCAATTCTCGTATTAGTTTATTGGTGTCGCTGGAAACTTCTTTGTATCTTTTTTCGGGTTAATAAAGCACCAAATGATGCACAGTACCACTATTGAAATTGAAAGCCATGGGCGTCGCGAGAGGGGGGGGGGGGCAAGGGGGGCACTTGCCCCCCTTGGAAAAGCCCCCCCAAAAAGAGGGAAAAAAAGAAAGAAAAGAAAAGAAAAAAGAAAAAAAAAAAAGAAAAAGAGGCGCGAAGACAAAGTGGTATAAATTTAATTAGTTGGGGGGGGGGGAGAAATGTCCCTACCCCCTCTAAAACTGATAAATCGAGAATGTGTTGAGAAATACAAACATTTTTTGGCAAAAAAATTGTTTGCCCCCTCTAGAAAAAATCCTGGCGACGCCCATGTTGAAAGTATGGGTTTTTCCCCGGTTATTTTGGAGAATTTTTCATTCAAAATCACTAACTCTGACATTCAATTTTGTCCGAGAAAAAAAAATTCACACGCTTTTACCAAAATCAATGTAGTCACCATTTAATTTCAAAGATTGGTCACCCTCTTTAGTCATCGTGTCGCGAATATTCGTCATTACACTACAGATCAGGTTCGTTTAGGCTGTTGCGAAACTAATGGCAGCATTCAGAGATCAAATTCGTTTTGTATCAATCAGTTTAAAACTTGTATAAAGTAAATTAGTCAGGTGTGTTCTAGAGAATTTTCCTTGCATCCCCAACCACTGAATTACAAAGTCCCCGTTCGGGACAAACAAGTTCGTAGCCCGCGAGGAGTCGGTCAATCTTCACAGCGCGGGTGGCGATAATCTCGAGGAATGGGGGTGGGTCAGGGCACAGTGCAAACCCAAAATACCTTTAGTTTAGGCGGAGATGCTTAAACGTATTGTCGATACCCCCCCCGGTAATATATCCAGTGCACATATATTTTGACAAAATTAATGTACATAAATGTACACTCCATATTAATCACAAAAGATCATGCCACCCTTTTTTTTCTTGTAAACGACAACGTACAGCTACTGCGCGGAATCGGTGCAAAATGCGCATAATTATGGGCATGTGCATGATACATACAATCACTTGTTTGACCAGCGCCCCCTAGGGTCAGATGCCTCTTTCGAAAATTCCAAGCTGCTTGCTCCCTCCCCCCCCCCCCCCCCACCACACACACACACACACAAACACTCCAATTTGAAAGGAAAAAAAATCGTCACTCCTGCTTCACAATTGAAAGTAATACAAAATGTATATGGTAGCCTACTTCAGATACCTACACAAGTACATAGCCATACTGGAGTGGAGGGGGAAGTAATGAGCTTACCGGGTAGCGCTTCACTCGATTCCCCGTTGATTCCTTCCCCAACTCCGCCATTGACATACAGCAGACATAGCCCAAGAACCACCATCAGAACACCACCGCGGAACGCCATTTTACTAATAAAAACTTACTTTGATGATGTGTGAGAAAAGGACAAACTTGTTTTTTTTTCAACGAGTGCATATGTAGGCTACTGTGCAACCACCCAATCGAACACGAAGCTACCCTGCACAATGACCTTGTGAACCTCCGTGTCAGTATTATACGTACATAATGTATACCTATAGCGGCGTCGGAACGCTGTACTACGGTGGCCCACAACTGTCACGGCAAAAGCAAAAGCGCCGCGGCAAGCGCAAAAGCGCCGCGGCAAGCGCAAAAGCGCCGCGGCAAGCGCAAAAGCGGCGCGGCAAGCGCAAAAGCGCCGCGGCAAGCGCAAAAGCGCCGCGGCAAAAGCAAAAGCGCCGCGGCATAAGAAAAAGCGCCGCGGCAAAAGGAAAAGTGCCGCGGCAAAAGAAAAAGCGCCGGGAGGAATGGCCGCCACCAGGAATTCTTATTAATCACAGAATTTAATTCTTTGAGAAGTGATTTTATGGCTGAGAAAATAGCAAGGCCAAGGAAAACCGGTCAGTGCAAGCAACGTTCAGGAAATAAATCGTCGATATTAATTTGTTGTAGGATAATTCCAAGATTATTCCAAGAGAGTTGCTGCCGTGAATCAGAGTTTATCAAGGAGTGGGACTCACTATCAGCACCATCAGGGCTGTTCCTCATTTCTTTACATTTCGTGGGATGCAAAACAATTACGAAGACGGGAGGCTCTGTGAGCTGATGCATTTTTTTTGAAGAGTTTTTTTTTCCTTCCGACTAGCATGCAGAGAAGAGTTCCGTTAATTTGAGACTTAGTTCACCCATGGGCGTCGCGAGGGGGGGGGGGGGCAAGGGGGCGCTTCCCCTCCCCTGGAAAAGCACAACAACTACAAAAGGAAGGGAAAGAAAAGAGAAAAAAAGAAAAGAAAAAGAGGCGCGAAGTCATAGTGGTGTAAATTTAATGAGTTGGGGGGGGGGCAAAATGTACCTGCCCCCGTCTCAAACTGAGAAATCGAGAATTTGTTCAGAAATACAAGAATTTTTGGGGAAAAATATGTTTTGCCTCCCTCTAGAAAAAATCCTGGCGACGCCCATGAGTTCACCGGTGTGTATACCACACAATTGAGCTGTCCAGAGTTTGGATATAGAATAAGAAAGAAAGAAATTAACTTAGAACCTAGAACTCATTTGCCCACCCACCCCCGGCTCAAGAAACCAAGAAGCCGAACAAGACCTCATGATGCTTAGCGATAGCGATGATGAGTTGCCCTGTGGTCAGAATCAGCCTGCAGGGCAGAAAGAGGGCTTGTTTCCGGCATCAAATAGTTCTGTATTCACTCGAAACAAAGCAAACGGCTCTTTTCAGAGCCACCAAATTTTCATAGAATAGCTTAGAACTGTGCATCTGAACGATAACACTTCTCCTTTGTTTAGTGTCTCTCCCTTACCCCCCTTTTTTTAAAGTTAATTTCTTTCTTTCTTATTCTATATCCAAAGTCTTCGCCTGTGTTACGTTCCTTACATGAAATCCACAGCCTAACCTCCTCTGTCGAAAGCGTTGCAACTGTCTAATAGAACGATCCATTTCTCGATTTGTGAGTTCTCTTCAACTCAGTCGTGTTTATTGGGAAGGGGCGTAATCATACATGCCGCCACTACATCTAAAATTAAATGGAAAGGAGTATGGCCGCCACCATGAATTATTTTAATCACAGACTTTAATTCTTTGAGAAGTGATTTTATGGCTGCGAAAATAGCAAGGAAAACCGGTCAGTGCAAGCAACGTTCAGGGATAATAGGGAGTCCGACTATACCATCTGTCGATGGGGGCGTTGTTTAAAACTGACGATTATGCACACTAACGGACAATATACTGTGCTTTTCAGGGCCATACATGAGTAAAATTACCCCCCCCCCCCCACAAACAAAAACCACCCGGAACGGCCGATGTCACAAAAAAAGGCACAACCTCTTTTTTAAAAGGGCACTTATTCAGAAAAAAAGGACACTTCTTACAAAAAGGGCACTCTTTACAAAATATTGGGGGGGGGGGGGTAAACGCTGTTGAAAAAAGGGCATTTGAATGGAAAAGGGCAGTCTTGACAAAATATTGGGGGAAAATACTCTCTTTATACCCCCCGTTGGCTACGCCTATGCTTTTTTTCAGATGGGAAAAACTGCTGGTTCATTTTCAAAATCCAATGTATTCAAGAAAAAAAAAAAACCCTTCCTCCATCAGTTTTAGTTTCAGAGGTATCACATTCAAGTTCGTCTTATCGCTTTGCGGCATATTTTACATGCTGCGTTAGCAGCTTCGGCCTCACCTTCGACTTCCGATATCGTCTTAGGAGAACTAACGGTTGTCATCTCGCGTATCGTATTTGTGTTACAGCGCCACCAACGGTAGTCTGAAAGTCTGAAAGTTATGAACATCAAAGGATGTTCTTGCAATTATATAAGACCTATACCACATAATAATTTTATTTTTTTTATGGTTTTACAATACATTGTATTATACAATGTAGTTCTAGACCTGTACTTTTCACAGTTTTCTATATTCTTGCACCTAAACCACTGCTGGCGCTCGATAAAAAAGTAAGACGTATGCCAGACAGTTGCTAGGTCACGATCAACTTAGTTCACTTTTCAATTTCATCTTTTTTCCGAATTCCTTCTTCTCATCTCGTTGTTCCTCGTGCCCTGTTGGTACAAAGTACCCCTTCAATTCGGCCAGAAAAGAAGAATTGGGAGACTTAGACTGGTTCCCGGTTCATCCACTGCGTATCATTTCGAATGATCCAAAGTTGTTGGGGCGGGTGTGACCGGCCAGACTTAAATTCCTGTAATCATGCTGCCAGGTCCCGTCTGTAAAATATTTCTTTGTCGATGTCTTATATTTTTAGCATAAACAGCGATGCGAAAGTTGTCGAAGCATTGCGAGCGCCCTCTTGTGTTTTCCGTTGAATAGAGCATACAGAGTTGCGTAACAATTTGCATATGACATGCAGTGCGAAAAAGCCTTTTATTCCGTGCAGCGTCTCAAAAGCATAGGGCTTCGGACGCACATTCCGTGAATTTTTCGCTAGTTTTCTTGGAGAGTAAGCAAGCATGGGTAGGTCACTTGACTGCTTGTCGTTGCTGCTGCCAGCCACACCTTATTGCGAGCCAGCTTGTCTATATTTTGCTGTGTTTCTCACGTGGTTTTGCCATGGTTAGCACGCCGCATGTGCATACACATATCATGTACATGCATATCGTGTAGTTTGCCCAAACATCCCGAGGCATAGGTACACAGGCCACAACTGCTCCGCTACTGCTTGTGGTTCTGTGGTTCCTGAGTGGTCGCAAATAGAGAAGCCTTCTCGAGTAGACCAGTGTATCCCATATCCAGCATCCATAATATTTGGACTGCTGAAGAATGACTGTCGTTTTTTTGTAATAAAATTTTGATCAATTTATAGTGGAATATATACCCAGTGTCACTTTCAAATTTCTGCGTAACCTTTCCAGCTCGGTTACACGGGGATCTGTCTGGGAGACCACGCTGTGACCACAGCTTTGGTGCATTTAAGAATATCGTGCGTATTTTGCGCGTCGATCAGTACATTACAGTAAGGACACGCTGTGTGTCCCGCCCACGGGCTCTCAAAAGTGGTAAAAAGCGCCCTCTTTGGTTGGCGAACGGAGCCAATATGGTCCTGGGATCCCTCAATATTTGAACTTTACAAACTCATCGGAAACAAGGACTCAAACTGTGAACATTATTAACTGCAGCACTTTTTCATAACTCAGCCCTCATCCGGAGTACAGTGGTTAAAGTGGCATAATACACAAGTTAAATTGGTAGATCATTTTTATAAGCCTTGGCCCCACTCAATTTGAACAGGTTTCCTACAGAACCAGAGCTCTTGGATATTAGTAAACGGCTGCACAATGTAAAGGTTTACAGGTTTCTAAGTTTGCAGGAAAAAAATGATCATAACCGAAACAGAGAGCGGCACCCCAAATACTTGTGTGCGCAGCGGATACTCGGTGCGCATTTCTAGCTTCGCGCGTTCAGTTAGGTCACGTGCTGGAGGACGGATATAATTCCGCCTCGACTCCATGGGCGCGTACGCGTTCCTTCACTCGCGCAAGGCATGATGGGAAACAACATGGCGCAGCAAGATCGTACCCATGGAAACAAGGTTGGATAAACTTTTACATCAATGCGCGTACACAACAGATCACAAAAATGGCGCACATTCATCGCACAGTGAATGGACGAGCATGCCACCAATGACAGATCAGCAAACGACTGCTCCATGGTTCTCTGATACGCGTCAGAAGCAAAAAAAAACAAAAACATTTGGCATGCAAAGTAAACGACACCTTCCGTGCTGAAAGTCGACTGGTATTAAACAAACTTAGCCGAACCTGAACAAAATGTTTGTTATGACGAATTTAATTGAAATGTCACTGTGCACATAAAACGCAGAGACGTAGAGAGTTCTGACATGAACAAAAACAAACAAACAAGCCCCCAAACCATCACAATGCGCAGTGAAAATTTGCATATATATCTTCCAGTATGCTTAATAATGTGAATACCACTTCCATTATGAAGATGGGTACCCCCTTTTTGCTTGTAAGGAGGCCAAGTGTCTGCACGATATGAGGTGAAGGGGTACCCCAAAATCTCCCCGTACTCGATGAAAACCATAGACTTGTTACCTAACACATCCCCCTCTCAAAAGAATTCCTGAGTTTCTGGAATCGCAATGACCAACACAAAGGAGGGAGGGGGGTTCCCTCCATCTCATATCGTCCTACACAATAAAAAAAAACCCACATTTCTACAATTTCGGGACGGATGTGCGAGTGCGACCCCCCCCCCCACATCAAAAGCTGGATACGCCACGGCCCCATATCACCCATGGGAGATCAGATCTGATCAATGGGCCTGAATGGGCCACCCCATATATAGAAGAAATCAATAAATACATTATCGTTGTGATTTTGTATTTAGGGGCGGGAATTAGACCAATTGAAACTTCAAACTTTGTTTCCCTACAAAACAAATCCTCCACAGCCACGATTTAGAAACGAAAATGATGACATCCGACCTAAAGACATTTCGGACTTTATTTCCCTTTTATAAAGAAAATCCGTCAGGGCCACGAATTAGAAATACAATGTATTTTGCGATAAAAGGAGGGCCTAAATTAAAGAATTACTTATATGAAAATTCATCGTACTTGTTCAGAAAAACAAACCCAATTTAATAATCTAAAAACACTGTTAAGAACTACTAAACACCTGGTGGACCTCATAAACGCTGTGCAAAAAATACTGAACTTGTTGAAGTTATACTCGTCATTTCGAAAAAAATTAACTTTTTGTTGAACTTATCAACGTAAATAAAATATACTATACACCTTGCTGAACTAAACGCTGTTAAGAAATATTATACACCTTGTCGGACCAGAATTATAAATCATGTTAAGAAATAATTGACATCCTGTTTAACGTATAAACGCTGTTAAGATATATCATAAACCTCATCTAACTTATAAATGCTGTACAGAAATACTAACCCCCTTATTTAACTTTATATGTTAGATAACTTGATAACCTTATGTTATTCAAGTTTATAACACCGTTCTGTTCTGTACACCTCGTTTAACTTATAAACGCTGTGCAGAAATACTAAACTGAAGTAAACTTGGTGAACTTACAAACGCCGTTTTGAGAAACTAAACGCCTTGTTGAATTTATAAACGCTAAAAAAATACTAAACACATAGTTGAACTTGTAAACGCTGTTAAGAAATATTACACACCTTGTCGGACTTGACTTATAAATGTTGTTAAGAAATACTAAACACCTTGTCGATATTGAACCTGTGAGCGCTGTTAAGAAATACTAACCACCTTGTTTAACATACTGTTAGAAAATACTTAACTTGTTTAATATGTACACGCTTGCTCACTTCTTTGAAATGTGTTAAAGTGCAATGTTACCTGTTTTATCGTAGGAAAAATAGCGTGCTAGAGATGCTTAGATATTTGGGGTTGCCCGTTGATGGCGCTTTTAGTGGGGCTGTTGAGGTCACATAACTAACGACTGTGCATTTAACTGCGCACGGTTGTTCTTCATGCCACGAAGAAAATGTTTAGATGTGAGGGCATTTCATATTTGACCCCTGGTGACCTTTTAGAGGTCAATGACCTTAATACACCGTATTTATAACAACTGTTCTTAAGAATGCCACTTTCTCATGAATCACGTCTAAGTCACTGGTCTATGGACTTAATTCACGAATCGGCCATATTAAATTGAAAGGGAGGTAAAATATTCATTTTTGGAACCTTCGAAGAGATATTAATCACAGCAATGACATAAAGTTAATTAAAAATAAGTACCAGTCTGCTTTAATGAATAATTTGAATTTGTGATTAAAGATGCCCTAATGTGTTAAGCCACATTAAAAAAAAATAAAGTGAGGCTAAAATGCACAAGTAGTCTGGCAACATCCCATTCAACAGTTCACATATGACGTAGACTTGAGCCATACGAAAGTCTTGCTTTTAAGAACAATTGTCACAATAGAGTATGTAAAGGTCGGTGACCTCTTAAAGGTCAACAGAGGTCAAATATAAAATACTTCTACATTCTGAAAATTGTTTTCATGGCATGAAGAACCAACAAGGGAAGCTTCGTTCTTCAGTCACAAAGTACACAATTCTGTTTCCTATTAAACAACCCCACTATTTAGTATACCGTCACAGGTAATCTATCCGGTTCGTTCGTTTGACGTCATTTCAGTTTAAACCACGCCCGCTGGTGCGCGTGCGTGTATGACGAAGTCACTAACGGCGAACCAGATAGGATTTCAGATGAGCAACAGTGCAAAGTTTTTCAGTGATGGAACCATTTTCGTTACTATCCCTAATCACGACGGATAGAGAACACTAATGCCCCCGCGGTTTCAAGGCTTAATATTAAAAATTGCCGGTTGTGAGTTTGTCTTACAGTCACTATGTGGACATGTGAACAAAAGATGTCCATATAATGCAGGTTGTGTTGACGTTATGTGGATTAAGCCGTGTTCACATAACGTTTCGCCCTCTCTGGAAAACAGGTTAAGAGGCATTTTCAGGTTAGGGTTATCCGTCGCAGAAAGAAGAGAAACATTCAAGGAAATCAAAAAAATGGGGGTTGGAAGAGTTTTCACAGTTTAAGTGAAGATATTTTCTGCACCGAGTTTTCTTAACTACACGAAAACAAATGAATGTCCACATAGCGTATGTAAAACAAACATGTGTGGGTTGTTGGAAGTGTCACGTATTCCTCTCTACTCCGTCTTAGGATTGAGTATGATGGCTCCGCCAATAGCAAAGACTACGGTGAAGACGACGAAGCAGACCAAGTCGATGATTCGGGCGAGTTGCATCAGGAACTAAAACAGGGAGAGACAAAAATGGACACGAAGTTCAAAATCACAGGGAAAAGAAACATGATGACAATCGAAATGACAATGATTACCTATCTATTTGTCACCAAGGGGCAGACGTCTGCACAGTTCCAGCATAAAAAAAATGTACGGCTTTTACCGTGGCAATCTTTGGTGGCGCGCTGTATTTAGGAATCGCCCGTATTGGCCAATGCTGGAATGCCAGGCTGGAAGGATCCATAACAGCCAGCAAGTGGCACCCATCATTAAGTGGGCTAATCCTGCCCAGGCATGACTTAAAAGTCAGACTCGTCTAGCTTATCGACAAAATTGTGTGCTCGATGTTAGACGGGTTATGTATAATATCCGAAGCCTCTTGGGGATGAAGGCAGTGCATGTGCTTAAAAAAGGCAACCGTGTCAACCTTGCCAGTAATCGTAGATAATCTTGTTATACAAAAAGAGAGCAACACACGGAACCTACCAAATTTGGCTTGGGTTGCGCCACGAGCTCCTCACCGTCTTTGGAGGCGTCACCATTATTGTTGCCACTCCCACTCAAGGACCCCCAACTGGAGAGATTCATTGACACCACGCTCTCGATGGCGGCAAAGAAGGCCAAGAACACGCTGAAACAGAGGAAGTCGGCCATGAAGGGGGCGTTGGGACCGCGGATGGGCACAGTCAGGTTGAGAATTGCCAGTTGAAGCAAGAGGCCGAGGATGACGACGGAGCAGAGAACCATCCTCCCACCAGAGAGTGGAGGGATGAGAAAACACACCAGGATCAGAAGTGATGTGATGATAGAGGGCGTCACAACGCGGACCTGGTACTCGCCCACCGTGCGTTTGAATTGGATGCGGTACGACACGTCGATATACTCTTCGTTGGGACAACACGGATACGTAGTCGCAGTCCTAGTCGCTTTGAAGGACAGAATCTCCCACTGGCTGTTGTCACGATGGTATGTCAAGCTGGCTGCTGTCTCATCAATGATAGTCAGATTGATCCTGTTACCGGAATGAGTCCAGGATTGGAACTTAAGGTCGCAGGTATGGACATCGTACGGGTAGTCGTTGAAGTCAAAAGAGCACGGTATGGATAAACGCTGCGGAACGTAGGATCGAACAGTCCCGTCGACAAACGCAGCCACGGTGACATGTTCCTCCTCAATCCTAAACAAACAGTTGAAACAATGTTATTCTCGTCTTGTTTGGTTGACTAAATTCTTTATCAGATTTACGAACTAGCAAATAATTCGTCTTCAAAACATAGATAACAAAAGTAGCGTCGCCTGCGCGGTGTAGCTGCACGTGTACAGTGCTTTGACTCAGCCATACACGGCTTCAGGATACACATGTATTTATTTTAAAGCTACTTACTTAGCGTAACTTGGGACGAGGTCTGGACGCCAGACACTATTTAGTGGTAGACTCACAGAATATATTCCGCTATAGTTTGCAGGGTCCCACTGGAAACGGTGGTCAGACCATGCCTGTAAAATAATGTCCAAAACTCCCTCCAATTAATATTTCCCTCGTGGTGGCGCCATATAAATTTAGCGAGAAGCGACGCCATGAGCACATCAAAATGGGATTGGTGAATTGGTGGCGGTTTATCAACGTTGAACTAGGTAGGGTGATTTTGTAATTTGAAACTTGTTGAACTTATTAATACAAAGATGTACATTTTGAAAATTCTTAATCAAAATAAGATAGTTCGGCATGAATCAAACTGCACATGCGATATCAACATTTTGACTTCTAAATAAAAAGTTAAATAATGAACACAACTTCATAGGGGCGATGGTGACCACATTTACAACAAGATTCGTTTTACGAGAAATTAAAACATAGATTGATTAAGTGGTTGCGCGAAAGTTTAAAGGACTTCTTGATTTTGTTCAAAGTAAGAAGGTTACACTGCACATGCAATGAGTGTATGTGTATAAAGAAAATGCACAATATAAATGTTGGTCACTATATTTTCCCCATTTTTATTGTCTTTATTACCATGAAGCAGCCGTCAAAATGAATGTGGGCAATCAGAAGAGTTATAGTAAAGGGGATAGAGTGGTGTTCGTAGCATTTTGGATATGCACTCTTCAAATACAGGAGTGATTAGTAAAAAAAAAAAAGGAAAAACCAAAACGGTGCGCCCTATTAAGAAAGACAAGTTCTGCATGTAGCGCTTTCCAGATCTATATGGCGGTCCATTTCATAAGCTTTCTTTTAGTGAAAGAATGAATCAAATTGCTCACGTTTTCAGTTATGGAAGTTTTAACGCAAACACCGTTTTGTAATCTTGCCCACGGATCACAATAAAGTTAAATAATACCCGCTTTACCATAAATAAGAAAGGGTGTGTATATGTCTATGCATCTGGATGTCCGAACAAACGATGTCCACATAAACCAGTTTTCAGATACGTTGTAAGGACTTAGGCTACACATGTCCACTCACGCATGTTTACGTTGCATACGTAGTGTGGACATTCCTTTGATTTCGTATAGTTAAGAAAAGCCTGTGAAAAAACTCATCATCACACTGAAAACTCTTTCAACCCATTTTTTTTCTTATTATTCCCTTTAGTGTCTCTCTTCATTTTGCCACCGATGAACCTAGCCCCAAAATACCTCTAAACCTGTTTTCCAGAGAGGGGAAACATTGTGTGGACGTGGGCAAGTCCACACAACGTCGCTGTTACCTGGTTTACGTGGACCTCTTTTGTTCCGAAGTCCACACAGTGAATGTAGTGCTTGTACAAGGTTTCCCCTCTCATGAAAACAGGTTTAAAGTCATTTTCGGTCGAGGTTTATCCGTCGCAACATGAAGAGAGACACTCCATGGAATCATAGTAAAACATTTGCGTTGAAAGATGTTTTCACAGTGTCAGTTTCACAGGTTTTTCTTTATTACACGAAAACAAAGGCATGTTCACACTAGGTGTCCTTGGGTTACTTACCATATCGGAAAAAACGGAAATTCGGAGGATGTTTGCCTTCTCGTCCTGCAATTTTAACCAAAATGAAGAGTTATATCGATATTCGTATAGATCAAAATTAAACACAACATGAGAACAAGTGTATATTATTCTGTTGTTTCAAATATGTATGATGTGATTGATTTTTTTTTCAATACACAAATACAATACACAAGAAAATGCCGGTTTACAATTGGTGCATGCGTCAACGAACACGAACGAATTGCCGACGTCACGGCAAGCTTTGGCGCTGCGAAGTTGGGGGAAAAAAATCAAACGTCGAGCGAATTGCTAAGCGAATGTTTTCTCTATCGAAATTCGCTTCAAAGTCGGCAATGCGATCGCATCATGTCTTTCCCAGTGGTCTCTCTGTCTTGCCGTCGATTGGTCGCGGAGTAGTCTGGTTCCCAAACCAAAAGATTCTATTTCTGACTAATCTTAGGTCAGACAGCCGCCAATATCACCTGACCAGGTAATTAACTGCATCCAGACTCCAACCGGTCTAAAAAAAATACTGTTTATAACCGGCCCGCACACATTTATATACCGTTACTAAAAAAAAAGTTATGTATTCATTGCTTGCATATAAAACATTTGACATTAATCGTACGATGGGCAAGCTATGATGCGTCATGTACCACATTGCATTTTAGAATCTGACGATTCCATGGTGTATTCTAGTCTAGAGGCTAGACGTTGTTATATTGTTTGTACGCGATAGCCCGCCGCGCCGCCGCGATAACCGGCCGCCGCGCGAGGGCGCTATCACGACCAACCGATAATGGCCCCTGTGCTTCGACGGGTTCATGCGTGATAACGGTAGGTTGTGATAGCGCCTTCGCGCGGCGGCGGGTTATCGCGCCGGCGCGGCGGGCTATCGCGTACAAACAATAACAACGTCGAGCCTCTATACAAGGTATATTCCAAATCTCGGCTTCGTCTCCATTTCGGCTTCGCCTGCTTTTTGGGTCCCTAACTTTGAAGATTTCAGCTAAACATAAGTCAATGTTTCCTTAAATAAAAGCAAGTGACTGTGTTTAAAATCTGAAAACGTTTAACGACAAAGTAAAACCGGAGACGATCCATTAAAAAAACCCACGAGAATCTAATTATCATAGAACGGGTCATCAAATCCGGTGGATCACTAATTTCAGTGCAATGGACTTACCACATCCTCGATTGCGCGCATTACCAGGCCAAAAGAAAGTTGGACGGGCGTCCTGGGAATGACCAGCTTGTTGTGCACTTCCATAAGCTTCACAATCAGGTCGTGACGATTGTTGTGTTCCACGTCTGTTAAGAGACAGAGGAAGACAACAAATTATTCTACAAGTACATGTACCTTATAGTTTTGTAAAGGACAAATCTGCGATGGCCCTTTAGCCAACTATCTTTCTCATGACATCGGCTGTCCGTTTTCCGATTTCCATGCTTGTACATTGTAAGGCACCATTTCCCCAAACATTTCCCCTATCAGCCCCACTATTACTAATACTTCTCTGTTTCGCAACGGGAGCCAAGATATCATCAACAGGAATAACAGCAGGGTGATCGTTTTAGCCGATTTTCGGCTTACTTTGACAGATTTTTTGTTAAAAAAACGAGTTTGACAGAAAATTTGACAGAATCATATTTTTGGCAGAATTCTGCAAAAATGGTTATTATACAGAAAAAAATTGTACATTTGAAGCGCATTTAGCAGAATTTTGCCATGACCTTACGGTCACCCTGGCTAACAATGTACATGTATTCGTGTTGTCAATTACGAACCCCCAAGTGCGTGTGGAGTGCAGTTGGGAGAAAATTCAAGCTGGAAGCCGCCGTATCCAAACGCTAAATGAACAGAATTACAATGTATTATGAAAATAATTCAAATAACAGCTATTAAAATTGGCAAAGACAAGCATGAAAAACAAGCCTACTCTGTAACCATGTAGAATTTTACTTGTATCGTTAATGCTCCTGCCCCCCTCTAGAAAAAAATCCTGGCGACGCCCATGAAGACGGATAGTGCCACTCAATAAGTCTAAAAATATGTTTTTTTGTAGGTGTGAAAAATATTTTTTTGTACAGCGGCCGCCACATAATAAGTGGCGGCCGCTGTACAAAAAAAATATTTTCACACCTACAAAAAAATAAGTCTGAATATATTTTGTGTACGTGTGAAAATATTTTTGTGACCCGTTAAGTTACAAACGTTAATCAATGTTTATTGATATTTTGACAAATCTAATAAACTCTGTGTATAGTAACTTCTTGAGGTGATAGATTATGTGTAATTAATCACAAATTAGGAAAAAAAAATCGAAATCACAAAATATCGATTTTCCGATGTTAGTGTCACTTCGTGGTGACGGTGATGTGGCAACCTCTGCCCCATGTGTAGCAACCTCGTTCCCATGGTGTCGAGCAGTACACGCCCACTGGCTGCTCTCTCACCTTAGCACCAAACGTGTCAAAACAAATGTACTTTTGATCAGATATTTTATTTTATTATTTATTTTATTTATATTTAATTTTGGGAAAACACCTGTTTTGACGACATTGTTTTATAACAGGAAACGTACGTGAACCAACTCGTACGGCAGCCAACTCGTACGGTAGCCAACTCGTACGCCAGCCAACTCGTGCTGCGGGCCGAAATTAGCAAATTTAAAGAAATTGAACGATACCATTTCCAGATTGGACGGATGTCAAGAATCGTCGACCATATATAATTTTATCGGCGCTTACTTTTCAGTTGACAGCATTTAATTTCAAAAGAGAACATAATGTGTAATTCTGTTCTTTCCCACCATTACGTAACCCTCACAAATCGGCCTCACAAATCGGCAACCACAAGGCTGGTATGCATGAGCATGGCTCCATGGTATTATTATTGCTCTTTGGTACTTGTTAGCCTACCCCGGCCCTCCTGTACAACATTAATGTACATTGTTGTGTTGCCAGAGATTTTAAACAGGAGAGACCAGATTATCTGCCTGGCCAGTTGATTTGAATTAATCGATCCATGCTGAATAAAAGCCCAGGTACCAAAAGAACCCCGCACGAGTAGCTCTCGTGAAAACTGGGGCCCGGCTTCGGTTAAACTCCAGGGCATCCACCTCACCAGCCTGAATGGCGAGCTCATGCATGCACCCGCCCATTTCGTAACACTGAGCGGTCAATCTTCACAGCATTGGCGGCGAGCCATCCGGGGAATGGGGTGGGGCCCTGGTAAGGGGGAATTTCGCAACCCAAATACTTTTAATTTGGCGGGGTGCCAATGGAAAGTTCCACCAATAATTTATCCGTGTGTGTAGATTTTGTACAAGTGTTTGCTTTGAGTATCCCTAAAGTTCTAAGATATTCTGCCACTATGCCAATGTCATGTATAAACCAAGGGCGGATCCAGGGGGGGGGGGGGGCCAAAGGGGGCCATGGCCCCCAAAAAAACGAGACCAATTTTTTTTTTTGGTATGTGACATCGCAATAAAGGCAGGCAATGAGTACAACACCATCTTTTCCTCAAAAAAAACATTGGTTAAAGTGGTCAGAAATTGCCTCAGATCGCACCACAGAGCATCTAGAATCCAAAAACAGTTCAATCAATTACGTACAATTTAAAAGGTGCACATGGACATGTACTGCATACATTTTGCATCAACTGTTATTTGAATATTGCCCCTCAATCAGATGCCCCTTAAATGCCCCCCCCCCCCGTTATATGAAAGGTGTTTTCACCACATCCCAGTGATATTGCAACTGCCCCTCCTGCTTCCTAGTTGATAATACACATGATTCAGAGTTGTAATGAGTCAATGTGTTTTGTGACTCGAGTCAAGTCGAATAATTTTTAAAAAGCCAACTGAAGTCGAGTCGATATATTCGAAGGGTCAAGAAAGTCGAGTCAAATATTTAGCCCGAGTCGATTCTGACGGTCACGATTTTTGAACATATTACAAATAAAACAAGAGAGAAAGTTATTTGTATCACTGCAGTTAACAAGAAGTGAAACTTTGATTTTATATGGAAAGATTCCCATATCTGGCCATTACTTTTTACCCTGTGCACAAACCGTATGTTAAATTTGACATCAGTCAGGACATATTATCACTTTCTGATGACTGATAGGTCACTGAAGGGAAAAAATAGTGATGGACAGATATGGCAGTCTTTCCAAACAGTTTTCTGATTATTGAAAAGTTCCATGTATCTAGTTGATTAAAAAAAGGAGGGCATACATTTAGCCGGCGTTCGAATCCATAATGAAATCTCCCAAAGCCAATGATAAAACTAATCGGAATTCTTTAAAATTAAAATCCGGTTCCTGGATACAGGACCAGTGGCCGCTGTATTAGCCGAACAACGTGAACATTGACGTGAAGTTGAACTTTTGCACCGTGAGTCATTGCAAATATTTTTTTCCCAAAAGTTTTGCTGATATTTTTGGGAATCAAGTCTTTTTAGCCTTCGCTCAAGTCAAGCCGACTTCTTCTGATGAACGGGGACTCGAGTCGATTGGAGTCATTTACTCGCAGCGGGTCGAGTCATTTACCCCTTATAGGGACTCGTGTTGAGTCACCAACAATTGTGACTCGAGTCATTACTACTCTGATATGACCAATCATTGAACGTATCTCTAGAATTGTCAGTTTGGAAAGAATGTTGCAATCTGACGCTGCTTTTTTCTTCATATATCATCGAAATGACGGTCACCCATTGCAAAAAATGATGGTAAGACGTGAATCTGGCACTGAGAAACATTTTCAACTGTAGAAAATACTTTTAAAAAAATCTTGACTCTACAGATTGACTTTGCACGCAACCGCTTAAGTAGCGTCAATTTGCAGCATTCGTTCCGTAAGTTTTCCACAAACCTGCATTCGCTTCACTGCTCTTCACATACAGCAGACACAGCCCCAGAACCACCAACAGAGCACCATCGCGGAACGCCATTTTACTTTCCAACTTATTTTGTTGTGGGTGAGACACTGAGACTAATACAAATCTCTAGTACTGATCATGCAAACCTCACCCATCCGCGACGTTACACTATTTGTTGTCAACACACGCAACACGTAGTTTTTTATTCAAGAAAATGGGCCTGGGTCAGCGCGGACCATACTATTATGCTTAAGGGGTAATTCGCTAGTGCCCCCGCCCTGCAAACAGTCCTGTTTGCAGGGCGGGGGTACGAGCGAAAAGGGGGTAATTAATAGTATTATACATGTATAATGAACCAACAGAAGGCGGCCGTTGTGCGAATCCGGCATGCACGCTTGACAACCTTATCCCGCACACCCAGTACCCATACTTAAAAATGGCATAGTCCAACCTCCTCGTGTGAGGGCGGGGCTAATATGCAGCAATGACAAAGCTGCCAGCAAGCATCGTTTGTCGTCCGATGGAGCTTCCGAAGATGGGTCGTTTGCTTAAATTAGTCCTCTAAGTTTTTCGACTCTGAGCAGTGGTCCTTGGAATACTTTCTTCGTGGTCACGACGTTTTCCCGGATTTGCCGCCGACTGGTTATTTGAAATCCATTATTTTCCAGACAGCTCCATTTTGCTCGTGTGCTGATATGCTGATCTAAGCTCATTGCACAAATATACTAGCCAGAGTCCACGTCTACAAAAATTGTACATGCCAACTTTGCAATAAGGCCACAGACCCAGCTAGGCCATAACTAACCTTCACTTGTGACTTGGCACTGAAACAATAAAGACCTATCATAAGTTATGATGGGATTCCAGTCTGTGTGTAAAGCGTCTGTAATATCAAACCTCACACTTAAAGGGAATGTACAACATTTGCTTTTGCTGCAATTTTCAGAAATAAATGGATTTGGCGGATTAGTAAGTTATAGAAAATATTGTTAAAATGACTGAATTCACGTTTTGGTCTTGAAGATGCTGGAAAAACCAAGAAAACCTATCATTTTCTTGTAGTCTGGTTCCCTGACCCCACTTAAGATGAAACGGAGCAATTAATACTCTTTGGGGAACTGTAAGGTCGAGAATAAGTCTAGCGCAGGCTTGTACCCCTTCACAGGTGGGTAATCAATTGCAAAGAAAAGTCAGAATAACTTGATATGAAAAAGTAGGAAAAATACAGTTTTTCGTGAAAATGTCAGCACACCAGGAGCCACGATGTTAAAGGATGCTTTAGACTGTCATCACCTAACAGTTCAGTAAGGTATTTCGTGATAATTTGATCATTTCGTTCTTTAATGTTTGCAAATGTTGTATCTTCCCTTTAAAACAGCTCGGAGCTGCTGCGGCGGTGTTTTTATTTGCGGCAGTCGTCAATGGTCATTATTATTCAGCTGGTTCAGGGGCTGCGGAACTGGAGAGGGGGAGGGCACTTGCCCCTCAGATTTTCCCAGGCCAACAAAAGAATATGAGCGCGATATATACAAATACATTTAAAATAAAATCTTCTCTCTTGTAATGGAAAACTGCCCCTCAAAAACACAAGTGCCCCTCTCGCATTAATAAGATTGTGCACCTTCTCGAGATGGAAAACTACCCATTGAAAGCACATATTCCCCTCTCGCAATAATATCCTCTCGAGATGGAACATTGGCCATCAAAAACAATAGTGCATCTCACGATAACTTCTCGAGATGGAAAACTACCCCTCGAAAGCCCACATACCCCTCTAGGCAACAATAAAGTTGCGCCCCTCTCGAGATGGGAAAATTGGCCATCAAAAACAATAGTGCATCTCACGATAACTTCTCGAGATGGAAAACTGCTCCTCGAAAGCACAACCTAATATTAGTGCCCCACTCGCAACAATAAAATTATGCCAATGGAAAACTGGTCTTTAAAAATAATAGTGCTCCTCCTCACGTAAATACAATGGCCAATGAGCTGGCCATCAAAAGCAACAGTGCCCCTCGCGCAATAAAAAATAATGGTCTTTCTATAATAGTCAAATTCAGGGTGTGCGGTGTGTGCCGAAGGCCCGCGGGCGGATCCAGGGGGGGGGGGGGGGGGGGTGCAATGAGGCAATGCCCCCCCCCCAAAAAAAAACCCCACGAATCCGAATTGTTTTTTGTTAAGTCACAATAAAAAGGCATGGCGTACTCCACCATCTTTTCACCAATATTGGTTAAAGTGGTCACAAATCATTTTGCCTCAGATCGCAACACAGAGCATCTACAATCCATTTTCAGGGTCCCGAACTCCACGCCATGAATTTGTGGACCCCCCCCCCCTCAAAAAATTGTGTTCTGGATCTGCCATTGCGGAGGCCGAAGGGGTCTCGCTTTCACACCGACGGAAGGTGCCCCTTTTTCGGGGTGCGTGATGTGATTGGTTGAAATACGATGTAGGCCTACGCTGCAAAACAAAAATACGCGTTCCGGTCGGCCAGGCACAAAGCCATAGCAATTTTTACGCACAACTCGACCAAAAAGAAAACCACTTTTTAATAATCTCATTTTGTAAGACCAAATAATTTTAGTTTTATGTCGTATTACTAGTTCTGTACCAATAGTTTTTGTTATTTAACTCCTATCGTTGTACTTGTACTTGTAATTAATTGTAACTGTAATTGTAATTGTAATTGTTCTTTATTACAGTGGGGGTCTCCACTCGACAAGCTTATGCTTTTTGGAGACCTCCATCCATCCATCCATACATACACAATGTATGTGTTGGGAAAAGTTAAAGATTTGATTGATTGATTGATCACAATGACCACCACCCCAAAACCTCACGCCGACAGTTGGGCCAAGGCTGGGGCGGACGGCCATTGACGAACGCCTTGACCGAGGCTACAAAAACTGCAAAGAAAACAAAATAGTAATTAAACTGTCCTGCGCGCAATCTGCGTGAACTGTGCTAACAATGTGACGCTTAAAGTGCCAGGTCAGCTTAACCAGGTCAGATAAGCAGGTCACGTGACATCCTTCAAGAATCAGATTGGTTTACAAAAATATCGCGTCCGGCGAAATCGGAGTGCTGCCCGTCCGCGAATTTTTTTTCCCAAGCGAGATCGGACAATTTCAAAAGAGGGCGCTTTCACTGCGCCATGCATAATTCATGATGTCCGTGGCTTTAGAGAATAAGTTATATAAGAAGGAGTAATGGTGTTTAAATCATCAACGACTGGCGACTGATTCGTGGGCTGGTTGGAAGTAGTCCCCGTGTGCTCTGGTTCTCGTATTTTCATTAAATTAATGTATGACGTTTGGGTTAATTTGTTGGAATGTCTCTTGTACAAGGTGAATAAAATACGGAATGGTTCACAGTGCATGACTGTGTTAACATTTAGCCCTCACCTTCCCAAATCCTCCAACATCCTCTTTGCAAAATGGACGATTTTGCAGGATTGAGGCTTTTTGGACAAATAAAAAATGTGCGTTCAGAGGATGCACCGTATCGAGATTTTGGGCCGGACTTTGTGACGGTGCTCAGCCTATAGCCACGCACGAATTTAAATCTAGCTTTTACTTGAAACCCTCCACACTGCTCCAAGATGTCACTGGCCCTACCTCAACATAATATTGACAGTGATTGCTGGAGGATTTTGCAGAAGTGGGACAATTGTTTACCCCTCCAAGGACCACATTCAAGAAATAACGGAGGATTTTGCATGATTGAGGCATAATGCTTTGACATGGAGGCAGTTGGAGGAGTTTGCAGGATTGGGGTTGCAACTTGCATCCTAGCAACAATGCCCAGGGAGTTGGAGGGTTAATAACATGACGAACCCAAAACCATTATGTCAGTCTGCTGTGTACAAACGCCAGAATATTTATAACATATGTTTTCCTGATCAATTCCTCAAACAAAAACTGTATTCACATTCATCTTGAAAGAGGCCGGTTTGAAGTGAACCAGCTCCCTGTTGTCAATCCATTTCAGACGTTCAAATTTGTTTTCACCTGACATGTTTCAAGTTGAACACATCCTGTGGAAGTTCTGTTATTCAGTTAAGGCTGAATTATCAATCGATTTGGCAATCGGTTCAATTGGTTCAGGGTTATTTGCACGGACGGGATTCTTATTTTCGTTTGCATTCCCGTGCATATTCTATATCTGGTACTTTCTGCATTCAAAATGAGAAAAACGAAGGCAAGATGCGAGATTTTCAGGTGTTTTGACCTGTTCATGTGTATCATTCTACTTTGTTCAGTTTCGAAGTGTCTGTTTATATCTGTCTTAATTTTTTATCTCAAGAAACAAACATGTAAACTAATGATACGAGACAATTAACCATGAAAGTCGACTTAAGGCATAATCAATGTGCATTTTGGGCTCGAAAACACCTCTGAATGTAATGATCGATCAATCAATCAATCCACTGATCTTACTTTATAATACAAAACAATATGCCACGAAAATCATAGCATTACAATATGTGGATGGGGGTCTCTAAAAAGCAAAGCCTAAACTTCGTGGATTACCCCCGCACCAAATAAATTCCACAGGTAGTACTTAGGCCTACTACATGTAGCACAGTGAGCTACTCTCCTGCACGTTGAGACCAAAATAGAATTTACACAGACACCAGATTATAAAGCTGCCTTGCCAGTTGATTTGAATAAATCAATACATTTTGAAAGCCCCAGGTTGATTCCTTTGTGTGAGTAGTACCCCGGTCCGCAAAGTAGCTCTCGTAAAAATATGGGCCTCTTCTGTTAATTTCCTCAGTGGTATGGCATGCATAGCGCTAGCAAGGTCACTCGTACCACAGAGAAAACTACGTTTGAAAGCTTTAGTAACTACATTGTATGAGATGACAAAAAGTCTGAAAAGCGAGTGAAATGCACCGTATCGTTGAATAAATGGTGTTTTTTTTGCAGCCCGAGTCGTCAATCTTCTCACAGCTTTTGCTTTGCAGTAATCATCCCAGGGGCGATGGGGTGCATGGGGCCCTGGTTAGGGGGGATTGACACCACAAACGCTTTTGGGTTGGCGCGCCATAGCAATGGCGATGTTCCATTAAAGGGAAAATACAACATTTGCAAACATCAAAAAATAAAACTACCAAATCATTTTGAAATACCTTGCTGGACTGTTAGTGAATGACAGTGTGAAGCATCCTGTAAAATCATGGCACCTGGTATACTGTCATTTGGCTTTTTTCAAATACTGGCCCCAATTGACCATCGTACTTGTTTGCAATCGATTACACACCTATGAACGGGTACAAGCCAGCTAGACTGGTTCCCTGACCTTACAATTCCCCAATGTATGTAAACTGCTCTGTTTCTTCTTACATGGAGTCAGGGAACCAGACTACAGGAAAATGATTGTTTTTCTTGGTTTTTATAGCATTTTCGATCCCAAAACCTCAAAAAAGTCAGTGTAACTATATTTGCTATATATTTCCAACCCCCCAATTCCATCCATTTCTGAAAATTACAGCAAAAGCAAATGATGTATATTCCCTTTAATAAATATATCCAAGTGTAAATAGATTTTGTTTTTGTGTTTGCAACCTCCATGGTGCATTGAGCTTGCCAAATCTGTTTGAACATTGCCCCCTCAAATCAGATGCCCCCTCTTTTTTGAATTAGATTTTGACCAATCAACGGGCGCTTTCTATATCGGGTCTTTGGTCATACACCGTCATAGACATGGATAAAAAAAGTACCCTATACACAGCAACAAAGGCTGTGGTCACGCGCCCTGTATTATGTAACGCAATACGCAAGAAAATCCTACAGAGTCACGAATTAGAACAATATACATGTATATATCTTCTACGATAAAAAGAATGACCATGACCAGCAATAATTGTTATGGGAAGAATTGTCGTACTTTTCATTGTTAAGAAATACTACACACCTCGTTAAACTCATAAACGCTGTTAAGAAATACTAAACACCTCGTTAAACTCATAAACGCTGTTAAAACAAATACTAAACACCTCGTTGAACTCATAAACGCTCTTAAGAAATACTAAACACCTCGTTGAACTCTAAACGCTGTTAAGAAAATACTAAACACCTCGTGGGACTTATAAACGCTGTTAAGAAATACTGAACACCTTGATTCATTTATACAGGATCTTAAGAAATATTAAACACCATGTTTATTTAATAAACGTTAAGAAATACCATAATCCCTGTCTAACTTATAAAGGCTGTGCAGAAATGCTAAACCCCTTGTTTAACTTATGAACGTTGATAAGAAATACTAACCTTGTTTAACTTATAAATGATATTAAAAAATACTGCACACCTTGTTGAACTCATAAATGCTGTTAAGAAATATTGAATTTCTCGTTAAACTTATAAACGCTGTTTTAAATATACCAAACACCTTGTTGAACTTATAAACGCTGTATATACAGAAATACTAACCTCGTTTAACTTACAGACGATATTACGAAATACTGAATACCTTGTTGAACTCATAAACAATGTTAAGAAATATTTAACACATCTTGTTTCACTTAAAAACGCTGTTTAAAAAAAATACCAAATACCTTGTTGTACTCATAAACGCTGTTAAGAAATTTTAAACACCTTGTTGAGCTTATAAACGCTGTACAGAAATGCTGAACACCTTGTTTAACTTATAAACGCTGTTAAGAAATACTAAACAAAATTATACACGCTTGCTAACTTCCAAGAAACTGTGTTAAAGTGATGACACCTGTTTTTATCGAAGGAAACCGAGCATGCAAGAGATACATTGTTTTGGGGTTACCCGTCAGTGGCGCTTTGGTGTGACGTCACACTGTACTAGGATTTCAGAGGAGCAACAACGCAAATTTAAAAGTTTTAGTCTCAGTGATATGCAACTGTGTGGCATTATTTTGTGAACGGTTTTCGTTATATAACTTAACTAATCTTGACGGATCGAGAGCATTAATGCCCCCGTTTTCAAGGCTTAATTTACAATGTGCCGGTTGTGTGCTGTTTGAAGTGTCTCGCATTCCTCTCTACTCCGTTTTAGGATTGAGTATGATGCCCCCACCGATAGCAAAGGTGATGGTGAAGATGACGAAGCAGACCAAGTCGATGATTCGAGCGAGTTGCATCAGGAACTGAACAGGAAAAGAGAAAAATGGACAAGACGTTCAAAATCACAGTGAAAAGAAACATGATTACGATCGAAATGGCAGCGGTTACCGATATGTTTGCCACCGAGGGTCAGACGTCGGCACAGTTCCTGTATAAAACATGTATACGGCTTTTACGTTAGAAGCTTTGTTTGCTGATGACGTCATGCCATTATATGCTAAATATCGTCATCGTGATATTAGCTCTCAAATTAACTATATCCTTATTATTGGCCTGAACATTATACAGAGCGAGGTCGGTATGACTTTCATTGGCAAGGCGATTGCGAATTACAAATGCGCGATACTGAACATGAACAATCTTAACGGTCAAAAGTGGTCACCAACACTTATGGCTGGCTATCAGTTGTATACAGTCCATCGAGGCCATTTCTGCTTTTGACCAAGTTTGACTCGGCTATTCGACCAATAGTCAACATCTGCCTGATTTGAAAGACTAGAAGTCCATTAAAACCGGCGAAGCACCCACAATAAGGCTTGTCCTGAATAGGCTATGCATGACTGAAAAGTCAGACTAGCTCGTCCAGCTTATGGACAAAAGTGTGTGTTCAATGTAAGATGATCTACATGTATATGTGTATGACATAGGCCTCTTTGGAGATGAAGGCAATGCGTGTGCTAAAACAAGACAACTTGTCTACCTAAATTGCCAATGATCGTAGATAAACGTCTGTTATACAAAAAGACAGAAACACACGGAACCTACCAAACTTGGCTTGGGTTGCGCCACGAGCTCCTCCCCGTCTTTGGGGGCGTTACTGTTGTTGTTGTTGTTGTTGCTACTCCCACTCAAGGTTCCCCAACTGGAGAGATTCATTGACACCACACTCTCAACGGCTGCAAAGACGGCCAGGATCACGCTGAAACAGAGGAAATCTGCCAGGAAGGGGGCGTTGGGACCTCGGATGGGCACGGTCAGGTTGAGATGGTACAGTTGAAGTAAGATGCAGAGGATGACGACGGAGCAGAGAACCATTCTCCCACCAGACAGTGGAGGGATGAGAAAACACAGCAGGATCAGAAGCGATGTGATGACAGAGGGCACCACAGCGCGTATCTCGTACTCGCCCACCGTGCGTTTGAACTGGAGACGGAACGTCAGATAGATGTACTGCTCTGGGGAAGGTGGAAAAATATCCACGGTCTTGTTCGCTGTGAAGGACTGGATCTCCCACTGGCTGTTGACACGATGGTACCATGTGCCGGCTGCTGACGCCCCACCAAGAGTCAGATTGAGCATGGAACCGGGATTGGTCCAGGATTCCACCCGAATGTCGCAGGTGTGGGCATCGTACGGGTAGTCGTTGAAGTCAAAAGAGCACGGTATGGCCAGACGCATCGGAAGGTAGTGCCCGACAAACCCATCGGGAAACACACGCAAGTTGATGTCATCTATCTCCTCAACTCTAAATAAACAGATGAAACAAAGTTTGTTTTTCATCTAGTTCGCTTGACAAAAGTCCATTTTAAGATTTCCTCTGCGAATAAATAAATTGAGAAAACTTTATCTATATAAATTTCAACCTTGTTTGTACAAAGCTCCTGTACATACAAGTAATACAATACGAGATTTATACAAAACTGCAAATAATTTGTCTTCGAAACGTACATAATAAAATAGCGTGACCTACGCGGTGTTGCTAGCTGCACGTTTACAGTGGTTTGACTCAGCCATACACAACTTCAAGATATATTTACTTACTGCGAGTACAGCAGTTCGAGGTCTGGATGCCAGATAGCTTTTTTAGGTAGGCTCGCAGAAAGTATACCGCTATAGTTTGCTGGATCCCACTGGAAACGGTGGTCAGACCAAAACTGCAAAATGTAAAAAACAATGTTCGCAATATATTCCCTCCAATGAATGTTCTCCCTCTTGGTGGTGCTATCTAGCGAGAAGCGACTTGTAATTTGGAAATAAACTCTTCAGACACCGTATAACTTGGTTCCATCTACGACCCAAGCTGTCGGGTCCTTTTCGGATTGTTTAACTAACAATAATCGTGGATTCAACTGGTTTGCCCGTTGGATACTTACCACCGTTGCGAAAGCGGAAATTCGGAGGATGTTTTCCTTCTCGTCCTGCAATTAAACCGATCCAAAACAGCTTTACTCTTAGAAATATAGACATGAATATACAAACGAACACTTTTTGTAGTTTCAAATCTTTTTGATTTGAAGGATTTTTTTCAAAAGCGCACAACTACAGTATACAAGTAAAATAATGCCGGTTTATGCTTGGTGCATGTGACAACGAACACGAACGAATTCCTGACGTCACGGCAAACCTTTGCGTCAACACAAATTCAACTCGGGCGAATTGCGAATCGAATCTTCTTCCCCGAAATGTGCTTCAAATTCGGCAATGCGATCGAAAGTTTTTTCCCCCAGTAGTTTCAACTCTCCCAGTATTCCCGTTGATGGGTTACTTGTGCATGGAGTAGTCTGGTTCCCAGATGAAAAGGATTCCGGCTATTTCTGACTAATCTTAGGTTAGGCAGCTGCCAAATGTCACGTGACCAAAACGGGAGGGTTTCCGAAATAGTCCGGAGTTTACTGCATAGGCGCCCGGGAATTTCCGGATAGACAAAAGGTTGTATTTACCTGCCATACTTGTTGAATACTATTGTAAATTGTTATAATTATATTCATTGCTGGCATTTAAAAAAAAATGACATTGAATAACGACTTTGTGTACTCTGATCTTACGAGCTGCGAGCTTTGCTGCGTGATGTACTATTTAGAATTGACAACGGTTAGGATTCCAAAACTGAAAACTCCATTTCGTCTCCATTTCGGCTTCGCCTGTTTTGGGGTCCCTAATAATATAACTTTGAAGGATTCAGTTCAACATAAGCCAATGGCTTCTTACAGCAATATGAAAGTGTATGATATATGAAGCAAGTGAATTTCTTTAAAATTGTATCTGAACATAATTGACATGGGAATCCAATTTTCGAGGAACGCTTTACGAAATCCGGACTAGGCCGGTACCACTGACTTACCACACCCTCGATCGCCAGGAGGTCTAGTTTGTAGGAAACTTTTAAGGGCGTGCTGGGGATGACTAGGGGATTGTGCGTACCCAACAGATGGGTCATCAAGTCATGACGGCTGCTGTGTTCCTTGTCTGTGTGGAGGGAGAGGAAAACAACAAATTGGTCTATCAGGATCGGGAAGGTCATGGGCGTCAAACGGTGGGGGAAGGGGGGACAAGGCCCTCCCACTTTTTAAAGTGGGGGGATATCATATCGTTTGTCCCCCCCCCCACTTTTGTCGTCCCCGAATAAAAATTGTTGTCAAGCTCAGAATAGTTAATTTAAAGACTCCAAACTCGAAAATAATGTTTAAAAGATGATGTTTTGCTCACAAAAATTGGTTTAAGTTGTCAAAAATTGCCTCAGATCGCACCACAGAGTGTCTAGAATCCAAAAATTTTCCGGGGCCAACCCCACACCGGTAGGGCTTCGCGCTTCGCACTCGCATTAGTGCTGATCAAGGAATGCCCCCGGGCCCCCCACTTTTGAGAAGCGATTGACGCCCTTGAAGAAGGTTAACAAAAGATTTGGAAATTGTCAGTCTTTCACGTCAGTGACGTCACACTATATTTGCAAGTTTCCAGTATGCAGATGCCTTATACAAAACAATTGTACAAAGGCCTTTTTCGAGGGTGATTTACTTAAGATCACTGCACCAAAAAAAAATTATGGCAAAGTTTAGAACTTTTGCACGTTGATATTTCTATTCAAGGTTCCGGAGGTGCGCTAAGGTAGAGGTCAACTGTCAGGCTCTATTGCCTTTATTCAAAGTGTCGAAAATCGATTAACCCTTGCTCTGGTTGAAAGAAAAAAATGCGCCCCCATGACCTAACAATAACAACCCAATGAATAACGAGAAACCCTAAAATGAAAGCGGTCACACTCTTTTTTATCTGTAAAAGTTGTTTGTACCAAACTATTTCGTGTCGAGCACTAAAAGCGAAACTGCTCGGTCAAAGTAAACAATACCACAGGTGTGCGCATTCTGCCAGTGTGGTGGGCATAATAGACCTATAAAGTGAGGATAAAAGGTGATTATATCCCCTTGGATATTAAGGGAAAGCACAAGCAAGCAGACAACCCAACAAGCAGACGAACAGACCCAACACCTTAACACCCCAGCAAGCCAGTGCAGCCAGCCAGCCAGCCAGCATTAAATGAAGCAAGCACTCAAGCACGCAGGGGAGCAAGCAAGCAGGCGAGCAAGCCAGCCAGCCAGCCTGCATGCAATCAAGCAGGGGAGGGAGCAGGCCAGCCAGCCAGCCAGCCAGCCTGCATGCAATCAAGCAAGCAGGGGTGCAGGCCAGCCAGCAGCCTGCATGCGATCAATCAATCAAGCAAGCAAGCAAGGCAGCCAGCGAGTATGCAATCAAGCAAATAAGCAAGCAAACAATTAATCAATCAAGTGTCCCACCTCGTAATTTGAGAGTCGAAAAACATTGTGGAAACGCGCTCTAAACCTAATTGATTCCTACTTGTTTCTGGACAGCAAAAGAATTGCATGCTCTGCGCACACCTTTCCGATATTACTGGATCCCCGCACCACTGTTTTTTTCACTGTTCGGTTTAATATTTCCCGCACACAAGCCTGACTCCGTTCTATATATGTTCCCCAATATGACCCCAAATACTGATGTTCCCCAACCCTAACCCTATAACCTTCAATTCAATTCAAGAAGACATTTATTCCACACTCTTTAAAGAATACATCCATAAATAAAACAAAGACTGGTAAATAGCAAAATAACAAAATCAATAAATTTGACTCAAAAGTAATAAAAGTAAAATGCGCTTTGAAGAAATGATAACTTATTTCAATATATGAACAAGAGAAAGTAAGGAGTAACGTTCAAGTTAACCCTAACCCAATAGCGTGTCCTGCTTTTGATGTCAGGTGGGAAACCGCACATCCACGCTGAAATGTTTTTTTTCTCCGGACACTTGGCCTCCGTAAAATCAAATACCCATACCCTTTGCGCGAATTCGTGAAATGCTTTTGGCCTATTTCGTCCATTTGTGAAAACACTGACGAAGTGTGCGCTTTATGTTTCCCAATAGTTCCAAGATATCCTGCCACACTTTTGTCGTGTAAATGCAACAGTTTCCTGCGTGAAATCGACGTAAAACTTAAAAGGCGTTTATTGGCATGTGTACTAATGCATACTTAATTTGAACATTGCCTCCTCAAATTAGATCCCCCTCTTTTTTTCGAATCTCCTAAGCTGCTTGTCCCCTCCCTCCCCCTCCCCTCCCAAAGTTGTGACAAGAAATTGCCCTTCCTGCTTCCTATTTGATAATTCACAGGGTTGTACAATGTGTTGCATACATTCCAAATATTCGGGACACTGGGGGTCTACCCGATGTTCCCCAATACCGATGTTCCCCGAAATCCTTAGGATTAGGGTTAACGTTAGGGTTAGGGTTAGGGTTGGGGAACATCGGTATTGGGGACCATAGGTATTAGGGAATATATGCACCCCTTTTCTTGCGATATCCACACACCGTGACATTGCTGGGAGGACAGAGGCAACATCAGCGCTACCACAGCCAGATTCGGCTTGACCACCTGCAGCAATTGCAACAACAGGACTGGGCTGTACAACCACAGCAGGCGCTGCAACTCTAAGAAGGACTGTCCTACGGCGCAAAACTCTATTGTATCTTGAGACAGACGGATGCCAACAGAAGAGTAAACGGGGTAAAACAATGACGGCCTCACCTTGTGACTCTGCACCTTCGCCGCCCTTCACATACAGCAGACACAGCCCCAGAACCACCACCAGAGCACCATCGCGGAACGCCATTTTGGTTTCCAACTTATTTTTTGTGTGGGTGAATTAACTTAAGTATTCATCACCACCGTCCACCTCCCGTCAGCGCGAACCATATGCTGTTATGTGTATTTATTGCTTTGATGTTGGTGAAAAAAAACTTTTTTCGCAAAAGTATTGATCGTGCAACCGCGCCACCAAAGTATGGCATGCAAATGTAACACTTAATACCTAAATAGAGATATCTCTATCTTAATAATGATATCTCTATTTTAAATAGTATAGAGGTATCTCTTTTTTCCAATAGAGATATCTCTATTTTCAATTTTAGATCTCTATTTCAAATAGAGATACATGTGTCTCATTTAGCAGGGGCGGATCCAGAATTTTTGCGGGGGGGGGGGTTTCATCAGCATATCATGGCTGAAATGTAGACAGGTTTTTTTGGTCCGGACACTTGGCCTCGTAAAATCAATATGGGGGGAGGGGGGACTCGTATCATACTTTCAATGGGGGCGCTGTTCAAATCCGACGATTTTAACTCTGTATTACAGAATAGTGTACAAATACCCTCTAAAAAAATATAATTTGTGCCCAGGCGGAAAAATAATTAACAGTTTAGTTTTTCGGGGTGTCAGAGCGGGGGGGGGGGGGGGGGGGGTGTTTTCGCGGTTTTTTTTGTAATAAATTTTGGACAGAGCTGGGGGGGGGGGGGGTTGACCCCATCTGCGCCTGATTGGAAATAGAGATATCTCCTCTCTATTTGCAATAGAGATGAATCTTCTCAATTGACATAATATCTGTATCTCTGTTTCTGATGCGGATATCTCTATTTGAAATAAAAAATATCTCTGAATAAAATAGACATATCTTTATTTTAAATAGAGATATTTCTATTTTTAATAGGGATATCTGATAGAGATATTTTCTTTTTGAAATAAAGATATCACTATCAGAAATAGAAATACATGTAACTCTTTTAGAAATAGCGATATCTTAATTTTGGAACTTAATGTTCAGTTTGCACGCCATACGCGAAGCTGAGCGATGACTCTTGTCGACATAGCCTACTTGTGTTCCGTATTGTAACGCTCTCCATTACATGAAGGCCTATCTATTGTTGTCGGCTGTGTATTATATTTTGCCAGAAAGAGCTGCCTATATGCAAGGCCGCAGGTGATTTTTTTTTCTCCAAACGATATCCGCATGGGGTGCACGCTATGACGTTTTGGACTTTATTGATTATAAAATCATGAGAAAAAAATATAAAAATTGGGGAAAAAAAAGAAGAGTTCTATAGTAATGAAATTCGGACTTTATTTCTCTATTAAAAAGTCCTCCAAAGCCTCAGATTAGAAAAGAAAAACACTCGGGTAAAAATGGTGATTCGAAATCACGATCCTATCCAACTGAGCTATCGAACTGCTCGACAAATCCTGGAAATTCATGGTAATAGACGTACGTATCATAAAAGTATCGTAGAGGGCGCTCAACATGTATTGCGGATGTTGTTTGGGAAAACATAATTCGCCGCCCGGTGAGATACGGTCAGATCGGTCCGAATTTTCTGCACACTTTTGTTGGGTGACACGACGATGATCCGATGAACTGGCCAGATCGGAAAGGTGTGCGCCGGGATAGACTATTATCATGTTGCGGCCATCATGATGTGTTCCCATTCAAATCAACGTAACCAAAGCGAGGCCGGAAGGAAAAATAGTCTGGTTCCTTTTTGCACAAAAAAGGTTGTCATTCAGGACAGTTATTGGATACAGGGAACATGACTGAAAAGGTGGCAGCATGATAAGGGTCTATAATTCCTGCTATTCTGTGAAGCTCAGAAATCGCTATTATGGCGCATGGCCTCAAATGGAATTTCAGCTATGTTGGGATTAAAAAGTGCACAGACCGAGGGTCGATCTATTCTAAACTCAAATAAGATTGAACTTTATATGAAAATTAAAAAAAGACAGAGAACAAAAGAAAGACACGTGAAAAATCCACTGCTTGATCCAGACTCAGTTTCGTTAGATCAGGGTCCCTGCTAAGCACAAACATTTGCTTAGCATAAAGAGAGTCTGGCTTATAAAAGCAGGTTACCAGCCAAACACTCCACGTGATTACTAAGCACACAACAGCTGAATAACACGAACAATATATATCACACGGAAATTTGGTTGGTAACCTGCTTTTATAAGCCAGACTTTTTTGTGCTAAGCAAATTTTGTGCTTAGCAGCGCCGTGCAATTTGACCCAGTGCAGTGACACAGTACACGGGACAATGCATAGTACACGCAACCTCGTCCCCAGGGTGTCGAACAGTACGCGCCCATCACTACCTGCTTTCTCACTCTGGTATTGGATCATTTGCATGTGCAAGATTTTTGAACACGTATGCAAATGAGAAATAGTCTGGTGCCTGAATATGCGTTACATTGGCGTTTGTTTTTGTAAGTGGTGTCTGGGTAAAAACAGAGTCAATTCGTCGTAGCGCGAGCAAGGCGTGAGTTACGAAAACACGATTTTTTAAATTAAACTGTTACGATCTTATCGAGACAACATGCAGTATCATACTTCATATTAATATGAACAAATTGGAAAGGAAATTACTATAATTTTCGAGAAGGCGTGGACGAATGATCGCGAAAACACGTACCGCACGTTGTGAAGGATAACACCAAGTACACGATAAAAATGCATTGATAGCCAATTGCGGTATCGAATCAGGATGCAGGAAGAAAATTTCCTATCCAGGGTTTACTATTGGAAACGAGGTTGGAAATAAAGTAAGCACTGGGGACGAGGTTGAAGTACACGCGGTATGTATGGCATGTACTGCATGGTCATACTGGCTATTCATAGCGCCCACCTTGATTGTCAAGCTTTTAATGGTAATCTTTTCTAATGGTCAATTGCATATTTGGTAAGTTTTATGCCCCCCCCCCAAAAAAAAGTATTGTGTCGATAAATGATTTTATAGGGGTTTTTCTATAAAAAAAAAATACAATTTAAAAAGTGACAAATCCTGGAGACAAAAATTGAGAGAAAATTACCAGAATGTATTCTTAATGGACCGCTTAAGCTTACTGCCTTAAGACCGGTGTTGTAGTCGAGACCGGATAGCCCGAGACCAACACCAAGACCGAGACCTGAAGTTTCCATACCGAGACCGAGACCGGCCCCTTCAAGGCAGACCAAGACCGAGACCGATATGGTCCGAGACCGAGACCGATATGGTCCAAGACCGAGACCGAGACCGAGACCGAGACCGAGACCAGCCCCTTCAATGCAGACCGAGACCGAGATAACCTTGGTCAAGGCGCTAGTTGTTATTTATCCGGCCGTAACGCGGTAAACGATATCTTCGCTAGCGCTATGCATGCAGTCATATGTCTATGCATGCGGTGCATTAAAAATACAGCGCGAACAGTGACCTCACGCGGCCACTATTTTTATGCAAATCAGTTGGACCCAATCTAGCGCCTTGGTTCAATCGTCCATGTGAGGTTTTGGGGGTGGTGCTCATTATGTTAATAGCCTTAGCTGACCTAAAATGTCATTTTCGTATTGGTCGATCGTTGCGAGGAAACTTGCAGAGTGAAACGTGGCACCGTACATAATCCATACACGTACACGTTGTGTGTCTCTGCACACGGCACCAATGCACAAAAACTGTGGTTCCTGTCATGTCCGCAAAAGGCGAATGGCTGCAAATAATTTGATGACGTCCGGATTTACCAAGGTGTGATTGGACACTCCACATATTAGCCCCACCTACACTTATGTATTCGCAAAACATAAGCTTTTGCCGACGATTGAACCAAGGCGCTAGATTGGGTCCAACTGATTTGCATAGAAATGTTGGCCGCGTGAGGTCGCTGTTCGCGCTGTACTTAGCACCGCATGCTTAGCGCTAGCGAGGATATCGTTTACCGCGCTACGGCCGGGATTAATAACAACTAGCGCCTTGACCAAGGCTAAGACCGAGACCGATATGGTCCGAGACCGAGACCGAGACCGAGACCGCGGACAATAAATAACAATAATCTAAATAAATAACCAAGACACATAATTACAGCTGAACAGTCTATCCTTGAGATGATGAATGTTGAAGGCAGGGATATGAAGGAAGTGTTTGAACACTAGAAATCACTTGTACTAGTTCCTGCTTGTGTCATGCGAGTACTCTTCATGTTTGCTTCATACCTTAAATTTCGCACTGTGCGAAAATGTTTACTTATCTTTTTGCAATGTTAAAACTTGACAAAAGTAAAAAGTTTAAGGTGGATGTTTCATCTGCTATACATGTACCGGTAGGAACTCGGATCCTAAACTACACAGTCACCCCCTTAGTGAGTGATAATTGGTAAGAGTGTGTGAATTCATTGCTGGGAAATCAGATACAAAACCGTACTTTTTCTCCAAAAATACTATCCCCAATTAAAGAGAAGATTGTGTGGGTTGAAAATGTCACTTATTTCGAGAAGCTCATTTATTTAAAGAATAAATAAAAATACAAGTGATTATGCCCACAAGGGTGGGCTAAACTACACAATTCCCCCAAATTGGGCCCTTATTACAGCTAGCTGCAGCTTTTCATGTACTTTGGGGACTTTCCAATGTGAGTCTGAACCAACCATGACATATCACTATTTGTTAACAAGGTTGACAACATGATCTATCAACGGTACTGAACGAAGTGAACACAAAGTAATCGATCGAGCTGTTAAAATGCTACATATTGCCGGTCTCGACTCAAGACCAGCCAAAATATAGAGACCAAAGGGGACTACATTATTCCGTGTTCCACTCGCGCTCGCAAGATAACTAATATTATGCTGCGGCGGCACTTACAGTATCATGGTGATATTTAGGGTTGGGAATAAGACCTAATGAAACTTTGGACTTTGCTTTCCTTTCAAAAATCCTCCAAAGCCACGATTAAGAAACAAAAATGTTGAAATCAGACCTGAAGACATTTCGGTTTTTATTTCCCTTTGAAAATCCTCCACAGCCACGAGTTAGAATTTGTTTTTATATTCTGCCATAAAAGTAAGGCCTGACTTGCAATTATAATTAAAAGAAACGTTATCGTACTTTTTTAACATACAAAACACCTCTTTGAACTAAAAAATGCTGTTAAGAAACATTAAACACCTTGTAGAACTCATAAACACTGTTTATAGAAATATTTAACACCTTGATTGATTAATAGATGTTGTTAAAAATATTAAATGCCTTGTTTAATTAAACACTGTTAATGAATACAATGATCATTGTCTAACTGATAAACGCTGTTAAGAAATACCATACACCTTGCTTAACTTATAAACGCTTTGCGGAATATAAAACATATTGTTACACTTATAAACGCTGTTAAGAAATACTAAACACCTTGTTTAACCTATAAACGCTGTGCGAAATATAAAACATCTTGTTAAACTTATAAGCGCTGTTAAGAAATACCAAACACAAAAACTTATAAACGCTGTACGGAATATAAAACATCTCGTTAAACTTATAAACGCAGTTAAGAAATACCAAACACCTTGTCGAACTTAAAAATGTTGTACAGAAATATTAAACACGTTGTTAAGCTTATAAACGCTGTTTAAAAATACTAAACACCTTGTTGAACTTATAAACGCCACTATAAGAAATATTAAACACCTTGTTGGACTTACAAACGCTCTTAAGAAATAATATAAACACCTCGTGTAACTCAAGAAATACTGAACACCTTGTTTAACTACGCTGTTAGGAAATACAATGCTTGCTAACTTGCTAACTTCCTTGAAATGTGATTGGTGTTAAAGTGGCGACATCTGTTTTATCGTAGGAAAATGGCATGCAAGCGATGCTCAGATATTTGGCTTGCCCGTCAGTTGCGCTTTGGTATGACGGCACAGGTATTATCTACAGGGCGAGTCAAAAAAACGAAACCCAAATGACGGAACTATTGTTTTAGTGAAGTTCTGCATGTAGCAGTTTCAAAATCTAGGGTGTAAAAGCCCAATTCATTAGCTTTCTTTTAGTACAAAAAATCATTCAAATCACTTACATGTACTTTTCAAGTTACGGAATTTCAAACACAACCACCGTTTTAAAGTTCTGTCCACGGATCACAAAAAAAGTGTACGTTCTTTTAGCAAAACGAATACAATTCACACACATCCCTATGTGGTTTGTTTTCGTTTTGCTGAAAGAACACTGAACTTTTTTTGTGGTTCGTAGACAGCAGTTTATAACGATGGTTGTGTTTAAAATTCCGTAACTTGGGAAGTACATGAGTGATTTAAATGATTCTTGTACTGAAAAAAAAGCTTATGAATTGGGGTTTCATATGCTAGATTTTGAAGTGCTACATGCGGAACTTCACTAAAAACAATAATCCTGACATTTGGGTTTCTTTTTTTTTTTTTTTTTTTTAACTCACCCTGTATAGAAGGATCCAGATGACCAACAATGCAAAATGTCTTAGTGATATGCAACTGTATGGCATTGGGGAAGCATTTTCGATACTAGTCCTTATCACGACAGATGAGAACATTAATGCCCCCGGTTTCAAGGCTTAATTTACAACGAGCCGGTTGTGTGCTGTTTGAAGTGTCACGCATTCATCTCTACTCCGTTGTAGGATTGAGTATGACGCCCCCACCGATAGCAAAGATGACGGTGAAGACGACGAAGCAGACCAAGTCGATGATTCGAGCGAGTTGCATCAGGAACTAAACAGGAAAAGAGAAAGTGGACAAAACGTTCAAAATCACAGGGAAAAGAAACATAATTAAAATCAAAATTAATGGCAACAACTACAGATGTGTTTGCCACCGAGGGCCAGTCGGCACAGTTCCAAAAATGTGAGGCTTTTACCTTGGAAGCTTTGTTTGCTGATGACGTCATGCCGTTATATGCTAATGACGTTTTCTTTGCTCTCGAATTCAAAAGATATCTTTATAGGCCTGATGATCATGTGTGACTTTCACTGGAAATTCGATGGCTTGCGAATTACAAATACTGAACTTGAACAATCTGTAGTAGCGGTCAAAGTGGTCACCAACACTTGGCTGCCTATTGGTTGTATTCAATGAAGTCGATCGAGTCCCTATGAAAAAGGCGCCACAGGCCCATTTTGGCCACTTCTTCTTGTGACCGTGCTACTTGGCTTTCCGACCAAAACTCAACCTCTGCCTGACTTGACAGACTGGAAACCAGCGAAGCACACACCATAAGTGGGCTTGTCCCGAACAGACATGACTGAAAAGTCAGACTAGCTCGTCCAGCTTATGGACAAAAGCGTGTGTTCAATGTAAGATGGTCTATGTCTAAAATATATATCCAAGGCATCTTTGGGGATAAAGGCAATGCATGTGCTAAAAAGGGCAACTTGTTAACCTTGATCGGGCCTATACAAAAAGAGAGCAACACACGGAACCTACCAAATTTGGCTTGGGTTGCGCCACGAGCTCCTCCCCGTCTTTGGGGGCGTTACTGTTGTTGTTGCTACTCCCACTCAAGGTTCCCCAACTGGAGAGATTCATTGACACCACACTCTCAACAGCTGCAAAGGCGGCCAAGAACACGCTGAAAGTGAGAAATTTAGCCATGAAGGGGGCATCGGAGCCGTGGATGGGCACGGTCTGGTTGAGGTGGAACAGTTGAAGCAAGAGGCCGAGGATGACGACGGAGCAGAGAACCATCCTCCCACCAGAGAGTGGAGGGATGAGAAAACACAGCAGGATCAGAAGCGATGTGACGACCGAGGGCGCCACAAAGCGGACCGTGTACTCCTTCACTGTGCGTTTGAATTGGATGCGGTACGACAGATTGATGTACTCCTCGGTGGAGTAATCCGGATACTTGGTCACTTTCCTATTCACTTTGAAGGACTGGGCCTCCCATTGGCTGTTTACACGATGGTAGGCTAAGCTGGCTGCTGTCTCATCTTCAAAAAAAGTCAGATTGATCAGGGAACCTGGATGGCTCCAGGATTCCAGAAAAAGGTCGCAGGTGTGGACATCGGATGGGAAGTCCTTGAAGTTAAAAGAGCACGGTATGGCTAGTCGCAGCGGAAGGAAGTGACTGACAGTCCCACCGGCATACGCAATCAAGTTGACGTCATCCTCCTCCACAACCCTAAATAAACAGATGAAACAAAGTTATTTTCATCTTGTTCGGTTGACAAATGTCAATCTTAAAATTGTCCCTGTGAATAAAATAAATTCAGAACCTTGTTTGCCATTGGCCTAGCTCCTTTAATACAAAATTCCAAAATTACTACAAAACTGCAAATAATTCGTCTTCAAAACATAGATAATAAAAGTAGCGTGACCTGTGCGGTATTGCTGCATGTTTACAGTGCTTTGACTCAGCTAAACACGGCTTCAAGATAAACTTATTGAAAGGCTACTTACTGAGCGTACAGCATTCTGAAGTCTGGAGTCCAGATACTATTTCTTGGTAAATTCACAAAAGATAATCCGCTGTAATTTGCTGGATCCCACTGGAAACGGTGATCAAACCATTGCTGCAAAATGTAAAATAATGTTCGCAATAAACTACCTCAAATACATTTTGTCCCTCTCTGTGTCGCCATATAGCGCGAAGCGGCAACATGACTACATGTGGCAGCGGTGGGATTGGCGAATTGGCGAGTTATCAACGTTGAAATCCGTATGGGGATTATTGGTATAGGCAGGGAAATTAATTATAAGTATTTAAAGAAGGGTTACACTGTATGATTGCAGAAAAAAATGCACAATATAAATGTTGTTTGTCAGCTATGTTTTCCCAGAGTTTAATTGTGTTTAAAATATGAAGCGGCCGTCAAAAACGACAGTGCACAACCACAAGAAGGCAATATTGAAAAGGGGGACTGAGTTCTGTTCAAAGCATTTTGAAAGTTAAAATTGATACTTCTCAGATTGTTTGACAAAAACAAAAATACTAATGGATCAAACTGGTTTGTCCTTTGGTTACTTACTATCGTCGCGAAAGCCGCAATTCGGAGGATATTTTCCTTCTCGTCCTGCAATTTAAACCAATCAAGAAGTGTATTATTCTTATAGCAAAAACAATATACATAACATAACATGAGCACAAGCGTTTACTTTTTGTAGGAATTTCAGCTCAACATAAGTCAATGTTTTCTTACAAAAATGTGAAACTGTATGGTATATGAAGCAAGTGATTTTCTTTAACATCTGAAAGCATTTAACGATAAAGCAAAACCGGATATGATCCGGTGTAGCATGAATTTAGGTTTTATGAAATACGGACTCATTGGTGGTATTGCGCATGCTTATGCATAGATGATTAGGAGAGGGACTGGTCACGTGAGAGGGTTTAACCAATAAAAGGGAAAAAGAGTCCGATTTTCATACGAGTCTGATTTTCATATAACACCGGTATCGAAACATGAGAATCCAATTTTCGAAGAACGGGTCACGAAATCTGGTGGATCACTAATTTCAATACAACGGACTTACCACACCCTCGATCGAGAGAAGAGTTAGGCCATAGGAGACATTCACGGGCGTCTTGGGCATGACTAGCTTGTTGTGCACTTCCATCAGCTTCGCAATCAGGTCGTGACGACTGTCGTGTTGCGCGTCTGTGTAGAGACAGAGGAAAAAAACCCAACAAATTGATCTACCAGGAACTCTGAAAACTTGCCTGGATTAATTTAACCCAATAAAGGATGAAAACTGCAACAACCTAAACTTGGGTTGTTCAATTCTATAACCAATTGTTTGGGTTAGAATTTCTGTTAAATATCATCAAAACTGGTGGTCATACAAGACCAAATTCAATTTGGTCATGTATGACCACAATGACCTCAACTTTTTTTTCCAGTGAAGGTTAACGAAAGATTTGGGAATTTTCCGAGACCTTGACCATCTCAAGCCCCGGCTTTGAGGTTTGTATGTGGTTGCAGACCAGTATATTTGCCTATATTGTCGAACCCCGAAAAGCACTGTTAATACAAGATGCTGCTTATAACAAGCACATTTTTAGGTCCCAAATCTTTGATTTTCTTTCTTTTCCTTTGTTTTCCATTACTGTTAATAAAAGGTACCTGTTATAACAAGGTAATTCGTAAAGTCCCAAGGACCTAGTTATAAAGGTGTTCGACTGTATACATGCCCTGATTTGCATGCCCTCAATCTTTTTTGCTATGTAAGCAATTAGTTGGCCATAAATTTGAGGGTTTGTAAAAAAAAAAAACAAGAACAAAACAGTGAAGAGGACTGCCCGCTCGCATTTCTGTGAAATTCAGATGAAATTGGGCCCTAAAATCGCTCTAATTTGCAGTGCAGCGCAGGCATCATTTTTCAAAATGGCGATGGGTTACAGGACTACTTTCAGGTGTAACTTTTAGGGCTGATCATTTTTAGATGGAACTACCTCCCAAATGTCATTGGTAAACCCAAAATAGTTGAAAAGAAAATGAATGATGATGAAATAAGCTTTATTCCGGAGGAAGGTGCAGCACTGCAGTTCTTTGGCAGTTTATTTATTAGTCTGCAACCATGTACATGTGTTTTATAGCTCCATGATGTACCTAAGTTGCTACCTCGTCCCCATGGTGTCGAGCAGTACAATCCCACTAGGTTCTCTCTCACTCTAGTGCTTGATAGTTTGCCTGTTAAGTACTCGATTATTAACCCCATGTTCAATGATTAGCACGTTAATTCGTCGTTGCTTGAGATCGGCAAACATGATGCATAAAGTTGTAGTGTTGTTAAATCTTACCCAGCCACTTGCATTATTTTGCTTTCCTAAATTGCTATTATTATAACAGGCAAATTGGACAGGGGGTTAGTTTTTTGGGGACGATTGCTTTTGAGGAGGGTTGGACGAACGTAGGCCTAATAATTCACAGCGAACGTTAGATTAATTTCTCCCAAAGAAATTGATTATCACAAAGACATTTTAGTCTCCTATTCAACTTTCAGTTTTTACCCAACGAGCGTCATAAATTGTCTTCGTTGTACGAGTACACCGAGTTCCACTTGTCCAAAGGTATTTTAGATTTTTGGACCTAAAAGTGGTGGGCGCCGCGCGTGTAGGTCAGGCAAACTCAAATACGTGTACATATAAAAGTAAGGTAGCACTTTAAATGACTAACTAGAGTGAAAGTGTGCATAAGGTTTGGTAGATACAACTACTTCATCAGATGCACTGAAGAGGGGCTTCATCATACAAGGTTTATATGTAGGGGTACATGTACAGTAAAAACAGAGGGTGCTGATCAATCAATTATCAATGGTGTAAAGAATTTATGAAGTGAGAGGTCGGTTTTGGCAGGATATTTCTCTTTCACGTCATGCGATTTTTCAGATTCCATAAATAATGCTCGTAACAATTTTACAAAGACCTTTTTTCGAGGGTGATTTTCTTAATAATTCAGTGAAGCAAAAAGAATTGCACTTTCATTTTCCGATCCAAGTGGTCCGTAAGTGCGCCACTGTAGGGGTCTGTTCAACTTTCAGGCTTTATTGCCTTCATTCAAGTCGCCAGGAAAAAAAAAATTACCCCTCGCTCCGGTGAAAAAAAAAGACCACGCGTCTCGGACCACACAATGACAAGCCAATGAAAAATGGAGACCCTCACTAGTTTTCTCAGTAAAACTTGTTTTGTACCAAAACCAGGCATGAGCACTTAACAGCAAAATTGCTCGGTTTAAGTAAACAATACTACGATATAGGCACGCACATTCTGGGATATGTGAGTGTGGGAACTTAACTGAGGACAAAAGGTGATATACGCGCAGTAGTCAGGGATGTTAGGGCGTTATAGGGGCTGTTTGGTTCAGATTCTTCCAAAAGAACCAAATTCGGCACAGCTGTCGTCCATACCATACTATTTCGGTTTTTGACGGGCGCCAAGACAGGCGCCCCACGGGGCCGCCATATTGGCAAAATCCAATATGGCCGCCAACCGGGTCAGAGGTCAATCAAACTAAACGAGCTAGAATCATAAATAATACCACTTTTCAGGTATTTTCGGGGTCGAGCAATCTGAATCTGATGTTATTTTAATGATTTGAGGCAAGACAGACGCCCAAGGGTCCGCCATAATGAACCAAAATATCCCTAAGACCCCCGACTACAGTAGGATAAAATGGGGCAGCACAAGCAAGCACGCAAACCCTGCGCGCAAACAAGCAAACAAGCAAGCATGCAGATAGCAAGCATGCATAGCAAGCATGCATATCAAGCAAGCGTGCAAGCCAGCCAGCCAGTAGTCTGGTTCCCAGACCAAAAGATTCTGACTATTTCTGATGAATCTTAGGCCAGGCAGCCGCTAGTACCTATACAAAATATATATATATATATAAGTCACGTGACTAAAACGGGAGAATATCTCCTTTTTCCGACAATGTCCGAAGTTTGCCGAATTCATTTCGTCGACAATCGGATAGCGCCCGGGTATTTCCGAGTATAATATAGGTTTTATTAACTGCCTAGCTTATTAAATACTTTTAAATGAGTTGATAATGAATACATTTTGCTTGCAATTAGAAAACTTGAAATTCAAGGACGATTTTGTGCATCAAGTGTGCACTCGGATCGTATACGAGGAGCGAACTTTTAGCTGCGTCATACTTTTGAATTTGACGATCACGACCGTTACTGGGATTTTCCAGAACTCGGCGTGGTCCCCATTCGGCTCCGCCTGCTAACAATGCTATTTGGGCGCCTAACTTTGAAGATTCCAGGTCAACATTAGTCAATGTTTTCTTACAGAAATATCAAACTGTATATCATAACTGTAAAAAAAAAATATGATCGGAACATTAAAAGCTATAAGTGATAAAGCGAATTCGGAAGGGCCGTCAATGTCGTCATTTTTAGCCGCGGTTACTGCCTGACCTACAATTTGGACGTGAGCGTCGGGAATAATTGTCAGGTCTGGGAACCAAGCATGCAAGCATGGGCGTCAATCCTGGGGGGGGGGGGGACCAGGGGCACATGTCCCCCCCCCCTCCCCAACTAGTGAAGGATGGGGGACACAATATCAGATTTCTGAACTCGTGTGTCTCATTTATAGGGCCCTTTTATATACTTTCACCAGATTATAAGTAGTTCTAACTATAAGTAGGCCTGTTATTGATTTGCGCTCGTCAGCTTTACACTCGATGAAAAATACAACTCAAAATTGAAATCCCGATTGATTGATAAATTTTCATTTTCGGAAGTGAGAGGTCAATTTTTGGCACGATATTTCTCTTTTTTCGTCATGCGATTTTAAAGTTTCCATAAATTGAAATGCTAGTAACAATTTTACAAAGGCCTTTTCCGAGGGTGATTTTCTTAAGAAATCAATGAACCAAAAATAAATTGTAAACACTCCGACTTTTACACGCTAGTTTTCCTACTCGAGGGGTCCGGAAGCGCGCCACCATCACGGTTCAACTTTCAGGCTCTATTACCGCCGCACAAAGATGACAATTCCACGGTCAGTGAGCGTTTTAGCTTGTCCCTGTACATTGTTGTAACGCCAGAGATTTTAGGCAGAGAGCGGGATTAGCTGTCTCGCCAGTTGATTTAAATAAAATCAACCATTGTCATTTTTGTTTATTTGATCGGGCTCGGTATACACGTCTATCGGCTACCCATGAGATATGAACGAAACGAAAGAACACTCGTTATAGAATTGGAAAGCCCGACCCAGGTACCATTATCCCTCTATGGTGTGAGTACCATGGAGGTAGCTCTCGTAAAAACATGTTCCTCTTCGGTAAATCTCCTCGGTTGTATGGCTCGCATCTCAAAAATTCTGAATAGCAAGGTCACAAGGTCCCTTTGTGTAAAAGTTTTTGCAGCCCCAGTCATCAGTCAATCTTTACAGCGTTGGCGCTGCATGCCTTAATCTGAATATTTTTGTGCGTTTAGGCTTTGAATCCCATCCCAATCCTACATCAGTTCTGCACACGAGTAATTTTTTTTTTTACCTATACAGGGTGAGTAAAAAAAAGCGAAACCCAAATGTCTGGACCATTGGTTTAGTGAAGTTCTGCATGTAGCACTTTCAAAATCTAGGATATGAAAGCCCAATTCATAAGTTTTTTTAGTACAAGAATCATTCAAATCACTTATTACTTTTCAAGTTACGGAGTTTTAAACACAACCGCGGTTTTAAGGTTCTGTCCACGGATCACAAAAAGTTCAGTGTTCTCAGCAAAACGAAAACAAATCACAAAAGGATGTGTGTGAACTGATTTCGTTTTGCTGAAAGAACGGACACCTTTTTAGACATTTAAAACGGAAATATTCATAAAACTTTAAGCAAAACCACTCCTTCTGCAAGATATACTTGTTCCTAAATTGTTTTAAAGAAATAAACACTTCAGGATATATTAACAGATGGTATTGTGCAGGATTTGTCGTCATAGATGAAGTATTTACCTGGGAAATAAAAGTCGAATGTGACAACTTTTCGACGAGAATACTGTTTACCCAAATCTAGTTTTTAATAAGGCTTTCATCAAAATGTTTTAGAGAGATGTGATCCCGAACCAATAAAACAATTTTACAATTCATTTTAAAGCTAAAGATATTGTGCTCGGCGTTAACATGGTTATGTAGTTATCACTTATCAAACTTCAATAATCAAGGCCAAAAACATAGTATCATGAATATTCAAAAAAATATAATTAGCTGGCTTGACAGAATTCGACACCAGATCGAGCGCAGAGCCCTGCAAATTTGAAAGCCGCCGGGCGCGGCTAGTGAAGCGGGTAAGCTGTCTGGGTCTTTGTTGACGAGTGTTCATGGTAATTGCCACCTTACGGGCCGTTATCACGCGTCTAAACAGGAGTTTGGCCGAGTCGTAAATCCTTTTGTGTAGGATCCGTGGGCCTTGAAATGTTGGTTTACCTTGTGTACGAGGGAGCGACTTCAAAAGACACGCCGTGCTATTTCCAACTTGAAAAGTTATGTTTGATTTATATCAGTTCATAATGAGTTAAATATCAGACACAAATGTCATAAGTAACACAGGAAAATCATTAATCGTACTAAAGAGAAAGAACATGATCAAACATTATTATCATGCAGACCCCTAAATAAAAAGGTTTCTCGGACTTCAAAAATCTAGTAACTGAAAGTGCACAAACTTGATGAAGCAAAGTGTGCCATTCAATAAAATAATTATCCAGGGGGTGAGACGGCTAGGGAGCGAGTCGGCTAGGGGGGGCGAGTATGTAAGGGGCGAGTCGGCCAGGGAACGAGTTGGCTTGACACCAAGTCGAACCACGACGTTTGAATAGTTGAACCACGACGTTTAAAAAGATAAAGTACTAGGCCTACTATACGACGTTTGAAAAGTTGAACCACGATGTTTGTAAAGTTAAACCACGACATTTTCAAAGTTGAACCACTAGGCTACCTGTCCGTTTTAGAACACCATACTTGTGACCGGCTGCTGCGCAGCTAACTTACTAGCAGCAGCAGCCAGCCAGCCTATAGCAGCAACAGCAGCAGCACCTACACGTACACCTTGTAAAATGCGTTAAGTCTACACTGGTCCACACCGTGCACGCCAAGCAAATTGACGAGATATCCAATTGGACGCACTGTTAATTCTGAAGTCGATCAGATTTACGAAAGTGGCAAATGAAGTATATACATGTACATGTACTAGTTGATAATACACAGGATTGGATGGTGTACATTCCAAATCTTCGGGATACTCTTCTTGCGATATCCACATACGATGACTCTAAAGGCACGGATGGGGGGGGGGTAAAAAAACCCAGCTCTGTCCAAAAAAATGTCCATACAAACTTATGGAAAAAATGCGAACCCCCCCCCCCCCACGGGCTCTGTCACCCAATTTTTCTACTGGTCGATGAACCCCCCCCCCCTGCGAAAATTCCTGGATCCGCCCCTGCTCTGCTGGTATACGAGGTAAAACAATGACAACCTCACCTTGCGACTCTGCAGTCGATACACCTGCGCCGCCCTTCACATACAGCAGACACAGCCCCAGAACCACCACCAGAGCACCATCGCGGAACGCCATTTTACTTCCAAATTTTTTTGATGTGGGTAAAAAAAACTTTTTATCACGCAACCGCCACCCGTCCACGACGTTCATACTAATTACCGTCAATACACGTCAATACGCACAGCTACCGTCAACACACCATCGACACAACATTGACACACCTTCAACTCCTCCAAAACACATTCTTAATTGCCAAATGCGATAATGAAACATATTTTGGCTTAACAACGGGAGGTTAAAAGTCTGACAATTTCATATTTTTTAGAAAATTTGCCGCTGTGCAGCTCAAAAAACGGTAGCCATGTTGTCTCAGCGGGCAGCGCGGACCATTATGCTTAAGGGGTGATACTTATAGCATTGTACATTAAACCAACCGCAGAGGGCGGCTGTTGTGTGAAACCGGCATGCACGTTTGCCACAATTACCTGCACACCCATACTTTAAAAATGGCATAGTCCGGGCTCCTTGCGAAGGCGAGAAGCGGCCAACCGCCGTGCTGTTTAGAGATCATTACTGTTTTTTTCGCTTGAAGAGAAATCCATTTTCATATTAAATTGAAACGCAACCTAAAACCGATCGAAATTCTATTTTAGCTCATGCATTGCAATTCTATGCCTCTTTTGTCAATTTAAAATGTGTTTTGAGGGTGTTGCCGGTGTGTTGACGGTAACAGTGTGTGCGTTGACGGTGATTAGTATGACCCGTACTCGAAGCTGCACAATGACGCTTGTGAACCTCCGTGACGGGAGTATCTTCACTTATACTCGGCTTTATTTATCAGTTACCGCTTTGGTGACTTCATTGAGATTTTGCCACAAAGGAGGCCCCAGGCAAAGCCACTTGTGGCATGATTTCTATTTTAAGGTCCAAAAAAAGGACTCTGGCTTCTGGTATGGAGCTTGCCCCAAAAGTGGTGCAGCGACGCGGTTTTTTTTTTTTTTTTTTACCTAACTTTTTTTTCTCTTCAAATGTCGGCTGATGTTGCAGATGACGCTTTGATCCCCTTAAAACTCTCAAAATATCCTTCAGAGTGCAGCTTGAGGTGACCTCAGTAAGGCCATAAGGCTTGAGAAGTATATTGAGCTAATTAAAAAGCGTTTACAGGTTCCAACTGCACAACCATCGCTTCGTCAGTCTGGCTTCCAGACGCACAAAAAAAATTACAACACAGTCTGCAAATGGTGCCCGATTAAAATTAGCGCAAAATATATCGGAGCCCAGAGAGGCCACATAAAGCTCATACTCGATCGTAACCCCATCTAAAAACACGTTTAAATTGTGCAGCAGCAGGATTCCAGTCAAACCAGTGAGTTTGGCGGTTTTGAGACATCATCTTACATTGAAAAGAACCTTTTTAATTTTCCCGACGCGCATGGCTACGTGGCCTAAGAATAGGGTTTTGCGTATTAGCATGAGATACCATGCATAGGCGTAGCCAGGCCGGGGGAGGGGGTTTAAGAGGAGTAAGCTGAAAGATTAAGCTGAAATTCGGAATATATTTAATAGATGATATAAGTGTTCAACTACGTTTGTACTCGTGAAATAACAACTTGGAGAAATTCCCAGAAATTGATATAAATACATAGATTTGGAGAGGTTTTCGAACGATTTCTTCCAGACCTGAAGGTCAGCTTTACCAGTAACCAGTATTGACGTTTCGGCATCGATGACGGCGATTATTTTTTTTCAATGACATGAAGTTTAGAATTTCTTCTTCCGTTGTAATTTAACATTTCAGTCATACTGAGCATATTTTCTGAGAAAAATACAATGTTCAAAAAGGCCATGTTTTTTGGGGTTCACGAATTTCACTGCTCTGTTACAGCGTCTAGGTACGTAATCGGATTAGCTTTGCTTGACAACCGGCACGCTTTCGCGTTCGCAACCACAAGGCTGGTAAAGCCCGGTCTGGTTCCTAGACCTGACAATTATTCCCGACACTCGCATCTAAATTTTAGTAGTCTGGTTCCCTAGACCTGACAATTATTCCCGACGCTCACGTCTAAATTGTAGGTCAGGCATCCTCCGTGGCTAAAAATAAACATGACGACATTGACGGCCCTTTTTCAAAGCTCGGCTTCGTTTTTTACGTTTCCGATTTCGCTTTATCACTGTTTTATAGCTTTTAATGTTTCTGATCAAATTTGTAAATAAATCACTTGCTTCGTAATATCATACAGTTATTATAAAACAGTTTGATATTTCTGCAAGATAACATTGACTAATGTTGGTCTTCAAATTGGGCACCCAAATAGCACTGTTAGCAGGCGGAGCCGAACGAAGACCGAGTTTTGGAAAATCTCTGTAACGTTCATCAAATTCAAAATAGTACATGACGCAGCAAAAACTTCGCCAATACGATCCGAGTATATTTGATGTCCAAAATCGTCGTTGAATTTCAAGTTTTCTAAAATGAAAGCAATGAATATTAATTATCAACTCATTAAAAAAAAATTAATAAGCAATTAGCAGCTAATTAAACCTATATTATACTCGGAAATACTCGGGCGCTATCCGATTGTCGACGAAAGGAATTCGGCAAACTTCGGAAATTTTCGGAAAAAGGAGGGATTCCTCCCGTTTTAGTCACGTGACGTAAATTGTAATACAATGTATTACCAGAGGCTACCGGACCTAAAAATCTTTTGGTCTGGGAACCAGACTAGGTAAAGCCCGGCGCACACAACCTCGTCCCCAGTGCTTACTTTATTTCCAATCTCGCAAATATAGTAAGCCCTGGATAGGAAACTTTCTTCCTGTATCCTGATTCGATATCGCAATTTGCTAATAATGGATTTATATCGTGTAGTTGGCGTTGTTATTTCCAACGTGCATTACGTGTTTTCACGATTATTGTAATTATAACGCTCACGCCTTCTCAATAATACTCCTTTTCTTTCCAGTTTGCTCATATAAATATGAAATGTGATACTGCAAATTATTTGGCTGGCCAGATTGTAACATTTTAACTCCCAAAAAAATTCGCATTTTTATAACTCACGGCGCGACGAATTGATGCTGTTTTTTTGCCCAGACACCGCATACAAAAACAAACGCTTATGTAACGCACATGCAGGCACCAGAATATTCCTCATTTGCATACGTGTTCAAAAATCGTGCACATGCAAAATAATGATCCAATACCAGGGTGAGAGAGCAGGTAGTGGTTGGCACGTACTGCTCGACACCCTGGGGACGAGGTTGCGGCGCACACCATTCCGATTTTACCGGTTTCTCGGATCACCCATCACCGGTACGGTTTCTCACCGTTGCGGTTAGACTGCAACGTTACCTGCACACATGGCCGATTCCGTCTTTTGAATCGGTCACATAATGATCAGTCACATGACGACAACCGTATATGACTTCCTTCGTGAATCTGATTGGTTAACATAACTATTGCGTCCGGTGATATCGGATCCGGTGAAATCGGATGCGAAAAAAATAAACTTGAATTTTGATTTCAGCTGGTCGCCCGGTCAGATTACGGTCAGATTGGTCCGAATTTTCTGCACACCTTTGTTCGGTGGCACGATGATCATCCGATGAACTGGTGGAGCCCCAGTCACACATTCACGGTTTGAGCTACGAATATCCACGGTTTACCAAGAATCAATCGATCACGATGAACCGTCGAGATTCGTGGAAAAATCGACTTTCTAAGAATGCACTACGGTTTCAGGACGGATAGCCGCGACTGTCCTAAGGTTTTTCTACGAATACACCACGGTTTGTCAAAAAAATAGCAGATTGATGAAGAATACCGTTAAACGACGTTAAACGCCAAGGTTGTCTGCGATTGGGCCACGGTTCTTCTACGGCATATTCGTAGTACAACCTTAGCAAAACCCTAGCACATTCGGGCATATCCGTAGTAGGACATTCGTAGCGAATTCGTAGAGATTTATACCACGAATGAGCTACGAATGAATCTCCAAGAATAGGCAGGAATAGACGAATAACACTACGAATAAATACACTGTTGTCCTGCACGGATGTCCCACGGTTGCACTATGGATACATTTTCATGACGGTTCACCACGGAAGTTATGAACAGTTTAAAACTTCCGTAGCCCCTTCATCGAATACCCAAGGAAGTGGTGGATAACCACGGCTGAACTGAGGATGAATAAGGTACTCCAACGGTTTATCACGAATTTCAAACCGTGGAGATCCGTAGCTCCAAAACCGTGAATGTGTGACTTGGGCTTTAATTCGGAAAGGTGTGCGCCGGGTTTATCCCTAGCTATACTGTGAAGTTCAGAAATCGCTATTATGCGGGGTCACCACGATTTAAAAAGTGCAAAGACCAACGGTTGGTTCTAACCTCAATAACGGATTGAACTTTATGAAATAAAAAAAAAAAAAAACAGACTGAGCCGTTGATTAAAAAGAAGCGCGAAAAGCCACTGCAGGCTAGACTTGGTCCAATGAGACATGAACTATACCTATAGAATACGGATTGACATTTTGGGGCAATTTAAGCTTATTCGCATCCATTTTATAAGACCGTCAAACTTCTGTAACTTTGCGAGAGTCACTCTTCACCGTGGCACACTATTTAGGCCGCCATGTTTGTTTGTGTTATTTGCCTAGCTTTGAATTTCAAGTCCAGTCCATATTACTTGGTCTGTTGGCGTGTGTGAGCTTGTCTTACATACGCAGTGTGGACTTCCGAACAAAAGACGTCCACATAATGTAGGTAGCACCGACGTTGTGTGGACTTGCCCACGTCCACACAGTGTTTCCCCATTTCTGGAAAACAGGTTTAGAGGCATTTTTGGGTTAGGTTTATCTGTAGCAGAATGAAGAGAAACACTAAAGGGAATCATTGAAAAAAAATTGGGTTGTAAGAGTTTTCACAGTTTGAGAAAAATGAGTTTTTCCACTGGTGTTCCTTAACTGCACGAAAAGAAAGGAAAGTCCACACTACGTATGTGAAACAAGTCTGGGTGTGTGTGTGTGTGGGTGTGTTATATACAGGCGTGATGCTCGTTGTGCGAGGCATCGTCTACATCCTGAAGACATGCAAAGACCGCCCTCTATCGAAGACAAAACGGGGAGACGTTGACAGGAAGCAACTTGCCGAGGAATTCATGGGAGAACAGCGAGCCTGATTGGGGCGCACACATCAATGGGGGCCTTGCGTGCATGCACTTTATATAGTTCTTTGTTCAAACATAAGGGAAACTGATGCCATTTTAAAGCAATTGGCTATGGGTGCAGGCCAGTAAATCGATCCGAAATTGCCTACGCCGGCCACATCACGATTTGCATGCCCTAAAATTCGTCAGTATTAAAGCATTTTGAAGGCCGTGAACTTGATGAAAAAAGAAGGTTGGAAGCCTTGCAGAGGATTGCAAGCTCGTATTTCTGTGAAATGATGATTAGGCCCTAAAATGGCTCAATTTTGCAATCGGGCGTAGGCGTCCATTTTCAAAATGGGGATGGGCTTCAGGGTTGCTTTTAGGGGTGATCATCTTTGGATGGGATTTTCTCCTAAAAGTCATTGGTAAACCCCCAGAATATGCACAGAAAATGAGAGATAATGAAATAAACTTTAATGTGATGTACGTATTGAACACCTCAGAGAGTTTTAAGTAACTCTCCTGAATTTCTGAAGTGGGGGCATTTATCATTGAGGTCTATGGAAATTTATTTACTAGTCTGCAACCCTATATAGGTCGCTTGTGCTGCATCCATTTTGAGGTGTGTGCTTTTGCTTAACAGGGATACGCCCGAGCAGGGCCCAATTTCATGGAATCCGTAACGCCGAATTTTGTGCTAACGACCCGCAATTTTGTGCTAACCGAGCTAGCACAAAAATTCTGTGCTAACCTTGTAAGCACAGAATCCTTAGTTACGGGAAGTGCGCATGCGCACAAGCCAAAATTCCTTGCTAACCCGTGAAATACGCTAAGCGTTTGCGCGGAATTTTCCGCTATAGTTAGCGGCGATTTCTCGCTAACCGTTACGGGTTCCGTGAAATTGGGCCCCGACCTCTTGTCCGTTCACTGTGAATGAATTAACATAACAAAACACACCTCAAATATGGGTGCTGAATGCAATCGGTCTGTTGATGAGTTGCGACAACCGGCCATGTTTTGCCAAACAGAGCGCAGGCATCTCTTTTCAAAATGGCGAGGAGCACTGGACTACTTTTAGGGGCAACCATCCGATTGGATAGCATTTTCTCGCAAAATTAATAGGATTACCACCCCCCAAAAAACCCAGTTTTTGATTTTACGAAGGCCAAGTGTCCGGGGAAAGCAACCTGTGTACATTTTCAGATTTTTTTGCTAATGAACCCCCCCCCCCTACGAAAATTCCTGGATCCGCCCCTGGTCAGCTATAATCTTTTAGATATTATAGTGTCTGTTTTTTCACAGTGTCGGTCGTCGCTAAGAGGATTGCAGACTGATTAAGCCCTTAATATTTATCTCGGTTATTAGATCGGTATTGTTAATATTTTGATGTGATTTACTTTTGTAGTTTTATTTAATTGGGGAAGACCCGTTTCATGGGCTATTTGGAGATTGTTTTCCCAGTGTTTATGATATACTGTACCAATCATGAGACACTTTGACGTTATTAGAGGAGAAAACAAACTTTGGCGTGCTGCTAGTGATTTTACTACTTATGAAGAAATTACAAATAATTATATTGTTACATACTGAGCTGATGGCTCACACTGACATGGCCAATCATGTTAAACAACCACCACTTTTGAGTTTTTGTTTTAATTGTTCCAATAAAACTTTTAAAAGGGAGTATATGACCTGACTACTCAATTTTTGTAGCAGGTTGTGACAACAGAATTAGCCTATTGCATCATAACAGCGAATCCGAATTAAGGCACCCTAAACAAGACGGTGTGTTCACATTAGGTTATAGAAATTACTGGCGATTTTCTAAATGTAAAACAAAATAGGTGTGCTCGGTCATTATTATGGAAGATGTTGCATCAATTAATATTAGCGAAGAGACCACAATTTTGATGTACGATGGTGCGGAAATACATTCGAAACTGCACAACTAGATGTACACTTTATTGTGTTTTGTTCTTGTGGACGTGGTACATCGAAAGCATATCACGCACCAGTAATAGCGCCATCTTTCGGCAGTAGTGAATAATGGTATTTTTTGAATGGGTTTGCCCTTTTGATTTCTTCCTGCATTTTATTTCACGTCACATCACATGATAAAATCAATACAACCCGAGTCCACGAATGGATGCGTGTTTCATTTGGACCACCCCGCCGTTTCATAAATCCAGTTACAGTATACCTAGTGCGGCAGATAGGTGATTATTGTGTCTTTCATGATAATATGGAATTTGGCACACAGTCAGAGTATGTCATGAGAAAGATATTTGGCTATAAGGTCATGGCAGATTTGTCCTTTGAAAAAAATATAGGTATAGAATGACAATTAATGTCAGCCATTTTGAAAACTTTGATAATCATTGCTTGTAATTCTACCTACATTTTCTCAAAGGACAAATCTGCGATGGCCTATCTTTCATAAGACATACTTCTGACCGTGTGCCAAATGTCTTGTATCGTCAAAGGCACAATTCCCCCCAAGATTTCCCTTATATATAATTACCCACGGGAGGAATAGTTTGTCCCTCCGATTGACAGTCGGCTGGGTGGGGGAGTCAGGTTAGACTAACTGGCAATTATGCTTTGAAGTCTATATTCCCCCGTGTTTTTTGGGGCGGAAATACCAATGATTGAATAAAATTACTTTAGTCAGCGGAGAATATTGATGGTATTTGCCGAGTGCATTAAAACAGATCCACATCATACTGGCCCCGTATAATTAGTAGGAACTGCGTGCATACGCTGTGAGACTTGGTCCCAGCCTTGAACTTCAGAGTGTAGTCTTGGTTCCCAGACGTCCTTAGCCCGGTGGCGAATTTTTTTGGAGGAATTATCTTAAAACGGAAATAAAGTCCGAATTTCATAACGTTCAAATTCACCTTTTTTTTTTTACTAATTTTCTAATTTTTCCTCATGTTTTTATAAAAGTTAAGTCCAAAACACCATAGCGTACACCCATACGTAGATGTCGTTTGGGAAAAGAAAACAAATTGCAGCCCGGTGCGATGTTTGCGCGCATAGAACGGGTTATTGAACTATACCTTTTGCAGCGATTCACCGTAGAGGGCGCTCTCAACACACCGCCCCCCACACACCCACACGTTCGTTTTACATACCTAGTGTAGACATTCTTTTGTTTTCGTGTAGTTAAGAATGAACAGTGAAAAAGACTCGTTTTTCTCAAACTGTGAAAATTCTTTCAACCCAAGTTTTTTCTATGATTCTCTTAAAGGGAATATACCACAATTGCAAACATCGGAAAATAAAACTACCAAGTTTTTGCGAAATACCTTAATAGGATGTTGGTAAATGACAGTCTAAAGCATCCTGTAAAATTATGGCACCTGGTATACTGTCATTTTCAAGAAAAGTGGTATTTTTGTATCAATTTCCAACGCTGATCGGCCGATCAGCGTTGGAAACAACTGGCTTTTTTTTCAAATACTGGCCCCAATTGACCATTGCACTTGTCTGCAATCGATTACAAACCTATGAACGGGTACGAGCCAGCTAGACTGGTTCCCTGACCTTACAATTCCCCAATGTATGTAAACTGCTCTGTTTCTTCTTATATGGAGTCAGGGAACCAGACTACAGGAAAATGATCGTTTTTCTTGGTTTTTATAGCATTTTCGAACCCAAAACCTCCAAAAAGTCAGTGTAACTATATTTGCTATATATTTCCAACCCCCAATTCCATCCATTTCTGAAAATTACAGCAAAAGCAAATGATGTATATTCCCTTTAAGTGTTTCTCTTCATTTTGCCACAAATAAACCTAACCCTAAAATGCCTCTAAACCTGTTGTCCAGAGAGGGGGAAACACTGTGTGGATGTGGGCAAGTCCACACAGCGTCGCTCCTACCTGGTTTACGTGGATCTCTTTTGTTCGGAATTCCAAACATTGAATGTAATGCTTGTTCACCCGCATATCCACCCACACGCAAGCAGGTCGTTATGGTTGCAGACCAAGAAATATGGACTGGCAATATAGACCTTTCTCAGTGTACGCTTTCTTGAAAATCACAGCGGTAGTGATAACGCAAACAAGCATGGCGGCCTAAATAGTGTGCCACGGTGAATGAGTGAGTCGCGCAAAGTTACAGAAGTTTGACAGTCTTATAAAATGGATGCAAAGCTTAAATTCCCCCCCAAACGTCAATCCGTGTTCTATAGGTATAGTTCATGTCTCATTGGACCAAGTCTAGCCTGCAGTGGCTTTTTGCGCTTCTTTTTTGTTCAACGGCTCAGTCTTGTTTTTTTTTTAATTTCATAAAGTTCAGTCCTATTGAGGGTAGAACCAACCCTCCGTCTTTGTACTTTTTCAATCCCAACATAGCTGAAATTCCATTTGAGGCCATGCGCCATTGTTTGATGCACACGGTGACCCCGCATTTAGCGATTTCTGAACTTCACAGAATAGCAGGGATAAACCCGTCGCACACCGGCGAATTAAAGTCATATTTTGGGAGGAATTTTCTTAAAACGGAAATAAAGTCCGAATTTCATAACGTTCAAATTCACTTTTTTTTTACTAATTTTAAAATTTTTCCTCATATTTTTATAAAAGTTAAGTCCAAAACTCCATAGCGTGTACCCATACGTGGATGTCGTTTGGGAGAAAAAAAAAATTGCAGCCCGGTGCGATGTTTGCGCGCATAGCACGGGTTATTGAACTATACCTTTTGCAGCGATTCACCGCAGAGGGCGCTCTCAACACACACACCCACACGTTCGTTTTACATACCTAGTGTAGACATTCCTTTGTTTTTGTGTAGTTAAGAATGAACAGTGAAAAAGACTCGTTTTTCTCAAACTGTGAAAACTCTTTCAACCCAAGTTTTTTCTATGATTCTCTTAAGTGTTTCTCTTCATTTTGCCACCAATAAACCTAACCCCAAAATGCCTCTAAACCTGTTTTCCAGAGAGGGGGAAACATTGTGTGGACGTGGGCAAGTCCACACAGCGTCGCTGCTACCTGGTTTACGTGGATCTCTTTTGTTCGGAATTTCACACAGTGAATGTAATGCTTGTCCACCCGCATATCCACCCACACGCCAGCAGGTCGTTATGGTTGCAGACCAAGAAATATGGACTGGTTGGAAATTTATACAAAAATACCATTTTCTTGAAAATGACTTCACACCAGGTGCCATAATTTTACAGGATGCTTTAGACTGTCATTAACCAACATCCTAGTACTTATTTCGTAAAAACTTGGTAGTTTTATTTGTTGATGTTTGCAAATGTTGTATATTCCCTTTAAATTCCCCCGAAAAGTCAATCCGTATTCTATAGGTATAGTTCATGTCTCATTGGACCAAGTCTAGCCTGCAGTGGCTTTTTGCGCTTCTTTTTTGTTCAACGGCTCAGTCTGTTTTTTTTTTTTTGATTTCATAAAGTTCAATCCTATTGAGGGTAGAACCAATTAACCCTCCGTCTGTACTTTTTAAATCCCAACATAGCTGAAATTCCATTTGAGGCCATGCGCCATGGTTTGATGCACTCGTGGTGACCCCGCATTTAGCGATTTCTGAACTTCACAGAATAGCAGGGATAAACCCGTCGCGGCACACCGGCGAATTAAAGTCACACATTCACTGTTTCCCTATCCAGGGCTTACTATATTTGCGAGGTTGGAAATAAAGTAAGCACTGGGGACGAAGTTGTGTGCGCCGGGTTCTACCAGCCTTGTGGTTGCGAACGCGAAAGCATGCTTTTGGCAAGCAAAGCTAATCCAATTACGTACCTAGACGCTGTAACAGAGCAGTGAAATTAATGGAAACCCCCCCCCCTAAAAAAAAAAAAAAAAACCATGTCAATTTGAACGTTGTGTTTCTCAGAAAATTTGCACAGTATGACTGAAATGTTAAATTACAACGGAAGAAATTCTAAGCTTCATGTCAGTGAAAAAAAAAATCGCCGTCATCGATGCCGAAACGTCAATACTGGTTACTGGTAAAGCTGACCTTCAGATCTGGAAGAAACCGTTCGAAAACTTCTCCAAATCTCCAAATCTATGTAGGCCCCCCTTTTTATATCAATTTCTGGGAATTTCTCCAAGTTGTTATTTCACGAGTACAAAAGTAGTTGAACACTTATATCATCTAAGTATATTCCGAATTTCAGCCTTATCTTTCAGCTTACTCCTCTTAAACCCCCTCCCCGGCTTGGCTACGCCTATGCATGGTATCTCATGCTAATACACAAAACCCAATTTTTAGGCCACGTAGCCATGCGCGTCGGGAAAATTGAAAAGGTTTTTTTTCAATGTAAGATGATGTCTCAAAACCGCCAAACTCACTGGTTTGACTGGAATCCTGCTGCTGCACAATTTTCACGTGTTTTTAGATGGGGTTACGAGTATGAGCTTTATGTGGCCTCTCTGGGCTCCGATCACTTTGCACTAAATTTAATCGGGCACCATTTGCAGACGGTGTTGCAATTTTTTTGTGCGTCTGGAAGCCAGACTGACGGAGCGATGGTTGAGTATCTGGAACCTGTAAACGCTTTATAGTCAGGTGGCATACGATCGGAATCGTGACCGACTGGTCCAAAGCACCAAACTTGGCAGATATATTATTATAGCCCTAAAGAAGATATTTAGAAGGGGTGACACCTGAAATTCTTTTGGGAAGGGGACCTAATTTGCATAAAGCGTTATTCCCTGTAGTCACCAAAGCGGTAAATGGTAAATAAAGCCGAGTACATGTATAAGTGAAGATACTCCCGTCACGGAGGTTCACAAGCGTCATTGTGCAGCTTGGAGTACGGGTCATACTAATCACCGTCAACACACACACTGTTACCGTCAACACACCGGCAACACCCTCAAAACACATTTTAAATTGACAAAAGAGGCATAGAATTGCAATGCATGAGCTAAAATAGAATTTCGATCGGTTTCAGGTTGCATTTCATTTTAATATGAAAATGGATTTCTCTTCAAGCGAAAAAAAACCCCAGTAATGATCTCTAAAGAGCACGGTGGTTGGCCGCTTCTTGCCTTCGCAAGGAGCCCGGACTATGCCATTTTTTGAGTATGGGTGTGCAGGAAATTGTGGCAAAGGTGCATGCCGGTTTCACACAACGGCCGCCCTCTGTTGGTTTATTGTATAATAATATCACCCCTTAGGCATAATGGTCCGCACTGCCCGCTGAGGCAACATGGCTGCCTATTTGGGAGCTGCACATGAGGCAAATTTTCAAAAAATATGAAATTTTCAGACTTTTAACCTCCCGATCATTCCCAAACATGTTTCAGTACCGCATTTGTCAATTAAGAATGTGTTTTAGAGGAGTTGAAGGTGTGTCAATGGTGTGTTGACGCCTTAACGGTGTGTTGACGGTAGTTGTACGTACTGACGTGTGTTGACGGTAATTAGTATGACCGTTGCGGACGGTACGGGTGGCAGTTGCGTGATTAGAAAGTTTTCTTTACCCACATCATATCAAAATAAGTTGGAAAGTAAAATGGCGTTCCGCTGTGGTCCTCTGGTGGTAGTTGGGCTGTGTCTGCTGTATTTGAAGGGCGACGTAGGTGTATCGAGTGCAGTGTCACAAGGTGAGGCTTTCATTGTTTTACCCCATATACCAGCAGAGTCGTGGTATGTGAATATCACTAGAAAAGTCTCCCAAAGATTTGGAAAGATTTCCACAATTATCTGGCCATCACTAATATTCCCCTTTAGTGACTTATCAGCCATTAGAAAGTGATAATATGTCTTAAAAAGTCAAATTTAGCAGAGAAAACATTTAAGTATAGGTTTACCCGCTCAAGTTTATTATTTTATCACTCGAATACATTTCCTTCCGTTCAATTTAAGAGCTTTTGGCCACAGCAGGCTGCTCAGCGATTTCAATTGAACGATCTGCAGATGTAGGTTTCAATCTTTTGCATTCAAAAGTCTGACCCGGCCACTAGCCGAATTCACTGTTTTTGTATTCCAATGAATCCTCTTGTGACTTTTTTTTTTACGAATCCGTCATTCAATTTCGACTGCGCGGTGGCATGACTGAAATACATGTAGTCTCCACAAATTCAATTTCATTTCGTAAGATTCATTTTTACATAATTTAAACTCAATTTAATTGACAGGGTTTATTCGTTGTCTTTGCCTTTTGTTCTTAATCACTTATTGCACACACTTTTACTTCAATGTAGCCACCCACACTATCTCGTTATCTTTATTTTATGCTCGTTTTACTCTGTTGCTTTTTATCCTTACGGTTAAACTATGATTTTTCACTTTCTTCTTCTTCGTCTGTCTTGTTGTACAGCTTTTCTTTAAGATGTTTGTTTTGATATTTCCACTGACCATTCACTATTTTCAAATTATTTAGGCATATAAATCTTTGTGTATGATTGCTGTATTAATTGTGTTTTTTTCGTATTCCTTTACTCTTTTCTGTCATCGTTATGTAGGGGGGGGGGGGAGATTCCGGGTCTATTTTGCTTTTGTGTCCTGATCCGTCTATCTCCTCTCGGGATTGGTTTTTTTTGGTCAAAACTCTACTACCACACCAACCTTAAACGTGTTTCTGACTGAAATAGACAATAGAAAACATAGAAATCGTGTGATCAAAACGCCACCATGAATTTCAATGTAACTGAATTTCCAATTTGAATATGTAGTCCTGAAAACGAATGCTGGAAATGCTGCTTTCGCAAGACAGCCGCGAATTCGAATGACAAGTTTGCATTTTATTACGCGTTTTAATTCGAATGTACATTGTAATCATTTGGATGACAAAAAGGCTTAACCGAATTACGAAAGTCAACATGTGAATGACTAATCCGACAGTTGAGGCGGCGTCGCGGCAAAATGAGTGCCCTTATTATCAAATTGAATGTAAAGATGTTTAAAGTGAGCGGGAAAACCTATATTAACTGAGAAAAAAACAGGAATGTTCAGACCAACCTCATAGGGTTTGTGCACAGGGTGCCAGGTGATGGTCAGATATGGGAATCTGTCCCAATCCTGTGTAACTTCATTGTGTAATTTGTATTGCCTTGTACAGCGCTGTGTTACTTGAAGGGCGCTTTATATATGCCCAACTGTATTGTGAATGGTTTTCGTCGTGACGCACTAATTTTATAAATGGGACTTCCCCCCACTTGTGAAATGTTCAAGTTCACTGGTACCCACTGCCCTATTCTTTTCAAAGTTGCTGGTAACCGTTCACGCCACCAATTTATTTGAAGGAAATGTTATCACAAAAATTTAGATCACACGGATCAGTGCTCTTAGTACGGCAGTGCGTGGGAAAGAAATGTTTGAAGGTATATGCATGCGTACAACCTGTAGGCCTACTAATTGCTTTGAGGTTTATAGGAAATAAACTTGAAAACACATCACCTTTGTATCCCATTGAACTTCATTTTCAGTCTTATATTGCTATTTTGGAAGGTGTTTGGTGCCCTCTTGGTTTTTAAGTTAATACAATTTCGATATTCAAAACTGTGAAGTATAGTAGTTCGAGGCATGAAAGTCAGTATTGAGCTGCTTCAGCACCAAAAGTCACAATATTTGTTTTTAATTTTTTTTGTCGCAGCCTAGCAGTAGAAACAGCAGCAGCAGCACCACTAGCAGCAGCATCATGCAGTACAAAGCAGAATTAGCCTAGAGTAAAAGTGTTTGGAACATATTTTTTGAAAAACCGAATGTATTTTTGCAAACCTAACAAAGTTATGTTTTTACGATTTCGAATGCATTTCAAAACAGAATGAATTGTACAAACTTATAACATGTATTTTTGCGATTAGACTCGAGCTGCCAAAGGGCCTCGGCTTGATTGATTGATTGAGTTTACGATTCGAATGCATTTCAAAACGGAAATAAATTTAATATTTACGAGTGGTGGCTGCGCGTTCTGCCTGCATTCCTAGAACTTTAGTCACCAAAAATCCACAATTCCTTTCAATTTTAGGATGGCTGTCCCTCCCTAGAGTAAAAAAGTTTTGGACATTTTGCTCATCGCAAAACTATTTTGGATCTAGATGCTCTGTAGTGCAATCTGAGGCATTTCCTGGCCACTTTCCCCTGACTTTTTAAATGAAATGTATTCGTGTTTTAGTGGGTTGGTCTTCAAAGTTGATAAATTACATCGCAAGCATCACATCAGAACTGTAGCTTGTCTCTCTTTCTAGATTTGTGCTCTTTAGCTTGATCCATGATTGTGTTTACAGGGAAAGGGCGTAATTATACATGTCGCCATGCACTACAAGTTAAGTTAAATGGAATTTAACCATGAATGTTAGTTTTCCTCAGACTTGTACTTGTGTTTTCTTAAAAAGATATTCATGATTATTGAAGTCTGATAAGTACTTGTGTTTTCTTAAAAAGAAGTGGTTTTCTAGCTGAGAAAATAGCAAGGAAGAACCGGTTTTGTGCAAGCAAAATAAAAAACGGACAGATAGATAGTGGTTCAACTTTGAAAATGTCGTGGTTTAACTTTTCAAACATCGTGGTTCAACTTTTCAAACGTCGTATGCCTACTTTATCTTTCAAAACGTCGTGATTCAACTTTTCAAACGGCGTGGTTCAACTTTTCAAACGGCGTGGTTCGACTATGTGTCAAGCCAACTCGTTCCCTGGCCGACTCGCCCCTTACAAACTCGCCCTCTAGCCGTCTCACCCTTTGGATAATTATTATATTGAATGGCGCATTGAGTGCCTCATCAAGTTTGTGCACTTTGAGTTACTAGATATTTTAAGTCTATCATTTTTCTACATTCATGATTTTTTTTTTGGTGACAGGTTGATATGAATTATTCTCGGTGTATTTTATGCAAAAAAAAAACCCTTTTATTTAGGGGTCTGTATGATGCCGGTATAATAATGTTTGATCATGTTCTTTCTCTATGGTACGATTAATGTGTTTGTCTGTGTTACTTGTGACTTTTGTGTCTGATATTTAACTCGTTATTAACTGATATGAATCAAATATAACTTTTCAAGTTGGAAATAGCACGTTGTGTCTTTTAAAGCCGCTCCCTCGTACACAATTAAGGTAAACCAACAGTTCAAGGCCCACGGATCCTACACAAGGATTAACGACTCAGCCAAACTCATGGTTAGACGCGTCAATTTTGCAGCGCTCGACCTGGTGTCGAATTCTGTCAAGTCAGCTCATTATATTTTTTGAATATTCATGATTATTAAAGTCTGATAAGTGATAACTACATAACCATGTTAACGCCGAGCACCATATCTTTAGCTTTAAAACGAACTATGAAATGTCGCATTTGTTAGTGGATCAGGACGACATCTCTCTAAAACTTTTTGATGAAAGCCTAATTAAAAACTAGATTGGAGTAAACGGTGTTCTCTTCAAAAAGGTGTCCCATTTGGCGTTTATTTCCCGGGTAAATACTTCATCTATGACGACAAAAACTGCACAATACCATCTGTTATATCCTGAAGTGTTTATTTTTTAAACAATTTTGGAACAAGTATATCTTACATAGGGAGTGGTTTTGCTTAAAGTTGTATGAATATTTTTGTTTTAAATGTCTTGCGAAAAACCGACAAAATGGCCTACCTTGAATATTCGCGATTAACATGCCAACGGGTGTAGGCTCGTTATCACCCGTCCAACCAATTAAGGTAAGTCCGTTCAGTGCATTTTGCCCTGCAGCTCAGAACAGTCGTCCATCCTTGTGTTTAGGAGCAGTGCATAACCGAATGAAACGCTACATTCCAAACGTCCTTATGACTCGAATGCATTTCAAAACCAAATTGAAATTTTACAAACCTCAAACCTCAAAACCAAATTGAAATTTTACATTTCAAACCGAAAAGAAATTTTACAAACCTAACATGATTTTACGATTCGAATGCATTTCAAAACCAAATTTTTTTTTACAAACCTAACATGTTTTTATGATTCGAATCCATTTGAAAACCGAATGAAATTTTACGAGCCTAACATATTTTTACGATTCGAATTCATTTCAAAACCGAATGAAATTTTACAAACCTATCATGCTTTGACGATTCGAATGCATTTCAAAACCGAATGAAATTTTACGGGCCTAACATGTTTCTACGATTCGAATTTATTTCAAAACCGAATGAAATTTTACAAACCTATCATGTTTTGACGATTCGAATGCATTTCAAAACCGAATGAAATTTTACAATCGTAACATGCTTTTACGATTTGAATTCATTTCAAAACCGAGTGAAACTTTACAAACATATATCATGTTTTTACGATTCGAATGTATTTCAAAATCGAATGAAGTTTTTTTTTTTTAAACCTAAACCAATTTATGTTCCAATCTTTTTACTCTAACTCTGCTTCGTGTGCTTGCTTTGTCGATGGACATGAATGACAAAACACAGTGCCACCTCGAAGTCGAAACTAAATTGAACTCATAAAATAGTCATGTTCGAATAGTTTTCTTTGGAAGGGGGGGAGAGGCAGGGTGATTGTACAATGGACCCACTAGGTGTGATTTTTTTTTTAAACAAATATGTTTTCAAAATCTGTCAGACACCCCCTCATTCTCAAGTTGAGCAAACAATCGCTGATGAGGAATTAAACTAGGCGAGTACGACGCCCGGCTAGGCTCCGCAAAACTGTCGGCTTCCCTTGATTAGTCCGCCAAACGGGTTAAAAAATAAACAGCCTGATGAATGTAATGACAGTGAAGCTATAATTGAGTCGCTCAATACACCACTGAGGTTGCTACTTTGGAAAGGGACTATTTTTTTGTCAGCCCGTTGTTGAATGTTTGGACTTAAGCATTTTGCCGACCTGATAAAATTTATTTTCACATTGTATGCATGTTCTTTTTTAAAGACGTTTTAGTATGTAGGCCCAGACATAAAAAGAACGTACAATTTTCCAGAAACATCCATAAACCTTTATTCTGATAAACACGTTATTATTAAACCGAAGTGCTACATAGGTTAAAAAAAATACTCGTGTGCAGGACTGATGCTGGGATTCAAAGCCTAAACACACAAAAATATTCAGATTAAGGCATGCAGCCGCCAACGCTGTAAAGATTGACTGATGACTGGGGCTGCAAAAACTTTTACACAAAGGAACCTTGTGACCTTGCTATTCAGAATTTTTGAGATGCAAGCCATACAACCGAGGAGATTTAGCGAAGAGGAACATGTTTTTACGAGAGCTACCTCCATGGTACTCACACAAAGGGATAGTGGTACCTGGGTCGGGCTTTACAATTCTATAACGAGTGTTCTTTCGTTTCGTTCATATCTCATGGGTAGCCGATAGACGTGTATACCGAGCCCGATCAAATAAACAAAAATGACAATGGTTGATTTTATTTAAATCAACTGGCGAGACAGCTAATACTACGAAAGCGTATTGAGGACATGACCGAAAATATTTTTTAGGCCCACTACTTCGCCCCGGCGGATTAGTATTTCGCCCGGGCGGATTGGTATTTCGCCCGGGCGGATTAGCATTTCGCCCAGGCGGATTACTATTCCGCCCGGGCGGATTACTATTCCGCCCGGGCGGATTACTATTCCGCCCGGGCGGATTACTAATTCGCCCGGGCGGATTACTTATTCGCCCGGGCAGACTACTAATTCGCCAGGGCAGATTACTAATTCTCCCGGCCGGGCAGACTACTAAAAAATTCGCCAGGGCGAATTAGTAATCCGCCCGGGCGAAATAATAATTCGCCCAGGCGAATTAGTAATCCGCCCAGGCGAAATAGTAAAGCGTATTGAGGACATGACCTGTGGGGACAGGTAGGGGAGACGGGTAGGGGGAGACAGGTAGGGGGGGGGGGGGGGGGGGGGGGTCGGGGAGGGGAGGGAAATAGGGATTTGAGCAGGGGTTTGGGTGGGGAAGTGTAGGGGTGGTTGGGGATGGGTAGGTTGGTGTGGGGGTTGGGTAAGGGGAAGGGGCAGTTTACATGTATATGGATCGGAGTAGGGGTTGGGGTCAGGTGGGGATGTATGGGTCAATATGGGAAGGGGGAATGGGGTGGGCGGGATATAGGGATTTGAGTAGGGGTTAGGGTGGGGATGTGTAGGGGTGGGTAAGGAGGGATAGGGGAGGATAGGGTAAGTGGGTGTAGGGGTTAGGGTAGGGGGAAGGAGATAAGGATTGGAGTTTGGGTGGGGTTGGGATGTGTAGGTGACTGGGTGGGAATGGGTAGGGGGAGGATGGAATGGGTAGGGGAGGATGGGATGGGTGTGGGTAGGGGGTTGGGGTGGGGGAAGCTCATGGTAAGCGTCACTTCGTTAAAACTCGAACACAGCGTTATCTGATTTTTGAGTTTTCACGAAGTATACTCATGGTTAATTAGTTTAATAACTCATTAATGTTGTTCAATAAAACTCATACATCAACGCGTCATTCAAGATCCCAGCCTTCAGAAAATGCAACAAAATATGAATTTTGAGGCTAAAACGATATTCAGATCACCGTTTCAAAACACCATCAACTTAAATCGCTTGTATCTCGAAACGCACATTTCCTCTTTGCGGGGGTTAACGTAACTTCGTGGTTATGGTGTGATATTCGCGGTAACCCACCGATGCGATAACCTGCCCTAAACCCAAAGGGTGTATTCGGAACCGGCCCGTTCTCGTGTTCAACCAACTCGCGAACGGTGTTTACGAACAAGATTCTCACTCCCCACTGTACTGATTAGGGAGTAGATACAGAACGTCATGAAAAAAATGGCGAATTTGGGCCACTAAAACTTGCGTTGATATTTGTGTATACAATTTAAAACGTTTATTCACTGCAGGAGCATTAACGATACAAAAAAAATTCTACATGGTCACAGATTGGGCTTTTCTCTTATGCTTTTCTTTTGCCAATATTAAGAGCTGTTATTTGAATTATTTTCATAAAAATTCTTTTCATTTGGCGTTTGGATACGGCGGCTTCTAGCTTGAATTTTCGTCCTACTACACTTCACAAGCACTTGGGGGTTCGTAATCGACAACACGAATACATGTACACTGTTAGCCGGGGTGACCGTAAGGTCATGGCAATATTCTGCTAAATGCGCTTCAAAAAGTTGTCAGATTGATCAAAAATCTGCCAAATTCCCCACATTTCTTCGAAATGCACTAAAACTCCTTAAAATCACATGCAGATTTGTAGTACTTACTAAATTAAGGTTCAAATTACATTATTAACAATTTATAGTCACATAAAGATGTTATGAAATTATTGCGTAAATTTCAGGCAAAACGCGGTTGCGGCATGAAGTCCAGCTCCCAGTGAACCTCAGCGCCTAGACCAGCCAACCGTTCCCATTATGCAAGGGTTTGTTTGAAAAAGATTGAAGATTTCTTTAACAAATGTACATTTTTTTTCACATTTGCTATGGTATTCTGTAAATAACTATTTTTGAAGAACTCTGCCAGAAATATGCCAAAAATATCCATTATGTCATATTTTCTGTCAAACTCGTTTTTAAACAAAAGAAATCTGTCAAAGTTAGCCGAAAATCGGCTAAAACGGTCACCCTGCTATTAGCGGGTCACTCGAGGACAGAGTTTCGAATACGGCCATTGTCTGCCAGCCAATATTCCGAAATTGTATACACACAGTATAATACTGCAATTACTCAACATGGGACTCAATTACTCAACATTTTCTTCCGGTCAATGGCTCACCCAAAAGTGAACTAACTACAGTCGAATACCTTTATAACGAGGTTTTTTGGGACTTTACAAATTTCCAGTTGTTATAACGTGCCTTGTATTATCAGTAATGGCAAACAACGAAAAACAAAGACTATGGATGTTGTATTATTAAACAGTGCTCTTCTTATCAGGGTTCGACCGTTAATTCTTGAAAAAATGGCAATTCAAAGGAATGTGTTTTCTTTTTCGGGGTACGTGAACTTGAAAATAGCACTGGAAAAGCATGTGCACAGTAGCCTGAGACATGACGTACATAGGCTATTATGTACAACGGTTATTGTGTAAGCGTCTGTAAAATGTCACCAGACAGCATGGTATGTGTGCATTATTTATTTCCACAAAGAAAGTCTGCAACAATGTACTTTTCTTATGGTTCGTGGTACAATGGTTATCTTCCATGCACAAATGCTTTTTATTGGGGGTAGTTGCTCACATGTATCAAACACCTGCATATCCATATGCACACCGTGGGTTCAAGGAAGGTGCGAATTTGTTGACGATTTACCAGTAATCTAGTTTTTTTCAAAGAGTTAAGCCGTGTTGCCTCCGATGTTAGATCCATTTTAAGAACCAGATTTGCCTTAAATACCCTACCCCTGTAGAAAATGTAACTTACGGGTCAGAGTGTGTCTGGGATACATTGTACATGTTCATTGCAGGGCATGCCTGTGTGCAAACACGCTCGACTCGTTGGTCATCATCCCCAAATCGGAGATCGAGAGCTTGGGTCGTTCACATTTTGATCACTGCCATGCATGATGTCTATTCTAGACAAAAAATCAATCGAAGTTTACAAAAGGGATGGCTCGAGGAATAGCCTATTTTAACATCAGTGAACCGATGCTTTCTTCAACCTTTTCAATGACAGATAATGTAACTGATAGGAACCCAGAAACAAAATAACATGTAGACTCGTTGCAATGTGCTTTTAATAACTCATTGTGCAGAGATTGCAACCTTTTATCTAGCACTTCTGCAGACCGATTCATATCAAAAACCAGATAATTCGTTAAACCAAAGTAGAAAACTTTGAATATCGTGTACATCGCCCCGCCAGCAAGAAGTTTGTGCAACTTCACTGGTCAGCTCTTTTGTGGTGTGTAAGTGGGACTGGAAATGGACTGTAATTGCCTAAGTAGCGCATGCGCACTATAGTTCCCCCATTTCAGAGGAGATTTTACAAATTGCCCAAGACGTTCGAGTGTTCCTGACAGGTTCGAGGGTGATATCGGTTGGTCGTGATAACGCCCTCTCGCGGCGGCAGGTTATCGCATATCAAATTGCAATGTCTAGCTATGGACTAGGTTGCGGACTAGTAAATAAACTGCCATAAAATCCAGTGATAAATACGCCAATCGTTTTCTGTTTATATTTTGGGGGTTAACCAATGACGTTGGGAGGAAATTCCACACCCCTTAAAGTCATCCGTACCCCTAAAAAGTAGTCCTGTTGGTGATATCTGGGCTCCCGTTACGAAATAGAGCAGTTTTAGTAAAAGTGGGGCTGATAGGGAAAATATCTGGGGAAATGGTGCCTTTGATGATGCAATGTACAAGCATGGAAATTGGAAAATGGACAGACTATGTCATGAGAAAGATATTTGGCTAATGGGCCATCGCAGATTTGTCCTTTGCAAAACTATAAGGTACATGTACAATAATATGTTGTATTGTCTCTACACAGACGATGAACACAACAGTCGTCACAACCTGATTGTGGAGCTTATGGAAATGCACAACAAGGAAGTCATCCCCAAGACGCCCGTGAATGTCTCCTATAGCCTGTCACTTTTCTCGATCGACGGTGTGGTAAGTCCGTTGAATTGAAATTAGTGATCCACCAGATTTTGTGACCCGTTCTTCGAAAATTGGATTCTCATGTTTCGATACCGGATCATCTCCAGTTTTGCTTTATCATTAAATGCTAGTAGATGTTAAAGAAAATCACTTGCTTCATATACCATACAGTTTCATATTTTTGTAAGAAAACATTGACTTATGTTGAGCTGAAATCTTCAAAGTTATAGGACCCAAAAAGCAGGCGAAGCCGAAATGGAGACGAAGCCGAGATTTGGGATATCCCTATCCCTTTGGAATATCCCTATTTGAAGCAAATTTCGGGGAGGATACGCTCGGTTCACAATTCGTCCGAGTTGATTTTTTTGCCAACTTCGCAGCGCGAAAGCTTGCCATGACGTCAGAAATTCGCTTTTGTGTTTGTTTAGCATGCACCAATTACTTTAGTATTCATTTACTTGTATATTGTTGTTGAGCACTTTCGAAAGAATTCCAACAAAAAGTTAACGCTTGCGCTCATGTTTTGTTATGCATATTATTTTTTCTCAGAATAAAACACTTCTTGATTGGTTTAAATTGCAGGACGAGAAGGACAATATCCTCCGAATTTCGGCTTTCGCAACTTTGGTAAGTAACCAAACGACGAACCAGTTTGATCCATTAATATTTTTGTTTTTGTCAAACAATCAGAGTTTTTACAACAGCTTTGGCCTGGGATGGAACATGTTATAGAGTTTTTCAGGAGCTAACTTTCAAAATGCTTTGAACAGAACTCAGTCCCCCTTTTCAATAACGCCTTCTTGTGATTGTTCTCTGTCGTTTGTGATGGCCGCTTCATATTTCATATTTGCGCCTCCAAGAGTTGGCAACGCGTTGGCCAATCCCAATGCGCAAAATCTGTCGACCCAATGCACGTTTGGAAAAGGTCGACTGATTTCGTGCATTGTGATTGGCCAACGCGTTGCAAACTCTTGGAGGGGCACTATTGTGAAACGACCGTTTTCACCAATCCCACCGCTGCCACCTGTGGTCATATTGCCGCTTCGCGTTATAGCGCCACAGAAAGGGAACAAAAATTATTTCAGGGAGTTTATTGCCAACATTATTTTACATTTTACAGCTATGGTCTGATCACCGTTTCCAGTGGGATCCAGCAAACTACAGTGGAGTATCCAATGTGAATTTACAAGCAAGTAATATCTGGAGACCAGACTTGCGAATGCTGTACGCTCAGTAAGTAGCGTTTCTATGAGTTGATCTTAAAAGCCGTGTGTAGTTGAGTCAAAGCACTGTAAACATGCAGCAACACTGCACAGGTCACGCCACTTTTATTATCTATGTTTTAAAGACGAATTATTTGCAGTTTTGTAGTAATTTTGGAATTTTGTACTAAAGGAGTAAGGCCTAACGAGCAAGCAAGGTTGATACAGGATACACTTGTATATATATAGATAAATGGTCATTTCTGAATTTTTTCATTCACAATGACAATTTTACAATTGACATTTGTCAACCGAACAAGATGGAAATAACTTTATTTCACCTGTTTATTTAGGGTTGTGGAGGCAGATGTCCCTTTGGTGGCGCATTTCGATGGGACTATCAGTTACTTCCTTCCACTGCAAATAGCCATACCGTGCCCTTTTAACTTCAAGGACTTTCCGTTCGATGTCCACACCTGCGACCTTCGACTGGAATCCTGGAGCCATCCCGGTTCCGCGATCAATCTGACTATCCTAGAAGATGCAGTATCTACCTTATTCTACCATCGTGAAAACAGCCAGTGGGAGGTCCAGTCCTTCAAAGTGAATAGGACAGTGGTTGAGTATGAGGATTACACCACCACGCAGTTCATCACTCTGTCGTACCGCATCCAAATCAAACGCACAGTGAAGGAGTACACGGTCCGCTTTGTGGCGCCCTCTGTCATCACATCGCTTCTGATCCTGCTGTGTTTTCTCATCCCTCCACTCTCTGGTGGGAGGATGGTTCTCTGCTCCGTCGTCATCCTCGGCCTCTTGCTTCAACTCTTCCACCTCAACCAGACCGTGCCCATCCACGGCTCCGACGCCCCCTTCATGGCTCAATTTCTCACTTTCAGCGTGTTTCTGGCCGTCTTTGCAGCCGTTGAGAGTGTGGTGTCAATGAATCTCTCCAGTTGGGGAACCTTGAGTGGGAGTGGCAACAACAACAGTAACGCCCCCAAAGACGGGGAGGAGCTTGTGGCGCAACCCAAGCCAAATTTGGTAGGTTTCGTGTGTTGCCCTCTAGGCCCTAACAGACGTTTATCCACGATAGCAAGGTTGACAAGTTACCTTTTTTAGCACATGCATTGTTTCTATCCCCAAAGAGGCCTTGGAAATATATTTTAGACATAGACCATCTTACATTGAACATATACTTTTGTCCTTAAGCTGGACGAGCTATAGTCTGACTTTTATAGTCATGCCTAAGCTCGGGACAAGCCCACTTATGGTGTGTGCTTCGCTGGTTTCCAGTCTGTCAAGTCAGGCAGAGGTTGAGTTTTGGTCGGAAAGCTAAGTAGCACGGTCACAAGAAGAAGTGGCCAAAATGGGCATGTGGCGCCTTTTCATAGGGACTCGGTCGACTTCATTGAATACAACCAATAGGCAGCCAAGTGTTTGGGATCACTTTGACCGCTGCTACAGATTGTTCATGTTCAGTATTTGTAATTCGCAAGCCATCGAATTTCCAGTGAAAGTCACACATGATCATCAGACCTATAAGGATATCTTTGGAATTCGAGAGCAAAGAAAACGTCATTAGCATATAATGGCATGACGTCATCAGCAAACAAAGCTTCTAAGATAAAAGCCGCACATTTTTGGAACTGTGCCGATGACCCTTGGTGGCAAACACATCTGTAGTTGTTGCCATTTCGATTTTAATCATGTTTCTTTTCACTGTGATTTTGAACTATTGAACGTCTTGTCCATTTTTCTCTTTTCCTGTTCAGTTCCTGATGCAACTCGCTCGAATCATCGACTTGGTCTGCTTCGTCGTCTTCACCGTCATCTTTGCTATCGGTGGGGGCATCATACTCAATCCTTAAACGGAGTAGAGAGGAATGCGTGACACTTCAAACAGCACACAACCGGCACATTGTAAATTAAACCTTGAAATCGGGGACATTAATGTTCTCGATCTGTCGTGATTATAGGAATAGTATCAAAAATGCTTCCCCAATGCCATACAGTTGCATATCACTGAGACACTCTGCATTGTTGCTCATCTAAACCCTTCTATACAGGGTGAGTAAAAAAAAATGAAACCAAAATGTTGGGACTATTGTTTTAGTGAAGTTCTGTATGTATCACTTTCAAAATCTAGGATATGAAAGCCCAATTCATAAGCTTTTTTTTAGTATAAGAATCATTCAAATCACTCATGTACTTTTCAAGTTACGGAATTTTAAACACGAACCTCATTTTAAAGTGATGTCCAGAAATCACAAAAAGGTAGGTGTTCTTTCAGCAAAACGAAAACAAATCACATAGGATGTGTGTGAATCGTTTTCCTTTTGCTGAACACTTTTCTTTGTGATCCATGGACAGAACTTTAAAACGGTGGTTGTGTTTAACATTCCGTAACTTGAAAAGTAAGTGATTTGAATGATTCTTGTACTAAAAGTGAATTGGGCTTTTATATCCTAGATTATGCAAGTGCTATATGCAGAACTTCACCAAAACAATAGTCCCGTCTTTTGGTTTTCGATTTTTTTTTTTACTCACCCGGTAAACCATAATAATACCTGTGCCGTCATACCAAAGCGCAACTGACGGGCAGCCCAAATAACTGAGTATCCCTTGCATTCCATTTTCCTACGATAAAACAGATATCGCCACTTGAACACCAATCACATTTCAAGGAAGTTAGCAAGTTAGCAAGCGTGTATATAATTAAACAAGTAGTTCGGTTCATTGTATTTCCTAACAGCGAAGTAAAACAAGGTGTTCAGTATTTCTTAAGTTACACGGGGTGTTTACATTATTTCGTAAGAGCGTTTGTAAGCCCAACAAGGTGTTTAATATCTTTAAACAGCGTTAATAAGCTTAACAACGTGTTTAATATTTCTCTACAGCATTTTTGAGTTCGACAAGGTGTTTGGTATTGCTTAACAGCGTTTATATGTTGTATATTCCGTACAGTGTTTATAGGTTTTTGTGTTTGGTATTTCTTAACAGCTTTCATAAGTTTAACAAGATGTGTTATATTTCGCACGGCATTTATAGGTTAAGCAAGGTGTTTGGTATTTCTTAACAGCGTTTAAAAGTTTAACAAGATGTTTAATATTCCGCAAAGCGTTTATAGGTTAAACAAGGTGTTTGGTATTTCTTAACAGCGTTGATCAGTTAGGCAATGCTCATCGTATTCATTTACATCGTTTAATTAAACAAGGTATTATTTTTTTGTTAGCAGCATCTATTAAGTAATCAAGGTGTTAAGTATTTCTTTAAACAGTGTTTTTAAGTTCAAGGAGGTGTTTTGTATTTCTTAACAATGAAAATGTACGACAAAGTTTCCTTTAATTATAACTTTAAGTCAGGCCTTACTTTTATTGCAAAGTATACATATTGTTTTTCTAATTCTAATTCTAAATATAGCTTCGACTATAATAACATGCTCACTATAATTAAGCAAACGAAATTCAAATACAGATATGAACTGTTTAAGAGTGGCACCATGCACCTAAAGACAAATTTTCGAATTGAATTGATAATTTTCTAGCATTGCATTAGTTGTGAGCTTTCCCATGGGACATCGAACGAAAATGGCCCTCAAATGCTCTGAAACTGAATATTAAAGGCAGGCAAATCGGAAATGGCAAATGCATCTGCCTGCAGCAGTAAGACAATGTGGGCAAATGCTATCCGAAAAGTTTCCTTAGAAATGCGCACATTCCATACCGGATATGATTTCAGCGGACCATGTGGACAAAATTTTGAGCGTCGCATAATGCAATCCGACCGTTCGTGATTCGAAACGGAGCCTGAGCAAGTGACGGGAATCGAAAATTTACCGCGCATATAATTTTTACAGAATTTCCTATACATTATTACGCTTTCAAAGAAAATAAAAAAATCTCTAAACTGGGATAAAAATGAACCAGTCTTAACGGCCGTTTCAAACCTGGCAGAGTCATGACCGTGATGACGTGCAGGTCACAGGTCACGCAAAATCCAACCAATCAGAGTGTGAATTCATCAGAGTATGCCAGCGTCCTGTTTGCAGGGCGGGGGTACAAGCGAGGTTTATTACCATAAATTTCCAGGATTTGTAGAGCCGTTGGATAGTTCAGTTGGATAGGATCGTGATTTTGAATCACCGTTTTTGCCCGAATGTTTTTCCTTTCTAATCTGAGGCTTTGGAGGATTTTAAAAAGAGAAATAAAGTCCGAATTTCATTACTTTAGAAATCATTTTTTCCCCAAATTGTATATTTTTTCTCATGATTTTATTATTAGGAAAGTCCAAAACGTCGTAACGTGCACCCCATGCGGATATCGTTTGGAGAGGGAAAAAACACCTGTGGCCTTGCCATGTAGGCAGCTCTTTCTGGCAAAATATAGTACACAGCCGACAACAATAGATATAGGCCAACATGTCATAGAGCGTGTTATAATACGGAACTCAAGGATGTCGACAAGAGCCACTGCTCAGCTTCGCGTATGGCGTGCAAACTGAACATTAACTCTCAAAATTAAGATATCGCTATTTCTAATAGAGATACATGTATTTGTATTTCTGATAGTGTTGTCTTTGTTTCAAATAGAGAATATCTTTATCACATATCCCTACTAAAAATAGAGGTATCTTTTATGAAATAAACATATATCTATTTCATTTAGTGATATGTTTTATTTCAAATAGAGATATCGGTATCAGAAACAGAAATAATGTCAATGGAGAGGAGATGTCTCTATTTCCAATCAGGCGCGGATCCAAGGCCCCCCCCCCCCGCTGTGATCCAAGGCCCCCCCCCCCCCCCCCCCCCCCCCCCCCGCTGTGACACCTCCAAAAATGATACTGTTAATTATGTCCACCTGTGCAGGAAATACGGCTTTTTAGGAGGTATTTGTACACTATTCTGTAGTATAGAGTTAAAATGGTCGGATTTTAACTTATACTACTTTAGCGCCGCATTGAAAGTATGTTACGAGCCCCCCCCCCATTGATTTTACGAGGCCAAGTGTCCATACAATAAAAACTGTCTACATTTCAGCAATGATTTGCTGATGAAACACCCCCCCCCCTGCAAAAAAATCTCGATCCACCCCTGCAAATAGAGATACACCTATCTCTATTTGAAATAGAGATCGAAAATTGAAATAGAGATATCTCTATTGGAAGAAGAAATACCTTTATATTTTTTAAAATAGAGATATCATTACTAAGATAGAGATATCTCTATTTCGGTATTAGGTGTTACATTTGCATTCCATACTTTAGGGGCGATGATCAATACTTAGGCGAAAAAAAAGTTTATTTTTCACCCACATCAAAGCAATAATATACATAAAAGCATGGTCCCGCGCAGACGGGAGGTCGACGGGCGGTGATGAATACTTATTAAGCCACAAAAAAAAAACAAGTTGGAAAGTAAAATGGCGTTCCGCGATGGTGCTTTGGTGGTGGTTCTGGGGCTGTGTCTGCTGTATGTGAAGGGCGGCGCAGGTGCAGAGTCACAAGGTGAGGCCGTCATTGTTTTAACAAATGCCATATTTTCAATGGGGAGCGCTGATAAAATCCTTAAATCAGGCACACTATATTAGCTAAAAGTGTACAAATGCACCCTTATCACGACTATTTATTTAGGGGGAGACCGTTCGCATGTACGTCATTTTCTTAAATTTGGCTAGTGCAATTTTTCGATGGATTTTTTTTTTTGGGGGGGGGGATGGGCAAACTTTTTTTTTGGGGGGGGGTGGGGCTACAGCCCCCTAGCCCCCCCCCCCCCTTAGAACCCCGCCTAAGAAGTTGGTACCTTATCCTCTCTTAACTAATTCTTTAAAATGGGCTTGCGGTCGCTGCCGAATTTAATTGAGCGAGATCGGGGCAGTAATAAATAATCGTCTGATATTTTCTGCACGAACCCCGGTGCAGGAGGTTTTGTATAGAAATGTCTAGATACAGGTACCAACCTTTACAACAATGTGTTGGTAATGGCCGCCGGCCAAGAACCAAGCCTGCGTGCAACCACATGGCATCCCTACACTTTTTCAGGCAAATAGGACCCATTTTCAACCGTAATTTTATCTATTCTACCCTCAGATGGAAGCCCGAAAACCAGGGAATAGATCCTCGGCTATTTTTACACGATTTCACCGTGCATGGTTTTTTTTAAGCCATGCGGTCTTTTTTTCCTGCAAAAAACGTTGTGGGGCCACTTTTCATGCTAATGAACTCGCATAGACTGAATTCTCACTCACTGTGCGCAATCAAACGCCAACTAATTGCGTCCTCGGTCGTTCTAATAGTGTTCCTTCGTTTTGAACGAACGTAGTACGGCAGCAGCGTAGAAACTGTTCATCGCCCAATGAAAAGATAGACACAAGTGTGACCGGTGTCTTTGTTGAACATCCTAAATATTCATGTTTCAAAAGAGCTAGATTTGTGCACAAACTGCCTGAGTTGTTTGTCTTCCATAACCAAAATGCATTGTGAATATCAAAAAGGTTGATTGATCAAATTCAAGCTGCTCATTTACCCTCTTTTACTCTCTGTTCTTTTGGATGGGGAGATGACATGAGGCTATTTTCTCCTCCTTCAAATACGATCACCGCTGAACGTAGTCCTGAAGCCCGTGGCCAACTTGACCACATTTACCATCACCAAATGTTTACTGAATACAGAGTACACGATCTTCTAAACCTTTGAAATAACGAACGCGACTTTTAATTCAACAAGTTGGTGTTTACGATAGATTTACTTCGAAAATAATTACAATTCACTCAATTACAACAACGCTGTTTCTATTACCAAATTATGTTGTGCAACAACGAATTCAAACACAAAGACCATTTCGTCGGTATCTTTTATAATGTAGAAGTGGTGTACGTGTACGAGTAAAATATGATGCATGGATTTATAGGAATGACATTATAATTCTGAATACGCACCTATAGACTAAACATTATGTCTGCATAATTATGTCTTCCTAAAATATGAATGCATTCGTGCTAGGCGATAATTCCTTGTACATGCTACATACATAAAGCTGGTAACGGGCTATGTTTAATGGAGTCGTCCACTTATGTCATGTAACCATGGGGACGTCGAGTCTAAACCTAACAATGGAACGTATCATGGTGTTCGCTCATGCGAATCACAAAGTCAAAATATTGTTTGTCGAATTGCGTTCATATTTACTGCACTGAAGCAATGCACAGTGTCGCATGCACTACGTACAGTGTTGCTTCAAGATGTCGTCCTTTAAAGCACTTTTTAAAAATTTTCGTTTCAGGATTGAAGTCCCCTGTCGATTTGGCGCCATCAAATGCCGCTCTTTGGGCATTTTCCCAGGTGCCCGAGTGGTGCGAGGGCCCGATTGGGAATGGGAAGATCAAGATGGTATGGGAATATTAAATGTGATTTAAAATGAAAAGGATCACAGGAAAGATGATTGTCGAATATTATGTTTGGTTTATTTGATGCTCTTAAATTCAAAATGTATATATTTTTGGAAACCAATATATAACATATATAACCTGTGACTAAACTACCAGATATTTCCAGATAAGTAATGAAATAATGTTTAACAAATAGGAAAAATGATTATATAACGGGTAATTGAATTAATTACTACTTGGGACAGAATGATGATTACATTTAAGGTTGAGAATTCAGAGGAGATTCAGAGGAGATACAACTTGCATGGGAAAAATTTGGCAAGTTGAGTTGCATATTCAAGGCAGATAAATACTACAAAAAATTAAGCATCAACTCTTCAACCAGTGCATCATCCCAGTTCTAACATATGGCGCTGAGACCGGGGCACCTTCAAAGAAATCAGAGCAAAAACTGCCAGTCACTGTACGGGCAATGGACAAGATAATGATTGGAGTCACATTAAGGGAGACAGAATTAGGAACTAAAATCTTGGAAGAAAGACAGCGGTACAAGCTTATACATGTAGTTTAGATCAAAAGGAAAAAGTAGAGTTGGACAGGACGTGTCATGCTGAGAAGCATTATGGACCCTGAAAGTAACAGATTGGACGCTATTATATATCATTGAAGAGGCGGAGAGGAAGACAGCCGAAGAGATGATTTCATAGGGAAGAAATGTAAAACAACTTGCAAGGGACCGAAAAGCATGGAAAGATTGTGGAGAGGCCTGCATCCAGCATTGGATCGAATTGGGCTAATGATGATGATGAATTTAATAAACTACTTTTCATACAAAGGTCAATGTGTTTTCATTTTGATGTAATGCTATGATCTTGTTTGAGGTCTACACATGGTTCCAGATCATCACTTTCAACATGGATCGCGGTTACGCAATATCGATGGCGTTATATCATTTTTATTATATTATGTTATATGGTAACTGCTCCACCATTTGAAAGTGTAGTTGACGAGGAACGCGTTTAGCGGTTTGTTTCATGCTGTCCTGTGTTCAGCTATACTTGATGTAGCCTACCTGCACCTAACCCAAGAATGCACATGCACTCTTCTGTTTACTAATATGGTCGGTGACATTCACCTCAACCCAAGAAACCTGTATGATGATCTCGTGAGTGAAGCCCCAAAGTTGTTCTGCCTGACAGGAGACAACTAAAATCTCATTTGAATGTGAATACCAACCTGAATATTATCAGACGGCGCTTTCTACGACCAAACCAATCTCATTTGAATGTGAACACCAACCTGAATATCATCAGACGGTGCTTTCCTATGACCAACCCAAATCTCATTTGAATGTGAACACCACCCGAATATCATCACACGGTGCTTTCTATGACCAACCCATATCTCATTTGAATGTGAACAGCACTTGAATATCTTCAGACGGTGCTTTTTATGACCAACCCAAATCTCATTTGAATGTGAACACCAACCGGAATAACATCAGACGGTGCTTTCCTATGGCCAACCCAAATCTTATTTTGTATGTGAACACAAAACAAAATATTCTCAAACAGTACCTTCTATTACCCTCTCGAATCTCATTGGAATTATATGCACAAAAAGGACCATATGGATACCAGGTCTGCTATTTAAATTCAAATAAGATTTTTGGGCATCATGTCATTCAGCGACCAGAGCTCTGAGCCCGAAATACAAAATACCCCCCTCCCCGCGCGCCCCCAAAAAAGTTCTGCCAGCATTGTCCGGCATTACTAGCACGTTGTCGCAAAAGTTGATACCTTGATCCTCATTCAATAAAAATGGGTTTGCGGTCGCTGCCGAGTTTAATTGAGCGTGATCGGAGGAGTACTAAATAACCGTGTGATATTTTCTGCACAAACCCCAGGTGTAGGGGGTTTTGTACAGAAATGTCTAAATACCAACTTTTACGACAATGTGTTGGTAATGTTGTTGCAATTGCTGCAGGCGAAATCCAGTCTAGCTGTTGGTAGCACTGTTATTGCCTCTGTCCTGCTAGCAATGTCACGGTGTTTGGATGTCGCCAGAAAAGGGGTGCATATGTTCCCTATTACCTATGTTACCCAATACCAATGTTCCCCAACCCTAACCCTAACCCTAACGTTAACCCTAATCCTATAAGATTTCAGGGAACATCGGTATTGGGGAACATCGGGTATACCCCCAGTGACCCAAATATTTGGAATGTATGCAACACATTGTACAACCCTGTGAATTATCAAATAGGAAGCAGGAAGGGCAAATTCTTGTCACAACTTTGAGAGGGGAGGGGAAGGGGAGGGGACAAACAGCTTTGGAAATTCAAAAAAGAGGGAGGGGGGTGTAATTTGAGGAGGAAATGATCAAATAAGGTATGCATTAGTAAACATGCCAGTAAACGCCTTTTAAGTTTCAAGTCATTTTCACGCAGAAACGGTTGCATTCACACGACAAAAGTGTGGCAGGATACCTTAGAACAATTGAGACATGGGCGTCGCAAGGGGGGGGGGCAAGGGGGCACTTGCCCCCCCCCCCCCCCCGACAAGAAAAAAAAGGAAGAAAAAAAGGAAGAAAAAAGAAAAGAAAAAGAGGTGCGAAGTCATAATGTGTATATTTAATGGGTTGGGTTGGGGGCAAAATGTCCCTGCCCAACCCCCCCCCCCCCAAAAAAAAACCCTGCTGAATCGAGAATGTGTTGAGAAATACAGACATTTTTGTTAAAAACAAATGTTGCCTTCTCTAGAAAAAATCCTGGCGACGCCCATGTAAGTTTAGGTGTTGGGTTGCTTGTTTGCTTGTTGGGATGTCTGCTTGCATGTGCTTTCCCTTAATATCCAAGGGGATATAAGGCGAAAAAAGTCTCCGGTTTCTGACATGCGCGCGCGTCTCTGTATCCATGCGCGTCGGCAAAATGAAAACTTTTTTTTTCAATGAAAGATGATGTCTCAAAACCGCCAAACTCACTGGTTTGACTGGAATCCTGCTGCTGCACAATTTTAACGTGTTTTTAGATGGGGTTACGATCGAAAATAAGCTTTATGTGGCCTCTCTGGACTCCCATATATTTGCACTAAGTTTAGTCCGGCACCATTTGCAGTCATCAGCCGACATTTGAAGAAAAAAAAACGGTAAAAAAACCGCATCGCCGCACAACCTTTTGGGCAAGCTCCATACCTGAAACCGGAGACTTTTATTTTGGCCTAATAACTTCTTATCCTTGTTACGCCCCAACTATGGCATCGGTCCCAACTATAGTTGGGATCGTCCCAACTATAGTTAGGACGGTCCCAACCAGTGGCGTACGCAGGATTTTTTCAAGGGGGGTGTTTCAAAATTGGATGTCGTCATTTATGACGCTATAAATGAAGATGGTAAATTGTGTTGGCGCCAGAAATAAAAGATAGTATCAGTGGGCTAAACTTAACGCTAAAATAAAAGTCAGGAGTTTGTGTTGGCGCCAGAAATAAAAGAGGGTATATTTGGACGGGTTAAACTCGAAGGGCCGGGAACCCACGACCATCAGTAATCTTTTTGAGCTAAAGCATAGTAAATCGGGAAAAAAATGTTCTGTGTCTTTAGAGTATATGATGAACATATGAGTAAAGGAGTCAATGTGGGCAGTCCCCCCCCCCCCCTCAACAGCATTTAAACAAAAACAAAAGAAGAAATTCAAGAAAAAAAGTGACACGGGCTGCGGAAGTGCTAGGATCTGTTCTTGTAATTGGCTAAAATTACTCAGCTTCGTCCCTGGATCTCATGATTCTCATCCGTTGGGAATCTTTGTGTAAACCGCCCCCACCCCTAAGGCCAAACTTCAGATACAGGATACATATGCGCTCTGCTCACAGGAGCGGATTCAGACTGCCATTTTCCGGGGGGCCTAGAATTATTGTAATGAAGGGTCCAGGACCTGCGAAGCCCTTACGGCGAGGGGTCCGGGACCCGCTTAAGGGCCCCTGGAAAAATTGGGATTTTAGATGCTCTGTGGTGCAATCTGAGGCGATTTAGAAAACGTTTTAAACATCGAAAATTCCATTTAAATTTGTTATTTTTTGTTGTTGTTTATAAAGTTTGTTATGTACTCAAAGTTGAGAACCATGTTCATATCCGTATTTTTCACAATTTTCTATTTTGGAAAGGGATTTAGGCCACTTGTAGAGCCGTTCACTGCTGAAGGTACAAAATGGTGGGGGCACCGCTAGGGTGAAATTATAGCATAGAAGGGATTTGGCCGGAGGACCAATGCGAGCGCGGAGCGCGAAGCACTTACGGCGTGGGGTCCGGGGCCCGCTGAAGGGCCCCGGAAAATTTTGGATCGTAGATGCTCTGTGGTGCAATCTGAGGCGTTTCCTGGCCACTTTCCCCTGGTTTTTTTAGCAGAAGTTTTTAAAATTATGAGGGGATATTTTGTTTCATTTGTTTCAAATACATATAGGCCTATATACTCTTGCTCCTATGAAGTGTCTTCTGTATTCAAAGCTTAAAGTTGAGAGCATGCATATAATTTGTAATTGTTCCGCGCTCGGTCACATAACTCTCTTTTCCCTCCATATTTTTACATGGCTAAGGGGGGTGTTTAACAGCCAAAACACCCCCCCCCCCCCCTGCGTACGCGCCTGGTCCCAACTGTAGTTCCACAGTTGGGATGGCTCGACTATAGTTGGGAGTCATCAAGGGGGCCGATCTATATTCGGGCCACTCCAATCTCTTTATTTTGCGGTGTCCCAACTATAGTTCAGATTGATGTACAATTATAGAACATTCCCTACATGTCTGATACACGTCTGACTTTACTTGGGACCAAAATTAGCTATGTGGGGGGCCTATCTATAGTTGGGCCAATGCAATATTTTTATTTTGCGGTCCCAACTGTAGTTTACATTGATGTACAACTATAAAACATTCCCTACATCTCTGATACACATCTGACTTTACTTGGGACCAATGAAATGAGCTATGGGTGGGGCCTATCTATAGTTGGGCCACTGCAATATTTTTATTTTGCGGTCCCAACTATAGTTTACATTAATTTACTACTATAAAACATTCCATGGGTGGGGCCCATCTATAGTTGGGCCACATCAATCTTTGAATTTTGCAGTCCTAACTATAGTTCACTTGCTGTACAACTACTGTAACATTATACAGCTCTGATTATACACGTCTGACTTTACTTGGAACCATTGAAATTAGCTTTGGGTGGGGCCCATCGATAGCTGGGCCACGCCAATCTTTGAATTTTGCATGTTGCTTGACTATAAAACCCAGCTGGACAACTCATCCAACTAGGCATCACCACGTGGCCGGCCAGCCCTGCGGCATGCATTCACGACGAATACATGGTGCGAGCGCCACGGAACATTAACACCCTCCGACGTCCGGCGCAACTCCAGTCCTAACTATAGTTGGGCTGACCCAACTGCTGCACTATAGTTGGGACGGTTCCAACTATAATGCCCACGCTGGCAGAATGCGCGCTCCTGTTTACTTTGACCGAACAGTTTTTGCTTTTTAGTGCTCGACACGACTGATTTGGTCCAAAAAACTTTTACAGATAAAAATAGTGTGACCTCCTTCATTTTAGGGTTTCCCTTTCTTCACTGGGTTGTTATTGTGTGGTCATGGGAGCGCATTTCTTTCCACCGGAGCAAGGGGTAATCGATTTTTCGACGACTTGAATAAAGGCAATAGAGCCTGAGTACAGTTGACTTCTACAGTGGCGCACCTCCGGAGCCTTGAATAGAAATATCAACGTGCAAAAGTTCTAAACTTTGCCATTATTATTATTTTGGTGCAGTGATCTTACGAAAATCATCCTCGAAAAAGGCCTTTGTACAGTTGGTTTGTATAAAACATCTGCATATACTGGAAACTTGCAAATATAGTATGACGTGAAAGACTGACAATTCCCAAATCTTTCGTTAACCTTCTTCGAGGCGTCAATCGCTTCTCAAAAGTGGGGGCCCGGGGGCATTCCTTGATCAGCACTAATGCGAGTGCGAAGCGCGCAGCCTTACTGGCGTGGGGTTCCGGGGCCCGCTTAAGGGCCCTGGGAAATTTCTGGATTCTAGACACTCTGTCGTGTGATCTGAGACAATTTTTGACAACTTAAACCAATTTTGGTTTATTTTCGAGTTTGGAGTCATTGAATTAGATATTCTGAGCATGGCTACAATTTTTATTCGAAGACGAAAAAAGTGTGGGGGAACAATATGATACCCCCTCCCCCTTTAAAAAGTGGGGGCGGGGGGCTTATCCCCTTTTCCCCACCGATGGACGCCCATGACCTTCCTGATCCTATTAGACCATTTGTTGTTTTCCTCTCCCTCAACACAGACAAGGAACACAGCAGCCGTCATGACTTGATGACACATCTGTTGGGTACGCACAATCCCCTAGTCATTCCCAGCACGCCCTTAAAAGTTTCCTACAAACTAGACCTCCTGGCGATCGAGGGTGTGGTAAGTCAATGGTATAGACCTACATGTATATCATGCTTCCTCCATTTTAGTCATGTTCCCTGTATCCAATATCAGTTCTGAATGATAATGTTTTTGTGCAAAAAGAAACCAGACTATTTTCCCCTCCAGCCTCGCTTTGGTTACAGTGATTTGAATGGGGAAAAATTAAATGGCTGCAACATGATAATGGTGTATTGGATTCTCATGTCAAGTTTGTTCAGATACAATCTTAAAGAAATTCACCTGCTTCATATATCATACACTTTAATATTGCTATGTGATTGCGAATCATAAAATCTCGCAAAAGTCTTCATTTTTCAACCGGCGATTTGGACCAAACATTAGAAGTCTCCTGCACGTGTTTCACATGAAAAAAGAAGCGTATACTTTCCTCTATCTACTGAGCCTTGCCATTTCTTTTGGCCGTTTTTAGAATCGAATATATTCGGCCTTCGCTTTTGTTGATATAAAATATGATTTTGTTTGACAGGCCGTAATAACACTTTATATTTCTCCAAAGCAGTTATTTTTGGTGTCAAAACAAAGCACACGATTTCAACTGTTCAATTATTTAGCCATCGTGGCCAAACAGTGCACATATCCAGGTACTTTTTGTGTTTTTTCTGTAGTCTCGAATACATCTCGTAAAATCTCGCGTACGCTTTTGGGCCATGCGTGCGTGACCTCGGGACACTAAAGAAACTGAGGTCAAACAGGGCTGTGTGCGTGACACGGCCACTGACTGTTAAGTTGGCTCGTTTTTGTTGGGGGGGGGGGGGGGGGGGCGGGGGGCCCCGGTTGTCCCCCCCCCCCCCCATCCGCCCTTGCTTCCAATTAATCCTCCTAAACTCGAATCCCTCTCTTGATAAAACAAAACAAAACAATCATGTTTGTTGTGCAGAGACAAAGGATGTTGTCAGAAGTTTGGCCGGCCAGTCCGTTGGTTCGACACCTGGAAGCGAGGCTGTCTGTACGTGCTCTTCGGCATCGTGTGCTTCGTCGGCGTGTTTCGGATCACTCTTGGAATCATATGCGGTAAGATTCTAAGTAACTTTACACATCCAACCCAGAAATGATTCTCGGCGATTGTTTTGGTAATCATTTCAATTAATTCAATTTTTTCAATGGAAGGTAATGATCTAGAAGTTTTCAAAGTTGTTTATATTAATTGAAGTACAAATGTTTGTGATAATGTGGTTTTGGGTGTTCGTGTGTGTGTACCTTGGAGTGTGTGTGGGTGGTCACAAAGTGTGAATTCGGAACGAAGAATCTTTAGTAAAGTTTGGATTCGGAATTACGAATCCACACTTTGAACACGTCAGACAATTGTTTTCTATAATGAGCATAAATAGGACCGTCTGCGTGAAAATTTCCTTCCGAAATTACTAATGCATCTTCCCTGTCAGATTCTCCGCCGTCACTGCAAAACCTACTTCGAGTCAGAAAGAAATTGTCGTCTGAACTATCAATTTGTCAACGGAAGGAGCCGGGACAACTGTTGCAACCTGACGCCACTTTTTTTCTCCATATATCATCTCAATGAAGGGCATTCATTGCAAAAATAATGATAAGACATGAATCTGGGACTGAGAAATATTTCCAATTTTGTTAGGAAATACTTTTAAAAATTTTTTGACTCTCCATAGACTTTGTACACAATCGCGGAAGTGGCGTCAGGTTGCAACATTTATCCCAAGTCTTTTCATCTCCACTCACTGTTAATGCAAATATTTTTTTTGACGCAATGGTTTAAGTCGAAGAATACACTCGCAAGTGTGGATTCTTAATTTACTAATTCACTCGGCGCTTCGCGCCTCGTGAATTCTTAAATTACGAATTCACACTTTCTCGAGTATTCTCCTTAACAGAGATATCTCTATTTCAATTTTCGATCTCTATTGGAAATAGAGATAGGTGTATCTCTATTAGCAGAGGTGGATCGAGAATTTTTTGCAGGGGGGTTCATCAGCAAATCATTGCTGAAATGCAGACAGTTTTTATTGTATGGACACTTGGCCTCGTAGAATCAATGGGGGGGGGGGGGGGGCGGGGGGGGGGCTCTAAAAATACTTTCAATGGGGGCGCTAAAGTAGCATAAGTTAAAATCCGACCATTTTAACTCTATTCTACAGAATAGTGTAAAAATACCCCCTAAAAAGCTGTATATTCTGCACAGGTGGACATAATTAACAGTAACATTTTTGGGGGTGGCAAAGCCGGGGGGGGGGGGGGGGGGGAGTGACCTCACCCTGGATCTGCGCCTGATTGGAAATAGAGACATCTCCTCTACATTGACATTGTTTCTGTTTCTAATACGGATATCTCTATTTGAAATAAAACATATCTCTAAATGAAATAGATATATGTTTGTTTCATAAAAGATACCTCTATTTTTAGTAGGGATATGTGATAAAGATATTCTCCATTTGAAACAAAGACATCACTATCAGAAAAACAAATACATGTATCTCTATTAGAAATAGCGATATCTTAATTTTGAGAGTTAATGTTCAGTTTGCACGCCATACGCGAAGCTGAGCAGAGGCTCTTGTCGACATCCTTGAGTTCCGTATTATAACACGCTCTATGACATGTTGGCCTATATCTATTGTTGTCGGCTGTGTACTATATTTTGCCAGAAAGAGCTGCCTACATGGCAAGGCCACAGGTGTTTTTTCCCTCTCCAAACGATATCCGCATGGGGTGCACGTTATGACGTTTTGGACTTTCCTGATAATAAAATCATAAGAAAAAAATATACAATTTGGGGAAAAAAATGAATTCTAAAGTAATGAAATTCGGACTTTATTTCTCTTTTTAAAATCCTCCAAAGCCTCAGATTAGAAAGGAAAAACATTCAGGCAAAAACGGTGATTCAAAATCACGATCCTATCCAACTGAACTATCCAACGGCTCTACAAATCCTGGAAATTTATGGTAATAAACCTCGCTTGTACCCCCGCCCTGCAAACAGGACGCTGGCATACTCTGATGAATTCACGCTCTGATTGGTTGGATTTTGCGTGACCTGTGACCTGCACGTCATCACGGTCATGACTCTGCAAGGTTTGAAACGGCCATTAAGACTCTTTTATCCCAGTTTAGAGATTTTTTTGTTTTCTTTGAAAGCGTAATAATGTATAGGAAATTCTTTAAAACTTATATGCGCGGTGAATTTTCGATTCCCGCCACTTGCTCAGGCTCCGTTTCGAATCACGAACGGTCGGATTGCATTATGCGACGCTCAAAATTTTGTCCACATGGTCCGCTGAAATCATATCCGGTATGGAATGTGCGCATTTCTAAGGAAACTTTTCGGATAGCATTTGCCCACATTGTCTTACTGCTGCAGGCAGATGCATTTGCCATTTCCGATTTGCCTGCCCTTTAATATCCAGTTTCAGAGCATTTGAGGGCCATTTTCGTTCGATGTCCCATGGGAAAGCTCACAACTAATGCAATGCTAGAAAATTATCAATTCAATTCGAAAATTTGTCTTTAGGTGCATGGTGCCACTCTTAAACAGTTCATATCTGTATTTGAATTTCGTTTGCTTAATTATAGTGAGCATGTTATTATAGTCGAAGCTATATTTAGAATTAGAATTAGAAAAACAATATGTATACTTTGCAATAAAAGTAAGGCCTGACTTAAAGTTATAATTAAAGGAAACTTTGTCGTACATTTTCATTGTTAAGAAATACAAAACACCTCCTTGAACTTAAAAACACTGTTTAAAGAAATACTTAACACCTTGATTACTTAATAGATGCTGCTAACAAAAAAATAATACCTTGTTTAATTAAACGATGTAAATGAATACGATGAGCATTGCCTAACTGATCAACGCTGTTAAGAAATACCAAACACCTTGTTTAACCTATAAACGCTTTGCGGAATATTAAACATCTTGTTAAACTTTTAAACGCTGTTAAGAAATACCAAACACCTTTCTTAACCTATAAATGCCGTGCGAAATATAACACATCTTGTTAAACTTATGAAAGCTGTTAAGAAATACCAAACACAAAAACCTATAAACACTGTACGGAATATACAACATATAAACGCTGTTAAGCAATACCAAACACCTTGTCGAACTCAAAAATGCTGTAGAGAAATATTAAACACGTTGTTAAGCTTATTAACGCTGTTTAAAGATATTAAACACCTTGTTGGGCTTACAAACGCTCTTACGAAATAATGTAAACACCCCGTGTAACTTAAGAAATACTGAACACCTTGTTTTACTACGCTGTTAGGAAATACAATAAACCGAACTACTTGTTTAATTATATACATACTTGCTAACTTGCTAACTTCCTTGAAATGTGATTGGTGTTCAAGTGGCGATATCTGTTTTATCGTAGGAAAATGGAATGCAAGGGATACTCAGTTATTTGGGTTGCCCGTCAGTTGCGCTTTGGTATGACGGCACAGGTATTATTATGGTTTACCGGGTGAGTAAAAAAAAAATCGAAAACCAAAAGACGGGACTATTGTTTTGGTGAAGTTCTGCATATAGCACTTGCATAATCTAGGATATAAAAGCCCAATTCACTTTTAGTACAAGAATCATTCAAATCACTTACTTTTCAAGTTACGGAATGTTAAACACAACCACCGTTTTAAAGTTCTGTCCATGGATCACAAAGAAAAGTGTTCAGCAAAAGGAAAACGATTCACACACATCCTATGTGATTTGTTTTCGTTTTGCTGAAAGAACACCTACCTTTTTGTGATTTCTGGACATCACTTTAAAATGAGGTTCGTGTTTAAAATTCCGTAACTTGAAAAGTACATGAGTGATTTGAATGATTCTTATACTAAAAAAAAGCTTATGAATTGGGCTTTCATATCCTAGATTTTGAAAGTGATACATACAGAACTTCACTAAAACAATAGTCCCAACATTTTGGTTTCATTTTTTTTTACTCACCCTGTATAGAAGGGTTTAGATGAGCAACAATGCAGAGTGTCTCAGTGATATGCAACTGTATGGCATTGGGGAAGCATTTTTGATACTATTCCTATAATCACGACAGATCGAGAACATTAATGTCCCCGATTTCAAGGTTTAATTTACAATGTGCCGGTTGTGTGCTGTTTGAAGTGTCACGCATTCCTCTCTACTCCGTTTAAGGATTGAGTATGATGCCCCCACCGATAGCAAAGATGACGGTGAAGACGACGAAGCAGACCAAGTCGATGATTCGAGCGAGTTGCATCAGGAACTGAATAGGAAAAGAGAAAAATGGACAAGACGTTCAATAGTTCAAAATCACAGTGAAAAGAAACATGATTAAAATCGAAATGGCAACAACTACAGATGTGTTTGCCACCAAGGGTCAATCGGCACAGTTCCAAAAATGTGCGGCTTTTATCTTAGAAGCTTTGTTTGCTGATGACGTCATGCCATTATATGCTAATGACGTTTTCTTTGCTCTCGAATTCCAAAGATATCCTTATAGGTCTGATGATCATGTGTGACTTTCACTGGAAATTCGATGGCTTGCGAATTACAAATACTGAACATGAACAATCTGTAGCAGCGGTCAAAGTGATCCCAAACACTTGGCTGCCTATTGGTTGTATTCAATGAAGTCGACCGAGTCCCTATGAAAAGGCGCCACATGCCCATTTTGGCCACTTCTTCTTGTGACCGTGCTACTTAGCTTTCCGACCAAAACTCAACCTCTGCCTGACTTGACAGACTGGAAACCAGCGAAGCACACACCATAAGTGGGCTTGTCCCGAGCTTAGGCATGACTATAAAAGTCAGACTATAGCTCGTCCAGCTTAAGGACAAAAGTATATGTTCAATGTAAGATGGTCTATGTCTAAAATATATTTCCAAGGCCTCTTTGGGGATAGAAACAATGCATGTGCTAAAAAAGGTAACTTGTCAACCTTGCTATCGTGGATAAACGTCTGTTAGGGCCTAGAGGGCAACACACGAAACCTACCAAATTTGGCTTGGGTTGCGCCACGAGCTCCTCCCCGTCTTTGTGGGCGTTACTGTTGTTGTTGCCACTCCCACTCCAGGTTCCCCAACTGGAGAGATTCATTGACACCACACTCTCAACGGCTGCAAAGACGGCCAGAAACACGCTGAAAGTGAGAAATTGAGCCATGAAGGGGGCGTCGGAGCCGTGGATGGGCACGGTCTGGTTGAGGTGGAACAGCTGAAGCAAGAGGCCGAGGATGACGACGGAGCAGAGAACCATCCTCCCACCAGAGAGTGGAGGGATGAGAAAACACAGCAGGATCAGAAGCGATGTGATGACAGAGGGCGCCACAAAGCGGACCGTGTACTCCTTCACTGTGCGTTTGATTTGGATGCGGTACGACAGAGTGATGAACTGCGTGGTGGTGTAATCCTCATACTCAACCACTGTCCTATTCACTTTGAAGGACTGGACCTCCCACTGGCTGTTTTCACGATGGTAGAATAAGGTAGATACTGCATCTTCTAGGATAGTCAGATTGATCGCGGAACCGGGATGGCTCCAGGATTCCAGTCGAAGGTCGCAGGTGTGGACATCGAACGGAAAGTCCTTGAAGTTAAAAGGGCACGGTATGGCTATTTGCAGTGGAAGGAAGTAACTGATAGTCCCATCGAAATGCGCCACCAAAGGGACATCTGCCTCCACAACCCTAAATAAACAGGTGAAATAAAGTTATTTCCATCTTGTTCGGTTGACAAATGTCAATTGTAAAATTGTCATTGTGAAAGAAAAAATTCAGAAATGACCATTTATCTATATATATACAAGTGTATCCTGTATCAACCTTGCTTGCTCGTTAGGCCTTACTCCTTTAGTACAAAATTCCAAAATTACTACAAAACTGCAAATAATTCGTCTTTAAAACATAGATAATAAAAGTGGCGTGACCTGTGCAGTGTTGCTGCATGTTTACAGTGCTTTGACTCAACTACACACGGCTTTTAAGATCAACTCATAGAAACGCTACTTACTGAGCGTACAGCATTCGCAAGTCTGGTCTCCAGATATTACTTGCTTGTAAATTCACATTGGATACTCCACTGTAGTTTGCTGGATCCCACTGGAAACGGTGATCAGACCATAGCTGTAAAATGTAAAATAATGTTGGCAATAAACTCCCTGAAATAATTTTTGTTCCCTTTCTGTGGCGCTATAACGCGAAGCGGCAATATGACCACAGGTGGCAGCGGTGGGATTGGTGAAAACGGTCGTTTCACAATAGTGCCCCTCCAAGAGTTTGCAACGCGTTGGCCAATCACAATGCACGAAATCAGTCGACCTTTTCCAAACGTGCATTGGGTCGACAGATTTTGCGCATTGGGATTGGCCAACGCGTTGCCAACTCTTGGAGGCGCAAATATGAAATATGAAGCGGCCATCACAAACGACAGAGAACAATCACAAGAAGGCGTTATTGAAAAGGGGGACTGAGTTCTGTTCAAAGCATTTTGAAAGTTAGCTCCTGAAAAACTCTATAACATGTTCCATCCCAGGCCAAAGCTGTTGTAAAAACTCTGATTGTTTGACAAAAACAAAAATATTAATGGATCAAACTGGTTCGTCGTTTGGTTACTTACCAAAGTTGCGAAAGCCGAAATTCGGAGGATATTGTCCTTCTCGTCCTGCAATTTAAACCAATCAAGAAGTGTTTTATTCTGAGAAAAAATAATATGCATAACAAAACATGAGCGCAAGCGTTAACTTTTTGTTGGAATTCTTTCGAAAGTGCTCAACAACAGTATACAAGTAAATGAATACTAAAGTAATTGGTGCATGCTAAACAAACACAAAAGCGAATTTCTGACGTCATGGCAAGCTTTGGCGCTGCGAAGTTGGCAAAAAAATCAACTCGGACGAATTGTGAACCGAGCGTATCCTCCCCGAAATTTGCTTCAAATAGGGATATTCCAAAGGGATAGGGATATCCCAAATCTCGGCTTCGTCTCCATTTCGGCTTCGCCTGCTTTTTGGGTCCTATAACTTTGAAGATTTCAGCTCAACATAAGTCAATGTTTTCTTACAAAAATATGAAACTGTATGGTATATGAAGCAAGTGATTTTCTTTAACATCTACTAGCATTTAATGATAAAGCAAAACTGGAGATGATCCGGTATCGAAACATGAGAATCCAATTTTCGAAGAACGGGTCACGAAATCTGGTGGATCACTAATTTCAATTCAACGGACTTACCACACCGTCGATCGAGAAAAGTGACAGGCTATAGGAGACATTCACGGGCGTCTTGGGGATGACTTCCTTGTTGTGCATTTCCATAAGCTCCACAATCAGGTTGTGACGACTGTTGTGTTCCTCGTCTGTGTAGAGACAATACAACATATTATTGTACATGTACCTTATAGTTTTGCAAAGGACAAATCTGCGATGGCCCATTAGCCAAATATCTTTCTCATGACATAGTCTGTCCATTTTCCAATTTCCATGCTTGTACATTGCATCATCAAAGGCACCATTTCCCCAGATATTTTCCCTATCAGCCCCACTTTTACTAAAACTGCTCTATTTCGTAACGGGAGCCCAGATATCACCAACAGGACTACTTTTTAGGGGTACGGATGACTTTAAGGGGTGTGGAATTTCCTCCCAACGTCATTGGTTAACCCCCAAAATATAAACAGAAAACGATTGGCGTATTTATCACTGGATTTTATGGCAGTTTATTTACTAGTCCGCAACCTAGTCCATAGCTAGACATTGCAATTTGATATACGCGATAACCTGCCGCCGCGAGAGGGCGTTATCACGACCAACCGATATCACCCTCGAACCTGTCAGGAACACTCGAACGTCTTGGGCAATTTGTAAAATCTCCTCTGAAATGGGGGAACTATAGTGCGCATGCGCTACTTAGGCAATTACAGTCCATTTCCAGTCCCACTTACACACCACAAAAGAGCTGACCAGTGAAGTTGCACAAACTTCTTGCTGGCGGGGCGATGTACACGATATTCAAAGTTTTCTACTTTGGTTTAACGAATTATTTGGTTTTTGATATGAATCGGTCTGCAGAAGTGCTAGATAAAAGGTTGCAATCTCTGCACAATGAGTTATTAAAAGCACATTGCAACGAGTCTACATGTTATTTTGTTTCTGGATTCCTATCAGTTACATTATCTGTCATTGAAAAGGTTGAAGAAAGCATCGGTTCACTGATGTTAAAATAGGCTATTCCTCGAGCCATCCCTTTTGTAAACTTCGATTGAATTTTTGTCTAGAATAGACATCATGCATGGCAGTGATCAAAATGTGAACGACCCAAGTTCTCGATCTCCGATTTGGGGATGATGACCAACGAGTCGAACGTGTTTTCACACAGGCATGCCCTGCAATGAACATGTACAATGTATCCCAGACACACTCTGACCCGTAAGTTACATTTTCTACAGGGGTAGGGTATTTAAGGCAAATCTGGTTCTTAAAATGGATCTAACATCGGAGGCAACACGGCTTAACTCTTTGAAAAAAACTAGATTACTGGTAAATCGTCAACAAATTCGCACCTTCCTTGAACCCACGGTGTGCATATGGATATGCAGGTGTTTGATACATGTGAGCAACTACCCCCAATAAAAAGCATTTGTGCATGGAGGATAACCATTGTACCACGAACCATAAGAAAAGTACATTGTTGCAGACTTTCTTTGTGGAAATAAAAAATGCACGCATACCATGTTGTCTGGTGGAATTTTACAGACGCTTACACAATAACCGTTGTACAAAATGGCCTATGTACGTCATGTCTCAGGCTACTGTGCACATGCTTTTCCAGTGCTATTTTCAAGTTCACGTACCCCGAAAAAGAAAACACATTCCTTTGAATTGCCATTTTTTCAAGAATTAACGGTCGAACCCTGATAAGAAGAGCACTGTTTAATAATACAACATCCATAGTCTTTGTTTTTCGTTGTTTGCCATTACTGATAATGCAAGGCACGTTATAACAACTGGTAATTTGTAAAGTCCCAAAAAACCTCGTTATAAAGGTATTCGACTGTAGTTAGTTCACTTTTGGGTGAGCCATTGACCGGAAGAAAATGTTGAGTAATTGAGTCCCATGTTGAGTAATTGCAGTATTATACTGTGTGTATACAATTTCGGAATATTGGCTGGCAGACAATGGCCGTATTCGAAACTCTGTCCTCGAGTGACCCGCTAATAGCAGGGTGACCGTTTTAGCCGATTTTCGGCTAACTTTGACAGATTTTTTTGTTTAAAAACGAGTTTGACAGAAAATATGACATAATGGATATTTTTGGCATATTTCTGGCAGAGTTCTTCAAAAATAGTTATTTACAGAATACCATAGCAAATGTGAAAAAAAATGTACATTTGTTAAAGAAATCTTCAATCTTTTTCAAACAAACCCTTGCATAATGGGAACGGTTGGCTGGTCTAGGCGCTGAGGTTCACTGGGAGCTGGACTTCATGCCGCAACCGCGTTTTGCCTGAAATTTACGCAATAATTTCATAACATCTTTATGTGACTATAAATTGTTAATAATGTAATTTGAACCTTAATTTAGTAAGTACTACAAATCTGCATGTGATTTTAAGGAGTTTTAGTGCATTTCGAAGAAATGTGGGGAATTTGGCAGATTTTTGATCAATCTGACAACTTTTTGAAGCGCATTTAGCAGAATATTGCCATGACCTTACGGTCACCCCGGCTAACAGTGTACATGTATTCGTGTTGTCGATTACGAACCCCCAAGTGCTTGTGAAGTGTAGTAGGACGAAAATTCAAGCTAGAAGCCGCCGTATCCAAACGCCAAATGAAAAGAATTTTTATGAAAATAATTCAAATAACAGCTCTTAATATTGGCAAAAGAAAAGCATAAGAGAAAAGCCCAATCTGTGACCATGTAGAATTTTTTTTGTATCGTAATGCTCCTGCAGTGAATAAACGTTTTAAATTGTATACACAAATATCAACGCAAGTTTTAGTGGCCCAAATTCGCCATTTTTTTCATGACGTTCTGTATCTACTCCCTAATCAGTACAGTGGGGAGTGAGAATCTTGTTCGTAAACACCGTTCGCGAGTTGGTTGAACACGAGAACGGGCCGGTTCCGAATACACCCTTTGGGTTTAGGGCAGGTTATCGCATCGGTGGGTTACCGCGAATATCACACCATAACCACGAAGTTACGTTAACCCCCGCAAAGAGGAAATGTGCGTTTCGAGATACAAGCGATTTAAGTTGATGGTGTTTTGAAACGGTGATCTGAATATCGTTTTAGCCTCAAAATTCATATTTTGTTGCATTTTCTGAAGGCTGGGATCTTGAATGACGCGTTGATGTATGAGTTTTATTGAACAACATTAATGAGTTATTAAACTAATTAACCATGAGTATACTTCGTGAAAACTCCAAAATCAGATAACGCTGTGTTCGAGTTTTAACGAAGTGACGCTTACCATGAGCTTCCCCCACCCCAACCCCCTACCCACACCCATCCCATCCTCCCCTACCCATTCCATCCTCCCCCTACCCATTCCCACCCAGTCACCTACACATCCCAACCCCACCCAAACTCCAATCCTTATCTCCTTCCCCCTACCCTAACCCCTACACCCACTTACCCTATCCTCCCCTATCCCTCCTTACCCACCCCTACACATCCCCACCCTAACCCCTACTCAAATCCCTATATCCCGCCCACCCCATTCCCCCTTCCCATATTGACCCATACATCCCCGCCTGACCCCAACCCCTACTCCGATCCATATACATGTAAACTGCCCCTTCCCCTTACCCAACCCCCACACCAACCTACCCATCCCCAACCACCCCTACACTTCCCCACCCAAACCCCTGCTCAAATCCCTATTTCCCTCCCCCTCCCCGACCCCCCCCCCCAACCCTCCCCTACCTGTCTCCCCCTACCCGTCTCCCCTACCTGTCCCCACAGGTCATGTCCTCAATACGCTTTACTATTTCGCCTGGGCGGATTACTAATTCGCCTGGGCGAATTATTATTTCGCCCGGGCGGATTACTAATTCGCCCTGGCGAATTTTTTAGTAGTCTGCCCGGCCGGGAGAATTAGTAATCTGCCCTGGCGAATTAGTAGTCTGCCCGGGCGAATTAGTAATCCGCCCGGGCGAATTAGTAATCCGCCCGGGCGGAATAGTAATCCGCCCGGGCGGAATAGTAATCCGCCCGGGCGGAATAGTAATCCGCCTGGGCGAAATGCTAATCCGCCCGGGCGAAACACCAATCCGCCCGGGCGAAATACTAATCCGCCGGGGCGAAGTAGTGGGCCTAAAAAATATTTTCGGTCATGTCCTCAATACGCTTTCGTAGTATTAGCTGTCTCGCCAGTTGATTTAAATAAAATCAACCATTGTCATTTTTGTTTATTTGATCGGGCTCGGTATACACGTCTATCGGCTACCCATGAGATATGAACGAAACGAAAGAACACTCGTTATAGAATTGTAAAGCCCGACCCAGGTACCATTATCCCTTTGTGTGAGTACCATGGAGGTAGCTCTCGTAAAAACATGTTCCTCTTCGCTAAATCTCCTCGGTTGTATGGCTTGCATCTCAAAAATTCTGAATAGCAAGGTCACAAGGTCCCTTTGTGTAACAGTTTTTGCAGCCCCAGTCATCAGTCAATCTTTACATCGTTGGCGGCTGCATGCCTTAATCTGAATATTTTTGTGTGTTTAGGCTTTGAATCCCAGCATCAGTTTTGCACACGAGTATTTTTTTTTTTACCTATATAGCACTTCGGTTTAATAATAACATGTTTATCAGAATAAAGGTTTATGGATGTTTCTGGAAAATTGTACGTTCTTTTTATGTCTGGTCCTACATACTAAAACGTCTTTAAAAAAGAACATGCATACAATGTGAAAATAAATTTTATCAGGTCGGCAAAATGCTTAAGTCCAAACATTCAACAACGGGCTGAAAAAAAAAATAGTCCCTTTCCAAAGTAGCAACCTCAGTGGTGTATTGAGCGACTCAATTATGGCTTCACTGTCATTGCTTTCATCAGGCTGTTTATTTTTTAACCCGTTTGGCGGACTAATCAAGGGAAGCCGACAGTTTTGCGGAGCCTAGCCGGGCGTCGTACTCGCCTAGTTTAATTCCTCATCAGCGATTGTTTGCTCAACTTGAGAATGAGGGGGTGTCTGACAGATTTTGAAAACATATTTGTTTAAAAAAAAAATCACACCTAGTGGGTCCATTGTACAATCACCCTGCCTCTCCCCCCCTTCCAAAGAAAACTATTCGAACATGACTATTTTATGAGTTCAATTTAGTTTCGACTTCGAGGTGGCACTGTGTTTTGTCATTCATGTCCTTTCGACAAAGCAAGCACACGAAGCAGAGTTAGAGTAAAAAGATTGGAACATAAATTGGTTTAGGTTTAAAAAAAAAAAACTTCATTCGATTTTGAAATACATTCGAATCGTAAAAACATGATATATGTTTGTAAAGTTTCACTCGGTTTGAAATGAATTCAAATCGTAAAAGCATGTTAGGATTGTAAAATTTCATTCGGTTTTGAAATGCATTCGAATCGTCAAAACATGATAGGTTTGTAAAATTTCATTCGGTTTTGAAATAAATTCGAATCGTAAAAACATGTTAGGCTCGTAAAATTTCATTCGGTTTTGAAATGCATTCGAATCGTCAAAACATGATAGGTTTGTAAAATTTCATTCGGTTTTGAAATGAATTCGAATCGTAAAAACATGTTAGGCTCGTAAAATTTCATTCGGTTTTTAAATGGATTCGAATCATAAAAACATGTTAGGTTTGTAAAAAAAAAAATCGGTTTTGAAATGCATTCGAATCGTAAAATCATGTTAGGTTTGTAAAATTTCTTTTCGGTTTGAAATGTAAAATTTCAATTCGGTTTTGAGGTTTGAGGTTTGTAAAATTTCAATTTGGTTTTGGAATGCATTCGAGTCATAAGGACGTTTGGAATGTAGAGTTTCATTCGGTTATGCACTGCTCCTAAACACAAGGATGGACGACTGTTCTGAGCTGCAGGGCAAAATGCACGGAACGGACTTACCTTAATTGGTTGGACGGGTGATAACGAGCCTACAATCGTTGGCATGTTAATCGCGAATATTCAAGGTGAGCCATTTTGTCGTTTTTTCGCAAGACATTTAAAACGCAAATATTCATACAACTTTAGGCAAAACCACTCCCTATGTAAGATATACTTGTTCCAAAATTGTTTAAAAAAATAAACACTTCAGGATATAACAGATGGTATTGTGCAGTTTTTGTCGTCATAGATGAAGTATTTACCCGGGAAATAAACGCCAAATGGGACACCTTTTTCGAAGAGAACACCGTTTACTCAAATCTAGTTTTTAATTAGGCTTTCATCAAAAAGTTTTAGAGAGATGTGGTCCTGATCCACTAACAAATGCGACATTTCATAGTTCGTTTTAAAGCTAAAGATATTGTGCTCGGTGTTTGGTAATGTAGTTATCACTTATCAGACTTCAATAATCATGAATATTCAAAAAATATAATTAGCTGACTTGACAGAATTTGACACCAGATCGAGTGCTGCAAATTTGACGCGTCTAACCAGGAGTTTGGCTGAGTCGTTAATCCTTGTGTAGGATCCGTGGGCCTTGAACTGTTGGTTTACCTTGTGTACGAGGGAGCGGCTTTAAAAGACACAACGTGCTATTTCCAACTTGAAAAGTTATATTTGATTCATATCGGTTAATAACGAGTTAAATATCAGACACAAAAGTCACAAGTAACACAGACAAACACATTAATCGTACCATAGAGAAAGAACATGGTCAAACATTATTATACCGGCATCATACAGACCCCTAAATAATTGTTTTTTTGGCAAAAAATACACCGAGAATAATTCATATCAACCTGTCACCAAAACAAATTCATGAATGTAGAAAAATGATAGACTTAAAAAATCAAGTAACTCAAAGTGCACAAACTTGATGAGGCACTCAGTGCGCCATTCAATATAATAATTATCCAAAGGGTGAGATGGCTAGGGAGCGAGTTTGAAAGGGGCGAGTCGGCCAGGGAACGAGTTGGCTTGACACATAGTCGAACCACGACGTTTGAAAAGTTGAACCACGCCGTTTTGAAAGTTTAAGTACGACGTTTGAAAAGTTGAACCACGCCGTTTTGAAAGTTTAAGCACGACGTTTGAAAAGTTGAACCACGACGTTTTGAAAGATAAAGTAGGCATACGACGTTTGAAAAGTTGAACCACGATGTTTGAAAAGTTAAACCGCGACATTTTCAAAGTTGAACCATTATCTATCTGTCCGTTTTAGAACAACAAACTTGTGACCGACTGCAGCAGTACCTCCACGTACACCTTGTACATGCGTTAAGTCTACACTGGTCCACACCAAGCAAATTGACGAGATATCAAATTGAACGCACTGTTAATTCTGAAGTCGATCAGAGTTACGAAAGTGCCAAAGTATAATCTAGTTGCTAATACACAGGATTGGGACAGATTCCCATATCTGACCATCACTTGGCACCCTGTGCACAAACCCTATGAGGCTGGTCTGAACATTCCTGTTTTTCCTCAGTTAATATAGGTTTTCCCGCTCACTTTAAACATCTTTACATTCAATTTGATAATAAGTGCACTCATTTTGCCACGACGCCACCTCAACTGTCGGATTAGTCATTCACATGTTGACTTTCGTAATTTGGTTAAGCCTTTTTGTCATCCAAATGATTACAATGTACATTCGAATTAAAACGCGTATTAAAATGCAAACTTGTCATTCGAATTCGCGGCTGTCTTGCGAAAGCAGCATTTCCAGCTTTCGTTTTCAGGACTACATATTCAAATTGGAAATTTCTACATTGAAATTCATGGTGTCGTTTTGATCACACGATTTCTATGTTTTTTATTGTCTATTTCAGTCAGAAACACGTTTAAGGTTGGTGTGGTAGTAGAGTTTTGAGAAAAAACATTCCTGAAAGGAGATAGACGGATAAGAACACAAAAGCAAAATAGACCCGGAATCTCCCCCCCCCCCTACATAACGATGAAAGAAAAGAGTAAACGAATACGAAAGAAAAAAACACAATTAATACAGCAATCATACACAAAGATTTATATGCCTAAATAAATTGAAAATAGTGAATGGTCAGTGGAAATATCAAAACAGACATCTTAAAGAAAAGCTGTACAATAAGACAGACGAAGAAGAAGAAAGTGAAAAATCATAGTAAGGATAAAAAGCAACTGAGTAAAACGAGCATAAAATAAAGATGGAGATAGTGTGGGTGGCTACATTGAAATTAAAGTGTGTGCAATAAGTGATTAAGAACAAAAGGCAAAGACAACGAATAAACCCTGTCAATTAAATTGAGTTTAAATTATGTAAAGATGAATCTTACGAAATGAAATTGAATTTGTGGAGACTACATGTATTTCAGTCATGCCACCGCGCAGTCGAAATTGAATGACGGATTCGTAAAAAAAGTCATAAGAGGATTCATTGGAATACAAAAACAGTGAATTCGGCTAGTGGCCGTGTCGAGACTTTTGAATGCAAAAGATTGAAACCTACATCTGCAGATCGTTCAATTGAAATCGCTGAGCAGCCTGCTGTGGCCAAAAGCTCTTAAATTGAATGGAAGGAAATTTATTCGAGTGATAAAATAATAAACTCAGAGCGGGAAAACCTATACTTCAATGTTTTCTCTGCTAAATTTGACTTTTTATGACATATTATCACTTTCTGATGGCTGATAGGTCACTAAAGGGGAATATTAGTGATGGCCAGATAATTGTGGAAATCTTTCCAAATCTTTGGGAGACTTTTCTAGTGATATTCACATACCACGACTCTGCTGGTATATGGGGTAAAACAATGAAAGCCTCACCTTGTGACACTGCACTCAATACACCTACGTCGCCCTTCAAATACAGCAGACACAGCCCAACTACCACCAGAGGACCACAGCGGAACGCCATTTTACTTTCCAACTTATTTTGATATGATGTGGGTAAAGAAAACTTTCTAATCACGCAACTGCCACCCGTACCGTCCGCAACGGTCATACTAATTACCGTCAACACACGTCAGTACGTACAACTACCGTCAACACACCGTTAAGGCGTCAACACACCATTGACACACCTTCAACTCCTCTAAAACACATTCTTAATTGACAAATGCGGTACTGAAACATGTTTGGGAATGATCGGGAGGTTAAAAGTCAGAAAATTTCATATTTTTTGAAAATTTGCCTCACGTGCAGCTCCCAAATAGGCAGCCATGTTGCCTCAGCGGGCAGTGCGGACCATTATGCCTAAGGGGTGATATTATTATACAATAAACCAACAGAGGGCGGCCGTTGTGTGAAACCGGCATGCACCTTTGCCACAATTTCCTGCACACCCATACTCAAAAAATGGCATAGTCCGGGCTCCTTGCGAAGGCAAGAAGCGGCCAACCACCGTGCTCTTTAGAGATCATTACTGTTTTTTTTTTTCGCTTGAAGAGAAATCCATTTTCATATTAAAATGAAATGCAACCTGAAACCGATCGAAATTCTATTTTAGCTCATGCATTGCAATTCTATGCCTCTTTTGTCAATTTAAAATGTGTTTTGAGGGTGTTGCCGGTGTGTTGACGGTAACAGTGTGTGTGTTGACGGTGATTAGTATGACCCGTACTCCAAGCTGCACAATGACGCTTGTGAACCTCCGTGACGGGAGTATCTTCACTTATACATGTACTCGGCTTTATTTACCATTTACCGCTTTGGTGACTACAGGGATTAACGCTTTATGCAAATTAGGTCCCCTTCCCAAAAGAATTTCAGGTGTCACCCCTTCTAAATATCTTCTTTAGGGCTATAATAATATATCTGCCAAGTTTGGTGCTTTGGACCAGTCGGTCACGATTCCGATCGTATGCCGCCTGACTATAAATCGTTTACAGGTTCCAGATACTCAACCATCGCTCCGTCAGTCTGGCTTCCAGACGCACAAAAAAATTGCAACACCGTCTGCAAATGGTGCCCGATTAAATTTAGTGCAAAGTAATCGGAGCCCAGAGAGGCCACATAAAGCTCATACTCGTAACCCCATCTAAAAACACGTGAAAATTGTGCAGCAGCAGGATTCCAGTCAAACCAGTGAGTTTGGCGGTTTTGAGACATCATCTTACATTGAAAAAAAACCTTTTCAATTTTCTCGACGCGCATGGCTACGTGGCCTAAAAATTGGGTTTTGTGTATTAGCATGAGATACCATGCATAGGCGTAGCCAAGCCGGGGAGGGGGTTTAAGAGGAGTAAGCTGAAAGATAAGGCTGAAATTCGGAATATACTTAGATGATATAAGTGTTCAACTACTTTTGTACTCGTGAAATAACAACTTGGAGAAATTCCCAGAAATTGATATAAAAAGGGGGGCCTACATAGATTTGGAGATTTGGAGAAGTTTTCGAACGGTTTCTTCCAGATCTGAAGGTCAGCTTTACCAGTAACCAGTATTGACGTTTCGGCATCGATGACGGCGATTTTTTTTTTTCACTGACATGAAGCTTAGAATTTCTTCCGTTGTAATTTAACACTTCAGTCATACTGTGCAAATTTTCTGAGAAACACAACGTTCAAATTGACATGGTTTATTTATTTCTTTGGGGGGGGGGGGGTTTCCATTAATTTCACTGCTCTGTTACAGCGTCTAGGTACGTAATTGGATTAGCTTTGCTTGCCAAAAGCATGCTTTCGCGTTCGCAACCACAAGGCTGGTAGAGCCCGGCGCACACAACTTCGTCCCCAGTGCTTACTTTATTTCCAACCTCGCAAATATAGTAAGCCCTGGATAGGGAAACAGTGAATGTGTGACTTTAATTCGCCGGTGTGCGACGGGTTTATCCCTGCTATTCTGTGAAGTTCAGAAATCGCTAAATGCGGGGTAACCGTGTGCATCAAACAATGGCGCATGGCCTCAAATGGAATTTCAGCTATGTTGGGATTTAAAAAGTACAAGGACGGAGGGTTGGTTCTACCCTCAATAGGATTGAACTTTATGAAATCAAAAAAAAACCAACCCAGACTGAGCCGTTGAACAAAAAAAGAAGCGCAAAAAGCCACTGCAGGCTAGACTTGGTCCAATGAGACATGAACTATATACCTATAGAATACGGATTGACGTTTCGGGGGAATTTAAAGGGAATATACAACATTTGCAAACATCAACAAATAAAACTACCAAGTTTTTACGAAATAAGTACTAGGATGTTGGTTAATGACAGTCTAAAGCATCCTGTAAAATTATGGCACCTGGTGTGAAGTCATTTTCAAGAAAATGGTATTTTTGTATAAATTTCCAACCAGTCCATATTTCTTGGTCTGCAACCATAACAACCTGCTGGCGTGTGGGTGGATATGCGGGTGAACAAGCATTCACTGTGTGGAATTCCGAACAAAAGAGATCCACGTAAACCAGGTAGCAGCGACGCTGTGTGGACTTGCCTACGTCCACACAGTGTTTCCCCCTCTCTGGAAAACACGTTTAGAGGCATTTTGGCGTTAGGTTTATTTGTGGCAAAATGAAGAGAAACACTTAAGAGAATCATAGAAAAAACTTGGGTTGAAAGAGTTTTCACAGTTTGAGAAAAACGAGTCTTTTTCACTGTTCATTCTTAACTACACGAAAACAAAAGAATGTCTACACTAGGTATGTAAAACGAACGTGTGGGTGTGTGGGTGTGTGTGTTGAGAGCGCCCTCTACGGTAAATCGCTGCAAAAGGTATAGTTCAATAACCCGTGCTATGCGCGCAAACATCGCACCGGGCTGCAATTTTTTTCTCCCAAACGACATCCACGTATGGGTGTACGCTATGGTGTTTTGGACTTAACTTTTATAAAAACATGAGGAAAAATTTGAAAATTAGTAAAAAAAAAGTGATTTTGAACGTTATGAAATTCGGACTTTATTTCCGTTTTAAGAAAATTCCTCCAAAAAAATTCGCCACCAGGCTAAGGACGTCTGGGAACCAAGACTACATTCTGAAGGTCAAGGCTGGGACCAAGTCTCACAGCGTATGCATGCAGTTCCTACTAATTATACGGGGCCAGTATGGTGTGGATCTGTTTTAATGCACTCGGCAAATACCATCAATATTCTCCGCTGACTAAATTAATTTTACTCAATCATTGGTATTTCCGCCGCAAAAAACACGGGGGAATATAGACTTCAAAGCATAATTGCCAGTTAGTCTACCCTGACTCCCCCCCCCCCCCCCCAGCCGACTGTCAATCGGATGGACAAACAATTCCTCCCGTGGGTAATTATATATAAGGGAAATGTTGGGGGGGGATTGTGCCTTTGATGATACAAGCATGACATTTGGCACACGGTCAGAAGTATGTCTTATGAAAGATAGGCCATCGCAGATTTGTCCTTTGAACAAATGTAGGTAGAATAACAAGCAATGATTAGGCCCCCCAAAAAAGTCTCCGGTTTCTGGTATGGAGCTTGCCCAAAAAGAGGTGCGGCGACGCGGCTTTTTTTTTTTTTTTACCTGATTTTTTTGCTTTAAATGTCGGCTGATGACTGCAAATGGTGCCCGACTAAACTTAGTGCAAATATATGGGAGTCCAGAGAGGCCACATAAAGCTTATTCTCGACCATAACCCAATCTAAAAACACGTTAAAATTGTGCAGCAGCAGGATTCCAGTCGAACCAGTGAGTTTGGCGGTTTTGAGACATCATCTTTTATTGAAAAAAAAACCTTTTTCATTTTGCCGACGCGCATGGCTACGGCGACGCGCGCGCATACCAGAAACCGGAGACTTTTTTTTTTGGCCTTATCAAAGTTTTAAAATGGCTGACATTAATTGTCATTCTGTACCCTATATTTTTTAAAGGACAAATCTGCCATGGCCTTATAGCCAAATATCATTCTCATGACATACTCTGACTGTGTGCCAAAATCCATATTATCATGAAAGGCACAATAATCACCCATCTGCCGCACTAGGTATACTGTAACTGGATTTATGAAACGGCGGGGTGGTCCAAATGAAACACGCATCCATTCGTGGACTCGGGTTGTATTGATTTTATCATGTGATGTGACGTGAAATAAAATGGACGAATAAATCAAAAGGGCAAACCCATTCAAAAAATACCATTATTCACTAGTGCCGAAAGATGGCGCTATTTCTGGTGCGTGATATGCTTTCGATGTACCACGTCCACAAGAACAAAACACAATAAAGTGTACATCTAGTTGTGCAGTTTCGATTGTATTTTCGCACCACCGTACATCAAAATTGTGGTCTCTTTGCTAATATTAATTGATGCAACATCTTCCATAATAATGACCGAGCACACCTATTTTGTTTTACATTTAGAGTGGTGCGGTGACGCGGCTTTTTTTTTTTTATTACCTGATTTTTTTGCTTCAAATGTCGGCTGATGACTGCAAAATGTGCCCGACTAAACTTAGTGCAAATATATGGGAGTCCAGAGAGGCCACATAAAGCTTATTCTCGACCATAACCCAATTTTAAATCACGTTAAAATTGTGCAGCAGCAGGATTCCAGTCAAACCAGTGAGTTTGGCGGTTTTGAGACATCATCATCAAAACTGTTTCATTTTGCCGACGCGCATGGCTACGGCGACGCGCGCACATACCAGAAACCGGAGACCTTTGGCCTTAATTCGGATTCGCTGTTATGATGCAATAGGCTAATTCTGTTGTCACAACCTGCTACAAATTTTGAGTAGTCAGGTCATATACTCCCTTTTAAAAGTTTTATTGGAACAATTAAAACAAAAACTCAAAAGTGGTGGTTGTTTTACATGATTGCCCATGTCAGTGTGAGCCATCAGCTCAGTATGTAACAATATAATTATTTGTAATTTCTTCATAAAGTAGTAAAATCACTAGCAGCACGCCAAGGTTTGTTTTCTCCTCTTATAACGTCAAAGTGTCTCATGATTGGTACAGTATATCATTACCACTGGGAAAACAATCTCCAAATAGCCCATGAAACGGGTCTTCCCCAATTAAATAAAACTACAAAAGTAAATCACATCAAAATATTACTCTCTACATTCTAAAGAGTGAAATTGGGGACTAGACGTTTTAGAGTGAAAATCACTCTCATTATCAATTCAAATAGGCTGAAAAAGCACCACTTCAGTCGAGGTTTGAGTGAAAACTCGATTTTTTCCATTGAAGGAATTTCACTCTAAAACGTGTAGTCCCTAGTTTCCGACTGTAGGAGTGAATCTTCACTTGAATGGAGTGAATTTTTACTCTTTGGGATTCCGAGAGTAACAATTACGATCTAATAACCGAGATAAATATTCAAGGCTTAATCAGTCTGCAATTCTTTTAACGACGAATGACACTGTGAAAAAAAACAGACACTATAATATCTTAAAGATTAAAGCTTACAAATATCCAGACATTTATATCAAGGTAATACATGCATTGTCATCAGCAATCGAGATGCCGGCCGGCCAACATTTGGAACAGCGCCCCCTTCGGCTAAAAAAACAGTCAAATACGTTGCAGGAAATTTATCCGCACTCAAAATCTAGCAGCATATTTGCAGCACCCAACGACGCATAAAAACCTGTTTGTTTTAATGGTAGTTTTATTACCACGTTTTTACATAAAAGTATATAAGGCAAAGCATATCAACAATGAAGACTGACGTGATCGCGTTGCCGTCGTGAAAAGAGGGCGCCCTCTACAAATTCTACTTCGGATAGAAACTTGATGATTCCTATACACGCAATGCCCTCACGTGCCTAAAGTCTATGTACCGTACTTAGATCATAGGATGCAGACCTGTAAATCGACTCTCATAGATATAAGTAATAATATTTGAAATATATGTACTCGCAACACTTCAAGGTTCAACCTATAACTTATTTCATCATCTTTCATATTCTTTTAATTTTTTTTGGTGGTAACCTTATTACTTTTGGGAGAAAATGCCATCCAATCGGATGGTTGCCCCTACAAGTAGTCCACGCTGGCTCCTCGCCGTTTTGAAAAGGGATGCCTGCACTCTATTGCAAAAAGAGTAATCTTAGGGCCCAATTTCATCTAAATTTCAGAGAAATACGAGCTCGCTCTAGTGTATGGCATCCACCCAACATTCAAATTCATGAAAATGCTCCAATAGCAAAGAAATGGAGGGCACACAAATCGTCATTTAACTGGGGTAGGCACTTCTGTGTCTATTGTATGTCTGCACCCCTAATGTGCATGGCTTCTTCCCATCCTTTCTTTTTTTTCAAGGTTTTTTTTTACAAATCCTCAAGTTCATGGCCCTCTATTATACCTGAGAATTTGTGGGCGTATAAATCGTGATTCGGCCGGCGTATAGGCAACTCTGGGCCTATTTACAAGTCTGCACACCTAATCGCATATACACTGAGATCGCCGCACACCGTTTGGGAAAACATGGCCGGTTGTCGCAACTTATCAACAGACCGATTGCATTCAGCACCCATATTTGAGGTGTGTTTTGTTATGTTAATTCATTAACAATGAGGGCACAAAAGGTCTGCCCGGGCGTAACCCTGTTAAGCAAAAGCACACACCTCAAAATGGATGCAGCACAAGCGACCTATATAGGGTTGCAGACCAGCAAATAAATTTCCATAGACCCCAATGATAAATTCCCTCACTTCAGAAATTCAGGAAAAATACTCAAAACTCTCTGAGCTGTTCAAGACGTACATCACATTAAAGCTTATTTCATTATCTTTCATTTTCTGTTCATATTCTGGGGGTTTACCAATGACTTTAAGGAGAAAATTCCATCCAAAGATGATCACCCCTAAAAGCAATCCTGAAGCCCATCGCCATTTTGAAAATGGACGCCTACGCTCCCTTGCAAAATAGAGCCATTTCAGGGCCTAATCATCATCCACATTTCACAGAAATACGAGCTTGCAGTCCTCTGCACGGCCTCCAACCTTCTTTTCTACAAATCATCAAGTTCACAGCCCCCCAAATGCTCTAATACTAAATAATTTTAGAACATACAAATCGTGATTTGGCCGGCGTAGGCAATTTCAAATCGATTTACTGGCCTGCACACTTAGCCAATTGCTTTAAAATGACATCAGTTTCTCTTATGTTTAAACAAAGAATTATAAGCGCATGCATGCAAGGCCCCCACTGTAAGTGGGCGCCCCAATCAGGCTCGCTGTTCTCCCATGAATTCCTCGGCAAGTTGCTTCCTGTCAACGTCTCCCCGTTTTGTCTTCGATAGAGGGCGGTCTTTGCATGTCTTCAGGATGTAGACGATACCTCCCACAACGAGCATCACGCCTGTATAACACACACAAAAAAACACATTATCACAAACATTTGCACTTCTATTAATATAACAACCTTAAAAACTTCTGGATTATTACCTACCATGATTGAAAAGTTAGAAAATGATTACCCAAAAAAATGATCGCCGGGAATCGTTTCTGGGTTGGATGTGTAAAGTTGCTAAGATCTTACCGCATATGATTCCAAGAGTGATCCGAAACACGCCGACGAAGCACACGATGCCGAAGAGCACGTACAGACAGCCTCGCTTCCACGTGTCGAACCAACGGACTGGTCTGCCAAACTTCTGACAACATCCTTTGTCTCTGCGCAAGAAACAAGATTGATTTTTTTATCAAGAGAGGAATTCGAGTTAAGGACAACCTCGACCCCAGGGTGTCGAGCAGTACGCGCCCATCACTACCTGCTCTCTCACCCTGGTATTGGATCATTTGCATGTGCAAGATATTTTGAACACGTATGCAAATGAGGAATAGTCTGGTGCCTGCTTGTGCGTTACATTTGCGTTTGTTTTTGTATGCGGTGTCTGGGGTAAAAACAATTCGTCGCAGTGCGAGCATGGCGTGAGTTACGAAAAACACGATTTATTTAATTAAAGTGTTACGATCTTACCGAGACAACATGTAGTATTACATTTCATATTAATATGAACAAATTGGGAAGGAAATGAGTATTTTCGAGAAGGCGTGGACGAAAAATCGCGAAAACACGTCCTGCACGTTGTGAATAACAACACCAAGTACACGTCAAAAATCCGTTACTAGCCAACTGCCGTATCGAATCAGGATGCAGGAAGAAAGTTTCCTATCCAGGGTTTACTATTGGAAACTAGGTTGGAAATAAAGTAAGCACTGGGGACGAGGTTGAGTTAAGGAGGATTAATTGGAAGCAAGGGCGGATCCGGGGGGGGGGGGCAACGGGGGCCATGCCCCCCTCCCAACAAAACTAATCCAATTTTGTAAATTTTTTTAAGTGACGTCTATGGTGTACTATAAAGGACACCTATCTGTTATCGTCGTGCGTGTGGGGAGCTCCGACGGACCTGCTCACAGGCACGACGGACCTGCTCACAGGCACGACGGAGCTGCACACACGCACGACGATAACAGATAGGTGTCCTTTAAAGTACACCATAGACGTCGCAATAAATGCAGGCATGCGTACACCACCATCTTTTCCTCGAAAAAAATGGTCAAAGTGGTCAGAAATTGTCTCAAATCGCACCACAGAGCATCTAGAATCCAAAAAAAATTTCGGGGCCCTTTAGCGGGCCCCGAACCCCACTCCATAATTTTTTGGACCCACTTTTTTGGGGACCAAGTATTTTCGCCACCCCATTGTGTTCTGGATCCGCCCTTGATTGGAAGGGCGTGGTTGGGTTTGAACGGCGCGTGGCGAAGGGGGAGTGCCGGAGCAACCCCGTGAGTGCTGAAAGCACACGATACGGCTAGCGTGATCCTCGCAGCAATTGTTGTTCTTCTGCAATCGGATCAAGTCATTTACCATAATACGCATGCGTGTAACATATCGCATGATTGGTATGATATAATAATGTGATATGAGATAAGATTAAAAAGTTTAGAATGGTGGGGGCGCCATTGTGGCGTGGGTACTTATACGATGGTGCGTTTTGGATATAGTAGAGGACCTTTTCTTTTTTTAATCCTCTCAACAACAACAAAAACAGCACTGGGGCCCTTGGCTTTAGTGCCCATTTGAAATTCCACTATCCCTCCCGGCAGGATCACCCTAATTATGGCGCCCTCTTTCGCCTGTTTGCACGCATAAACGCATAATGGCTTCCGGAGCTTTGGCAAATTAGTTATAATTAAAAAAAAAACTGTCGCATGAGATCTCCAAGACATTGTGTCAACAATACCCTCATAGGACGGCATAGAAAGGTTGATACATGTCAGTCCTGGTATACTGAGCCTTCATCTCCCTGGGAAATGTTTAGAATCTAGATACTTTCTCGTGCATTTTGTAGCAGTTTGAGGAATTTTAGGGATCATGTATTGACCGTGTTCAGTATACGAGTAGATTTTTTTCTCGAGTCTAGGTGTACAGGCATTACATTCACTGTGTGGACTTCTGAACAAAAGATAGGTCCACATAAACCAGGTAGAGGAGACGCTGTGCGGACTTGGGCAAGTCCACACAGTGTTTCCCCATTTCTGGAAAACAGGTTTAGAGGCATTTTTGGGTTAGGTTTATCTGTAGCACAATGAAGAGAAACACTAAAGGGAATCATAGAAAAAAATTGGGTTGAAAGAAATTTCACAGTTTGAGAAAACTGATTTTTTTCACTGGTTTTTCTTAACTACACGAAAGCAATGGAAAGTCCACACTTGGTATGTAACGTAAACTTGGGTGGGTACGTGTGGTTGCTTTCACCTGCAGCATCCGCAGTTTGCGAAGATCAGCCCCACCTCAAGCACAGTGACGATCCCGCCCACGACGCTGTGTGTAAGAAAATAAGATCACGTTAATTCGTGTTATATGGACTGAACTAACAAGTCTTCTTTTATAAAGGCCCTTATGCTGTGATTTAACTTTCTGTTAGAAATAAACATCAATTCACGAGGGACTCTTTCTGTGGAAGATGTTTTGTATAGCGATAAATTAATCTTAAGTTGGTGGATTACTAAGGGCTACACTGCAAGCATCTCAACACCAAACATTCAGACGTCTCAATACCGGGGGACAACGACTAATTAATTTATAGGGTTTGAGAAACAATTCTACAGGTGCTCGCAGTAGGCTGGACTAGAAGCCTGAAACATATGGGCCTTGCAAGGTTGATTTTCTCGTCTACTTATGAAATTGCATGCCAAAATTCCTGAATCATTCGGAAATTTATAGTTGATTCTGTGGCGGTGTGTGCCCCGCTGCCACCCTCTGTGCAGGGTGTACAGGGTGTCCTGAAAGTAATGGTACATGTAAACCCCGCCATTTTCGTCAATTTACAACCGGAATTTACTGCAAATGTTTACACGATCTTCAAGGTTGCAGATTTAGCTTGAGAATACCGTTTGTTTAATTAAGATTGCTTTTGTAAATCCAGAGATATGTTTGAATAACCGCAAAGCCAAAACAAAAACATTCTGTGCCACTTTTAGGAAGCGAGTGCTTCAAAGATCAGACAATGACAAACATTCCATTCACACGACAATATAGGGTTTTGTTTTTATGTTGAAACAATTTAGTACAGACAGGTTCACTTCTTTAAAACTTCAATGACAGACTTTAATTAAATATAAATAAATATTGCACACTCTGCTTAAAAATATTAAAATCACTAACAGTAAAGTGATTTGGTTTTAGACTAGGACTATACTGATTTTAACTGCTTCACAAAAAGTGGCACAAAATGGGTTTCTTGGCTTTGCTGTTATTCAAACATATCTTTGGATTTACAAAAGCAATCTCAATAACACAAACGGTATTCTCAAGCTAAATCTGTTACCTTGAAGATGGTGTAAACATCCATTTTTGTAAATTAGCAAAAATGGAGGCGTTTACATGCACCATTTTTTTCAGGACGCCTTGAAAAAAACCCACTCCTTTCAACGCACTAGACCACAGCGACAGCACATTCTTCGGACAGCTTTTTAACAAAATAAAATAACTCACCACTTGTCTTATTCAGCAAACTTTGAAGAAAAAAAAAGAGGTTTTCTGGCCATTGATTTGAAATTAATAGTGCTCGGTCATCCGTGACTGAAGAGATGCATATAAGGTATCAGTGCATGGATAGCTGATGAACTACCCTTTACGATCATGAAGCAACTTTGACAGTGTTCAAATTCTTAACTTATTTTTGGATGACCTTTTTATACACCCTGTATATTCAAATGCACATTATATACTGCACGCTTGTTTGTCCAATGTATACTTACACCAGGTAGATGCCGATCCAGAATAGCGCAGAGGTAATGAGAGTATGAATTCCAACAGCAATAAGGCCTACAAAACGAAAATCATTCACAATATAGGTTTTTAAAAGCCAAGTCAAAATTACACCTAATGTGTCCAAGTGATTAATATCACAACCAGCCGGTCAGACGAAGGCAGCTTAACTTAGTCGTAATTTTTGTCCGTTAAAAGTTGTTTGGCTCACGTATACAGGGTGAGTAAAAAAAAAACGAAACCCAAATGTCAGGACTATTGTTTTAGTGAAGTTCTGCATGTAGCACTTTCCAAATCTAGGATATGAAAGCCCAATTCATAAGATTTCTTTTAGTACAAGAACCACTCAAATCACTTGTGTACTTTGCTGAAAGAACACTTACCTTTTTTTGTATCCGTGGACACTACTTTAAAACGGTGGTTGTGTTTAAAATTCCGTAACTTGAAAAGTACATAAGTGATTTGAATGATTCTTGTACTTAAGGAAAGTTTATGAATTGGGCTTTCATATCCTAGATTTTGAAAGTGCTACATGCAGAACTTCACTAAAACAATAGTCTCGACATTTGGGTTTCGGGTTTTTTTTACTCACCCTGTATAGCATGCCCAACAAAAAGTGCAACATTTAGAAAACAAATAATTAAAACTGTTTAATGTTTGTTTTTCTTCAATAAAATTATATATTAGATTAAAGCCTGACTATTTCTTAATCCACTCCTTTTTACCCCATTCCAATTGGGTCCGTAGATCCAGAAATACAATCAATTAAGTACAAGGATGTACAGTTTACTTGGGCCACTCTCACCTGTGCTGTCACCAACTTTAATGCCTATTCAATGCTTAACCCAGATTCAGCATGTCCAGGCGAGAGTGGCCCAAGTAAAATTTACACCTTCACTTAATAACTGATTGTATTTTTGGATCTCGGGACCCAAATGGATGGGGTAAAAAGGAGTGGATGGAGAAGTAGCCACAGGCTTTAATGTAATACATAATTTTATTGAACAGAAAAAAAAACATTAAATAGTTTTAATTATTTGTTTTCTGAATGTTGCTCTTTTTGGCACACACTCTGTAGAGGCTGGCTTCGTTATTGGAAAGCTTAACGCTGAGCGGAAAAACATACCGATTAGTTCAGATATCAAGAGCAGGCCTATTATATACTTCAACTGTTAGATTCTCCCATTTCTTATCCATGCAGAAAAGAGGCTGTGTCAGGTCTGACCGTACGTTTCTAATCAAACCTGACTACAGTTTTTTTTATGTGAACTGTGTCTTTTTTAAGTGTATCACTCCTGATATGGTTTTGGTTGCTCCCTGTCTCTCTATAATCATTACGAAACAACAGTGCGCGAGGCACGAGCAGTGATCCGTGCCGAACTGTCCTGGGAAAACTGCCCGTGCATTTTTGCGACGGACGAATACAATCCTAAATGGCCTTAAGGACGGTACACACGCAGGCCTGCCGGTACAGCCTATATTCTAATGATATGTCTCGTTTTGCCAGCAGTTTTTTTAGTATGACTCACTACACCGGGTTGACTCTCAAGTATACCAAGTGCTTGTCAACTTGACACTGATAAACCAATTAATACCTAAGTACAGATGTGCAGTTCTCATACATCAGTACGAAATATCAATCACACCAGCCGTTTTAACCCTAATTCGGATATCAACAAATTTAGCATTCAAAAATACAGGACTTATTACATAATAAACAGTTTATTTTAAAAACGAAATGGGCAATTCCCCAAACCCTAATCCTTCCTTGATTTATTCTGTAAAGAATCCGCGCGTCAAAGCCCATTTTCCTTCTGAAATGAAACTCAAATTTACTTGTCGAAATAAGAATACTAAATAATTCAAGACTCCATTATCTACTAATACAGACTTTCATCATTACTGAGTGCCTACTCTTTCAAACCCAAAAATTCACAATCTAGCATCATGATATTTTTGCAAAGCATGGAAAATTTCACACACACACAAAAAACATCTCGACCTCTCCCATCTCTTAACATCGACAAGATCGCAATGGGTAAATCGACCGAAGTCCTGATCCTTACCGATAGCTGTCAGCAGTCCCCAGACTACTCCAACGATAAGCAGCGGGCGATGACAGCATGTTGCCCGTACCGTCGACCGCGAATACTTCACCTCCTCCCGTTCTCCCTCCGCCATTTTCTACTATAAAAAAAACGCCCAGGCCCTATACGACTACACAGCGCGGAAAAAGAAGATGCCTCGATACTGCAGTCCAGCATCAATCACACATCATCGAGCACTCACTGTGGGGGATGTGCACAAGATGCAGTCCTCTCGTGGGAAACGGGACATTATTATTTTGTGTCAAGAGCTATATGCATCTTTTGCACTGGTAACAGCGACGGTTTTTTCCTGCTTATTCCTGTTTTCTGCGGGCTGATTCACCGCGCGTTCATATCAATTTCCGACTGTGCTCCCATTTGCATTCGTAATGACAGTGGCAGGCTGTAGGTTTGATTCATTACACAAAGCCACGAGTCGTGTAATGGAAAGAGATGCCGGGTGTTTAATGCATCCGTGGTACAATTTTGTGCCGCTGCCCGCTTCGTTTAAGCATGGAAGATGTGTCGCCCACGGTACGTGCTCTTGTGCGAACAACGGCAATTATTATTAAGGCAACGTATGGAGTTTCGCGATATCCTATGCCAGTCATTTTCAATTCGGCGTCAGGTGCGCTGCGTTTTTCATTATCGAGAATAAATGTAACAGGTTTCGGTTACTTGAAAGGTCGGTGAGGAAAATATATCAATACAACTCGCTCTAAAAACAAGACATGCTTCCCGGCTTTGTAATTACTGGAAGGAAACAGTTTTAATGTACCAAAGATTACAAACAAATATGATACAACAGAGCCCGCGGTTACCTCAAGAAACAAGAACAAAATACAGCATCGAATGGCAATCAATTTTTCTAAAATCGTATTTTATTAGGCCTACAAACCGTAGTAATTTTTTTTCCTGTATCATAAAATTTGACATATGTATTTTTTTTTAGCATATGTATTTTTTTTTAGACAACTTCCTGTACGTACAGCTCGCCCACAATGTGACAACCTTGTAAAATACACACCATTTATGTTTGTTTTTTCGGGGTGAAACTCGGAATCAGAACGGAGAGTAAATATTTCAATTCATGATGATATCGTTTTTTAATTACCCTACTATTTCAACAATATAGACCTGCTAATGTCCTCGAAAAAAATTGACGATAATGTTTTTAACTGATGCGTTCGCCAGCACTGCCTTTGTCTCTTGTGCAGCATCTCAAAAAAGGACCTCTGCTCTAGTACCGTAACTATTCCCAAATTCCTTCATCAGCTGATGATAGATCTTTGTATCAATATTTTTGTGTGGGTAAAAAAAATACATAAGGCAAGCAATAATAGGAGGTGCTCATCCCCAAACTCTTACGAAACGAAAATGAAATCGTTCAGATTAAAACTTTAGTTTATTTAAGAAGTCTTGGAGCACTGCCTCCCACACTTTAGAAACGTCCCACAAAATGCCTATAACACTTCATCCTGCGTTAAACACCGTTATGGGAAAACGATATACTCTGGAAACGAAGGGTTAACTCGGCCAAAATATGAAGTTCAGATATTTTCAGAATTACAAGTTGGACTGATTTCCCAATTCATGTCGTTGACGTATACCATTTCTCGACACTGACATATAGCAAGTCTACTCGGTCCCATCCACGCACAGTGAATTTGTGAATCTCCTCCTTCGGCGCCTGGCATTCGCGAAGTTTTACCCCAAATTTGACAAGGAGTGACATTTCGACAAGTTTTCTAATGTCTCTTTTCATCAGATTGAATATAGTTAAGGGTGGCTTAGACCGATCAACGCACGAGCTCACTCAGAATACATCACGGCCGTGTTATATCCTGGGCATGAAGTAAAGGCGGAGAATATACAACAGAAGTCTCACCACAGGCGCTAGAGCTGATGCATTTCAATTTCATGACGTCATTAAAAAAGAAAGGAAAATAATCAAACACATACACGGACCTGATAAACAAGTGCTATCAAATTCACATGTTTCCATAGCAACCTCAAAGCCCAAATGAAGCAGTTATGATACCTTCTCCATCGTTTGTAGCGTCGCCATGACGTCTTTTGCTCATCGTTTTTGTGTTTATGTATAGGGATACGTTTCCCCCTTTTTTAAGTAATCATTTATAATAAAAAAAAAACACAAAAAAAACGTGTGGCTCTTGTTCCTGAACGACAATTTTGCAATTATCGGTTGACATGCGCAGACTGGCCGTGCGTGCTGTTACTTATTATTATATGTTTGGTTGCAATGGTACGGTTCATTAAATTGCAATAGTAGACATTTCGCCCGTGTTTATTTTAGGCAAGCGTACTATCGTCTGGCTGTCTTGAATCATTGAACTCGTGTCTTTAATGCCTCTCAAAGGCACAATAGAGACTAGTTCCCTGTCTCCTTGCGAGATCGTGGATAAAGTCCGAGTTAGTTGTTCCTTACTGTTCCGGGTCCTCAGAGGTTGAGGTCGGACGTCTTCCGCTATTGGGTCTAAGCTGGTCGGTGTGCGTCTCACTCCGGTCGGTGCGGGGTTGGTCATCTTGCTACCGGCATCCGACCTCTTGCGACGTTTCTTTTGACTGGTGGAGTCTTTGCGGTGCGGTCTTCTACTGGGCTCGGGTGAAGATGGCTCTGAATCCTCCCCGGTATCTACGACAGGGAGAGCCGATTTCTTACGGGTGATAGTGGAGGCAGTGAGACTGAGGGACCGGTCCATCATATCGGTCAACCGGTGGGTAGAAGCATCGTCGTCGGTGCCGGTCTCGTACGGGTAGGTCCGCTCCTCCGCCTGCTGCCTCTCAATCCTTTTCCGCTTCCTCAGGTTGTGGGCCCGCAGCTTGGCATTGAAGATGTCCTCCTCGTACTTCTCGGTGGGCAGGAGGACCCGGTTCTGCCTCTCGATCCGGCCCAGGTTGCGGAGAAAGTGCCGGACCTCCCACACCTCGTGCCGGTACTTGCGCAGGAAGGCCTGGTAGGCCAGGTTCAGGCGCTGGTGGCGCCGCTGCAGCTCGGCTTCCTGGGAGCGGTTGTTGCACATCATCAGCATCTCTGCCTCCTTGCAACCGAACTTACGCTGCTTGTAGCGAAGCCTCGGTGGCAACATCCAGCTGTTGTCGGCCATCTCGGTAGACTAAAATTCAAGCTCTCCTAAAGTATCCGGAGAGTATTCTTCACGAGGCGTACAAATTACAAACACACCAGCAAAAAAATGTCTTTCCGAATAGATGTTACTATTTTCTAATACTAAAGCGAATTACACTCCCGCGTATATATCATATTGTGGTCGCTACCTCCACGATTGTGACCACAACAATGAACCATGCATCTATGACTGTCGCAATTAAATATCAAGACCCAAACTTGGTAATTATGGCTTAATTTTCACTCCTAAAGTGCACTCACAGAGATTCAGATGTAGAATTGTTAAATGCATGCAAGGCGAGGTCATTTGTCAAACCCTTGCCTCTCTTAGCACACGACACGAGTAAGGAAATGCTACAAAAATAGTCACAGTGCTATTGAGGTTTCTATTGAAAAAAAGTTGAGAATGATGAATCGCCACTCTGACGAGCGACTGAGGTCACACGACATGCACTAAGCTTAATTAGAACACTTAAAAAGCATTACCAGTATTGGGGTAAACGTTTGCTTGCTGCACGAGAAACCACTCCATCGTTTCAAGTGGCCGCCATCTACTTCACAGGGCTTGCTCGTGCCGGCATAGAGGAAGGAGTTCGCGGTTTCAAATATCCAACTTTAAATTATTAATTTCATTAATCGAGTGCACTTTGACCTTCCCACTTGCACTGTGTATATAAACAAAAATCGTCACCATGGAGAAGGGTTCATTGTTAACTTACGGGGAAGTTTTGAGGTAAATAATAGTCTTTTTTTTATACAGCATATTCGAAAGTGTGACGCTACATTCCAACGCGACGAGCAGTGGCGGCGCCAGACTCTAAAGTTTGGAGGGGCAATTAGGGGGCAAGGAAATATTTTGGGGGCAGTCAAAATCAAATCTGATGATATCCAAAATGTAAGGGGAAAGTAAGGAAATTGACGTTGGTTGCACACTATCTATGGCTGTATAAATGCATGTGTGGCGTGTTTTGTCTACCAACTTGTTTATAAAGCTTTCATTGGCCCAAAATGTGCCACAGAAAAGATGATTCACTCTATATCTTCAACTTGGTATGAATCTTAAAGCTATAGTCCATCATTTGTAATTAGTGAATTTTGTTCGTTTGAAGCAACAAAAGTGTTCAAAATCTAATGAAGGATACTGAACAACTTACTTGATGAAGTTTCAGCTCAGCTTCAGCTTCATATTCCGAGAAAAACAGCATTCTAGGATCTCAATTTAAAATCAAAAGTTGCTAAATCATGTTTCGAATTGTTTTGAATTGCAACTTTACGCGAGGTTGCGCACTGATCCAACGAATTGTAGCAACCGAGGGCGCCTGTGCGTCGTTCCCAATTTAAATTTTCCTACGGTGTGTATAAATAAGCACCGTTGGAAATGCCTTCTTTCGTTGATTTCTTCAAAATGAGAGCTTGCCAGAAAGGATAATTTCACAGGGAGTTTAGTCCCCTTACTATCTTTCAATCAGTATGTTTTTCAACAATAATTACACCGGTTACTTTTTTGAATAGCTGCAAATGATGGACTTGGGCTTTAACAGAGAAGAAAATAAATAAAAATAATTGATCTATTAGATAAAGTGTTATTTTTTTTAAGTATATTCAACACTGAGTATTAAAAAAGTATGGAGAAAAAAAATTGGGCGCACGCAAAGATTATCCGACTGAAGGTATTACGTAGTCTTGGCAACCAGTTCTTCAGATTAGAGATAAGAATGGGGAAAATATGATTCAATACAGGACAGTCGCATCCTCGATCCTGCAATCCTGCCCCGGGGCGGACTAAGGAGATTAGCGGTCACTTTATAAAGATCTACGACACCAGATGGAGGTACGGGAAGGAGGATTATGAGGCGTCCATTATGTGAGAGGATTGAATGGGGAGATTTGAGAGAAGTTTGACAGACGATCTTTTTGAGACTTGTGGGAACCAGTACGGTCACCTTGGCTTATGGAGTGAGGCAAATGATCAAGATGTATTTCATCAATACCTTTTATTCTATTGATGTTCAGAGCAAAGAGAAGCTCTCCGCGTTTACCTTTACTATACTTTTGTACCTGTTCATCTGAATTCCTTTTCAGGGGTTCATTACGTCAATTTTACACTGGATATATATCTTGTGCACACATCCATTTCTCTGACATTATATGCAGCATCTCTTAGTAGTAAAAATGTTGTAAGTCCTGCTTTTAATTAAATATGTTCTCAGGGGCGGATTCAGGGATTTTTGCGGGGGGGGGGGGGTCATCAGCAAATCAGTGGTGAAATGTAGACAGGGTTTTTTTTCTCCGGACACTTTGCCTCCATGAAATAAATAAGTGGGTGAGGAGGGGAGTCTCGTACCAAACTTTCAGTGGGGGCGCTGTTCGAATCCGACGATCATGCACACTCAAATAGTGTACAAAATTCCCCCTTACCACAGCTGGCTACGACTCTGGCCGTCTGACGGACATATAGGTAACTGTTATCAAGGGCGGATCCAGAACACAATTTGGGGGGGGGGGAGGCCAAAAAAAATGGGACCCCCGAAAAAGTGGGTCCAAAAAATTACGGCGTGGGGTTCGGGGCCCGCTTAAGGGCCCCGAGATTTTTTTTGATTCTAGATGCTCTGTGGTGCGATCTGAGGCAATTTCTGACCACTTTAACCAATTTCTTTTGAGGAAAAGATGGTGGTGTACTCATTGCCTGCCTTTATTGCGATGTCACATAAAACAAAAACTGGTTTCGTTTTTTTTGGGGGGGGGCATGGCCCCCTTTGCCCCCCCCCCCCCCCCGGATCCGCCCTTGATTGTTATCAGCATAATTGTCATAACTTTTTTGTCGTGTCAGAGCAGGGGTGGGGGTTACATTATTCTATACTTTAATTTCATTTTTGTTATTTAGTCAGAGCCGCGCCATTTCTGGATCCGCGCCATTTCCGTTTTGCTCCTGACAACTGGGGCGCTGTTGCAGTCCTTGAAGGCGAACACTCTAAGGTTTGGGGTTTTCTGTTCAAATGGGTGAACGTTTTTGCATAATTTTTGCTCATTACCTTACTGTCACGTACTGAAACGGCAATGAATTGCCAAGAATAGAAAAATCTGACAACTTTTGGAACTGAAGCAGCTAAAATACTGATGATTTTGCCTGGAATGACATCACTCTTTTGCTCATGAATTAAACTACGGCATTTCAAAAAAGCATAAAAAAGCACCAAAAACAACCTTAAATATGAAAATTGAAAATGAAGTTAAGTGGGAAACAAGTGTACAAGATTGCTGAAAAAAAGATAATTTTGCGCTTGTAGTTATGAAAAGACATAACTTCTCATTTGATATACATTTCATCGATACACGGAAGTAATAGTATTGAGAACAACCATTCAATTCAAACTCAGCGTGAATTTTAATGTGTATAATACAACAAAAATATAGCATACACTATTATTTCATCAAAGTGGCGTGTTTATAATACTGTGCTCCCCTAACCAAGACAATTTATCAAATATATGAAAATAAAATATCTAATCAAAATAAAATACTATATCTATGGAAACAATTATGTCTATTAACAAAACAATTTTTAAGTAAGTGTATCTAAAAATTCTGATGATAAAGAATTTGTAAACGAAAACATGCGGTCTTTCCTGAGGTGGATACTTCCGAGTGCTGCGCTAAGTAGTCTTCTTCTTTTTTTCATTATTTCAATCAGTTGATTATCAATTTTAGTAATTGCCTAAAACAGAAATATTTGTAAATAAATAGAACAGAAAACCGCGTTAATTTCCTCATGCACCATGCGTGTGGAGTGCCGTGACCAAGTGGTCTGGGGCATTGAATTCGTAGTCTGCGGGTAAGTCTGCAGGTTATGGGTTCGAGTCCAGCCTGGGGTCATATAGTGCCCTTGGGCAAGGCACTTTGTCATTCATTGCTTCTCTCCACACAGGGGTAAATAGGTCAAAGTAAGGGCAGAGATATGGTTATTGTGATGGATTTTAGCTGCTTTGCGCCGAAATGGCAGCAATGGTCTTTTGAATGTTTCATTGGCCCAATGAGCAGGGGTAATAATGATGTAGCGCCGTCAGGGGCATTGTACTGTTTAATGCTTAAAGGTATAGGAGCAACGCCATCTTGATCTCATGATATCCGAGTATTTATCAGTTTAAAAACAATTCTTATTATGTGCTGTACTCCATATTTCGGAAAAGCACTGATTTCAGTCTGTGATAATGTCAGCTTTTCAAATGCTTAGAGTGATAGGCCTACGGATAAATTTGTCCTACGATCTACTGCCATCATGTCAAATTTCACTTGATTGTACTGTAAGCACAATGGAGTCAATCCATGAGGAATCTACAAGCTCCATCGGGCCGAGTTTCTCTTTTTGATCTGTACATCCACCCTCTCCCCGAAGTCATACGAGTTACCATTTTGCCTGGCCCGCACTCTCTGCCTCTGCACCAGGCGGTGCTGGGCTCGGGCCAGGTCCTCGAAAACCTTGGGGTCCGTGCCGGCCGTCGGTATGGAATTGCGGCCCCGGTAGATTTTACAGGTGTGGTAGGACTGCATGGACTTGCTGATCACTCCCAGGTCGGTAGCGGTGACTGTGCTGAGTCTCCGCGTGGCGGTGACGACGGGGACTTTGCCGGTCGAATCGCGGCGCGACGAGAGGGCCTTGGAGCTCTTCCACGGACTTCCCGGCGTTGAGGGTTGCATTCGTGCGGAGGGAATTTCGTCTCTGTCCAGGTTGGATGGAGTGGATGGTACATCTTTTGATGTATTTCTGAGAAAGAAATGCGACTTGACGAGAGGTTGGTGTGGAGAAACAGGTGCAGTCTTGTTATTGTTGTTAATGGATACACTGTCCATCGCTGGCAATGCGTTGGTATCAGTGACGGTAATCTTTGGTGGATTCGCGGCGTTGTCACTCTGGCGAGTGCTTGCCTGTCCATCAGCGCCCTCGGACGATTCTGTGTTCTGTTGCTTTTCACTCTCAGCAAAAGGGAAAAACTCCACGGAAATATTCTCGCACCATCTCTGGATTCGTTTCCTTACGTCCGAGGTCCCCGTCTGCAGGTTTGCCAGCGTGGATATCGTCAGTGTCGGCCGGTCCACGTCGGGGTATTTGCCCTCCTCCGTGACCGTGTTCGATTTCCCAGTTTGGACTGGATTGATTGTAGGACAGTGAGCGTGGGGCGACAAACTCGGCACACTTGTTGAGTTTGCTGGAACATTCTTTGATGAAGGAGCTTTTATCAGCGGCAGTCGTCCGAGGTGTGAGCTGGACTCGGGGAATCTCCATACGGAGGTTTTACGCGTCCTCCCCTGCCCCTTGTTTTCAGATGTTAGTTTAGGGTTAGGATCGGGGATGACTTCCGGAACCTTCATGCCGCTATACACGGTTGCAACGTCGCTGCTATCATCGGAATCGTCACCATCGTCGCCGACCCACGCAAACGGATCGCGCAACGTAAAGTCCGGAAAGTGGTTGACCGGAGTGACGGGTTCAGACATCCGTCTAGCGGGCTCACTGTTCGGTTTGCGACTGATCATTGGAGAGGTCGGCCAGCCGGTACCACGTCCCCCACCGCGTCCCATGCTGTGCTTCCTGGTCCGGACGACTCGAGGGCCTAGCGGACCGCGTAGCTCCGCTAGAAAGTCGTGCAGCTCTATTTTCTCCCGGTGGTGTGCGAGGAGGCTGGTCTGGAGTTCCTTCTGAAGCTTCTCCGTCTTCCTCTTCAGGTCCGCCTCGGCCTTCAGGCTGGCTGAGACGCGAGACTCCACTTCCTGGAACGAGACGGAGTAAGGGTCCTTTGCGAATCGGGAAGTCATCTTGCACGGTGGCTCTCACGCACAAGCCAGCTCAAATCATGACTCCCAATTAGTACGCTCTTCCTTTACCACACTTGATCATCATAAAGTCATGATTTCACAAGTTTGGTTCTTGTGTTCGTCGAAATCACAGTCGATTATGCATCAAGCGGCATGGCATCGTCGAAACGTGTCTTAACAAAGTAAACACTCAGCACTACTACAGCGTATGATATCCAGTTATCTGCCTACTTTCACCAGAGTGCTAGGCTAGTCCACGTCGCTTACGGCTCGGCGAATTTTCTTTGTCCGTGCCGGCCATGTACACGATCCTCTAAACAAAATCTGGACCTGGCTTAGGTGAATGGAGATTATAATATAACGGGTTTTGGCAGGTGCCGTTATATCAGGATTAAGGGGACGGGACAGTTACGAAATAAAAGTTCTTGTTTCCCCATAAGTAAATGTTACCAAAGACCATGTAGCGGCGGCGAGGTTCTCACCGTACCATAGGGGCAAGTAAAGGCGGGGCTGGATGTTACAGTTTGGGGTGCCCAATTTCTGTTCAACCCGTTAACCATGGTCACTATAGGACTACCAAATTACCAGGGGGGGACTGATGGGCGACGATTGTTTTATGGGGGCGTGCGCCCCGCCCCCCACGGCCCCTCCCCCCTTGGCTACGCCGTTGTGTCAAATATCATTTCAAACTCAAAGCAATCAATACGAGCAGACGAATCTTTCCTCCAAATTAATCTGTTGAATGACGTTTCTAACTGGATAGCCAACTTAATGGTGTTCAAATTCATGAAACTTACAAAAAATACATCATTAATAAGAAAAAGTAAACCGATAACATTTTTTTATTTTACTACTGTCGGGAATGAAGACGGGAGCTCATCCTTATCCAACAGGGAACACGTGTTATCCTATGTAATCCTCTTGTAATCCCTGCCCAAGGCTAATCCATTCATTTTCCTTTCCCTTGAGAAGATTTGTGCCACTTCACGGTCGGTTAATGAGATTCGATTTGCATAGTCCTACTTTAAGCTCGTTTTCTTGCAGAAGTTGAAAGCAGCATACAACAGTATAGTGATATTACATCATTGCTGGAAAGCAGAAATGCCCCTGAAATGCATAATAGGATCATTTGCATGTATCCCAAAAGTAGCCTTCCGAATTACAAAAAGCTATACTTGGATTAAAGATCGTACTGGTACTATTAAAACCGTACTAAACATCCCATGAAATTATTCCGTCTGGCTTGCTGTCATTTTGAGCAAATCAAGAATGAAGGTGATTTCCATCGATCAGTCAATTTTTGGAATGATTTTCGGAAATAAAAGAGTGCCACATAGACGAAAACGTGTTTCGTGATCAAAAGGCTATATGCGTGGTTTTTCACTGTTTTCTGAAAAAAAGTGTAATATCCACTTAGCTGAATCTTCAACAGTTAATATGTTTCGATGATTATTCTTTGGCTCTTTAGTGGTGTTATTATTGGAAACAAACAAAATGCAAGAAAAGCGAATGATCTTATGCCTTTCAATATGCTTTCAACCCAGCGTTCTTTTATGGGGAGGCTTTCTTTCGTTTATCGTCCGAAAGTTTCCCTTGTCCCATGGTTCATCTGAGGACTTGGTGTGCTGAGCATGGGCGTCAATCCAGGGGGAGAACAGGAGGACATGTGTCCCCCCCCCCCCCACACTTTTTGAAGGATGGGGGACACAATATCAAATGTCCCCCCCCCCAGATTTTTGAACTCGTGTGTCTCATTTACAGGGCCCTTTTATGTACTACAATATCTTTTGCTATAAAGAAAATATTGGTTACAGTTGTCAGAAATTGCCTCAGATCGCACCACAGAGCATCTAGAATCCATCTTTTCTGCCATCAAGTGATGTTATTTACCTTAATACGCATACGTGAAACATATCACGTGATGGATATAATATTTTATGTGATTTGAGATAAATTTATTTAGATTAGATTCCGCATGATGGAGCGTCAATGCGGCGTTGTGGTGCACCCGGTGGCGAAATTGGAGTTCAAGTTTTGATTATAGGCCCTACATAAGCCTATACTGAGTGCCGGTGAATGCCCCCCCCCCCCCCCCCCCCCAGTGAATTTTCTTTCCATAGTTGTGTTTAATCAAGTCCTATAGTTATCAATGACAAAAGTCACTTCTTTCATATTTTTTCTGGAGACTTTTCAATCAGAGGGAAGCAGGCCTAAAGTCCGAGTACCATTCCGTTAACAACTGCTGAGTGAATGATCGTGGTGACAGCGCCCTCTATTTGATTTGATTTTTTTTTGCAATGAGCTAGCCGGATGCATGACCAACATCTTGTAGCAAAAGCGGTAATTTCTTGTCAACATGTATAAGTCTGCATATGATCAAACTGCGACACACATAGCGAAAAAAGACCTTCCAAAAACGCATCTGCCCAGAGTCTGCGCCACTCAGTCTTAGGATCAAAGTCATCCAGGGATTCGACTGAAGACAAGAAGGGCTTGCGGGACTTCAGGCGCATGTTGGGCAGGTTTTCCAAATCAGCATGAATGAGAAGCTACAATCCTGGCTAAATCTCGCTGGGCCCCCGCCCCCCGTTCAATGTTGTCTCTCATTGCGCGGTGTGTGCTCCATCAGCTGGAGAGAACAACATTGACCGGAAGAGCGGAGGAGTGGTTGACCGTTGCTAGGCTCAGGAAGTGTCCCAACCATTTTGGCCAGGATTGTAGGTCAGGGTTAGCCTCGATGTGTGTATGTTCTATGGTACATCCATACAGGATTTACAACGAGGTAACAAGAATCAAGGTCCTTGCATTCAATTCAGCCGCCTACAGTAAGGAACCAGCGCGATAACGTTGATATTCTACATTTAAATGCCTTTCCAACTAATATCTTTTCATAAATAACGTATTTTATACAGGAACTGGGCCCTTCCCTGGATGCTATGTCCCTTGAATAACTACTTTAAATATAATAATGCCCATTTCATTATTGTAATAATATCATCTTTATTGCAAAGCTATCAAAATAGCATACACATACATACATCCCTTTGAAAATAAATATCCTTATTTCTCAAGTTAATATCACCGCAGATATTCTTTAATGGGACTTTATACAAGTTATAGTTATAATACGATTTAAAAATGTCCTTTTTTTGCTGGAAATCACTTCTATTTTAAAATAGAAATTTAATTTCAAGTTTTGATTTTTGTAGTAAAATAAGTATACATGTGTGTTGTCCCTCATTGTATAACAAGTCTGCGTTCAAAAAGTCACTACATGTACATTATGTTGTGTCAGGATAATGTTTCTCATACCTGGTGGACATACAATTATATTCATAGAATCGCAGCTACAAAGAAAGCAAGAAACCAATTAAATAAGATAAATAAAACTTATACCAGATTTCCCTTGACAGAATGATTGCAGACCATCAGATTTTTTAATCAGATTGCCCAAGTGTCTCCAAAATAAAACTGGGGAACAAAAGCAAATTGAAAGAGAGCAATGACCACTTCAATAAGCTGGCATGTACAGAAATATGCCAAGTGTTATCAGTCGACTCTCGTTAGTGCAAACTCTGTTAATACAAAATCCTGGTTATAACAAACATTAAGCCTAGGTCCCGACTGTGCATTTATGTGCACAATGAATGGGACTGATGTTCCTCTTAATACAAAATTCTGATATAACAAACAATTTGGCTAGGTCCGAGCGAGTTTGTTATAACGAGACTCGACTGTATGCTAAAATTGGTGAACAAAAAAACGGGTTACTAACCAGAGAGTCATGCAATGAATATTGCTTGTCACTGATCGTCAAATGATTTTTTGTTGTTGTTGCAAACCACATTGGAAGCAGCATTCTACTGAGCATCCTCACGAAATAGGATCCAAATCATGATCTACAATTCAATGTCAATGGCTGCAATTAGCACAAGTCTCATTACTCAAATTCTGCTAAATGCACATCAAAAATCTGTCAGATTTATCAAAAATCTGCCAAATTTCCCAGAATTACTCGAAATACACTATAAACACTTAAAAATCACATGCAGATTGGTAGTATTACCTTAATTAAGATTCAGATTACATAATAAGCAATCTAGTCACATAAAGATGTTGTGAAATTATTGGTAAATTTCGGGCAAAACGCGGATCCGCACCGGCCACGACCAAGTCCGTTTCCCATTGAACCTCGGCATCTAGACCAGCCAACCTGTCCCATTATGCAAGGGTTTGTTTGAAAGGGTTGAAGCTTTTTAAAAACAAATGTACAATTGTTTTGTTCAACTTTGCTGTTTTTCTGTCAAATACCCATTTTTGAAGAATGCTGCCAAAAATCTGCAAAAAAATCCATTCTGTCAAATTTTCTGTCAAACTCGTTTTCTAAAAATAATTCTGTCAAAGTTAGCAGAAAATCGGCTAAAACGGTCACTCTGTATACAAGGGCGGATCCAGAACACAATTTTTTTGGGGGGGCCAAACATTTTTTGGTCCCCCCAAAAAAGTGGGTCAAAAAATTACGGCGTGGGGTTTGGGACCCGCTTAAGGGCCCCGAAAAATGTTTGGATTCTAGATGCTCTGTGGTGCGATCTGAGGCAATTTCTGACCACTTCAACCAATGTTTTTTTTAGGAAAAGATCGTGGCGTACTCATGCCTTTATTGCGACGTACCGGTAACATAAAAAAAAATTGGTTTCGTTGGGGGGGGGGGGGCATGTCCCCCTTTGGCCCCCCCCCCTGGATCCGCCCTTGTCTGTAATACATGTATGTGTATCATATTTGTGACCTTTAACATATACTGCATATGTCCCTTACAAATCTAAATTTTTTTTAATAATGTATTGCTATGGAATTCATGCAAAAAACCTCAACGGTAACAGAAGGAGGGAGAATAAGGCATGATTCTTGAATGCATTGCCATCAAAACAGGTTTTTCTTTACATTCAGAATTAAATAATTTGTGTTTACTTTGCGCTATTCGATCACAAATGTGCAAGCGCCCTCTACTGTTCTTGTATGGAGTCCATAGCAAGGTATGCTTTACACAATAAAAATTTGGGACATACTGCTCCAAATATAAAACTTTTGAGAAAACACTCTTTACAATTAAGTCTTTTTTTTTTTTTAAAGAATGTAGGGATTTATTTCCAAAATAGTTGGCACTTTTTATCAGCAAATTTTACCAAGTCTACCTTAAAAGGAATGTACAACATTTGCTTTTGCTGCAATTTTCAGAAATAAATGGATTTGGAGGATTAGTATGTTATAGCAAATATTGCTACACGGACTTGTTTCACATTTTTGGTTCATAGATGCTGCCAAAATCCAAGAAAACCAAACATATATTCTTGTAGTCTGGTTCCCAGACCCCACTTAAGATGAAACAGAGCAATTTGTAGACTTTGGGGAATTGTAAGGTCAAAGAATCAGTCTAGCAGGCTTGTACCTCTTCACAGGTGTGTAATCAATTGCAAAGAAAATGCAGACAAACTAAACATGAAAAAAATGAGCACTTTTTGAAAAAAAGCCAGTTTTCTCCAACGCTGGTCAGCCATTGGAAAAATACAGGTTTGTCAGCAAACCAGGAGCCATGGTTTTACAGGATGCTTTAGACTGCCAATCCCTAACAATCCAGTAAGGTATTTTGTGATATTTGACCATTTCATTTTTTGATGTTCGCAAATGTTGTATCTTCCCTTTAATATGGTAATTATTTCACTGCACAACTTTTGCACTGTAATAGCTATCCCTAACAGTCCTGAATCCTCCAATTTCAATATGATTTTGCATACCCCCTAGGGAGTTAGGGTTAAGTATATGTATTTTTTCTTTGTACTTTTTTGCATCCAAGTTTCTGATCTCCATCTCTCTTATGGATCCTGTTCCCTTCTCTGCCTCATTGGCAGGAGGAATCAAGGAGCTTTCTTGGGTTCTCTTTCATCCATAACTCCTCATTCACAACGACTTCGCAGATCTGCTTCTACAAGAATTGAAAAATAAAAAAAACAAACCGCACAATTTAATGTTTAAAAGGCCCTTGAAGTGTTTTCTTTTTACATATGTTCGAATGGAATCCCTGCATTAATTATCTCGGACTCTTATTTTAATTATTCTTTTAACTTTTATTTCTAGCATAAGAATATTGCCATTTCTGTTGATAAAATATATATAAAAAATATAAAATATATTTCATATTTAAAAAAATATGTAACACCAAAAAATAATAATGACTGGAAAGCCAATTTTATAAGCTACTTTTAGATTAAAAAAAACCCTGAAATTGCTCAGGCCATTCAAAGAATATCAACATTTAAACACAATGACCCTAAAAACTGTCTCGTCCAAAAACGGCAATTCATTGTGTGTTTTGACTGAGATTTTATCGCAGGTGATGTTTGAAAACAATTGCGACGACGATTCTTGAAATCACATTTTTTTGGACGAAACAGGTTTTAGGGTCATTGTGTTTAAATGGTGATATTTTCTGAACGGATTGACCAATTTCAGTCATTTTTTTCATCTAAAAGTACCGTATGAAATTTGGCTTTCCAGTCATTACTTTTTATTGTGCTACGTGTTTTTTTTAAACATGAAATATAATTTTAGGGGTTTGGTTTCCGCTTTTTTTTTTACTCACCCTGTAGACTGTAAATAACATAGCGACAAAACTGCACTTTTGAAATATCAGAAATTTGTTTTTTGTACAAAGACATGGATTTTCTCACAATGCTTTAGCGTGAAATTCATAGCACGGTCCTTTTCTGGTTAGACCTTAAGGTATGGTTTAGATTACCAGTTATTTAACATAAGACGATTTCATGTGATTCACTTAAAAAAAAAACCAAAAGAAAGATGTATCCTCCATTGTTTTCGTCTTTACCTTTGGTTTGTCCAAGAGTTCACAGGAGTCCAGATCATCAATGGGGCCTGTGTTTTTGCACTCGGTCTCAGTTGTTTCTATCGTCAGATAGTAGTTCATTCCTGACACAACCTGATGAACACAAACTGATTTGTATTAGTACTATTCCATGTCTCAAGAATTTATGAGATGAGTGTAGTTTGAATCTAGGCTTGCCTTTCAGCAACTTCAATGTTGTCAATCTCTCCCCCCCCCCCAATTTTTTTTTTCTTCTGATTATTAAACTAACGAGGTAGGTACATGTAGCTTGTATAGTGAATATGAAGTAAAAAACAAACTCTAGATTTGTTTTTGATGTCATTGAAAATTGCAATGTTGTTTCAAATGGAACACAATAGCAGCAAGACACGCTACACCTGTCTTGAAAGTTGGAATTCCTTTTATATTTGAGGTGGCATATTTGGAAGTAGCCCGACTGCGTCTGGCCGTACAGTACTATCGCAAGCTCTGTAGTACGGCCAGACGCTCAATGCTTCCCCACAGACTGAATTTTTTTCTCACTCTCATGTAGCGATTTTGCTACAGATTTTGATCGAGATTATCTTCTCGTCATGGACAGAAATATCCAAAGTTAAGAATCCTAGTCGTAGAGGAACTCATACCTTTTTGAAAAAACGTTCTTTGGTTCCAATATTTTCATCCATCTGGGCAAAAGACGAATTTCAGTCATCATCTTCCACAAATATCGTCCTGAAAATGTCCTCCATGCGATTTCAAAATGGCGGCCGCGTTGTAATGTATGCATTATGCGGGCGTGCTTGGGCAAGATAATGAATATGCATCATAGTTTATGACGTTTGTCGGGCGCGCGGTGCGGCTGGCCATACAAACACGAGGTCATGAACTAAATAATGCAGGCCGCCATTTTGAAATCGCATGGAGGATATTTTCGGGATGATATTTGTGGAAGATGATGACTGAAAGTCGTCTTTTGGCCAGATGGATGAAAATATTGAGACCAAAGAACGTTTTTTCGAAAAGGTATGACTATGAGTTGCTCTACGACTAAGAACCTTAACTTTGGAAATTTTTGTCCTGGATGAAAAGATGATCTCGATCAAAATCTGTAGCAAAATCGCTACATCAGAGTGAAAAAAAAATTCAGTCTGTGGGGAAGCATTGAGCGTCTGGCCGTACTACAGAGCTTGCGATAGTACTGTCATGACTGTAGGCCTACGGCCAGACGCAGTCGGGCTAGTCTGGAGCAAGTAAGATGACAGGTTTTCTTTTTAATTTTCTTTAAGTTTAGGCCTACTTCTGATTCAATGCACTTTCTCAAGGCAATTTCAATGCACTTTCAATGTGTAAGTTTTTTAATAATAGTATTGTCACGCCCCAACTATCGCATCGGTCCCAATTATAGTTGGGACTGTCCCAACTATAGTGCGGCAGTTGGGTCGGCCCAACTATAGTTAGGTCTGGAGTTGCGCCGGATGCTTCATGCTTGATAGATCTTGTTGGATTAAATGTTCCGCGGCGCTGGCACCGTGTATTCGTCGTGCATGCATGCCGCAAGGCTGGCCGGTCACGTGGTACTGCCTAGTTGGATGAGTTGTCCAGCTGCTGCTGGGTTTTATTGTACAGCAACATTTTGCAAAATTCAAAGATTGCCATGGCCGGCCAACTATAGATGGGCCCCACCCATAGCTAATGTCAAAGGTCCCAAGTAAAGTCGGACAGTATGTAAGAGCTGTAGGGAATGTTTTATAGTCGTACATCAATGTAAACTATAGTTGGGACCGCCAAATAAAAATATTGCGGTGGCCCAACTACAGATGGTCCCCACCCATAGATAATTTCATTGGTCCCAAGTAAAGTCAGATGTGTATTAGAGTTGTAGGGAATGTTTTATAATCGTACAGCAATGTACACTATAGTTGGGACCGCAAAATAAAAAGATTGGAGTGGCCCAACTATAGATTCGCCCCATCAATAACTAATTTCAGTTGTCCCCAGTAAAGTAAGACGTGTATCAGAGCTGTAGGGAACGTTTTACAGTTGTACATCAATGTCAACTATAGTTGGGACACCGCAAAATAAAAAGATCGGAGTGGCCCAACTATAGATGGGCCAGCCCAACAGTGGAACTTACAGTTGGGACAGGCCCAACTATAGTTGGGACAGGCCCAACTATAGTTGGGCCAGCCCAACTGTGGAACGACAGTTGGGACAGGCCCGACTATAGTTGGGACAGGCCCAACTATAGTTGGGACCAATGCGATAGTTGGGGCGTGACAGTATTATTAGATTACGCAAAGTGTGAAAATCAACGGCAGACAATGAGACAGCAGACTTATAATTTACGTATTAAAACTAGTATTATGCACAATCTGAGGAGTGTAGTTTTATTTGTTTTGTTTTTTTATTAATTGCAAACACAGTTTACACACAAATAAGCCTACCTGTTTCTGTGCGTTGATAATTTTGGTCATTTTACTTGCATACAAAGCGTTCGACTTCTTGTTTATTTGGCCCATCGCGAAATGGGCCGAGCGAAGGACTCCAGCTTCGTCAACTTTTGCCGGCTCTAACCCCCCAAGTCCACTTGAAGCTGATAAGGTGACTAAACTAACAAGGAATACTCCTGTCAGGAGTAGCAGGGAAGACATTTTAACCGCTTCTTTGAACCTTTGATTAACGATTTGAAGACTAGTTTTATACGAATGCAAAACTAGCTACTGCATACTGAATGTCATGTCAGCTCCATACGTACCGCGTATATAGGGTCCTACTAAAGCGCGTCAACAAGCGTCAACAAGCGTCAACAAGCGTCAACAAGATTTAGTAATCGTTAAGTGCGCGTCAACAAATTTTGTATAGGCCTTTGAACAATAAAAACAGCTTTGTATGGTAGAAAAAGCAATAATGAACATCTTCTGCATATCAATTAAAGTTAAAATTATTTTAAAACTTGGTTTTTTTGAACGCGAAATGTACGACGAATTTGTCGATAAAAGTTGGCCGCCATCTTGTTTATGTGTAGCTAGCCGTACTACGCATGCGTGAAGTGTAAAGAGCCATACTACGCATGCGTGAAGTCTACAGCGCCATCCAAACAAGATGGCGGCCTACTTTTATCGACAAATTCGTCGTACATTTCGCGTTCAAAAAACCAAGTTTTAAAATAATTTTAACTTTAATTGATATGCATAAGATGTTCATTATTGCTTTTCTACCATATCAAGCTGTTTTTATTGTTCAAAGGCCTATACAAAATTTGTTGACGCGCACTTAACGATTACTAAAACTTGTTGACGCTTGTTGACGCTTGTTGACGCTTGTTGACGCTTGTTGACGCGCTTTAGTAGGACCGCGTATATATTATCAGTACAGTTTCTAACATGCCCCCGTCTATATTTTTGTTGGTTCATATACCGGGCAACTGTTCTGGGTACCAGACGAATTGCATTTTGTGTTTACGTTGTAAAAGTTTGACGACCCGCGTGACGTCATTAGTATGTGCTGATGTTCAGGTCATTCCTAACAATTAGTACAAAAGATATCAAGGTCAAGGTACCGTGAATAGGGTTCATTTTAAATCAATATAGAGAGGAATTTTTAAATTTTGTGCTGTCTTTTGTTAAGACTAAGAGGATTAAAAAAAAAGGTCATGAATTCATACAATGGCTTAGCACTGAGAGCGATCGTTTTCAGTGCTCATTTTGGGCGCTGGTTCCCAAGGTTTTTCTGTTTTTGTGATATTCTGTATACATAGGCCTACCTATTTTGATAGGGTTAGGGGGAACTACGAAAAAAAATGAATTTACAAGCGTTCACAAATTCCATCAGTTAAAGGGGTGTGATGGGTGGGAGATGGGGAGGGGGGTGTCTACACATATATATTTTTTTTCAGTTAAAAGTGGTTAAATTCAGTTAAATTAACGTCAAAACTCTCTGCTTTCCCGTTTTCCTTTTCTCATTATCATATTTTGTGTTTGTTATTATTTACATACATTCATTTTGCTTTTTAGTTTGAGGGGGCGGGACAGGGGTGCATGAAGGTCAACCCCAATTTGATAATTTTATTCAGGCTATGACAGTGACACTCCAAAATACGTTTGATTTATTGAATTAAATCCCCTTTTGGGGATGTGAGATGAGGTTTGAACATGTTGAAGAGAAACGCGTTCTCAAACTAGCAGCTTAGCAATTTTGTAAATTTGTAATAGTGGGAGTGGAGGCCCCCCCCCCCCCTTCCCCTTTTTTAAATATACATGTACATTCTTAATAGTTGTTGCCTAAAATGAACAGACGCAAAGAAATACACATATTATAAACGAAAGGTTCAGTTCACTTTCTGTATTTCATTCCAATCTCCACAATAAATAAACAACATCAGTACTGTATCCAGTCTCTAGCACCACAGCACAATGATGGGCAAAAATAAGGCCACACAAACGAAAGCAATCCGAGATATGTACTTTTCTCAACAGCAGCTGGCTAAATGTTCACTTTCAGATTTTAGGGGCAACCAAATCTTACTCTGAAAGCATTTTTTTTCTTACTGATGTCAGTTGATCACAGTTTAGTTTAATCTGGACTAAAGACCATCCTTTTAGGCACTTTCAAAGTTTCAATAAGTTAATACACATGAATGATGCACATGTCTGAATTAAATGAATATAATGTGACCTGTCCCCACAAAAGAAGCTTAAAATTGGAAATTGTCATTTTGCAGTGCGGCGGGGCAAAGCCAAAATTTGAAGGGGTGGTCAAAAGTTTATTTTCGGGTGAACCTTAATCTGTAAGTCCTGTTTTACCATTTTACCATTAAAGGTCAAACATCTTCAAAATCCATTTTCATCCCGTTTTTATGAGTTGACTCTGCATCCACTGTAACGCAACTGCTGGATTTTATAAATGCCATTTTCTCAAGAATCCGTCTTACAACTTCAAGAAAGTTAGTGGTCATTATTTCCATTAGTGTACTTAGTATCCCTAAATGTTGTACAGAGTAGTTAAAAAAAAAGAAAGGACATCCACTTTTGACTGCAATTTTCACCTACGTAATGAACTTATTTTAATTTATTTTTTACACATAGTAGCAAAGTATAGGCCTTTAAACATGAATGTTGAAAAAAGCTTAGTAAAAGTCGCAAAAATAGTGATATTATGCTAATTTGAATACAAGTTACCAAAATCAGTCTTGTCCACTGGTTATTTTATGTAAATAGGACGTTTTCGTAGTTCATAAAAATTTAAAAACCTTCCCACCAAAATATAATTTGCCCTGGTAACTTTTATTGAAGCTGTCCAACTATTCATGTCGGTGTTAAGATCATCTACTCAATGAGCTGTTGGCTTAAGTTCATTGCTCCATAACATGACCTAACATAACTATCAAATGTCATGCCCTTTCAAATAAAGCTCCGATAGCTGAGCTAAGTCAAGCCAAGGGAATGTATACCTTCGTGGACAAACAGGTTTCGCACATGAAATGTTCAAATTAGCATAGCTCAACGACAAAATGTGCAAATGCAACGATTTTTTCGTCACATTTGCTTCAAGGTCAGTACTTTATTAGCTACTAATCAACAGTTTAAAATAATATTTAAAAATAGGTGAAAATTGCTGTCAAATGTGGGTGTCCTTTTTTTTTAACCACCCTGTATACCATTGGAAAGCTCTTGTTCTGCTGAACCCAGATATATAAATACTCAATTCTTAAAAAGTCAGACTTTAAGCTCATTTTGTGATGACACGTCACATATCTGTGCTGGACTGAGTGTTGCAATAAGCAGATTATTCTGGTTTGTTTCTAAAACTCATTTCTTGTTCTTATTTAAAACCCTGTAGGTAGTTGGACTCCAGGTTTTACTCTGTTATCAATTAAAAACTCTAAAATGTTCTCATCTCTTGAAGATAAAGTCAAAAGCTACTGATGCACAATGACAATTTCAGGAATGGGGTACAATTCTGGGATTGAGTAAAGCAAGCATGTGCCCAACAATACAGTTGTTTTATCCAATCGGAAGCCTGTATGCTGATGATATCACAATTTTTGCTAGGTGATGACCTGGGCACATCATTGAGTCTTGCTTTGTCCATTTTCTGAGATCACGACAGTGGTCGGTCGGTGCAATAGAACATGTGAATCAGCTTGCTGAGAACTGGGCCAACATTCCTACAACAGAAAAACAATCACAGTATAAACTAGAAAGCACTCAGAGAGCGCAAACCTCTGGCACGTTTGGCGTTGGGTTTCTTTAAGACCCCCCCAAAAATCTCCGGTTTCTGGTATGCGCGCGCATCGCCGTAGCCATGCGCATCGGCAAAATGAATTTTTTTCTTTCAATGTAAGATGATGTCTCAAAACCTCCAAACTCACTGGTTTGACTGGAATTCTGCTGCTGCACAATTTTAACGTGTTTTTAGATGGGATGATTACGATCGAGTATAAGCTTTATGTGGCCTCTCTGGACTCCCATATATTTTGCACTAAATTTAGTCTGGCACCATTTGCAGTCATCAGCCGACATTTGAAGCCAAAAAGAAAAAAGAAAAAAAGAAAGCCGCGTCGCCGCACCACTTTTGGGGCAAGCTCCATACCAGAAACCGGAGACTTTTTTTTTGTGGTCTAACAGGTACCCTTTTTTTTTTCAATCAGGTAACTGGTTCCTGTACTATCCATAAATGCACACCACTTTGATTGACTTTTTTTCACACAAAAATGTAAAAAGGTCATAGCACTCTCTGCAACAAAACAATCCCCCAAAGAGGAGATGAGGGGGCGGAAACCACCCCCCCCACCTTGGTTTTCTTCTTTAGCGCCTCTACCCCCCCCCCCCCCCCCCATGGTGTTTTAAGAATGCAGACCTGAATTGATCTCTGTTAAGTCCTCCATCCCCCTGCCCCCCACCACCAAACCCCCTATGATTTTCTGGATCAGCCTCTACAAACTTTTTTTATGTGCACTTTTCTTTTTCCCCGGAGAGATCAATCAAATACCAACAAGCACGGAAACATCAACTTACCTCTGTAGTTTTCCATATTTGATAAGAGACAGCAACTTTTCCCGGTCCTTGTCTATAGCACAAGTATCGTACGCATCAAGCAAACTGCGCAAACGAAAGAGGTGGGAAGGATTTTTAAAGTTAAAAAAAAACCCTGAAATACATATGCATTATTTTCTCCAACTTGTGAAAAAAAATGGAGGGCGAATTTCCCATCACTTCCCCTGCTATACTTTTAACACAGGCTAGTCACCAACAGTCAGATCGTATGTCAAGCAATTCAGTCAACAGACCATGAACAGACAAAGCAGGCAAGTTGTCGGCACAGCTGGCTTATCAATCACCCCCAGTCAAAGCAAAGCTGTATCAAGTTACATAAACAGTCACGGCCAGTCAATCCTGCTTTTATGTAGGCTGGGCATTCTTAACTGTTGAAAAGAGTCACTTGATTGATTTTGACTGAAAGGACAGCTTGGCACAGAATGTATATTTGCAGACGAGGGATAATATAACCAAATCTGGTTGGTTAGTGTGACGTCAGTTCAGTTGAAACCACACCCACTGGTCATTAAGTAGCATTGGAACCATTGGAACCGGAAGCTAACGCAACTTGAGTGTTTATCCAATGGGCGCTCGTAATCAGCGGTGCGCGCGCGTGTGTGACGTTTTCACAAACGAACCGGGTAAAGACTGGGACTAACTTCATGGAGCTGTTAAACACAGAAACTTGCTTAGCACGATAAGAACAGGTTACCAGCCAAAATCTCATCTGTTGTATACGGTTGTGACTGGCTCTCAGCTAAATCATGCTCAGCGCATAAATTTGTTGAGCAAAACTTTCTGCTCGACAGGTGCGTGAATGGAGCTGCTGCTGCTGAGCGGACATTTTCGAATAGCAGTTTCAGCTGCTAAGCGTGAAAAGGCTGAGAACCAGTTAAAAGCAACATACATTGCATGACATTTCGGCTGGTAAGCTGTTTTCACTGAGCAATTATTTTCTGGGCTCAGCAACTTTAGGCTCTGATCCAGCAAGCTAGAGGGAGATGGTCATGATTCTTACTGGGAGGGTGTTGGGTAGAGTCTCGTGATGGCCAAGGCTTTCTCGGCAGTCAGTCCACTGAACTGCAGGAGTTGCTTGGCAAATGTCTCTGTCACGGTTGTGTTCTGCGAGAAACAACAGGATTTTAGAACACGGACTTACAGAGGTAAAAAAACACCCCACCCCCCAAAAAAACCACCAAATACATTTGCAAATCCTTACTTACATTGGTGGCAAAGAAAACTAAAAGAGATATTTCACCACAATCAAAGCCGATAATGTAATTTTACACATCAACGCATAACCCCCAGTTTCTTTCTTTGTAGCCTGAAAACTGTAGCAGATTCCAACAAACCTGCTGTATCCACCAGAATCCAAAGGCATCAACAAGAGGCTGTTTAAAGTGACCATTCACTAACTACCCTCAACTAAAGGTTGGTTCAAACTCGGCAAACGTGAACACGAATTTGTGACGTCGATGGCAAGTATTCGCGCTGCGAATCCACAGAAGTTGAAACATTTCAGATTTGGAGAATTTTGCAGTGAATGTTTCATGACATCAAGTTTGCTTTGCATTTGCATGAAGTATATATGAACCGGCCTGAAAGCAACAAAATACTACCAGTAATTTGTAGCATGCAGTACTCTAGCCTATTAGTGTCCAGTACTTGTGGTAGTTTTTAAGCTTATGGTACTTCACCCCAACTTAATTCTGTGGGGGTTAGAATAATTAAATTACTATAAGTTGTAGGATTTTATACCATAAGGGATAAAGTAAAAATTCATCACAAAAAAACCCAGGAGATTTGCAAAGACAACGTTGTAATATAGGTTTCCCGGCCAATTTCCTGAAATGTTTATTCACTTCTACAAATCGATCATTCAGTTTCGTCTGAATTTGAATGCACGTCTTGAATCCCATTTCAATTCAACGACAGTTCAATCGTTTTCATTGTTCAGGCATTCGGTTTTAAGAAACAGACGGCCAATTACGATACCGGCGCATTCATTTACGCAAGCATACCTTTTCTAAATTGATTTCAGGCACAGCTAATTTGACTGACGGTTAATGAAAAAGAAACCCCTAATTGCATCTAGTGCCGATGGCATTAAATGAAAGTAAAATAGAATGATTAATATTTGAAATCTCTCTCTAAAAGCAAAAAAGAAGTCTTGTAAACGAATCTGAATGGACATAAACGAAAGGTGCTGCTCAATCACTTAATTGATTGAACTGAAATGGAATCGAATGCTCTGGTAGTGAAAATGAAACGCGTGTTCAGAGCGATTCTCAAATTCAGTCGAAAATGAATGACCAATTTTCAGAAGTGAATGAACATTTTAGGAAATTAGCCGGGAAAACCTATAAAAGGAAACCCAACATTAGCCACAGGACATTTCTACCACATTTTGGTGTCTTCAGATTTTCCACTGAACTCACTTTATTTTTCACAGATGAGTCATTGACTTCCGAGAACGTCATCAGTTTCTGCACCCTGTCCGTCAGGCTGGGGTTGCTAGGGAGCCTATCCAGGTCGTCACGGCGAAAAGCTTTCAGGGTCTTGTTCTACGACCAACAAATTTACAAATACTTTTCAAAGTTTCTAGATTGGTTTCAACTGCAGCTTATTTTATTCTCTCTCATTCTTACAAACACAAGTTCAAGTTTAGGTTTTGTGTTGTTTTTGTGACAAACGCAGGGTGATGGGGTAGTGGTGTGCATTTGCAGGTAGTACCGGAACCGGGTACCCTATTGAAGTAAAACACAGGTATCCAGGTGATCCTTGATGATGTCATCATGATGTCACAGTAATATCCACACCTCGGGATCAGGGTCGATGTTTGTTACAAGTTTATGCTGTGTACCGTTTGAAGAAAACTTGTGGAGAATTATTGTACGTAAAAAAAGCCAAAAAACCACAAACCCATCACCCAAAATTTGTAAAAACTTTACGTTAAAACTTTTTTTTTATATCAAGCCCTCTCTACCAATTTCATAGAGCTTCCAAGACAAGAAATCATGACGAAGTTTGACCGAAGTTGCCCGGATGGTGGTACCCTAATATTAAGTGGAAAGTCAGCTGTTGACTAACGGTCCTTAATCAAAATTTGCTCCATGTTTCAACTCCTCACACATTCTTGGTATATTCTGGCTCATCTGGTTCAAACGTACCGAGTAATGCCCATTGAGGTATCTGGTCATGATGGTCAGATAGGCGGCCGACTCTTTGATGTCGCGAGTGTGCTTCACAAAGAAACCATCGATGACCTGTACACATGGACAAATACAAAACGAATCATGTTTGTCATTAAAAATTACACAAAAGTGGACCAAAAAATGCAGAGATACAGTCTTATAACTCATTGCCTACGACGTGTCAGGTCGAAAAAGTGAGCTGATATCAATCTAATTAAAGCCGGAGTCCATCATTTGCAGCTATTCAAAAAAGTTACTCGAGTAATTATTGTTGAATAACATACTGGTTGAAAGATAGTAAGGGGACTAAACTCTCTGTGAAATTATCCTTTCTGGCAAGCTCTCATTTTGAAGAGATCAACGAAAGAAGGCATTTCCAACGGTGCGTCTTAAGAAGCACAGTAGGAAAATTTTAATTAGTAGTTCATTTTGTTATTCGATGCGTGCGCAGTTGCTATAATTCGTCGGATCAGTGCGCGACATCGCGTAAAGCTGCAATTCAAAACAATTCGAAACATGATTTAGCAACTTTTGATTTGAAATTGAGATCCTAGAATGCTGTTTTTCTCGGAATATAAAGCTGAAGCTGAGCTGAAACTTCATCAAGTAAGTTGTTCAGTATCCTTCATTAAATGTTGAACACTTTTGTTGCTTCAAACGAACAAAATGCACTAATTACAAATGATGGACTATAGCTTTAAGGTAATTATCCACAGTCAAAGATTGATATTTTGTCATATACTCTGAAAAATATTATGATCTCAAAAAGAAATTCACTTAAAGTTAGAGTACGAAGACTGTGTAAAGATGGTTTTATCATCACCACCAAAAGGAAAACTTCCAGTAAGTCTCTACCAGGAAAAAACCACACATGGCTCCGCATGCTCTCGCCTGAAACATATACAGACAGAACCTTTTTTGATGAAAAAAAGCATCAGAGCTAGGGTACACAATCCAACAGTTTCCCATATTTGTTTTCAAATAACAATGGATGTGTTTGGTCAAATGTTTGTACTGTAAGTGCATTAAAAGTCAGGGGACGAATTTGACACTTTGTGCGTGACAGCTCAAGATGAATCAAGCCTCAGCATATTTTTGTTTAAATAATTTCACCCTCTGCAATAGCGACGATGGTCGACTGAGATCAAAATGATGACAGTGATTGTGATGTGGAGCACTCTGTCAACATTTTCATTGCAAATGTTGATTCTGCTTCTGCTGGATACTATGCAAGCACCACCAGATGGTGGTTATAACGCATAGGTCAGTGTGGTGGAGGTGATTCAATTTTGTAATGAGCTTTTTTGACCAGCTCATCCATGTTTATTTGATCCAGTTTCTCTTTGAAAGATTTGATGTCAGGTCGAGCTCTAACGTCTGGTGGGAGGATGTTCCATTCGCGAGTTGTCCGGGGGTAGAATGAGTACTGGTAACAGTTTTTGTTGAATGGTGGGGTTTCTAAGATGTGAGTCCCGGTTTGCAGTCTGGTGGATTTTATGATGTTCTGGCGACAGTTGACGTTTGGTGCGCTGTCTTTGGAGAGGTTCCCATCGGAGGTTTGCCAGCATGTTTGTGACACTTGAGTTCCTGCTGTAGTCATTTTGAACAAAGCAAGCAGCTCGGCGTTGGATTTTCTCAAGAGATTCCTTGGTGTTGTTGTGATGAGGATCCCATATTGATGCACAGTACTCAAGCTTTGGTCTGATGAGGGTTTTGTAGGCTATTTCCTTGACTGATTTGCTGCACGAGTGGATGTTTCTCTTCAGGAGACCCAGGGCTTTATTTTATTACTAACAGCAATCTTAAACTTCGCTGCAACGGTTTGTTTTCAATGAAAGGCACAGTGACTGACCTGTGTGTTGATGGTTGCTTGTTTCAGCGTGGAGGCTGGAATACTCAGATGATCGATGGAACCAAAGTCCTCAATGAGATAGATCGGTTTACGTAGACCAGACTGCTTGAGACGAAACTGAATCAGAAAATGTCAAATACGGAAAAAATCTCTAGTTAACAAAAATCTATAGAAAGTAGATCAGTAAAGCTTTGATAATCTTAAAAGCAATATTACACAAATAGTAAGAAATTAAAAATGCTTTGAGAAGTCCACTGTTCCTTCATGACTTTTACTGTGCATGCTGCTTTTTGTCTTGATGAAAAGGTTTTTTAGTGACAAATTATTGGCAAAGCAGGACCATAAAGTTGAGGCCCAATTTGATCTTATGCAATGCTACAATTTTTACCAAAAAACTCTAAGCCTCTTGTTTATTTACACAATTTATTGAACAGCACTGTTGTATCTAGCTGTGCGTTGTTGGCTCTGTGCGTTTACAAGAGAGGGCTTTTTTTCCACTTTCGAGTGCCCATTGAATGGGACACATCAGGTGCACGCACTGGTTCGCGTGCGTATAGTGTGAAGTACGCACAACATTCATAAGATGGAATTTTGCGTCGGGGTGATGTAAATCAAATTAGGTTTTGCCCTTCACCGACGTATATAAACACTGTATACTCATATGAATAGTTAACGCGGTACCCCCTGCTATGTACATTAGATTCAAACCAGCCAACCGAACGAGCCAACCGATCCCATTAGCTCAGTGGTCGAGTGGTAAGACATCTGCACTAGAAAGCAGGAGGTCGTGGGTTCAAGTCCCACCCGAGTGATTTTTTCCAACTTTCACACGGGAGGAAACACACCGAGTATACAGTGTTTATATACGTCGGTGAAGGGCACTACCCACTTTGATTTACGCACAACATATTTTATTCCGAATGTGCAAAAAGCCATAGCATCGTGTGAGCGTTAGGCATCATCGGCAATGCGTTCAAATGTCTCTCCCAGTGGTCTCCCCCTACTCTCCCTTTCTTACCACTAAGGGGGTACTTGTGCAAATAAACTGAGAAAAATGCCTTCAAAATTTCAATTTTTTCGGTAGTTTGAAAATGAAAGACGCTAATTGTTTTTCAATAAAAAAAACGCTGCAATTCAATGATTTTTATACTGTTTCTTAAAAATATGCATTGAAGACAAATGTCAATACTCTAAATATTGAAGACAAAAATTAACCCAATTTCTTTTTGTCCACTATGGCCTGTGCCTAGTTCCGTGTCATTTTGCCAGAGCGCCTCACATATATTTACCATGTGCCAGCTGGCAAGATTTTCCTCACGCACTTCTAGCAACAAACAGACAGTTCCACTGGAAAGGAATGACAATCCCTCACCTTCTGCTCTTTGAAGCGACCGTCCGTGATGCTACCGCACAGGTCGTCCATTCTCTTCCTCTCCACCACGTAGTCTAGTGCCACTTCTCTGGCGGTGGGCATCTGTAGCATGCCGGGGACGGGCACCCGTTTCTCCCTGGCTATCCACAGGAAGTCGCCCACTTGGAGCTTGCGGACGTCCAACATCACGCCGTTCTTCTGGAGTTCCGGCAGGAGCAGTTGTTTTCTGCTTTTGGCTGAACTGCACAAGTCCAGCAAATTCAATTTGAAAACGAAATTCAATGAAAATGATATGCAAGTAGATTGATGTTCAAATGAACTTACACACAATGGACAATGTAACAATATGTCGGGTACACCACGAAGTAACGTATATCGTCTATGGACTTTGTGCACATCATATGTGGGTCATTCCATCGGGTTGGGAAGCAGTGCCTGTTACATCCATATATTTGGTTATATTATTAAAAGTATCAATGCATTCTAAACAATTGCTATAATAATATGTGTCTTAGGGTGTTTCAATACTTGAGAAAGTTTGAAATCATTTTGAAAGTACTTTGACAAGAATATGAGCAAAAATGTATTAATTCGGACGTAACATCGACACATGGCAATGTTACATGCAAGTATTCTTATTTTGCCTTTTTTTACACATATGTAAAATATTACCCAAACTGACATTGCATATTTACAACTGGACACCTAAGCACCAAGAAAAGCTTTTGATTTGGTATATTCAGGGTTCAAATATAGCAGAAATAATACCTCAAGTGTGGATGTAACGGTGTAAAACTCACTCAATGGAAGTGTGACATTTGGGTTTTACACCGTGTCAATGTTACATCCACACAACCAAGCTATCATTTCTGCTCCATTTGATACCCGACTACCGTAACAAAAGCTTTTCTTATTGTGTTGCATGTATAGTAAGAAGTACGTAAAGTGAATTTGGGTAATGTTTCACAGAAATTTTAAAAAAAAAAAGTACAAATGTCATATTTGGACGTAACACTTACACGGTGTCAAGTTACTTCCAAAATGACATTTTTTGCTAATATTTTTGGCAAACTACATGGAAATGATTTCAAAGTTTCTGCAGCAGTGAAACACCCAACAACAAATATTATGTAGAGCAACTGCTAGCAAGGCATTTATGCTTTTCCTAATATGGTCATATGTCACACATTGTTCCCCAACGCGGTGGAATGACCCATGTCACTTCGTGCCGCATGCGACGAGTAGAAGGTTTAACTAGACACAAACAATACTCAGAGTCAGACAACAATCAACTATGAGCTGCAACAACTTAGAATGCACTTACAGTACAAATTATGTTCTGACAAAAACTGTAATTTCTGTCTTTGTTGAGGGTGACCAAAGCCGGTGGAATATGTAACATTTGTTTTCTTTCAATATTGAGTTTTCCTTTAACCCTGCTATGCCCAGTGCAGTTGGCAGACTGGCAGAGAATTATCAGACCTTTCAAAACATTTTAAATTTGGCTGACTAAAAGGGTTTTGAAAGGTGAAATAGTGCTGGAACTTTGAAATGTTTCGAAAGGTTTCGGAAGGTGAAGCAACTCTGTGGGCAAATTCAGTAAGTTGCCTTTCAATACCTTTCGAAAGGAATTGAAAGGTGTGGTAGTGCAGTAACAATAAATTCTGGACGATTTTAAAAGGTCCTGCATTTTTTGTCCTCCAATTTGCCAGAACCCAGATTTTGAGGTGTTTTGAATGGTCAAACCACAGGAGAGTTAATGAACATTGCCTTTAAAGTTTTGCCTTTAATTTTACGTGCACCGCTCACTGCTGTCTTAGAGCTTCCTAAGCCAGCGCTGGTGGGTCTTGAACCCACACTTTAATAGCATGGATCTCTTTATGATCACATAGTCATGTCAGTACACATAGCAGTGGGAGTGAGTGCTCAAATCAATATCTTGTCATGGGCGTCTTTTATGGACCAAGTGTCTGGCTTTTGATCATGGGTAGGAATCTGGGTATTTAGACAAAAAGTTACGCAGAATATCCACAAAATCGTAAAAAAGATGCTCAATAAAGCCCCCCAAAACAATTGTTCTTTACTAGTATTTGTACATTTCTTGCATGCCTGTGTCTCAATCAAAGTAATCAGCCAGCATCAACTCAGTAGTTAGGTTTCATTCCTGCTATGGGCTCCGTGCGCCAACAACAGAGGGCGCGTTTTTACCACTTTTGAGAGCCCTGTGGACGGAACTCACAGTGTGAGCGTACTGTACTGTACTGTTTTGCGTGCGAATTACGCACAACTTCCTGATTGTGCCAAAGCTATTAGCCACAGTGTTATCATGTGCAGCATCAGGTGTCGTCGACACGCGAATATGTTCAAATTTAACTTGCGATGGTCTCCCAGACTAATCCCCGCCCCCAATAACTTTGGATCATTTCAAAGACGCAGTGGACGGACCGGGAACCAGTCTAGGTCTCCCCAACTCTCCTTTTCTGGCTGTTGAAGGGGTACTTGTGCACGGAGCCCATACAACCTTAAATTTCAGTCTACCTGGGACCCAAAAAGGAAATTGACCAAAACAATATCCCAAATTCTTACCCTCCTGATGTCTCGCAGTTATCCACACACAACACTATGTCAAAGGTCCCTGGTTCCAACACGTACAATGGCACTGGGGGTTCCTTGGAGCTTGCCGAGCTCCTCCCATGACTGTCTTGGCTGCTTGAGCCTTGCAAAGACCCTAGTCTATCAGAGATACTCGATGCGGTTGAGAAGGCAGACACGGAGCTAGTCTGTGAGTCAAGTTCACTGGACTGAGAATGTCTGAATGCCTGATGCGCAACGTCTGAGGCAAACTTAAGTCCATTTGATGCGGACGGAGGGATCGCATCAGAAGATGCACGGCTAAGTTGGCTGGCTGTTTTTGTCGTCGAACGGTTACTCGATGTTGAGACAGAGGATGCAGTGCTGAGCTGAGAGTCTGTCTGTTTATCCACATGTCGTTGCTGAGGTTTCTTCTTTTTGGGTTGCACTTTCGGCAGGCTGGTGGTCTTGGATGTGGTAAGGGAGGGGAGGTTGGGGAGAGGGTCTTTGGCAGGTGGGGGGTCGTTCCTTGACCCTGATCCAACTTTAAGAAATTGCAATAAAAAAAAAGAGAAGAGATGAGATTCGTTCTGCCCTAAAAACGTTTTTGTTTTTAATTTGTATAATCCAGGTCAATACAGTCAGTAAGCAGTTTGCAGCAAATTTATTCATTCTCAGTACATTGTTCTAATAATCACTCTAAAGCCTGCCTCCGGTCGACCTTGCGACGACACAGATCAGTGGGCGACTGACTTTTCAGGATCAAGCTGTGCCTGAGCTACAACCGTCGGGAACATTTCAGTCGCCGATTTTTTGCGACCTGAGCGTAACTGCCATGATATTAAGACGATCGGAATTAGTCGGCGCTAAAAAAAATCAACAGTTGCAAGAGTAGAAAAATTTCAACTTCTACGACGACGCCGTGATCGTGCACGCATCAAGATCATCCTTTTCAATTGTGTAGCTAATCAGCACACTACACCGGCGCTCCGCGTTCCACACGTTCAACATCACGTAGTAAGCACCACGCGCGCGTCAATCACCATATAAGGAGATTGTTTACTACTACTGCTCGCGAGAGGATATTCCATACCATAGCTAGAGGGATGTTTTAAAAAACAACGAAGTAAAACTGTTCGACAAAATCGTTGGAAATGTATAATTTTTGACTTGTGTTGACTTTTTGACTCAAAAAGTATTTGTGAATGGGAATACAAGTACATTTAAGACCGTATCAGGGGAATGCGCGCTGATAAAGGCTCGAGTTGAACCAGCCAAGCACATAATTATTCCCTTATTGTCAAAGAAGCCACACGACCGTCTATGCTGTGGAATCGTGGTGGATCGTCGCGTCTTGGGTGACATGAGCATGGTTGCGATTATTTTGCGTCGGGATGCCGCTTGTTGCAAGAGAATCACATGATTTCTCAGTTTTGTGACCTGCGTATTATTTTTCTGCTTGATGCCGACGGTTCCGTCGTGGCGCAAGAAAATCGCAGGTCGACCTGAGGCCGGCTTAAGAGTTAGGCGTACATGTAGCTGCAACAGAATCACATATATCAATTCCAAACTCAGAACCAAGGTCATGACTCTCCCGTTTTTAGCTGAATCTATTTCCCTACAATTTGATTCCAGGCAGTAGCCAACAATTCAAGAAGAGCCGTTTCCTAAAGTTAGAACAGTTGTATGGATGTAACTTATTCATAAGATGGAATTTGCGTCACGATGATGTAAATCAATATTAGGTATTGCCCTTTACCGACGTATAAACACTGTGTAATCAGTGTGTTAACTCACGAGTGAAAGTGAGAAAAAAATCACTCAGGTGGGACTCGAACCCATGACCTTCTTCTTTCTAGTGCAGATGTCTTACCACTCGACCAACGAGCTTGCGGATCAGTTGGCTGGTTGGAAACTGATGTAGCAGCTATACTGCTATAAAATATGGCAACTAAATGAATATGTAGAATTGTTCATATGAATAACAAAACAAAAAATAAGAAAATAGTTCTGCCAATTCAGAGAGAAAACACAAGAGGATGCTTCTAATTATATTTACCTTTATTGACAGATAATGTTGGAATAGGGCAATATTCAATGGCATCATCATTGTGTAGATAGGCAAAGATCATGCATCCCTCTGCTGGTATGGAGTAGTCACGCTTGTATCGCACTCCAGACTTCTTCAATGCAGTCTCGTTAGCTTTGATTAGAAACCCTATGGATATTTCATCTGTGTGTGGAGTAAGAAAGTATCTATGTGATAGGTGCACTACTTTCAATATCAGGAATGTTATATTTTATCTCGATTATCATTGTCATTGGTATCACAATAACCAATGTCTTTAGTTTCATCATCAACATCATCATCATCATCATCAAGATCATATCATCAATATCAGCATCAATATCAGCATCATTTACATCAGCCACGTACCCCAGGGGTAAGATTAGAGGAAAATTAAAAATTGAAGAAATATTGTGCCCATCACCCTCCTTTTTTTTACGAAGACAAACACAAACCTCTAATTTATTTGAATCTTTTGGTCTTCTAAACTTCCTTCTTAGAGAATAGACTGAAAACCCTGCCCAATTGTAATTTGACAAATCACAGCTTCGATTAATGTCCGACATGCATGCTCAAAAAGTCTGACATGCAAGCACCGATATATGACGCGCACAGCTGCAGCATGCATTGTGGTACGTGTACGTGTTCTACATAACCCCGAGGACCGACACACAAAGGGAGAACAACCGATCCTCTCAGTCCTCGGGAGTTGGGTCTTTTGTTGGAAACGGTCCTCTGTGGTAGATTTGTGTGCTTAGTCTATGGAAGTGTTATATTAAAAGGACAAAGGGAAACACAAAGCATTGTCCTCGAGAGTATAGTAAAACGCGACTGTATGCACTAAAGATGTGCAAGTGTTCGGTTGCCCACGTACGCAGTGGGCGGGGCTTAATGGATTGGCCTATTGAATCAATGATAGACATACCATCAACAGTGACTGCAGCATCATCCTTAGTGATCACCTTGTTCCCATGGTCATCGATGTACCAATACTCCAGCTTATCACCCTGTGTGGGTGGGGGTGCGTCGCGGGATAGTGGTGCGTCATGGCGTGTGGCAAGGGATGTGGCAGTATGTGGAAGTGCAGTGGGGTGGAGAGTGGGATCAGATCTGGCAAACGAAAAAAAACCAACAGAACTAGAAGAGTTTCACAACACATGTTGTAATGACCTGATGATGAACCTTTTTAGTCTTAACTATATCAAATAATCAAGTTACCTTGTCGCCTCTTTCCTCTTCCTTGATTGGCCAGTTGGAGCAGTGGGCTTATTATTTACAGGCACTGCTCCACCAATCGGAGGGCTTCTACTTGTGTGTTGTCCAAACTGTGCTTCTACTGTTTCTAGCTTATTGGCGAGTTGGCAGCCAGCATCAGTGACACTATATCTGAAAACAAAAGGCAAATAATATCATCAAACTGTATGCTCATGTAATTACAGTAGATGGATTTCAATCTCAAAATGTAATCACGGTCTAAAATAGTTTTTTAATAAAAAAAAGTGTGAATTAATGGAGAAATTACTTAATTGACAAAAGGGTTTCATTTTCAGAAGAAAATGATGGATTTATGTTTCAGTAATTTTCTACTTAACATTGCTCCTTGGCAAAATATCCATACTATTTCAAAATGGGTCATTCAATAAATTTGTGGTCCACTTTTTTCCTGTCCCTGTTACATCTGCCATCTTTGATTTTATAATTCTGATGCACTCCTTAATGCAGTCATCCTCCAAGAGTGATTATGAATAGCAAACTACCTACCCAACAAATAAACAATCATTTGAAGTCATTCTTGATGACACTTAAATGGCAAATTAAAAAGTACCATGGTAACAGGGACAGGAAAAATTGTCACACTTCGTACCCTAACTTTATAGAATGGTCCATATCAGATTGCAAGCTTAGTGGTCGCATGGGTTGGACATCTGCACTAGTAGAAAGGAGGTCGTGGGTTCGAATCCCACCCTGGAGTATTTGTAAATTTGGAAGGACATCCGTACCTGGACATCGCTTGTCACCCTGTGCACAAACCCTATGAGGCTGGTCTGAAAATTTCTAAGTGTTTTCTCAGTAAATGCTTCAATATTTGTCCCTGCTAAATTTGACTTTTTAGGACCTATTATCATTTTCTGATGGCTGATAGGTCACTGCAGGGAAAAATTAGTGATGACCAGGTAGGGTAATCTTTCCGTAAATTTCATCTCATAACAAAGGCAACAGGGACAAACAAACATGTCACACGTTTGGCCCTAAATTTATCAGAGTCTGGATCAATAAGACATCAGTTTTGAAATCAAGTCAATCATGAGTCGATCACATGTCGATCACACGTCAATCACAAGTAAAATCATAACTGACTTCATAAGTAACAGGGGATGAACAATGGCAAAGGTTGTTTTTGTCATTACTCATTTTTATAGCTTGCCACTTCACTTGCGATTGAAAAACTGACTCGTGATGTGACTCGTAAACCTGGCTCATGTAACAAAATAAGCATTACTTACCTGGCTGGGTTGCCTTCCTTGGACACATAGCCTTTGGTTATCAGCGTGCTCATTGATGACCATGCCGTGTAGTGAGAACCAGGATCGGGCTGTGCAAAGACAACGTCAATAGCAGACATCATTGACCTTCATCACTCACTACGCACTTTTCACCGCCCTCTATTGTACAATCCTTAAGGCCCGTTCTAGACACCGTGCTACCCGCGTGCCAAACTTAATTAAACCTAGTGAGGTTATAGATCATCTACAGCACTGCAGTTGCTTAAATGCCAAACTTAATAGTCGAACCTTATAACTGGCCAGGTTGAAGCAGTTCAAGCAATTCAATGAACTTGCAGCACGATCAAATTACAGTCAAACCCTGATTAGAGCACTGTTAATACAACATCCTGCTTATAACAAGGACAATTTTATGTCCCAAGCCTTTGTTTTTCTTTGTTTTCCATTACTGATAATACAAGGTACCTGTTATAACAAGGTGATTGATTTGTAAAGTCCCAAGGACCTTGTCTTACAGGTGTTCCACTGAATTCGCACCAATTTCTCTCCCTGAGATGCGGATGCGAGAGAGGGTATTGTGAGCATGTGCATTCCTAAACTGTTTGCCCCGACTTCGAATTACATTGAGTTCGGCACGGCAATGGCATGACGTTTAAAACAGTGCCGTGCTACTGCCATTAGGAACGGCGATAGCATGGCAGCCCCGTCGAGGGCCAAATGGTTCTAAACACCATGCTATCGCCGTGCCAAATTTTAAAGAAATCAAAGTAATTAAGTTTGGCACAGCAGTAGCATGGCGTCTAGAATGGGCCTTATTTGGGACAAGATACTCCTTCAGGCTGTTAGTGTCAAAGATTCAAGATCAAAGTGGATGGGTAATCCTTGCAGAATAACAATTAGTATCAAATGTTAAAAAAATGTGTCCACAGGCACACTTTTTAGAGACCACCTTCAGTGATTGGTTTTTTTTCCCCAATGATACCGTTTCAGGTGGAATAATTTCACAGGGTAATCGGTACAATTCTTTTCTTCTCTTTGAGCAGGGCTTTCCTCGATTAATCAGTGGGTTCGTGTCTGGGTAATGACCAACGTTTGTACGTGCCTTTAAAGGCCAATACTTGGCAGGGCACTGCATTGTGAATTTACAAAACTATGGATATTAAAAAAAGGGGCAACTTCTTACAATTGTGAAGGATTTCTCGCTCAGCGGCTGGGCCTGCCTCTGGAGTTCAGTCTTCAGCATGAAGCCTCTACTTGTAGGTTTCTGGAATAAATGAAAATTCAAAATTTTAACTTCAATTTTTAATTTCAGAATTGAGAATCATCACAAAATGACCAGTTTTTATTTTTCCTGTATTTTCTTTTTTTTATGTATTATTTTTAACAAATCATTTATGAATTGTAACAATTGTCACAAACAGATGTGCCCGACTAGGCTGGTTCCCAGTTATTATCCAGGCTGATAGGGGGCGGGAACCAGTCTTCCCAATGAGATCTGAATTATTGTCTGACCGATGAAGTAATTATTATTTCAACACTGGACGACTAGTTCTTTCGATTTCTCATTGAAAAGTCAATAACGTTTGTTTTGCTAAGAAAATTGCAATTCAAAAATATATTCTTCGGGATGAAACTCATAAAGAGTGCTGACAGTAGATCGTTGACATCAAGTTCTTCAACAGCAAAACATCATCAACATAAATTAAAAAATTACTCACTGTTATTTGCAGCTTACCTTATATTCCCTGTAGAGTGTAAGGATCAATGCATATGGGCCTGATCTATAGACGGGCACGTACTCCCTCGGACCCCGGTTTGATGGCCGTCTCTTCCTCTGGAAATAAGACAACATGTTTTAATGAAAATTTGTGTATTAAAGGTACATCTATAGATTCACTTGCTTTTATGAGCATATTGTGAACTGAACTCTCTCCTGTAAATGTATGGAGCACCGTGGTCACAATGGATGATGCTTGAACTGGTTCCTGTGAAATCTTCTGTTGTTTCTTGAATGTGGTCCTTGGAAGGGTGACCGCTGCCTCAATCCTGCAAAATCCTCCAGCAATCACTGTCAATGTGTTGAGGTAGAGCCAGTGACATCGTGGGGCAGTGCGGAGGATTTCAAGTATAATCTGGGCCTAAATTTATGCACAGCTGAGCATAAACAACACAAGGTCTGGCCTAAGACCTTGAAAAAGTGCATACACAGTTTTGCCATATAGCCTCAATCCTGCAAAATCCTCCATTTTGCAAAGAGGAGTTTGGAGGATTTGGGAAGTTAAGGTTAAAGGTTCCCTAAAGTAAACAAAGTAAGAATAAAGGACCAACACACAAATCAAAACGCAAGTAAAAAAAAATATTTTCCTAACTACAGTACCTGCATTGATAATTTTTAGGGTGTTACTGAAATCACACTAATTGTTTTTGGCCTTACCGTTTTATCTACGAGAGCACCGTCATCTGGGGCTGGAGGAATTGTAAGTATGTCATCATCTCTCGACAATGCAGATGGAGGTGGTGATGATGCCGATGAGGATCCAGTGTGATTTAACGCCAAGGAGGAAAGTGATGGATCTCCTAACAAAGACAACATGAACCTTCTATAAATATCATTTCAATCAGGGGTTGAGAACCCATGGGTGCATTTCAACGAATTTGTTTGTTTTCTAAAGCCCTTCACATCCAACCATAATTTTTGACTCAGATATTCTGCTGGCTATTGATTAGGGCTTCACTGAATATGCTACTTGAACATTCAATCATTAACCCAATAGCTTATTAACATTTTTTTTAATTAAAAATATTTGAAAAATGTGCGCGGTCTCAAGGAGATGATGAGAAATGTGCACTACATGTATGTTCTTGTAATTAAGTTGCGTGGTTTTATCGTTTGTCAATTTTCACTCTTTTGTTGAAAGCCACTTTCGTGCATGATTTGAGAGCTTCCACGATGATTTAAGCTGAATTTTCTTTTTGAAATCCGTCAAATATTAGCCATTCTGCTACCTGTTCTGTATTTTGGTATAGTATGCTCTTTGTGAATTTCTGACAAGTGCAGGCACACACAAATTTCCTGTGATTTGACCTGTGATGGACTTGTGATTTGACTATGGATGGACTTGTGCTTTGACTTGTGATGGACTTGGGATGGACTTGTGATGGACTTTTGATGGACTTGGGATGGACTTGGGATGGACTTGGGATGGACTTGTGATTTGACTTGTGATTTGACTTGTGATGGGCTTGGGATGGACTTGTGATTTGACTTGTGATGGACTTGTGATTTGACTTGTGATGGACATGTGATTTGACTTGTGATGGACTTGTGATTTGACTTGGGATGGACTTGTGATGGACTTGTTATGGACTTGTGCTTTGACTTGGGATGGACTTGTGATGGACTTGTTATGGACTTGTGATTTGACTTGGGATGGACTTGTGATGGACTTGTGCTTTGACTTGTGACGGACTTGTGATGAACTTGTGTTTTGACTTGTGATTTGACTTGTGACTTGACTTGTGCTGGACTTGTGATTTGACTTGTGATGGACTTGTGATTTGACTTGTGCTGGACTTGTGATTTGACTTGTGATGGACTTGTGATTTGACTTGTGCTGGACTTGTGATATGACTCGTGATGGACTTGTGCTTTGACTTGTGATGGACTTGGGCTTTGACTTGTGATAGGCTTATGATCTGACTTGTGATGGACTTGTGATTTGACTTGTGATTTGACTTGTGACTGATTAAGTTGCAGCTCTGCAGGTTTAGATTCTGTTGGAATAAGCAAGTATTACTGCCTTACCATTTTCTTCAATATGCTTAGCCAGTTTGTGATCCAGCATGTTGCAGATCTTGTCGCCAAAATTATCCAATATCTTGGCTTCCCTTCCCGTCTTCAACAGCATAGGGTACTTCTTGAGTGCATACAGTGCCTGAAAAAAAAAAGGTGCATTTGAGAAAAATATAACCGATCATTAAAAAAATACATGTAACATGCAGAATTGTGTCGTCTGGTCGTGCAATGGAAGCGCTTTTGCTTTGGACCCTACTATCTCCAGACCATGTCCGAATGTTAAAAAGGCGATAAGTTGGGTCCAAGTTACTCGGACTATACTTGTATACGCGTCAAAGAGGGCGCTGTACAATCTAGCTGGCTAAACATGCTAAGTATCGTTTATTGAAACAAAGCCGGCGGATAGAGTTCCATACCTGGACATCACTTGGCACCCTGTGCACAAACGCTATCTATGAGACCGGTCAGAAAGTTCCAAGTGTTTTTTTCAAATGCTTCAATATTTTCAGATTTTCCCTGCTAAATTGGACTTTTTAGGACATGATATCACTTTCTGATGGCCGATCGCTGCAGGGAAAAATAAGGCAATCGTGTCGTGTACGGCCAACAAAATCCACTTTAAAATCATTATAAATAGACCGACCAAACTAGTTGGCGACATTCTCAATAATAAACACGTATGTCGTAGATAGAGGCCAGGGTTTTGATTTTTTGAGGGAAATTTGGGGTAAAATGACGATGACAGCGCGGCGACAACACGCAACCTCCGCTCACGCGGAGCCTCATAGTTCTAGGAGTACACGCAACCCGAAAATAAAGATGGCGATCACTGCGTGATGTACCGTGAGCATGCACGGCGCGCTGAAAATTGTGATTTCTACCCCAAGAAACTGTTCAAAATTGCAAAACGGGTGTCATTAGAAAATTAATTATGAAAACATGGAAAAGTCTGCTTTTGACATTGAAAAGGTGATATTTGAGCAATACAAAAAAAAATGGTAATCCTTACCTTTAGGACCCCATTCCTATATAAGGTTAAAAGACTCACCAAAACAGCTGACTAAATGACACTCAAAAGTGACATTCTGATATTTCTTGGCACGTTTGAACATTTGGCAATGACACCTCTTGAATATCAGCAGGTTTAATTTTGTAGAAAGAGGGCAGGGCTTTGATTTATGAGGGGTAAAAGACGGCAATGACAAACAGAAAATATATTAAAAAACAAGATGGCGAACTGCAAAAAAAGGTAGGAAAGTCACATTTTCTTTGAAAGTGCTTTTAAAATTACAACTAACATGAGTTTATCTGAAGTAAAAAGACTGCTCTAGCCTGCAAAAGTCACTTTGGTACTGGACAGTCATCTGCAAAAGTCAGTTTTGAACAGAACTCGTAAAAATAGAGGTGTCCTAAAAGTAAGGATTACCAAAAAAATTTTTACTCTAATTTGATCAAAACAAAACAGGGGTCCTACACTACACGATCGCCACAATAAGTGATGTCCATGCATGGAATTCTTCCCAAGCCGAACTCTTTAGTAAATTAGTTTAGACGCAGGGGGAAGTTGTCCGGAAACTGGGCAAGGTAAACAACACTTTAAAAAATTCGCAGTGGCTATTGTTACGGTAGACTGCAACTTTTATAATAACATGACAAGAAAATATAAAATTAGAAGGAAAAAAGTGAATTTGAACGTTATGAAATTCGGACTTTATTTCCCTTTTAAAAAAAATCCTCCAAAGCCTCAGGTTAGAAAAGGAAAAAAAATTCGAGTGCAAAACTGAGTTTCGAACCCGCAACCTCGCGGTGCAAAATCCTACCATCTATCGCCTGAGCTGCCGCGCTGCTTGCTAAAACGTGTGGAAACAAATAATTATATACCTGCGTGCGTATCAAAAAAGTATCGTAGAGGGCGCTAAACAACGACTGCCGTAACGATAGCCACTTCGTAAAAAATTAAACATGTTATTTTAAATTTTCCTACCTTTCCGAAGGCGTATTGAGTTTTCTTCCCTTGGCTGGCGGCTTCATCACGCCACTCCGTCAGCCATTTGACAAACAGTGGGTTTGGACATGGCTCCAGTTTCTTCTTCCTCTTTTTGGGTGCAGGTTCAAAACTCGACATTTTCGTGCCTGAATTTTGTAAAATGGCGCTCTATGTCTGATCCCCATAGTCGCTATGCCTTTCATAGTACGTGAAGTAGTGAACGTCGGGCGAACCAGACTAAAATTCGCTCGCCCCTAAATTAAGGCGAGGGGCGTGTCTATCAAGAACATTATACATTTTGTATGTGACAAGTTAAAATTAACCTGTGATTTTTTTTCTCGCTTTTTTTGGGTCTTTTCTTGCCTCCATCATAATCGGCAGACTTTGTTCATATTCTTGATGGAATTATGCAGCATTTCAAAAACATAAAAGCAAATAATGAACTCTTTAACTTGTTGGTCCAGATCCAGGGAAGATGCGTGCAATCCAAATGGGGGGGGGGGGGGGGGGGGGCTGTCAAAATCATGTCAAATTGATTAAAGATAATCAGGGTCTACGAAGGAGGGGATATTTAAATGTGGCACCCTCAATTCACACTTCTTGATGAAAAATCCATCGCCTTGTCGGCAACGTTGTATTGCAAAAGAGGCCGCTGGATTAGCTCCCGCGCCTCTTGCTGATGAGAGCCCCCCCCCCCCCCCCACCCACCCACCGCTTCCAATCTCCGAAGGAAGAGGATGAGAGAAACATGTACCTGTGGTCTGTCGGCTTCCAGTCGAAGTTGGCAATAAATGAAAGCCTTCGTCTCTTTTTTTTTTCCTTTCCCTGGAAAAAAAAAATGTTGGAACATGATGCCACTTCTGTTTTATCTCCATATATAATCTCAATGAAGGTCATTCAGTGCCAAAATGATGATAAAACATGAATCTGGGATTGAGAAACATTTTCAATTTTGTTAGGAAATACTTAGAAAATTGTCTTGACTCTTCACAGACTTTGTACAACCGCTGAAGTTGCGTCAGGTTTGCAACATTTTTTTCCTTTCCTATTTATTGCAGGAGGAGGGGTCATTTTTTCTTAGTATGTACAAAGGCGGGTCCGATTTTTTATATTTAAAAAAAAATTGATTTCAACATTTTATAAATGAGAAAATATTATGCCTACCACCCTGTCCTCTGTAGACAGACTTCTCCGCAATGCTTGCGTTTCACTGGCAGTCAGTGAAATAAATTCGGGCGATAAAGATGATTACACTTTAATCCAATGTAAGGCTATCAAAAGGACCAGGGTTTACTTTTAATAAAATATCCCGACTCACTGCCCCTTTCCGGTACCCCCATCCGTCTGACAAGAAAATGTGTCTCGTGTTTTGATATAACATGCGAGATTCGTATAGCGAGATGCGAGATGGCAGATATAGAACACCATAATATAACAGTGTTACCAGATGAAAGGGTAAATTAATTATTGTGGGCGGGGTACAGTGTGCCTCCACCACGCAATGGTTTCCCGAAAATGTACCGTCTGTCCATCGGGTGCGTTTAGGCAGGATCTATTCAGGGAGACGGGAGGGGGAGGGGACGGCAAGGGGGGTACCAGCCCTTTATGGAGGGAGGGGGGATAGGGACAGGGGGAACCAGACTTTTATGGGGGGCACCAGACATTTATGGGGGGGGGGGCACACCTATTGAGGGTGGATCCACTACAAAATGTTAAGGGGCCGACAGACCAGCCAGTTGCTGCATATTCTTAAAGGGGGGGGGGGGGGCTAACTGGACCTCATTGTATATTTATAATTCATACATCCATAGTGAAGGGAATTGGCGTCCCATTTCTTTGGCGAGGGGCAAATTTCGCTTCTGCTGGTTGGGATATCTTGGGGGTTCTGCGATTTTTTTTATTTTTATTTTTATTTTTTTTTGGGGGGGGGGGGGGGGGAGAGAAGGGGGAAGAATGTTTACCATCATCGATATGTCCCCATAGGGATAACTGCCTAAATAGTGGACATATTTGCGGGTCGATTGGGGTAACTGTTGCTTTACGACATGTTAGCTTTTCCGTTGTGGGCTCTAATTCCAATTTGAAATTTGAAAACTTATCCAACGCACTCACAATTACTTTTCCCATTTTAACCGCCCTGTAATTTAAGAGGCAGCTAATAAGGCCATGAATGTCCAAACCATAATATTTTTGTCTCGTTTCACTGACAAATTTACACACTCAAATGAGTTTTGCATACTCCACACTGCACCAGTGCGCTGTACGCACTTTTTAATTCTGAAAACAACGGAAGTTCGTATAGCAATCTAAATATTAACCAATTTTGGAAATCAGACACAATTAATGCCCCAATAAGATGTCAATCAGAACAGGAACGTTATGCCAGCCTAACCAATGAATTATGGTTTTAATGAGAATACAAAACCTTTGTGAAATCGGATAGCTTATTAAATGAAACTTTTCCAGTGGAAAATGGAGTGAAAATGACTGTAGAATTTACTGGTTACGCTGGTGACAAAAATATATAGGCCTAGATCGAATGAAGATTTACATACATGTATGCGTTTTAGATGAAGATTGGTGCGACATTAGGCCAAAAAAGTGACATATGATTTTCCACATCATCCCTAAATAGTTCAAATGCCATGTATACATGTATCAGGACAATTTTGTTGCACTATTAACGTAAATTTTACAAGAATAAGGAATTTATAAAATAATGTACTTAATATTCATAACCATTGATTTTATATGTAAACTAGATTGATATCCTATAAATATATATGTTTGCTAAATCAGATAATCGTAAAATAATTTTGTACAAATCTACCCACGAAAGCTCAATGTGGACTGACAAAACGACTGCATGATGGAAGAACACAACCAAAATGTACAGCTTTTTTTCTGAGCGGTAACTTTGCATCCGTAGATCATTGGTCACGATGGATCATGAAGCATTGATAATAAAGTTGCCCTTTACATGAATGGATATTTTTGGTTTCTCTCAGTCACCTCGGATCCCTGGCACTCCGATTCAGCTTCCTTCCTCGATTTCTTCTTCTCGATCATCACGCGAAGGATGCATGCAATCTGATCTTCTCTCTCAGTCACCTCGGATCCCTGGCACTCCGATTCAGCTTCCTCCCTCGATTTCTTCTCCTGGATCACCAAGCGAAGGATGCATCCAGTCTGATCTTCTCTCTCAGTCACCTCGGATCCCTGGCACTCCGATTCAGCTTCCTCCCTCGATTTCTTCTCCTGGATCACCAAGCGAAGGATGCATCCAGTCTGATCTTCTCTCTCAGGCACCTCGGAGTCCTGGCACTCCGATTCAGCTTCCTCCCTCGATTTCTTCTCCTGGATCACCAAGCGAAGGATGCATCCAGTCTGATCTTCTCTCTCAGGCACCTCGGAGTCCTGGCACTCCGATTCAGCTTCCTCCCTCGATTTCTTCTCCTGGATCACCAAGCGAAGGATGCATCCAGTCTGATCTTCTTTCTCAGTCACCTCGGATCCCTGGCACTCCGATTCAGCATCCTCCCTCGATTTCTTCTTCTGGGTCACCAAGCGAAGGATGCATCCAGTCTGATCTTCTCTCTCAGGCACCTCGGAGTCCTGGCACTCCGATTCAGCTTCCTCCCTCGATTTCTTCTCCTGGATCACCAAGCGAAGGATGCATCCAGTCTGATCTTCTTTCTCAGTCACCTCGGATCCCTGGCACTCCGATTCAGCATCCTCCCTCGATTTCTTCTTCTGGGTCATCACGCGAAGGATGCATCCAATCTGATCTTCTCTCTCAGTCACCTCGGATCCCTGGCACTCCGATTCAGCATCCTCCCTCGATTTCTTCTTCTCGATCATCACGCGAAGGATGCATGCAATGTCATTTTCCTCTTTGGGAGACTCTTGCACTTGGCTTTTTGTTCTGGAAACAAAAAACAGAAAAGAATTTAAAAAAAAAAATACTTCACAAGCATTATGAAAGCTGGACAAATCATTTGATGTCCAAGAGGATCAACCATCGGACCATTCGGGTTTACTAGATTTTTGGCATATTCCTACGAAACAGGAATATCTCTGCCTGCAGGCAGACTTGTGGGTTAGGTTTTCAGTTACTGTCCGATTCCATAGCTGTTCGTTTGAAATCATTCCCGGTTTCATGTTTCTCCGTGTGTCTTATCTGTTATTTATTTGTTTTTGGATTGTTTTAGGCTATATCTTCTGTTTCCGAGATACAGTGCTCGTGCAACACTGAATGAACCTTTGTATTTCAAGAGTTATTGTGTTTAGTCCCTGATCTTACTGGTGTGATCGTGAAGCAGAGTTTGAGGACGAGTCTTCGTCAGAGTCTGGGGTGGAGTGCGGGACACCCTCGTTCACAATGTCGCGGAGCCGCTCGTGCAGCGAAAGGATTTCTACTCCAATCTGATAAACGATCGCTGTAAGAAAACGGGGGTACAAGTACAATTATAAAACAGGGTTTGTATGGTTATCATTGGAAAGGGTTGCACATGAACAGAAGGAAAGGATGGGGGTTCAACCACTGACAAAAAATCCAACATTGTGTTTTAATTCTGGAAATGAAAATGTTTCTCTTCAAGCTTCCATCGTTTTCTTGCATGAAAAAGTCATGGAAAAGGTTTTACTTCAACAATTCAGCAATCATAAAGAGTCGTGGTTAAACAAGAAAAACCATTAACTAAAGACACGTTGCAGTATTTCCGAAAATTGTTATACAATATTGGCATTGCTAATGTCCGTGTGGGAGGGAGTCGCAACTCACCATGTCTCGTTACAATGCCATTTCGTATTCTTTTTTTCAATAAATAGAACAAAGACAGAACAAAGTTTCCCCCAAAAAAGACTTCAAGAAACCTTTAGGGACAAGTTTTGTCATTTTTATGAAGTTTCGTTCCCTAGAATCCTTATATATGTGTGGCCCGTCCTATTAAAGCAAACTTTTTTTTCTCCTAACAAATGTTCAATTTGTATGTTTTAACGAGAAAAAAAATCCTATTATGTTGGGCGTCGGCAACCCTTTGAAAAGGGGTTTTCATTTTGTGCAGGAAAGCGAGAGCAGAATCCTTGTCGGGCGTTTTTTTTTCGTTCGATATCTATATTGCTTGGAAAATAGCAATTGAAAAAAGCGAATATATTTTTCGAGGTTAAACCCGAAACAGCACGGGGATTCATCTTTAAGGACAGTGAAGAGTGAGATTTTTTTCGACCATTGTTTTAGTGAATTTCTGCATGTAGCACTCAAAATCTAGGGTATCAATGCCCAATTCAAAATTTCCTTTTCCAATTTCTTTTACCACAAGAACCATTCAAATCACCTCATGTACTCTTCAAGTTATGGAATTTTAAACAGAACCACCGTTTTAAAGTTCTGTCCACGGATCACAGGAAAGGTGTGCGTTCTTTCAGCAAAACGAAATCAACTCACATAGGGATGTGTGTGAATTGTTTTCGTTTTGCTGAAAGAAGGCACACCTTTTCTGTGATCCGTGGACAGAACTTTAGAAAGGTGGTTCTGTTTCAGATTTCATAACTTAAAAAGTACATGAGTGATTTAAATGATTCTTGTACTAAAAGAAAGCATATGAATTAGGATTTTATATCCTAGATTTTGAAAGTGCTACAAGATCGAGGTTAAACCCGAAACATACAGAACTTCATTAAAACAATAGTCCCGATATTTCGGTTCTTTTTTTTTTTTTACTCACCATGTGTATAAATATAAAAGGGAGAACTGACGAGCCGTATTCGAGGCAGACCTTGCTCTTATCGTTACTAAAAACGACCGGAGACGAGCAAGAAAAGGAAAACTTTCGATACAGACTTACGTTTGATATCCTCGTCAGGACATTGAAAGATCAGGCCGCCAAACTGGAAGAATTCTCGTAAGACATTCACAGTGGAGTCCTTCAACTGAGGAAAAGAAAAATACCAATACATATTTTCAGATCAAAAGCAGACAGATGGCCTTTTTAATTAAAAAAAAACGACAAACGTTCAAATATAAACGAATAAATGCAATGGTGAAGAGATTAAGCCTTACAACAACGCTACATGGGAGGTTTTATAATATTTTGCAGATTACAATACTTCAGCAAAATGCATTTCCGTTTGGAAAGTTTAGAACTTTGCAGTAAGCATAAGGGATTACAAGCCACTTTTATTATTCTTTTTTTCTCAATATCCATACAATTACTTTATAAAGCACGTAAAAGCAGTGCGTGGTGCCCTTTGGGCATTTTCACGGTGTCGGATGTACTTTTTGAACAATTCAACAGTGTGCATAAGCAATTTATAAAGTATTTGGACAAACAAAATGAATTTATATATAGTTAAATTTCTGTAAATGTATCCTTAGGGGGACAGTTATCATCAAAAGTTACATCTTAAAGAGACAGGGTAGATTAGGGAGATATTTCAATGTCTCCCTAATGTTTCTAGGCATCATTTTCCTGTCGCAAATATTGCTCGTGATTGCTCGAATGCTCGTGATGCAAAACCCAAATTTGGTGGGGTAAGATAAGGTTAGGTTATAGGGGTCATTAAAGTTATAAATAGGACTACTTGTGCAAGTCTATTGGAATCTCGAGGTACCATTTCCCTTAATAATAATAATGATTTTGTTATCTCTAACTTTACAAGTACTACCTTATGAGATGTTCTGTAGTTCATGACACTATTCATAATTTGGTGACAACAAAATAACAACTTTGATTCAAATGTTGTCCGACTCCAAAAATATTACTCTTATTCGTGAATATGGAAAACAGCAATAGCACATATAAATGGCCTCAAAACGAATTCGATAATTACGATACAAAGACCGAAGATTGGGTAAAACTGGAACACAATCCGGCTGTTCATTTTATTGATGCTATATATAAAACCTATGGCATGGGATTTAACATTTGGGAAAATTGGGTAGTATGATGCCACTTTTTGGGTTGTGTACAGAGTCTAATATAGGCCCTAGAGAGTTGAGCGCAAATATTTTCTAACAAAATTGGAAATGTTTCTCAGTCCCAGATTCATGTCTTTTCAACGTTTTTGTTATAACCCACCATAAGAAAATATAATGATGGAAAAAGTGGCTCAGGATGCAACATTCTTTCCCCTCATTTTGTTTGCCAAAATGTAATTACAGAATGGGATATGCAAGCGGCACGTACCTGACTTGCCCGGTCCTCACGATCCTCCTGGGACGCCAACTCTCCAAGTTTCTCCAGTTTCTTGTCCAGCTGGTAGCGAGTGTCTTCGAGGGCGTCCAGGGCGTTGGCGGACCTCGTCTTCCATTCCTGGAATCTCTGCTGAGTGCACGGCACCGGGGGCTGAGCCGGCACCGCCCTGTCGATGGAGTCCGTGGGCGCGGTCCGACCCAGCGCGACCATAAACGCCAAGAGCAGCACGGGGGTACGCACGGGTGAGGTCATGGTGTTGCGGCCGGTCCGATCCTTGACACTATGCTGCAGAACACCAACTCCCACGACACACAAGCGAAGAGTGAACGCCCGGCCAGGCATTCCTGCAGCTTTTATTCCGAAATGTCGAGGCGCAAACACTTCCCCTCGGTCATTTTTGCAGTTTCCATGCCGTTGAAGATCGTTCCAGGTGTTTTTCTGTTTAATATCGCAAGCCTTTTGTTTTTAGGTCTCGGTCCGCTACTCCTCTGCGTTGCAGTCACGTTGAGGATTTCAACTATTCAATTCTTACATTTTTCAAGCTACTGTCTTGTGAATTCCATGCTCTGTATAAAAGCAAAGGCTATGTGCCTGAAAGTTGGTTGGTATGTTCGTATCCTGTTGAAAATGTCTTCATGAAATTCCTCCGATAACAAACAAAAACTCTCTTCAATCTCCACTCTATTCGGTTTTCCAATATATATTGTTTTCAGAATTGCGCTACGGGCCTTGGAATTAAAATGTACAAGAACCGACACACCTCTTTTTCAAAAACATAAACAAAAAAGGATAATAAACTACTTTAATTTATTTTGGGTATACTGTATAGATTTGTAATGTCCCATTTGAAAGCTGATAGATAGCCTTTCTGATACTTTTTAAAGATGTTTTACAATTCATTCAATTTGAAAACTTAATTTTCACGAAAATATATTTTTCGTGATGTCTCTACCAACATGATAGTCCAAGTGAACATAAGTTTAATTGTTCTCGCGTAATTGTTTTGGCTTTTATTTCTTTTATATTTTTTTCTATAAATCAGGTCAAAACCATGCATGCACGGGGCCGGGGTGGAGTTGAGGCCGGCTAACCAAAATCTGTCGGGAAACCGCCGGTCTGCGACCGGCGTTGGAAAAGTCGTCAAATGAGGGGTTGGAAAGGGCTAGACTTCCCTTGACGCTTGAGGCGCCGTTCATTGTACACGTTTTGTTGTTTGAACTGTACATAGCTTGCTGCGTAGCCGGGCAGTGTTTGAAATTTATCAACACATGGGGGTGCATACCGGTAAATCGATCCGCCAAGCTCATGAATAAAAGTTATACCCTCAAAATATTCTATATTAGAGAGTTCTGAGCGCCGTAAAATTGGGGAATTGAAGAGATATGGTAGTGAACCTCTGGCCCGGACTTGGGGCTTCCAATTCTGAGCATTTTGGATGCTATTGGGCTCGAAAGTGGCGCTATTTTGCCATGTTGTGGAGGGATCGTTTTTCAAGATGGCTACTTTTCCGCTTTGGGGAAAATAGGGGTCGTCTTCTTTGCGTGAAAATATCTCGAAAAGTCAATGGTCAACCCACCATAAATTGAAAAGAAAATGAAAGATGACACATTGATCATCATTTTTCTGTGCAGCTTGAATACATGTGAGAGTTTTGAGTATTTTTAAAAGAATTTTGAAGTATGGGCATTTAGCACTAGTGTCTATGGGAGTTTATTTGCAGGTATGCACCCATGGGGCCCTGGTCGCAACATTTTCTCGAACTAGCGTCCTTGCACTTCTCAGGCGCGGATTGGGGGGGGGGGTGTTCAACCCCAAGCTATGTCAATTTTTTTTCGTAGCAATTCATTGAAAATAATGCGAACCCCCCCCCTTGCTCTGACACCCACAACAATAATGTCCGCCTGTGTAAAAAATACAGATAGAGCCAAAAAACTGTCTATACCTTTCAGAATTATTTTCTGATGAAACCCCCCCCCCCTGCAAAAATTACTGGATCCGCCCCCGCTTTTGTGATGAGGTAGGTTATACACACCTATGTTCCGACACCCCTATGGTCCCACCCACCTATGTTCCGATATTCCTATCCCTAACCCGGGAGTAACACAGTCTTATGTGCGGGTTGTCGGAACATAGGGGTGTCGGAACATAGAGCAGTGACCATAAAGGTTATGGCAGTAGCGTAGGATCCATTGTCGGATACGCATTTTACACTTTTCACCCATTAAGGACTGTTCTTCCTTTAATTGTGTTTATGAAGTCCTACTGATTGATGAAATACATTTCTCTTGTTTTCTGTTTCATTGCTGTGGAGGATTTTTAAGGGAAATAAAGTCTGAAAATATTCCGTTACCACCTGATGCATGCGCATTATGTCCATTGACTAAAGGCGTAATATATACTTGGTTGCAGGATAAAAATGCTACTGATCAATGAAATACATTTCTCTTGTTTTCTGTTTCATGGCTGTGGAAGATTTTTTAAGGGAAATAAAGTCTGAAAATATTCCGTTACCACCTGATGCATGCGCATTATGTCCATTGACTAAAGGCGTAATATATACTTGGTTGCAGGATAAAAATGCTACTGATCAATGAAATACATTTCTCTTGTTTTCTGTTTCATGGCTGTGGAAGATTTTTTTAAGGGAAATAAAGTCTGAAAATATTCCGTTACCACCTGATGCATGCGCATTATGTCCATTGACTAAAGGCGTAATATATACTTGGTTGCAGGATAAAAATGCTACTGATCAATGAAATACATTTCTCTTGTTTTCTGTTTCATGGCTGTGGAAGATTTTTTTAAGGGAAATAAAGTCTGAAAATATTCCGTTACCACCTGACGCATGCGCTTTATGGTAATTGACTAAAGGCGTTATACTTGGTTGCAGAAAAAAAAAACCAATTGCGTCCCTGTTCTTTCCTGTTCGCCAAGCGCATGTATTTGTTTCTATATAGGCCTTACGGCTTTAATAAAATACATATACAGTAAATACAGTCGCTTTGGAAATGTCAATTATCTCACAAGATTACGGTTCCAAGACCTTTGATTTTAAGGGCATCATATCTAAAGTGATCGCCACGAATCGCATCTCCAGTCGCATCTCGGGTACTTTCTGTTATGAGATCGCAAGTGTCAACCAGACTGGATTAAAATGCTTTAAACCCAGCCTTTTGACCAACAAACACAATATCAGTGTTAATGCCATTATTATCTATACGATCACTCCTACACAATACAGATACCAAAAGTTATAGACCTACGTTGTTCCGGTGACGTATATGTAAACACATCACATTGTTGACTTTATGATTATTGTTCGCGGTCCCAGCCAACAATCTCGAGATAAATCGGTCCAGATTTCTGAGGGTTTTTTTCCCAACCCGCACTGGTATACCAGGGCTTTTGGGTAAGCGTTTGTGTGGGCCAACATAGTACATGCACGTGTGATGATAGTTTGACAAAGTCTGTTGGGCCGACTCGAAAATGGCAAAGGTGAGGACCGGGTTCGTTTGGGCTCTGTTGGGGTGCGGTTGGGAGTTCTATGCGGTCCTCAACGGTCGCCGGGTGCGTGTTCAATGAGGTTCCCTCTCGATGTCGTGGATTTTCTGACGTTTTATTTACCAGACGACTAGTCCTGTACAATCCCTCCTTTATAATTTACACTGATGTTCACACGAAGCAAAGTCAACATGGTGGATATTGTGCTGGGTATTTGGTCGTCTCCGCCCGAACCTGGAATTTGCAGTGAACTGAATCAGAAATTGAAAACAATTTGACTGGTTTTTATTGTTGGTAATGTGATGAGTTGCTAATGCTGTTGGTATTGCTCGGCCATTAACTGGGAGTTTCAGAGTGATTGGAAGTTTATAGTCCTGTGCAGAGAATAGGTGAAGAAGAAGAATAGGTGATGTTCATGGAAGTATTGCCGTGCGAAATCTACAAAGATAAGAACAGGAAGATAACTTATTAACGTCGTATCAAAGGTGACGGTATACGCCATGGCTAGTAAGTATAATCAGTTTTGGTTATTTTTTTACAACTGAAAACATCATTGTTCCGAAGTAAACAAACGTATGCATAATGAAATTAATTTCTCTTAGGCACGAAAGACATGTATTTCAAATAACATCCGAGGGTTATCAGTAGAAAAGATGCATTATTCACACAGATTGTTAACAATTTGTGATTGTTTAACAATCAAAGACGTTACGCTGTATAGAATTGTTTCTCTAATGTGATGGGCCGGGGCAGTGGCGCGCCTGGGTCCAATTTGCAGGAGGGTGGGCACTTACGGGGTCTCATATTCTGGAGGGGGCACTCAATGGATATATAATAATTTAAAATTTGATTTTTTTTTCTGGCTTTCCAACAATTCTACATGGGGAGGGGGTGCTCCCCTATTTCCCCAGGCTCCGAGATCGTTCGTCGTAACAACAAGGAAGAGGGCCTGAAGGTTCTAGTGTGTTTGATGAGGGGTTAGAGCCTCACCCAACGCTCTAAAATAGCGAAATTAAAGAAGATTAGTAAAAATAGAAAACTACATGTTGACATGAATAGCGCCCCTAACGTCAGGTGAAGGCAGATTTAAGTTATTATTAAAGACGTTGGACTAGTACGGGGCCGCATCGTAAGTCCGACGCCTCATAATCCGAAATTGCGGGAAAGTATGAAGCGTCGGATTTATGAGGCATTGGACTCTGGGATTTGTCCACATAGCTCCGACACAAGTCCGACGCCTCATACTTCCGACAACGGACAATCTATGTTTGGGACTTATGAGGCGTCAGATAATTATGAGGCGTCGGAGTATGAGGCGCGGGGTCGGACCTATGAGGCGCCGGACTTAATTCGCGTACCTGTACTTACTTTTGGAAACGGTTCGGTATGTAACTAACCACGGCTTGAACCCCTGGCTTGAATGAGTATTTCATATTAGTAATGAAATGGAGGCCCAAAGATCTAGCTCTTTTGAGGCGAGAATTTAAAAAAAAAATGAAAAGGTTGCAATGACATAGAATATTGTTTAGCACCAAGAGCCTCGACTTGGTTGCTAATTTGTTATGGTGAATCATCTTTGCAGTGTCTGCGGGTGGGACCGTGGTATTGGTCCTCCTCGTCGTGCTAATCCTCGTAGTGGCTGCGGTGCTAGTGTTCATCAAGTGCAGGAACCAGACCCCCAAATACAAAGCCTGGAAACCTACCAAGGAATCGGGAGGGAACTTCAAGAAACTCGGTGAGATTTTTTTCTCAACGACGATGACTTTTTTCTTTTTGGTGCAAGAGGTCTCTGAGTTTCTGCGTGGCAAGCTGAACGGGCTTCTTTAGACAAACATTATGTCGCCTTTAAATCAATGCAACTTCTGCTCTTGCTATTATTTCCATCTTTTTCGACTTCTTTCCTTTTCGCAGAACAACAAATCCAATTTTAACCGGCTAAGGTATCTGAAACATAGGCAAATTAAACAATATCGACTGGAGATAAAATGCTATAGGTATTAATGATGAGTTGGGCTGGAATTATAAGCTCTGTATGGTCGCAGTGAGATGATTGAGATCAATAACTAATTATGTTCAGACTTCAAATAAAATATATATTTGGGTCCACTTGGTCTTTCCGCTGTCCGGCCGCCATATTTGTCCGTTTGTTGGAATGAACAACGCATGCGTGTGTCGTGACGTCAGAGCTAATCGAACTTGCAGGGGGCTAACCCGAGCGATCCGGGTGAGCTACTCGAACGCACCCACTGGTTGACAATGACATCACTGACAGACTCGGGATCGAGGCAATCACCGCAAGTTATTACGGAAGAACCATATAAAGTTAGCAATGAATGAGTCTTAATTACGGACGAACCGTACGTCGTTTTATATTCGTTTTGTGAACGGTCAGTGGCAAACTATTTTTTTCATTAGGCAAACACTGCATCGCGGCAAAATACACTAGTGTAATACAATAGAGTCCTTTTTTTTAAGGGACATCAATTTCTGGAGAGGGGCACACGTTGGGTTTGGTAATTCGCTCTTTTCACACTCCGCCATTTGAGCATGCACAGCCTCGATCTGGCAACTTTACACAATAAAAATAGCCGGTTCCGTGATCTGAACCCCGACACGGGAATCACTGAACCGGCTATATTTATTGTGTAAAGTTGCCAAATCGAGGCTCTGCATGCCCATGGCGGAAGTGTGAAAAGAGCGAATAGTTTCAAACGTTACAAGGAGGGGGTACTAGTGGTGGGGAACAGGTCTCGAGTGGGAGGGGGCGTGCCTCCCCCTTTTGTTACACCACTGGTAAAAGTGTCTGGCAAGCTCCTTTTTTTTTCATCCTAACTTTTTTTGTCGTTATCCACGTTTCAGAACCCACATCGGCAGAAACTCGACCTCGCTCCTACTCCAGCAGGAGTCCTCTATTCGATCGCAGGGAGACCCCCACCCGTCTCGTCATCCCCTTCACCTCGTCCACACCCAATGTCACCACCATCCACATACCGATCAGCGGTACCCGCCGCCTCTCGGACACGGACTCGGACACCTCCGAGTCCTGCTCCGAGAATGTCGCCGAGGACCGGCCGCTGAGCGATGACGCGCCGGCTGTCAGCGGCGTCTACACCGCGGGGGCCTCCGATGACGCGCTAGATCGGGAGGACGAGTATCCATTTCCCCGTGCTGGCGGTGAGTCCTCCTCGGACGAGCAGGCGGAGAGGGACGCGGACGGGGAGGACAGCGCTGCTTCCTGGACCCTGTCCCCGGCGCACAGTGTCCCCGAGGTCAACGTCGTGCATGTCTCGAGTGCCCCCGAGATGGGTGGTGGACGGTCCCGCAACAAGTCCATCCTGGAAAGTGACTACGAAGAGACGGCCTACTCGGTCTACCGACAAGAAAAAGGTGTATTAATAATGTTCATTTAACTCTCAAGTGATCTCGCATCGTCAAGTGTTTTGAATTAAAAGAATCTCCACAGAGTAAACAGTCAGGGGACAGTTTCAGGTGTATGTCAATTCTCAAGTGATACTGCATGGTCATGGTCAGGCCAGTTTTGTTTTTAACAGAAATATATAGTAAGAGCAAGCCTTGCACTTTTGTTTGGAAATAATGATATTTATTGCCATTTAGGATCTCAAATATGACTTGGGATGAGACAGGAATGCCTTTGTCACATTAGATTTGAATGTCGTGTCACCGACTTGAGACGTGGTATAACTACCTTGTAATGACTTGGGTTATGCAGTGTGTGACGCAGAAGTTTCTCTTGCTCTTCGATTTAAGTGTGGGACGGTGAGGAGTCAACTGAAGTAGAAATCGGCTTTTTTTTTCATTGTTAAACGTGATCATGTCGGCATTGCTTTCCCAATTCCAGAGGTTCTGCAGACACAGAGTACTGCCATGCCTCACGAACAGGAGCATACAACAGTCGTCGATAATCACTTGCTTCAAGACGCGATAGAGAAGAAAAAGAAGAAGAAGAGACGGGTAAGATGTGCTACTCGGGAGTCCAGATACTTTCCCAAATACTTGTCATATGTACAATTATGGACTCCTGCGAAACCCAGTTTCGTATACCAGTTTCTCACTCTCGCCCGTACCTGTGCCACTTCTCATTGTTCTGTGAAGAGGTTTGTGTTCTGTTTAAAGGCACACATGATCATTTGCATTTATCCCAAAACTAACCAGTGTTGTAGTCGAGTACTTTTTTCCGAGTACCGTGTACTGGTTGCCGAGTACGAGTACTTGTACCTCCGAGTACAAGAACGGGTCTCCGAGTACGAGTACTTGTACTTCCGAGTACGAGTACGAGTACGAGTACTTCCGAGTACGAGTACGAGTACGAGTACGAATACTCGCATTTCCGAATACGGCCATACGGCAAATGGTTCATTGTGCGTAATTGGCCCAGGCCCTGTCAAACCGATATACAGACCCACTCACGGCTAGCTGTTAAATGTGTTTGTCCGGACTTGCACAGAGGAAAATCAGGAAATCTCGATTTCCCCACGAGCCAATGAACCATTTCAAACTGAAAGTATGGATAAAATATGGCCATGGTAAGTGGAGCTATAACATCCCCCCCCCCCCCAGGACTGCTATTCGAGTACGAGTACTTTAATGATCGAGTACAATTTCGACATTTCGAGTACGAGTACTTTGCTGCCCGAGTACGAGTACCGTCATTTTGAGTACGAGTACTTTGACATTCGAGTACGAGTACGAGTACGAGTACTCAAAAAAAAGTACTCGAGTAGTACTCGAGTACGAGTACCGAGTACGAGTACTACAACACTGAAACTAACCCATCATCAAAAAGTTTACTTGGATTAAAGATCGTACTGGTACTGAACACCTCGTGAAATAGTTCCGTCTGGCTTGCTGTCATTAAGAAGAAATCAAGAAATGTATGTCATATGCAACGATTAGTCAAATGACAGATTTTTCAAAAGTGCAATTGACGAAATCGTTTTTCGTGATCAAAAATATGTAGGCCTATACTATCATTATGGTTTTTGCCGTTTTCTCGAAAAATGTAATATCCACTGAGCGGAAACTTCAACAGGTTTGGCTTTCAACGTTCTTGTTTGGATTTTGATTGGTGTTATTATTGGAAACGAACAACATGCGTTTAAAGCAAATTGTCTTATTACGCCTTTAGGAGGTTAAAAAGGTCGTCTCCTTCCAGTGCAATGCTTAGTATGGGCTAGGGAACAATCGCATCGAGTCCCCACACTTGTGATAAGGAGCAACAAATAAATTAATGTTGGTATCTGCATAGTTATAATTATGTTGAACAAGCAGTGGTTGAAAGTAGAGAGGCATACAGGGGGTTAGGGAGGCTAGTTAATTATTTGTATGTTATTGGACAAAGCCTTTATTCCCTCTCTGTGTGTTGGCATTACCACCTCGGGGCGCTCGCCTGAAAAATCCTGCTGTTCCAAATCTTTATCACTAGAGTGTCACAGTAAATTTAAGTTTGGCAATTGTGGCACTATAAACGTGAAGGTTCTTTATGCGCAACTTTCTAAAGCCCTGAAACATGACCCCCAAAAGTCATGTAGGCTACTTGAGCTTAGCGTCCGGGATAGAGAAGTGGTAATGTCGGGCTTGCTTCTTGCGTATTGCAGGTTTACAAAATTGACCTGGTAATATTGTTGGAGAAGATCCCACATCCTTGATTTTTCAAGTTGTATATAAGATGTATTGTTGTCGCCGTCTGGTTTCATATTACAATAATTCGATTTCGTTATAAATAAAGCAACTTGTCTTTGACAGAGAGGTATCAGTGTACCACACATGCCTTATCGACACCACGCCAAGGGAGAGAGGCGGGGCAGCGCGCATCTGCTGCATGAGCCGTTAGGTATTCACAAGGGGCGAGCTGGATCGGAAGGCAGTATCGTGGATTTAGGTAGGACTAATGTCAATGTGTATAGAAGATATGGGCTTGGTGGAACCAGTGGCGTATCCAGGGGGGGGAGGGCACTTTGCCCCCCTGGCGGATTTTTTTGAAAAATTTTTTTTGTCAGCAATGATTTTAAGTGTTTATAGAGTTCTTCTGGCATCAATCCCACCAAAGAAAACCCGCTCAACAACCATTACAATGCGCCGTGAAATTGTCCATATAATAATATAGTAAACATAATAATGGTAAGTTTTGAAGAGCGCCCCCATTTGGAAGATGGAGAAAAAAACATGTCTACATTTCGGCGCGGATGTGCGGTTGCCCCCCTGACATCAAAAGCTGAATACGCTGCTGGGTGGAACGGGACAGTAAGGGGAACAAAGAGATGACATAGCCAGGCACAAAGTAGTAGCGTGGGAAGGGTGGGACGGCACGGTACAAGAAAATGACATCATTTGAATGGGTGGGAGGTGACGGTACATGAAATGACGGTATGGAAAGGAGGGGATTTTACAGACCAAGATGACAGCATGGGACCGAAGGAGTAATGAAATGACAACGCGGAAAGGGATGCGACGGCACGGCACAAGAAATGACATCATTGGAATGGGTGGGAGGTGACGGTACATGAAATGACGGGTATGGAAAGGATGGGATTGCACGGACCAAGATAATTATGACAGCATGGGACCGAAGGGGAAAATGAAACAACAACGCGGAAAGGGATGCGACGCGACGGCACGGCACGGCACAAGATATGACAACATGTAAAGAGATGAGACGAAACGGCTCAGGAAATTATTGTAAGAAAATAGATTGGACGGAACGGGATATGAAATGGCAGACTATGAAGTGACTGTAAGCACAGGAAATGAAAGCAGTGGAGAGGATGGAACGGAAAGGGACAAGAACAGATGGGAATGGAATGGAAGGGACGGCACGGCCCGAAACAAGAGATGACAAAATGGGAAGCAAAGGGGTAGCACGGCACAAGAAAATGACAGCACGAAACGGCTCGGCAGAGTCAGCACTAAAAATTACAGAACTGGAAGGCACGGCACGGCACAAGAAATGACAGTACATGCATGTGAAGGGATGGATAGGGATTTGATAATGCCGGGCGGTATGAGGCGGCATGACAAGGGATGGTACGGAAAAAAAGACGGCACGACAAGACACAAATAATCAGTGGACATCATGACACCGGATAAATGAACGGGACAGAAAAGGACGGTCGGTATTGGTTGGTGACGATGAACGACATTTGCTGCAAGATGGGAATGGGCCCCTCGATACACGGTTCACCAAAGAGTTCAATTTGGTGTTCGGATGGGAAATGCGGGTTTGGATCGGGTGGGATTTCCATGACAATAATGGCAGTACCTGTACGTACAGATATGAACCTGAGAAATACATTTTGATGATACTTGTTTAGGCGAGACTGGCGGCGTAAACCAACAACTGGTTCGATTGTTTAAATTTGTTTTATATTGAGCACATTGACGACTTCGGTTCTGCAGTAATCACGCATAATTTCTGCACATTCGAAGTCCAAAATGCTCCATCAGCTATCAAAACTTGAAAACAACCGAACCAGTTGTTGGTTACGACCGCCAAACGCGCATTTTGTGTCACATAATAAATAAAGAAACTTCCGTGGAGAACTTTCATCGCTTCGTCGGGATATCATATTGAAATTAAAGCAAGATTTTTTTTTGTATTTCAGTCGAACAGATGGGGAAGTTATTCATCCGTATCCAGCACAGAGCCAACGAAGAGCAGCTGCTGCTGTTCATAAACAAGGTACTGGAGAAAAAAAAACATGTAACCGTCGAACTAAATTGCGGAGGAAATGCTGGTAAAAACAACAACACACGCTTGACAGTTTTGCAGTGATCTTGATTTCGGAAAGGTTAATGTAAAACAGGGGCGTTTCTAGCTTTCAGGAAGTGGGGGGGGGGGGTTGATGTGAAGGTGGAGGGGGATTAGTGAGGGCGTGCCAACGCCTTGCTATGGTGTCCTGGGGTCCGGGGACTTCCCCCCAGAAAAACAATTCTCCTGCCTTGAAAGGCAATTTGAGCACACATTTAGAAACCTTAACATTCCATTTAGGCCTACTTTAGTATTTTCGCCCCAGTTAACTATAGTTCATAACATTAGTCAGCAGCTGAATGGGGATTGCAACCCCCCCCCCCCCCATCCCCCATCCCCCACCCCCTTCAGCCCCTTTCCGCAGCTGTAGAAAATATTTCTTCAAGAGGGACGGCTGAAGTTTAGCATTTTGGTTGAAAGATTAAGTCATTTTTACGTGAATGTCATAAGCAGAAACAAAGAAAAGAAAAATATGACATCCAACCGTCTCACCGTATATGACCATATACTTCATGTGAATTAAAATGTTCGGCTGAGGCAGATTTTGTGTTAGTCCTCCTAATTTTAGAAGGGCATTGGTCTATTTATCTCTCGTGAAAAACATCGAAGACTTATAACACAAATGTACATTATAACAATAACGTGTAGTTGATGTCACCATTTACAGGTAACAGATCTGGATCTGCCTGAGCGTTTGAAGTACAAGAAATTCTTGAACCCGATGCTGTACATCAAGGGTGGTTTTCTGCCCTCTATGAGCCAAAGATTTATGACCAAATTTGCTGCCTTGGCAGAGGTACGTAATACCCTTTTGAATGCGAATTTTCCAAATACAGTGGAACGCCGCTTTACTGAACACCGCTATACCGAACATTCGGCTATACCGAACATCATCCTTGCCTCCCGGTTTTAATGTACAAAACGTACCGAACATCGTTGTTGAAAAAAGTCAACAGATTAACCAAAAAACTTACCGGTTCTACATGTATTAAACACTGTTTGGGCCAGTTTTTAATTCCCGAACATCAAGCCACCCATGGGTACATCGTGTGTTTGAATGTTGAACTGAGCGATAGATGGCTAAATTATTTCCCCAAGGAATACAAGGGAAAACCACCCGTTGCTAAAGTTTTGTGACAACTCCTCAAGCGGCGGCGGGATGTGAGAAATGCCAGTTCAGTGACTTCACTATTGGTCAAAAGAGGGTACCGGCGGTTCAAAATCGCTATACCGAACGATCGTTATTACGAACACTTTCTGAGGATCCCACGATGTTCGTTATAGCGGCGTTCCACTATACATGTAGCTTCCAATTGTCTATAAAAAGAAAGAAAGAAATAATATAAAAAACTCAAGCAATTTTGTTCGAGCAGATCACTGAAGGCGTATATTATAATTGATGAAGTAAAATCCATACAAGGAAGAGGGCGAGGAAGATACAAGATTGAATGCATCAACAAGGGAGGTGGTAAATAGAGAGGTGGGGCGAAGACTTATCTGCATCAAAACGACTTTGAAGGAAAATTAAATGTTGGACGATCCCTACCTGTATGTTGAGGGCATCTGGTTGAATGGTCAGAAGAGAGTTTCATTCACAGTTTTCCCCTTGCTGAGGCAAACAATTCTCACTCGCCAGGTGGATTCTATGCCCAACCAATTCTTATTAAAACAGGGATGTTGTCGAGTCTATCACAAGTCCATCACAAGTCCAGTCACAAGAAAATTCACAAGTCCAGTCACACGTAACAGTGGACGAACAATTGTCAAAGCCCATTTGAACAATTTGTGGTTTGAATGGGGACTATTTATGGGGACTGGGGGACTTGGATGGACTTGTGATGGACTTGCAGGGACTTGTGATTGACTGGACTACATCTCTGCTTCAAAATGACGAAAGTTCAAAAGTGAAACTGTTATTCGTTGCCATCAGAACGCAACTTGGGGTAACGAGTTTGCCATCATGGGCGTGTCGAAGTCGGCCGCCTGGCAGCTGACGCTACGGCTGTACCTGTGCTTCCGAGAGAGCAGCATCAGCAGACCTCAGTTCATCGGGGTCTCGGACGTCGTACTCGGCCAGATGAACCTGGAAAACTCGCAAGAGTTCATCCTCAACTTCTTCACGAGCGAGCGGTACTACGTAAGTTATTCGACAATATTGGTCCATGACGATGACGAGGTGGCGAAGACAATGACGGCGACAATGATGATGACAAAGACAGTGACACAGTGACTGTAATACAGTCTCTCGACTATAAGGTTGAAGGGACCGTGACGAGACCCGAGTAGACCCGAACCACACCAGCCGTGGTGTATGTCTGAGCGCCAAAGTGTTACCGAGAGTTCGAATTTGGATCCATTTTAAAAAGTGGTTTGCTTGAGCCTTATTGATGCTGCAATTGTGTAGTTTTCATTATTTTTTGTTTATACGGTGTGTTGACTAGCCCAAGGGTTAGCCTATAGCTACAGTCCCGGCCAAAATGGTTGGGACACTTGGAAATAACCTTAGCCTCCAACGGTCACCAACTCCCCCGCTCCCCCGGTCAATGTTGTTCTCTCCTGCTGATGGAGCACACACCGCGCAATGAGAGACAACATTGACTGGCTGGGGGGTTGGGGCCCAGCGAGATTTGGCCAGGATTGTAGCTTGAGAAAAGCTAGCTTGAGACAAACCCAACGAGCGTGTTTTGGGTAATCCTCTGAAACAAACTTTACGCGTTTCAATTTAGAACAGTTCAATAAAAATTCAAGATCTTGATACCATCGATCCGAATGTTTCTACTCCTATAGTCCGATCTTGGCGATCTTCATCTATCCATCTGCTACCAGCCTGGTCAACAAAGAATGGTCTTCCTCGTCTTAGAAGCACGAGATCTTCCGCGCAGTGCTCTATTTGGAAGCATACGTAAGTTTGTCCTCCAGAAATATAAATTATATAGCAATCAAGGCTACACATTAATAAAGCATGTATGATCACTGGTATTTATCCCAAAAGTAACATACCGAATTATTATCAAAAAAGCTTACTTGGATTAAAGATCGTACTGCACTAAACATCCCGTGAAATTATTCTGTCTGGCTTGCTGTCATTTAAAAGAAATCAACAAATTTATGTCGGTGATTTCCAACGACTGTCAGTGGACTGATTTTAGGAAGTAAGAGTGTTATTATGCATGGACGAAATCACATTTCGTGATCCAAAGGCTGTTTCACTGTTTTCTCGAAAGTATAATATCCAAATGATATCAACAGGTTAGGTTTTGAACATTTTTCTTTGGATTTTGAGTGGTAGAAACGAACAAAATGCGCGAAAAGCAAATGATCTGATATGCCTTTAAAATGGCAAAAGACTCCGAGCGTCGTCGCTTTGGAGGTCGCTGTAAGCCATCAGGGGAGAATCTATACAAGACATTAGTGGCCAAGGATTTCCAGCGCAGGGTCCGTGCGATTTTCCCAAAGCTCAGTCCTCATCTCGGTTCATCTCTTGACAATTCCTACACAGATTCGGTTGTTAAAATCGAGATGATATGCGAGAGGAAGCGAGTGGAGAAGCAGAAATCCAAGGTGGTCCGAGAGACGCACAGCCCGGTGTGGAATGACCAGATCGTGTTTACCATTCCGCCGACTAACATCAAGCTGCAGGATATACAGTTCGAGTTGACTGTCACGCACGTTGATATGGTCAAAGGAGCTCACGTTATCGGCAGGGTAAAATCATTCCTTTAAAACATCCCCCTTTTTTAGCACAATAAACAAGACGAATAAGTAGAGAGTCATTTCTTGTAGTTTTGTTAACGGGGATATGAGCGTATATAGCTTAACCCTAAAAGGGCCGGGGCGGAATACGCCCCCCCCCCCCAAGTTTTTCGGCGATAGCGTTGATTTTCTTTTAAGACCCAAGCTGTTATGACTTCTTAGCCTCGAGCCTTGCGCATTTTTTGGTACCAAAAACATACAAATCGGACCACGGGTTGCCGCGTAGCGAAACATTTTCGCCGTGAAAACTGAATTTTGCCATATACGTCGTGTGCACAGAGCAGAATTGCCATTCGTACATATGAATAATTAATTAGCCATAATTCCACAACCCTTTGACCTATAGTCATGACATTTCTTGGATATGTTTATGAAGAGTTGCATGTATGTACCGAGTTTCAAATTTTTTTTCGTCACTCGATGCCCGAGATCTTGGGAGGGGAGCGGAATCCGCCGCCCCCCCCCCCCCCCCCCCCGGCTGAGAGATGGTCAAAATAACCCGGCCCTTTTAGGGTTAAGTAAGCGCTTTGTTTCTCAAGAAGCTTTTAGATTGTAAAAAGTTGCTTGCTTGTCGAGCCCACGACCTCCTGCTTACAGATGGAGTCGTGTGGTCAAGAAGCGACAGTTCAGTTTTGGGTCAATACTCGGCATGAGTACTGGGACAAAGATTCCACGCACGCATGAGCATAGTCATGTACTCGTCATTATAGGAACCTCCAAAATCGACTATGTCCTCCCAACCTTATGAGGTTGAAATTCATACCATGCAGGAGCGGTGATTTGTTGTCAACATGTGGGGGGGGGGTAGAGGCCCAACATTTTGGTAAATTCGAAAACGGGGATGGGGGTTGACGCCATCTGCCATCTGCCATCTGAGTTTAATTATCTTCTGTGTTCTTTTAGTGTGAGCTGGGATGGACGTCAACCTGCGAAGAACTGCAACATTGGAATGACGTCATGCAGAATCCCAACCGACCAATACCAATGTGGCTCAGCCTACAGTGTCCGGATTGAACTCATTGCCGCCCCTACTCCCTCATCCCAAATCCATTCCTGTGCGGTCCCCGGTGACCAGATATGAAAAAAACCACTATAACTAATGAACACTATCACGTCTTAGACGGTAAAGTAAAGTAGTAAAGTCTGACACGAGCTAATATGGCCCATCGGGCTGGCGTTTACCTCTGGTTTCATGAAACGACTGAGAATGTATACCAGCGATTTTTTTTTTCTTGTTTCATACCATGTACATCGTACCAAATTTCTGCAATACGTTAAGATTACACCGAATTGTAATGTAAGTAACTTGCACATTGTATATACCTTCCATATTAATGTAGATACTTGTATCATAATACCGGTTTCGACAACCGTCAAGAGTTTGGAACTTGCTGTTTATATTTCTTTGTTCCAAGACAAGCTTAGTAAATGCATAACGTTTAAGAGTCAATTTTAGTTAGGATGATTCTACAGCTATTCTGCATTGGGCCCTCAATGTACAAAATGTGTATATTTCAGAGCTTATTTGAGGTACAAGAACACACAGGGGTGGCAGAGCCGGGGGTGGGGATGCCGATGGTGCCGGGCAGAGGGGGCCAGTCTCATTCCCCTCCCCCAACCCACCTTGGAAAATGTCACGATTTTGCAGCCCCCTCCCCTCCCCCATATTTACCAAGCTTTTGAAACCAAACAATAAAAGGGTTAGAGTTGCACAATGGACCAGATTTCGCAACATTTTCATTTTGTTAGATTAATCGTTTACTTAGCTTTATATGATCTGGGTCACATTAAATAAACATAATGTATACATTTATACGGAGTAACCATATGTCTTTAACTTCTTATTGGTTAGTAGCCTTTTTTCTAAATAAACCAAAACGGAACGGAACGAAACCAAACCCAGCCCAAACCAACCCAACCCAACCCAACCTAAACCAGCCCAGCCCAACCCAACCCAGCCCAGCCCAACCCAGCCCAACCCAACCCAACCCAACCCAACCCAACCCAACCCAACCAAACCAAACCAACCCAACCCAACCCAACCTAAACCAGCCCAGCCCAGCCCAACCCAACCCAGCCCAGCCCAACCCAGCCCAACCCAGCCCAACCAAACCAAACCCAACCCAACCAAACGCAACTCAACCCAACCCAATCCAATCCAACCCAACCCAACTCAACCCAACCCAACCCAACCCAACCCAATCCAATCCAACCCAACCCAACTCAACCCAACCCAACCCAACCCAATCCAACCCAACCCAACCCACCCCAGCCCAGCCCAACCCAACCCAACTCAACCCACCCCAACCCAACCCAATCCAACCCAACCCACCCCAACCCAACCCAGCCCAGCCCAGCCCAACCCAACCCAACCCAACCCAACCCGACCCGACCCAACCCAACCCAACCCAACCCAACCCAACCCAACCCAACCCAACTAAACGCAACTCGACTCAAGTTAATAATCTTTGTTGTTGATATCTTTAAAACAAATTCTCAAGTATCAGCGTTTATTATCTCTAGCTCTTCCTGGAGAAGTTAAAGTTAGATAACATTCAGTACTGTATTATAAAGCTTTGCAGAATTCAATGATGTTTAAAGAAATGTGTATAATGAACGAGAATTTAAATGAACAGACTATTTGACTACTTCTTGTACTTTTAAAATAACGCTGGGGGGGGGGGCTGGAACATTTCATGGGGGGCGTCATGTAGATCAATGATAATTTTTTTAGAAACTCAAAATGGGGTGGGGGCGACTGGGGGGGGGGGGGGCGACAAGGTTTCATGGGGGGAGGCTGTCGCCCCCCCCCCCCCCACGCCCCCCCCCCTTGGCTACGCCACTGGTTTGCTGTGTCTGTGCTTTATGCGTTACGTTAACACTCATAGGACTTTTGTTGCAAACTTGTCGAAAGTTGCCATTTTAGAATTTCACTTTGAATGGGGCCGACAGTTGGGGTAAATACAAAAATTTAAGCAATTTTATTTTCTTCTGCAGGCATGCAAGTATTAGGGTTTAAAGAGTTGCTTGGAAACTTTAAGGCAACATTGTGTGGGTTTTCAGTTGACCCGAACCTTCGAAATATGGCAAACACAACATTGTCAAACACGTCATTTTGATAAGATAGAAGAAAATTGAGGGACTGGGTATCCCATGGTTTATTTTACCGTTAGTATGAATTTCACCTCCATGGTAAAGCGAAAGTAACTGGACCCACTCCTCGTCCGGCCAAAAAGTTCACTTTGTGGGGGAGGGCGGGGGCGCTGCACTTCAAACTGTTCATTTTCCGTCGAAACAAGAAACCAGGATTTACAACTGAAGCAGAGCAGAACGAATCCCCATCTTTTGCTTCTCCGTTCAAGCCTGGTATATTGGATTCTTTCATTCTTTGTAACTACGTACGTTCCTAGGCTCCGCTTTCACTTCTCCGCTGCATTGCGTGGGACAATAATTGTCAATTGTTCTGCGTTGGAAGTTTTGAAAGTGCGCTCAAAAAAAATAGTTCTCGGAATTAGACAACAATGTTTTTTCCGTACCCGGATTGATGGCATATTTGCGTCGGAGAGATGTAGGGCCTACTGGAGCAATTTTTGGTTTTGGATTTAGCCCCAACTGCAGTGGCTGTGAGGGGGAAATGAGCTTAATTTATCTAAAGTGTGTGTGTGTTGGGGGGGGGGGTGGCAACAGCTATCTTTTCCAAGATATTTTGCCATGCAAGACGCCTGCGCCAATATAATCAGAAGGTCGTGGGTGCAAGTCCCTACTGAACAAGCCAAGTTGGCTAGTCGGTCTATAATCTGTCGGTGACGTGCAAAACCCAACAATAAAATGAAACCTTCCTGGCTTCGAAAAAAAATTGGAGCAGGGAAAACGAACAACCAGGGACAGAGATTGCGGAAAATTCTTACCGTTGACACCGAAGAGCAGGGGAGGCGACGTACGTCTTGGAAGCACAGTTATTGGCCAAGACATTTCTATCTTTCATATTTCTATGGTTTAGCTTTATTCTCAGAATTTCTCAATTTGAAGTTATTATGTTAGTGGGTGTGTGTGGATCAGACAATGAACTGTTCTTTGAGGGGAAAACCTACGAATACTAGAACGAAAACCTACGAATACTCAAGAGAGCGCAAACCTCCGCCAAGGCTAAACAATTCCCCGCCATATTGTCAGTACACCCAAAAGAAATACTCTCATAAATGGTGAAAAATCCTTTAAAAAAATTCTGCATCCACACGCCCAGATCCGGATCACTTCCAAAATATAATCGAGTTGTACTTGTACTAAGGACAGGGTGACCGTAAGGTCATGCCCAAATTCTGCTAAATGCACTTCAAAAAATCTGTCAGATTAATCCCAAAAATGTCAAATTCCCCAGAATCACTCGAAATACACTATAAACACTTAAATCACATGCAGATGTTGTAGTATTGCCTTAATTAAGGTTCAAATTACATTATAAACAATCTGTAGTTACATAAAGAGGTTATGAAGTTGCGAAAAACTCCGGCAAAATCCGGTTCCCAGTGAACCTCAGCAGCTAGACCAGGCAACCTGTCCCATTATGCAAGGGTTTGCTTGAATAGATTGGCAACATTTTTCTTTTTCAAACAAAATGTATCATTTTTTTTCAAATTTGCTATGTTTTACTGTTAAATGACCATTTTTGGAGAATTCTGCCAGAAATCTGCCAAAAAAATCCATTCTGTCAAATTTTCTGTCAAACTCGTTTTCGAAGAAAAATTCTGCCAAATTTAGCCGAAATTCGGCTAAAACGGTCACCCTGACTAAGGACTACCCGTGATTTTTTTTTTTCATGCAAATCCGTCCATAACTTTTTTTCAGTTATCTTGTTAACAGACAAACAACCAACCAACCAACAAACAAACGCTGCCGATGAAACATAACCTCCTTCGTTGAGGTAATAAGGGCAACACTTCGAATATGTGGGAATTGGCAGTACACTTTAAAGGACAGTGGATGTAGGTGTTAAGATCCTATTGCACAAAAAGAAATATGGGGAGGCGTGTAATCTGTGTTGAAATGGAATGTTAAAGTTCTAAACTTTATTCTCAAATTGCCTTATACAATGCAGGAGAAAGCACTTTAGAGTTCAAATTTTTCCGGGGGGGGGGGATGCCCCCGGATCCCCTAGCAGGGCGAGCTTTAGACACGCCTTCACTCCCCCCCCCCCCCCTCCCTTCATACCCCCCTTCCTGAAAGGCAGACCCGCCCCTGTACGTTTCGTTCTCAGATGCATTCGTACGGTGGGAGCTTGACTGCACTTTTGAATGGAACGATTCTCGAAACGGAGCGCAGAAAGACGCGTACAGCGTCCGGCAATTGGCTCCATGTCATATGCGAAATTTACAGAGGTTTTTTATGTTATTTTAACCCGATATTTTGCATTATGAGGTAAGCCGTCAAGTTAGGCCCACTTTTCCCAAAAAATTGGGGCTGGAGATATTTCAACAATGGCGAACGTTTTCCGGTTAAAATTGTAATAAAGAACGAAATAAATGGAAGTTCTTAGTAGCGCAAAATCGGACTCACGCAGTCTGCAATTTTCGCTCGTACCCCCCCCCCCCCCCCCCCCCCCCCCCCCGCCCTGCAAACAGGGCGCTGGTAAGGGCTGATGAGCTTCACAGAATCTTGTGAAGGAAGTACAGATTGACCTTCGCATGCAGCTCGCGCGCGCTACGCATGATGGGCACCGGAAGCTAGTTTGTGTGACGCGTTCTACGTCACAGGTAACGCGAATCTATCCAATGAGAGCTCAAATGACGTCAGCCCTGACCAGCGTCCTGTTTGCAGGGCGGGGGGTACGAGCGAATCTGCAATTATTTGTCGCCTCAGATTCACGCATGCGCTGTGAGAACTTTGGCATACGTGCAAATATGCTGGAACGATCTTCGCTCTGCTTGTGCCACATATTTTGCCACATGAGTGCCACAAAAGGCGTTTTATTTCTCCTTTCAAGCTAGCATGGTGAATTCCATTGACCAACACTGGGTACCGTAGCTACATCCGCGTTCCCATGTGTCAAATCTGCTTTCACTTTTATTCCTCAAAAATTGAATAAAATCAAAGCCAAAAATCAATAATATTCGGAACAATTTATCAATTGTTATGAGGTGCATAACCTAAATGTTGAATTCAAGGAAAAATAGCCTCGGAACCAATTCTTGGGATTTTCCCCCAAAAGCGTACCAGGGTAACGAAATGCCAGAAACAAAAAAAATAGAAAAACCTTGAAAGTGTTGTTCAACCAGGATGGTGAACAACTAAAGCTGCAAAGTTCACGACGGCCCTGAATGCAGTTCACTTAAACTTTAAATTCGAAGTTGGCCAATCACCGTCATCTTCCACCCTCAGTAGACCTTCAAAAACTACTGCTGTTAGAGCAATTCTGAGTCTCTGACAAAATTGTAGATATTTATTAACTAACTTCCGGTATCACTGAGATGTATAACTGATTACTTAGAGAAACGTTACATCTTATTGTTAATCTTAAAAGCTCATGGATTCTCAGTGCAAATACTCCTCAGTGGTGAGGAGTGTCCTACATTGTTCATGCAAGGTGTCCGGAATAAGGGCCGATCCAAGGGGTGGTGGTTGGGATGGTTTAACGACCCCCCCCCCCCCCCCCCCGCCGACTGATAATTAAACGTCATCACTGATTACTAAAAGCTTTTAGAGTTGCCGCACGATTCCGAAGAAAGTCAGACAAAGTAATTTTCAAAATGGCGGGCTGAGGTGATTCAACGACTGTTTCGTGTTCGAACAAAATCATACACAAACAGCCGTCGTAAATGCTATTGTTATCCTCGTCCAAGATATTTAGATTAGGGCCTATTTAAAACGTTGCGCAGATACGCCCAGTGTCGTGAAATTGACCGTAAGTGGTCACATTTGCGTTGAATGCAACTTCTAAGCACCCCTTCTCCCCCGGAATGCCAACACCCGAGCCACCCCCTTTGGAAAATCCAGGATCCACCTCTGAGAGCATCACTGAATGCTGCAAACGCTTAGAAGAGATGGATGGTAATATCCTTGAAAGGGCAAACTTTGAAAAGGAGTCCCCCCGAAGTTAAAACAGGAGGAAAATTATGGCTTTTCAAACCCATGGTAACAGTTTAAAATTCGAACTATTCAATTAAGAAAGAAGGATATGTACCGTCCAACAAGTAGCCAAATTTTTTTTCACTTTGTTGGAGATTTCGGTGGCGTGTTGCATTCAAAAAAGAAAGTGGAAAAAAAAGAAAGCAAAGCAAATTCTCGAAAAGTTTCAGTCCGAAAATTGTTCTCTCGAAAGGTGTCCAGCGGGGTTTAGTATAATACACATTCGAGATCCGGTTCCACAAACATTGAAAAAGAAACTGACAAACAATCACGGTTGAGTGATGTTCCTTCCTTTTGCTGCACTTTTTTCATTTATTCAGTTTCAAGCTTCACTGTGTATATCCGCATTCCAACAGTTTTTTTAATCCGCTTTGAACAATAACCATTATTGTTATGCGTTTCTTTGTACTCCCTGACCATGACCTTGTATTAAAGGGGGGACCTAGAACTTTAACAATAGGTTATAGAGGGCAACCGTCTATAAAAACGGTCCGCAACTTCCACTAGTGTCCATTCGCAACCTCGGCATCTTGACGTCAAGAAAGGATCCCAAGTGAAACTTGGTAAGTTTTGTCAGACTTTACGTTTACTTTAGAAATGCGTTCCACGTTATCACTTCCACTTACCTTCGGTTTGTTTGGCCACTGTGCACATTCGCGTCGATGCGCTGGAGTTTTGGGATTAATGTTTGATCGACTTTGTCCAGTCGCTGATTAATTAACAATGATTTATTTCTTCGACTTGGCACCGACACAGCAAATGTCTGACTGCGCGCAGCTGAGTAGTTTTTTGAAGGAGGTTGATCACATTCAGTATAGCGTATCCAGGTTGGGTGTCAGGAGGGGAGCAAAATGGGTAATTAATTTGTAAAAAAAAAAAAAAGTGGCCCATTTATTTTTTGTGTGCGTAGAATAGTAAAAAGCGGGTGGCGAATCTTTTTTCCCAAACAAGATCAGACAATATCAAAAGAGGGCACTCTCTCTCTGCGTTATGCATATTCATGATGTCCAGGGCTTTAGACAATAACTTATACAACAAGGAATAATGGTGTTTAAATCACCGACGATTGGCAGCTGATTCGTGGACTGGTTAGAAGTAGGTCCTGACTTCGAATCAGGTGATCCGAGTTCGAATCGCAGTGAACGTTTTTTTCACTTCTTCTCATTTTACCTTTTAAATAACTAAGGCCAAAAAAAAGTCTCCGGTTTCTGGTATGCGCGCGCGTCGCCGTAGCCATGCGCGTCGGCAAAATGAAAACGTTTTTTTTTTTTCAATGAAAGATGATGTCTCAAAACCGCCAAACTCACTGGTTTGACTGGAATCCTGCTGCTGCACAATTTTAACGTGTTTTTGGATTGGGTTATGGTCGAGAATAAGCTTTATGTGGCCTCTCTGGACTCCCATATATTTGCACTAAGTTTAGTCGGGCACCATTTGCAGTCATCAGCCGACATTTGAAGCAAAAAAAAGCCGCGTCGCCGCACCACTTTTTGGGCAAGCTCCATACCAGAAACCGGAGACTTTTTTTTTTTGGCCTAAAGTGAGGAAGGAACATATTTTCTCACAAGACATAAAGCCTATCTTGGGTTTGTGCTGTGGAAAACAAGGCATTAGATGTAATGGGCCAATCAGAAGATGGGAAACGGATGTCGTTTGGGGAAAAATCGCGGGCGAGGGTTTTACCACTGCATTATATATTGCGGTTAGGAGGTGCTGACGCTTCCTTTTTTCTTAATAAAAAAAAGGACTCTAAATGTCACCTGCACCCCTCCCTCCCCACCTCGATGGATACACCATTGATCACATTCGGTTTCAAACATGTATACTGTCCATACTTATAAGCAGTGTTTTATTTTAACGGAAGACGTTTATCTTTCTATTTTGGGCGTCTGCAACCCTCTGAAGGAGGAAATGTTCGTTTGCTTTTGCATACAAACAGATCCGCCCTGCGCATTAGGGACCAGTTCCAGGCTCTCACATATATTTTTCTACAGCTTTGATAAAGTATATGGATAGCAATTACAATCACATTGGCAATATAATCGATTCTAATAAGGGACAACTGCAACCTAACCCACATGAATTTGTTTATTGTGGGGCCGCAAATAATTGTTTTCTCGGTGCATGCCTCATTTCAAAGTAACCCGAAAATACACTCAATCAAAAAAGATAGTCCCCCCCCCCTTTCCAATACTATTTTGTCTAACGCAAAAACCACTGAGCACCTCTTGCTCAAATAACAACTAATCAGTGCAGAAATTCCTTAGCAATCCAGCCATATTCTGTATTTGGCCCAAAACAGTGATAATGTGCACGAATTGATGCAGTGTATGACAAATGATACCGAAAACAGTTGCACTTTGGTATACGTGCAAGTTGTCACACTCACCTCGCACGAACACAAAAGTGCAACGCTTTTGCGGTGCCTCTTGTCATAAATTGCATAATTGTGTTCACATTACACTGTTTTCTGCCAAACAAAGAGTATAGCTGGATTGCTAAGGAATTTCTGTACTGATTAATCATAGTTTGAACAAGATGCGCCCAGTCGTTTTTGAGTTAAACACATAAGTATTAAGGGGGACTTTCTTTTTTTGGTTGAGTTTGCCACAGGCATTGCTTTATTATCTAACATATTACACACAATCAAAAATCTCTCCTTCGATGTTCGTAGGCCAGTCTTTAATTGCCTCACTTTGTCAGACGACTCCTTCGATGATCGTGAGGCGGTCTTTGCCTCACTTCGTCAAACTTCTCCGTTGATGATCGTGGGCCATGCATGCAGTCTTTAACTCACGTCGCCAGATTTATGCCTGATGATTGTTTAAAGTGAATATTTACCTCATTTCGCCAGACCTCTCCCACGGTTGTGAGCCACTCTTTACCCCCAATCACCTCATATTAAAATCTTTACTTCAGTGACATCAATGCTAACCAGTTTTCGCTGCTTAGTTCCTATTTCATTATCTTAATATTACAATTGAATATGTTTTATTTAAAATCACCAACCAATGTTGATACAATTTAATTTATTGAACTCAGTGATTTAATTACAACCATAATTTCTTGTTGTGTACATTTTGTTTTATGGGATTGCAATTTTCACCGACTGTTTTCCCCCTTTGTGTTCTTTACTTACAGCTTGTTGACAAACGACTACATTCGTTCATTTCGTTTTTGACTGCGACTTAGCTTGCCTCACAAAATGTCGGGGGAAGGAGCAGTTTGCACATGTGTTTCTGTCGTTGTCGGCATTTTGATCTTTGGTGTCGTGTTTGGACTGTGGGTTGATCAGTGCCAACTTGGCCATGGTTCTTCCCTGAACGTCCGAGTGAATAACGTCACCTTGACCACCCATCCCACCGATAATGTCTTCTTGGGCTGGGAGTCTCTGTTTGGGATGCCTGCCGATGAAATCGCCGTCAATATCCACTCGGCAGCTCTCTGTAGCGCCAGCACCAAACCACGAGATATTTACGAGGGTCAGACTCTCCAGTTCGGAGATTCGTTGTCCATAAACTCTTTCTACACCGCCGGCGTCTCTTTCTGGTTGACAGAGGCGGACTCTTTCTTTGAGGGAGCAGATGATCTTTCGCAAGTGATCGAGATTCCTAGCAGCCAGATGGATAGCATGAGGGAAACTCTGGACAACGGGGCCGCAGACTACATCAGACTGGATTACGCAGTCGTGGTCGAGGGCAGAAACATCTTCCAGGAGAATTCCTGGTTTGGGTTCCTTGCGGAAAACCTCTGCGTCAGCGCGTTGGACTTTGTGTTCGGACCCTGGACGAGCAAAGCGGTGGGGAAGGCAGCCCTACTCAAGTCTGGTGACATGGCAAAACTTTATAAGACCGTCAAACTCGAGCACAAGGCTGGGACGCTTACCAAAAAGAGCCTGTACAAAGCTTTGATTACCTATCAATTCCGCGCGGGAGCTAAGAGTGCAGTTATAAATCCCGCCATCAGTAACGGCAATGAAATGGTGAAGGAGTGGGCCATGGACCAGACCATGCTTGACGAGCAGATCAGGGACACCGTCACATACCTGAAGGAAAAAGCTGTTTTCACCGCGACTGGCCAGGAAGGGTTGGACATCTACCGCGCAGTCAATGAAGAAATAGATAAATGGGCCGGCTATCTCGACACTCTCACGGATTCCCTAGAGTTCTGCCTCGCAGAAGTTTTGCCGCCCTCCCAGGATGCACTGTACCACGTCAGTCTCACCGTCACGCGCTAGGTATGGCCGGCCGGCCCTGTGTCAAAGTTTACAAATGTAGGCCCTACTGCTGTCATTGTGGCCACAGTAAGTGTACGCTATTTGGTTTGAATCCAACTTGAACCACATAGCCTTCTCCTTTTGTGGCTACCTTATCTCAAAAAAGCTAAATGAATACGGTATCATATTTTTCAGCATTACATCAAGCGCATACAAGCGGGCCATTCAGTTCGATCTTGTCCGTTCAGATTATTTTTCTTTCGTCATTTTAGTATTGGTATTAGAATCTATATCCATCCAATCATAATGAAGACGAACATTAAAGGGAATATACATCATTTGCTTTTGCTGTAAATTTCAGAAATGGATGGAATTGGGGGGTTGGAAATACATAGCAAATATAGTTACACTGACTTTTTTGAGGTTTTGGGTTCGAAAATGCTATAAAAACCAAGAAAAACAATCATTTTCCTGTAGTCTGGTTCCCTGACTCCATATAAGAAGAAACAGAGCAGTTTACATACATTGGGGAATTGTAAGGTCAGGGAACCAGTCTAGCTGGCTTGTACCCGTTCATAGGTGTGTAATCGATTGCAAACAAGTGCGATGGTCAATAAGGGCCAGTATTTGAAAAAAAGACAGTTTTTTCGGCCGATCAGCGTTGGAAATTGATACAAAAATAGCACTTTTCTTGAAAATGACAGTATACCAGGTGCCATGATTTTACAGGATGCTTTACACTGTCATTCACTAACAGTCCAGCAAGGTATTTCAAAATGATTTGGTAGTTTTATTTTTTGATGTTTGCAAATGTTGTATTTTCCCTTTAACTGTACTCAGAGTTGAAGCTAATTTCATATATAAAACTTATTAGTGAATATTATCTAGAAGTAGGCCTAGATTTATAGCAATGTCATTGGTCTTAATGTTAATCTGGAACTTTTTACTCAAATTTATCATGTTTATCAAGTTTTAAAAGAAATGTACAATGAAAATCAGACTGAAACACAATCGAGAAAGCTCTTGGTTTGTGATACTTCTAAATTAGAATGTGCAAATTTGGTAACTGTTAAAAGTGATGTTTATGTATAATCTCAATTAGGTATCGAAACTAGCCTTGGATTATCATGATGGTTGATTAAATTCAAATATGAGATTAGGCCCCTCCTTAGATGCATCAGTGGACAGACAGATACACAGTCTTGTTAAGTTACCATTTATAAAATTTGTGTAATCAATAACCATAATAGACCTTTTTCACACTCAGACCATTTTCGAGAGGTATACTTTTGTTATTTTTAATATTTTGTTATCATATATTATTATTACTCAGTAAAAATGAATGTATAAATGTTTCCAGTGGGACAAAAGAAATTCACCATCAAAATGGTTGCCATGCAAAGGCACTATAATATATAGACATCATGCATTTCTAAATTTCACTATACAAAAAAAACCCAGTTGATCTAGTGTAATCTTAACATTTGTACCTGAAAGCATTAGCATATTATCGGTGAATCTCGAATTATTTCGTTTCGAGTGCAAATCACATCAAAATTTTACTTTACGGTGTTTTTTTAAACGAAGTACTTTTGGGAGAGATACAGCATGACGTTTCGCATGTAAACCTTTTTATAACACTTCGCGCTACATTTTGCATACCTATTGATATTTTGTTTGGTATTGTTATGTTGTACATTATTAATACCGTGATCTACTTGTCGCTGAACGCAGAATATAATGATGTTATGTCATATCTTAGAAGTATAATGTAATTTTAGTTTTATATCATATGTATCAAGCGGTGAGGGGCCAATCATTTCATATATCGGAACAGCGTATTTTAACCAATGAATATTGCTTTATAAAAGTTTATAGTTATAGCAAATATTATTTTTTAATATGTACTGTGAATGTATTAGCAAAATGACAGCTCTAGTCACGCATTAGTTATTAATTAGAGGCAAGTATAGGAACATTTGAAATTAGCCGGAAACGAATACCTATATCGATTTAAAGAGAAAGTCCTTGCTCAAAGTGAATATAGGTCTGGTGAAATTAATCCACCTAATATGGTATCATTGAGAAGAAAACCTTTATTGAAGGTGGTCATTGACGGCCCACAGCCACAGTTTTGTACGTGCCATAGCAATGCAAATCAGTTACGAGACCCACAAATTGTGCGTACATCTTCTCTGTTTTCTCAAAATGTATAAAGTAAATGTATCCACTGAGCTGAGATGAAACTTCAATAAGTTGTTTATTAAGCTCCCTTTTTCAGATTTTTGAGCAAGTTTTGCTTCAGACGAAAAAGGGTAAAAAGCAAATGGTCCTTTACCTTTGTTTTCCTAAATTCTGTGTGGTTTTGGTCTTCACTTGAAAAAAACCCACATACACCGGGATAGACCTGAGACATATGATGACGTCACTGCTTGATTACAGATGTACTTTTTTCAACCCATAAGAAGCACAAAACGTGACGCCATTACGTCTGTTACCGCCAGAAAAAGCACGTCTTTAAAGGAAATATACAACATTTGCTTTTGCTGTAATTTTTAGACATGGATGGATTTGGGGGTTAGTAATTTTTTAGCAAATATTTTTATATACTGACCTGTTTGAAATTTTGTGTTCATAGATGCTGGAAAAGCCAAGAACAATATGCTGTTCTTGTAGTCTGGTTCCCTGACCCTACTTCAGACGAAACGGAGCAATTTATAGGCGTCGGGAAAATGGCAGGTCAGGGAACCAGACTATAGCTAGTTTGCACCCGTTCATCACGGATGTGTAACCGATTGCAACAAAATGTGGACTTGGTAAATTCGGGTGCAGTCTTTGAAACAGTCATGTTTCTCCCCAACGATAGTGCAGCTGAACATATTTGTATTGGAAATTGATACAAAATCGGCACCTTTATTGAAAATCAGAGTACACCAGGTGCCATGATTTCACACGATGCCTAAGACATTACAGTCAAGTAAGGTATTTCGTAATACTGTTAATGTTGTTTCTTGATGTTTGGCAAATGTAAATTACCTCTTATCTTGTTAATGAACACAACAAAAGCATAAGCTATACTTATGTGAAATCATTACAAATGTTTGCTCTGAGCATAATTAAGCAGATATACCCGAACGTATACTATTGGTTTACAAGTTAAATGGCTTTATGGTTTACCTTTATATCGAGTTCAGTAATTAAGAAAATATGTAATATGTGGCGGGAAAAAAAAAAACATGATGTTGTAATGCCATTTCGTGTTTGTGTGTCAGTTGTAAACTTGAGCCGTCTCTGACTATGCTTTCCTCTGATTTTTTTAAGTTCACTTTATTCTGTGTTTACAACCACTTTATTTCTTAGCGAGATGTAGGGCCTACACGCATGCGTCAATATTATTTGTTTACTCTTGAAATAGACCGGGGACAAATTTCGTAGAGCTGTTTACCAAAAAGAAAATTTAAGGGAGGTAAACCTTTGTTCGTAGCAACAGCCGGTTACCAGCCGAATCGGTATGCAATGTATTATTGTCTGCGACTGGTTTCCACCGGATTTTTGGGGCACATTTTAAAGTGCTAAATATTTACATTGGGGGCAGTATTTGCAAAAAACAGTGTGGCTTTTCTCCAACGATAAAATGACAGCACACAAGTAACTATGATCTCACAGGATGCTTGAGATTATCATTCACTTACAGTCAAGCAAGGCATTTCTTGATAATTTGGCAGTTAAATTTCTTTTTATGTTTTGCAAATGCTGTATTTTACCTTTAACATCCTATCATAAAAGACATGAACCCTGGGAGTAGCACGGATGAAGTGAAACGGGAAAGTGAATAACACATTCAGACGCTTGACTTGATTGAGGATGCATCTCAAAATGATCGTTCTTTTATTCCTCAATTTTCTCCTTTTCGTCATTTAAAAAAAGGCTGCATTATAGTTATGATATCAGAAATAAACACTTTACAGGACTGACTGTTTTTGTTACGTCTCTCTCTGCTCTTTACAAAAACCAGAATCAGAACTTGTTGGTGTCCCTGAGTTCTACATGTTTTTTTTTCTTCTTCTAAACATCAAAGTCTTTGAACCAAATGATGGTCTGAAAAGCAATGTACACTTAATTGCATAACCAAGTCAAGAAAGCAAGAGATGGAGAAAACAATGCTGAAAACCATTTATGGCACAGAATAGACTCAAGTTCCAGAAAATGTGCAAATGCTTGAAAGTACATGTACAAGCAACATGCAGATTTTCAGCACTGTTTAAACCATTCCACGCGTGTGTGTTCTTTAAAGGTATTCCTCTGTTATTTTCAATTTCACATAATTATAAACCTAACATCAATCTTTGTAAAGGTTAAATTTTCCGAATATCACTTCACTCTTAAAATAAACCTATAAAACAACCTCACAACATGTCAATCACGGAACACAAAAAAAATTAAGAAATTCTTATCTACTTCACATTTACATATTCCAATGAAACCTAGTGTTGAAATTATCCGAGAGATATACAAAAGGTCTTGCATGAGAGGAACAAATCGTCACTGTTTTAACAAAATAAATGTCATATTTTCTAGGTGTGCTTTAGCAGCTGTTAGGCAGAAATTGTACAGCTTTATATATTTAATAAGTTTAAAGGCAGAGCAGACCATTTGTAATTTTGTTTTCATTTGAACCAAAAGGTGTTTGACCTGATGAAGTTTTAGCACTATGAATGCTGTATATTTGCTAGAAAACAGAACAAACATTAACACAATATTCTGGATCTTGATTTCAATTTCAAAGTTGCCGAGTCAAATTTTTGAATTGCGCCCTCTTGTGACACAATCCCCAAATCCGCATTCGGGACATGATTCTCAATCAGCCGGTTGTCGCCCATTCACGGATTCGCCCAATTGCAAACACGCTACAAATCTGAACGCATGGGGGCCAATTCACAGAAATTTCCAAAAATGTGTCACTTGAAACATCTTTGCAAATGACCTTTTATTGTTTTCTTCAAAATGACAGCACGCCAGAAGGAATGATTTCACAGGGAGTTCAGCGTCATTACTATCAATTTTTTCACACTAATTTGGGCAGTTACTTTTTGGATAGCTGTAAATGGTCTTCTCTACCTTTAAAGAACAATTCGTTGCGTCAGTGCAACAAGGTCGTATCTCCTAAAATGGCATAAATGCAAAACGCGAGTTTCAGAATGTCATAAGGTCGTATGTGGCTTAAAATAACCCGGATGTACAGGCAAAGTCAATGGACGTCGAGATACGACGTTGATGCACGGAGCGTATACGCGCGAGATACGACTTTGTTGCAGAATGGACATGCAACCTTGTTGCACTGACACGACGAATTGATCTGCCTATGGACTAAAAGCCGTGAAAATTCAGTTGTACAAAGCAACACTTTCACAACATATTTCCAGAAAGAACACATCAATAGATTGTACAGCATCCATGCAAATGATGCTAGAGCAAAGCAACTTGCCTGTAGAATAACTAGACTGCTCTATTTGTATAAACCTGCCACTCGCCGCCATATTCCCAAATATCTAAAGAATAAAGCCAAAAACAGCAAATGAAAAAGCAGGCCTTTTAATAAAAAGTCGACGGTTGCAGTTTCCAAAGACATGCCTGTATAGAAATAATAGAAAATATTTAGGGAACAATGCAAAATTACACAGGGGGTAGCTCGAGGTTTTACCCCGAGGTAACCCACAAAACCCTGGTAAACCGAGGTAAACCTTGAGTTACCGCCTGTTTAATTTTGCATTCTCCCGTTATGATTTCAGCACAAATTTTACATTTAACAAAATGGCACAAGTCTACATCGCAAACGCGCAAGTGATACTTCACATGTTTTTTACCTCGATGCCTTAAATTTCTGGCTTTTTTCTTTTTTTTCCCTCTCGATGTCTATAAAATTTGGTTACCTAAAGAAAAAAAAATTACTTAATCTACATTAACTGGTAAGAAATAACGTACATGTGCTAGACACAGTTCAGGAATCACAGTCAAGTTGATTGTGACACACTCAATCTAAAACAAGACTTTTCCTGATGAATATATCGACCTGAATCACACAAGGGTGCAATCAAGAACAGGGAATCAAAATTTTAAAAATATATTTACATTTTTTAAAACGACGTGTCCCCCTCTCTCTCCGGCAAATTCTACCACAATTGGAACTTACACCAGCTTACACTACGAAAACGCTACATTTATACCCAATTAAAAAGGTTCCTTCTTTATTATTTCTTTCAAAGCATTTGTAGGTTTTTAAAAAAAGAAGTCTGTCTTAAGGCTGATTCATACTTGGTGCAAAAGGCAAACAGAAACATGAATTTTACACGGCGAGAAAACACGGTATGAAATTTTGCTAACATGGCATTCACGATGAATATGAACGAAAACTCAATTTCATGCAAAAGCCATGGAAGAGAATTTTTATGTAAGAATTTCTTTAGTTCATTGTGCCAAATTCATTTGCCTTTGCTCTAAAAAATTCACCAAGCACAAACCAGTGTTTACACAGCCGACCTGAAAGGTTTTTGTTTTGTTTGTGGTTTTGTCAGCGGATTGGATTTACTGAGACGTACCCCCAGAGCCCTGCCCGTACCCACCGTAGTTCCCATACTGCTGGGCGTACTGGGCGTATTGCTGGGCATACTGCGGGTTGCTCTGGTAATACTGCTGGTACTGTTGGTACTGCTGGGCGTACTGCTGGTACTGCTGATTGGTGTAGCCCTGCTGCTGGCCGGCCGGTGCGGCTGCCTGGCTGGCCGTGCCAGTTCCATAGTTGCCGTATCCCGTCGCTGCCGTGCCGGTGCTGCTGTAGGGAGTGGTGCTGGTGTTGCCGCTGCCGTAACCGCCGCTGCCGCTGGACGAGCCATAGCCGCTGGATTGGTTGCCGTAACCACCCTGGGAACTACCGTAGCCACCACTCTGTACAGTACCAAAAGAAACAACGTCGACTTGTGAAGTTTGTTTCAGGGGATAAAAGGCCGACAGATATGTGATGCGATTAAGTTAAATGAGTCGTTTGTGTTTTTTTATTACAGATTTGAAAAGAGCACAATCTCAGCATAACTGCTGTGAAAACCGCATGTTGATACCATCTTTAGTAAAAAAATTATGGAAGTCCGAACACCAAGAGATGTGATGAAGTGATGTGATGAAGTGGCCCTTTTATGGCCTGTATCTCCAAATGAAAATTCCCGACAAACGACTCATGTAGCTTGATCGCATCACATGTGATGACTGAATATTTCGTGTGTAAGTCAAGAGGGTAGACTTACAGGCGGAGATCAGATCTTTTTGCCACTGTTTATAATATTTGTTCCAACATACGGTATGCTCAGTAAATTTTTGCACTGCAAATCCACTCCAAGGTTCTAAAAGAATTTGAACTCTGCACATGAAATCTCAAAGATTGACTCAGCTAGTTCAGTTTATCTTAGCAGTTTGTGTGTCTATTTGTACCTACTGCAGTCATGCACATGGTCTTCAGTTTTAAGCCTGGCACAGTGAGAAAGATCCCGTTTTTACTAAAATTGCATTGATTCTTATTACCTTTTGCCTTTGAAAAAAGGTCTTGTTAAGCCGAAACGTCAGGCCCTCTAACATTTTTGGGGAAATTCTATTGACTCAGTTTCGGCAGTATTAGATATTTTATGCGTTTTTAAAGCCAAAGGGAGAGTGCAGCCCAATCGTTAGGGTTTGTGACTCATGATCAGAGTGTCAGGGGTTCATATCCAGCTGCTGGTCATATGTTGTGTCCTTGTGTAAGCCATTTCACCCCACTAGCCTCTCTCCACCCAGGAGTTTCAAAGGGTACCAGCATTAGCTGGGGAGTAACCCACGATGGATTTGCATCCCATCCCGGGAGAATAGAAATATTCTCGGTCATTTCATGCCACTGAAACTGGAGATAAACGCCGGCCTGATACGTTTACTTGACTTGTAACAGCAAAGTACCTCGTTGGGCACAGTTGGCATCAAATCTCCGTGAGCAGGCAGAAATGTCTCACCTGTTTGTTGTAGTCGGATCCCTGATCGCGCCTGTTGTAGCTACCACTGCCGTAGTTACCCCCGCCTCCCCCACCACCGTAGCCGCTGCCTCCGTGACTGCCGTACCCACCGGAATCCCTCCGGCCGTAACCGCCGCTGTCTCTGTTACCATAGCCGCCGCTGCCTCCACCACCTCGCCCACCGTAGCCGCCCCCACCGCTGCGGTTGTCCCTGTAGTTGCCGCCGCTGCTGCCACCGCGGTGACCGCCGCCATAGCCACCGCCTCCGTAACCACCACCGCCACCACCGTACCCTGTCAAAACACAAGGCAAGGGATGCAATAGTAGTTGACAGCCGGTATGTCACACAAATGTATTTTCGGCTTGGACAACTTTTCCCCTGTATCCACTGCCGATCGAAGAGAATCGATTCAAAGCTAGGAATGACGACTCCACTTTTCCTGAGGCATCAACTCTCTACAGCAGCCGAATCTACTTGTTTTCGTTCATTAGCCCTAACCTCACCTAAAGCTACAAAATACTACTCAGTAGTAACCTGTAGTATGCATTTCTTTCCATTTAAGTGTGCACAACACATGTAGTATTCTGTGGTATTTGGTCCTTGACCCCCAAAGAGCCCTTAGGGCGTTAGGGTTAAAGATGGAATGACTCCATCATGAGTTCGAAGATCGGGCACATTTTGGAAACAAGCAGATATTCTACGTCTTTTTTTAATGGCATTGGACACGTTACGGATTAATCTGATCTGCTTCGTTAGTGAAAATTGTAATAGAAATTGCAACGGCAAATACATGTAATCATGAAGACAGTATCGAAGTTCCTGGTTCATTTCAACATTTTAACTTTTTCCTTTAAAAGTTGGGATTTTTTTTGTGGAGAAACTTCATTTTGACTGCCATCATGTAAATCTTCATAATGTACCTTGAGCATAAATTTTAAGACACGCTTTTGGCACTCTAGAAAATTTTGTATCATTTCCGTCTCCACTAACCTCCACGGTTCTGTCTCTGGTCGCGATATCCACCCCGGTGGCTGTCCCGGTCGTATCCTCCCCGGCTGTACCCACGATCATATCCACCACCCCCACGGTTGAATCCACCGCCACCACCGCGGTTGAAACCACCGCCGCGATTGAACCCACCGCCGCCGCCACCACCACCGCGGAAGTCACGGTTCCAATTGCCGCCGCGGTCCCGATCATCCCGGAAGCGCTTGGGCTGGGATCCGACCGCAGCGCGCCCTTCCTTCTTGTACTTCTCCACCAGTGGCTTGCAGTCCTCCCGGCTCAGCTCGGTGAAGGTGAACTCCTCGAACAGCTGGCCTTCCTCCGGGAGCTCAAAGTTGGCTAGAAATTGTAATCGTAACATGGAGGGGGGAAAAAACAAAACATGGAGCGTGAGCGAAGGTAATGGCGTGGGGTTTTTGTTACTGACTAGGCCCTAGAGCTATACCCCTAACGAGCAGGTGCCCTACACAAAGCCTAAGCTACGAGAGTCCCTCTGGTTCTCTCTCTCACTCCCTGGTTTTGAGCGGAGTTTGTGTTTTTCTCTCCGGGTGATCAATCCTACCTTTCATTTCCATAACGGCACTCTCGGGTACATCCTTGCCTTCGTCCTTTGTGCGTTTTTCAATTCGCTTCAGAAATTCCTCATCAGTGGGGACTACTACGATTGCTTTGCTGGTGAAACCTTCAAATGGTCGCATTTTTCGTCGGCGGGCAGAGGGATAGACATTGGTCTGACGGCCCCAGGTTGTGTATAGGGGGGGAAGTAATAAATGAGAAAGGTTGAAGCTCTCAATTAAAGAAAAATACGGGCAGGATATGACGACTTCGGCTCTCTCTGCAATGATCAAGTCCACAACATGGATTACAAACATCAGTTTTTGTGAAGTACAACTTATTTATGCAGTGCTCTGAATCCAACTATGATTACTAGCTTCCTGAACTCACCTTACGCTGGAAGGAAAAACAATCATGTCAAATTTGGTTAGATCACACTAAGACAAATTCATTACAATCATTACTTTAAAACATTTTCAAGTAGCAGAAATATAATAATTACACCAAAGTACCAAACTGTACAAATCCATTTGAAGTATTAAGTAGAATCAACTTGAATAACCTGAGCAAAACTCTACACGGATTAATACAACATACGTACAATGAAAACTTCAAGATTCAAGATTCTCGATATTGAACCATTATTATATCCATGAGGACAATCCAAAGAACTACTTGGCCTTAGCAATACATACCAGTATATATATCATATTGATCTTGGGGTAAGACTATAAAAACCTTCAGTAATACTATGCTGACTTTCAGGAGTTTCAAAACGAGTACATGCATGAACGTACACCAAGACCATTTGTGAAGACGTAACGACAGAGAATTCCTGGTTCTGGTTCTGCTTTAATTTTACATGGAGGATGATGATATGGTCCGCAATAAACTTGATTCAGCTGGCACTGCCTAGCTTCAGAATTTCTTGTAGAAACAGTACGACAATCAAATAACATTTCAAAGATGAAGACGAAACAAACGACGATGATTCCTCAATATTCGTTGTCAGCTCAGCATTAACTTTCATACATGTATATTCTTTATTCCTTTTGCCACTAATTCCTTCACCAACTTTTGCTACTAGCACCTGTGTCTGTGTCTATTTCTGAAATTCTGCCTCCAAAGTATAAGCTCCATATTTCATTCAATCTTTTTTGTGTCAATTGACTTCTCACAGATATTCCTTGCTTTGGTGACTGGCACTTTCTTCCCAAACGTTTTTTTTTTTTCTTTCTTAGCATTATAATACATATGGCTCCTGGCTTTCAATTTTTGTGCTCTTCAGTTGACAAAATTTGTAGGCCTTACTTTATCTTAAGATATACACGTACATTCCAAGATAAAAGACAACTCTCTGTAAAGATGGTTTTCTTGGACAATACATTCAGAACCCAGTTCTTAAGTAACAATGGTGTAAAATAAAGAAGTACAGTATAAATTACATCCACAACACAATATACAAAAATATCCTGTAACTTGCAAATTTCCTTCTGAAGAGCTACAATCTACACCCTACGATACAGGGTAAGTCGGTTCAAGTATCTCTACAGCAGAATCAGTCTTCAGGAAAACCTAATGATACTACAATACTGAGTGCATCACCAACATTAGCAGAACACGAGGCAATGTTAAATCAAGTATCAAAACAGACAAAAAAGCAAGGATTTGGTTTCTGCCACTCACCTGATCCAAGATGAAGTTACGTTTCTTACGTGGCGCCATCTCAAAGAACCGGTTCAGGCATTTGGTGGCCTTGTCCATCAGACTGTCCCAGCGGCCGTGGTAGTTGCGCTTGCGGGACAGGCCCATCACCTACAGATCATTTTTCGGGGGTTGAACTCATTAGATACACAAAAACCCCAGAACCCTACAAAGTGTGTATCAATTACACACTAGCTACACCTGCAAGGGAATGGGTTATGCACATGCTAAACTGACTACAAGAGGAGCTTTTCTTGAAAAGTCGTAGAGACTAACTTACAGCACCTTGCTGAGTTTGACGATGCCCTTCGGCGACTTTCTCGAGGGCCTTCTCTGAAAATCTACTTACATTATCTCATTGCTTTGTTTGTGCTTTGTTTCCTATGTAACTCTTGTCATAATCTGTGCTGGCCCCACTCAACGTAACATCTAGCAGCGTGGAGGGTTATATCACTGCTGTGGTACAGCGACCGGTATCTGTGTAGGATAAAGGCTGAACAGCCTGTACATTATGTCATTTGCTTTATAAGTCATAATACATCTTAACAGACAACCTGCGTTCTTTACGGTTCTTCGTTACAGTGCTTTTACGACAAAAGGGTTCATCCAACGTGAGACTGAAAGCAAGGCGTTGGGGCTTACACTAAGGCTGCAATTCACATCCAAATGAGTTTATTACCTACATGAACAACTGTGCGAGTTATATCTAAACTAAACAATTATATCAATATCATTGCATTTCTATACCATCAGTTGAAAATGAATACTAAAGTCTGACAAACTAAAATAACACATTCATTTTGAACAAAGTGTAACATGACAGTGTTGTTGATGTGCATGTACATGTGTACCTTCAAAATCTGCACAGCCAATTTTCCGAAACTGGGCTCACGGTTTTTTTTATGAAAGTAAAAACTTTAGTTCCTTCCAAATGCCACTTGTAGTTGATTTTCAGTATAGAATGGAAACTTCGTTTTGCAAACGGGGAAAAAAAGGAGGACTGTCGGAGGATTGATCAATACATACTGAGACTTGCAAATAGCTTCTTGAATTCTCTGAGGTACTCCAGCGTCTGCTGTAAGGTATAATTCCAACGTTTTCAAGGATTGGGATTTTTTAAAATTTACTGTCAATAACCGGGACCTAGTTGCTTCAAATTTGATAGAAATTGATGCTCCGTTCTCATTCTGTAATGCTCATTACAAAGTCTCCCGACATGCAGAAGCTGTACTCTGATTCGTTCATAGTTGCCCAATCAGGCCGAGTAAAAATTTTCTGCACACCTAAAGTTGACTGGAATTTCAGCTTTTTATTTTAAAGAATATTAACTTTTTTCGCGTTGCTGGTCTTGAAGGGCAACGATTTCTTCCTCTTGTTTGAATATTAACTTGTTCAAATGTGCGACATCATGGGCAGAAACTGCCTCAGCAATAAGTAGCAAACTTGAAGTGCTTCGCAAAATAATGAATAACCCAATGGGTGAAAATTTGTTGAAATCAGGACGGATCAGTTCGCTTATCCACTTCTAACATTTCTGACGCATCCACTGAGATCGTCACAATGTAGGGAGAACCATTATAAAGACTGGCTGATAAAATGAATTTCTGTGATGCAAAAACTTTGAATATTTAAAGCAGCGAAACGCAACTACTTCTTTCCCTACTTTTTCCACTGTTAATTCACAACAGTCTACAAACTATTTATGTACTCACTACATACACACTATCATCCCCTAATCTATAAGTTGATGAAGACTTAAACTGCTGACATTGCATCGTTCTAAAAAGTGACTTATCAAGGCATGAAAACAGTTATAAATCTATGCAGTTGAAATATACAATTACATTAAGGGTGTTACTTAATTAACAAGCTACTACTTAAAAAAGAAATGTACTGCAGCCTTAAGAGTAAGCCCCGTCAACTATTGCTCAGTCTGGGTTTTTGTTTTTTGTTTCACCCAAGTTTCTTGTCTTTGTTTTGCAAATGCTCATTACCTTCATCTTATCCATGATCAGGTTGGTGCCCAGGATGTAGTATTTCTTCTCGGGGTGTTCCACGCAATATTTCTCCACCCAGGTGGACTTGCCGGCGCCTGGCAGGCCTATCATCATCAGAATCTGATCAGTCAGGAAAAAGAGGAAGGAGTGCGTCTAAGAAATTCGGTTTAAGAATGACTAGTTATAATATTCATTGTCCACGGGCATTAGTGACATGTTCAAGCAAATTCAGATGTAGTTGGGTTCGATTGGGGGGGGGGGAGAGATTGAAGATGACTAATTAGTAAATTTTGATAACAATTAAAAAAAAAATTGATAACATGTAATTTGGGGTTTGTTTCTGTTTTCGGGTTTTTTGGGGCCTTGTCCCAATATAAAAATACACGGAATATATGAAAAAGACACCACCCATCCCAACAAGATTTGTTAGCATTTTTTTTTTTAGGAAACAATTGTTGGTGTTTTTGTACGAACACATTACAGTTCGGAAAGAAACTGTTCTGAAGCCACAAGAATAAAAAAAATATTGGCCTTGAACAAAAACACTGACAAAATTGGGAACCGTCAACATAAGGCTGGATAGCTCAGTTGGTAGAGCACCGTAATGGTAATCCAGAGGTCACAGGTTCAAGCCCCGCTCCAGTCAATTTCTTTGATCAACTTTCTTTGTTCAACCTATAATTTAAAATGAATCACACAAGAATGACACACCAAGTCCCAGGCCAAAGAAACGCGGACTGGGTCAAAAATTGCTGCACTCGTCAAAATCAGGTGGAAAAAATCCGAAAATATTGCTTAATATTTATTTGTATTGGGGGAAAAAATTCCAAAATATGCTAAATATTTATTTGTATTGTGTCCTACCTCGCAGTCCTTCTTGGTCGCTGGAGGGAGAGGCCCACGGGCACGGTCTTCAACGGGGACATTACCAATTAGAGTGAAGCCTTCCGGTGTGGGAAAGTAAGGCTCCTCCTGCACATGAAAGGTTAGACAAATCCATCACAGAGGGTTGCAATAAGCCTGTCCTGTTTAAGGAGGGGTGCTAGTGAAAGAGAATACTTCAAGTATATGCATATCACAAACGCTCCTATTTTTTGAAGTGTCACGGACAACTAAAATGTCTTCCACTTCCCCTGTCATGCATTTGTACACAGACTAGTAAACAAAAAACCAGTCGGATCACATTCATGTGAACACTGTGACTAGTCAAATCCCCTCAACTGACAAAAGAGGTAACTGGTAGGTACATATCAATCACCTCCAGTCAAAGCATGGCTCCATCAAATTAACACGGCGGAGTCAGGTTGGCGTAGCGGTACTTTCCTCGCCTTCCACCGCTGTGTCCCGGGTTCGAATCCTGGGCCAATATGCGGATTGGGTTTTCAGTCCCTGCCTGATTCCGTGGGTTTTCCCCAGAATGTTCTTCTGGGCTTTTCCTCCCACGTCTTAAACTGTAATTTCTTCCCTTTAGTCTGTTCTCCACAGGTTTCTTCAGGCTTGCTAGCTACAGTGCCTAAGGCGTTTTTGAGGAATCCTTGGTATTTTATTGCCAGAAATAATTAAAAATAATAATAATAATAATAAAAACAAAGGAATTCTGAACTGTTTTAAACAGTCACTTGATTAATTTTGACTGCTGTGATGGTTTAGCTGAGTTTGTCAACCAGAGACGGACACAACCACAATTTATAGCTTATTTTTGTATGTGTGTGGCTGGGGTTTTTTTTAGAAGGGAGTGGGACTTCCGGTTGCGTTCCCTCGAGTTATTTACCTTCTGTCCAAAGTTGACCGATATGGATGTGTTCTTGAGCAGCAAGTGAGGGAACAGTGCTTTGCCTTCCAGGTCATCATCGATGGTGAAGGCCACTCCCAGATCGGTACCATTCTTGCTGTAGGAGATGGTGGGCTTCTCTCCCTCAAAGTCCTGGGCAAGAAAGAAACAAAGAAGTAATACTCCGTTAGATTCAATGAAAGCCCCAGGACAAGAAAAATGAAGAAGTTACTCCAGATGCAACATAGTGCATCAGGTGTAAAGGTCTGTGGGACCTTGCACTGAGCCATCAACACCACTGCATAAACTTCCAATTCTGAAACATTGAGAGCTAGTCCCATTGAACAATGCCACAGTTGTATCCTGCTGCAGTTGGTGACCACAGGCTCAGTTTGGCCTTGAGATTTTCGACCTGATGGATCCTGCTACACTGAGCAGGCTTGTCATTTTGACAAGTGTTGCATGTTGCTGCGTTCAGCAGGGTTTCTATCCAAGATACCCTAAGGGGTTAGGGTTAATTCTCCAAATATTCACGACTGAAAACAAGACAAATGGGCACATTCGATCAAACAAATGGTGGCTGGGCGTACCGTCCTAAATCCTACAAAACTGCTCCAAACACTTCCTAGTGGATTTTGAGGGGATTCAAGAGGGTTAGGGATAATCAGGGGTTGACTATTAAATCTCTCATGATCTTACCAGGCATGTTGTGATCACGTCTCCGGCTTCAAACTTCTCACCGTAGTTACTGAACTTGCACTTGACGGATATCTTGGCCGTGCCACCGTATCCGTATGAGAATGCTTCCTCACCTGAACACAGGAAAACAAAAGGGAACAAATTAAACCATCATCGTCACATCAAGCGACCACACTGCAGTCAGTCACAATCTGTGTCCATTTTGCTTTATCTTTAGCGGCAGCGGCGATCTCTCTTGGTGATGAGCCATGCTGATGAGCCTGGTAATACACTGGATATAAGACATTTGAGAAAGACCTCTTTTATCCATTTCCAATGCGCTGGTTGCTTGAATGTGGACTGAGGGCTCAACTCATCAGATTTATACAAAACATGTCCAAGCCATCCCAGTTGTCGTTGATGAAAAATGGTGGAGGATACGAGTGTCCAGGCATTCCAATTATTGCCTCATTTGTGTCATGAACCAACCCTCTGTGTATCATGTCCATAACTCCTTTTTTGTGTTACATTTCCTTTAAGTATTGGAGTGTGGATGTGCTAACATATGAATACATCTGGATGATTGATAATCAAATGGCAGTTCGAAGTCACATCAATGACAACTTAGACCGAAAGTAACAGAGCAATAGCAATGGAATGCCATTGTCGCAGTTACATGTGAGGACTTCACATCAAGTTGCAAACAGTGTATGGAGGCCGACACAGCCTACTTACCCAGCTGAAGGGAGGTTTCATCGGTGGACCAGCCCACACGAATGACGTGCCTGTTGACCTCTTCCGAGGGAAGATGGTTCACATCCAAATGCTCCTCCAGCTGAAAACAATAATGACATGTAATAAATTAGAGACTGGGTCAAGGAGAAAGTTGTCCATTGAAGAGCAATATTACATCACAGCAGTCTGGAACTGTTCGAAAATTGTATTTGTTTTGTTGTTGCTGACTATGGCCTCAGTGTGACATGTACCTTGACTTCATAGCACACTTTTCCCTTGTTGAAGCCGTGCGTTGCTTTGACACCGCCCCAAAGGAACGCAAAGCCGTCCGTGTGGAGAGGCTGGGCTGAGGTTCCATCCTTTGCAATCTTGATGTTCAAGTCGGAAATGTCTACAGAAAACAGGCAGGGAAAACAAAGGCTTGTATAATTTGTTCCATAAAAATTCAGGCAAAAGGAGTTGGTTTTTTTTATAATGGGTTTATATTGTTAATTTACAATTACTTTACTGCAGTATTAAAGTTGAAAGTTCCGACTCAGTAGTGTATGTCAAGAGTGACTTACATTTGCTAAGAACGCAGGTAGTTTCAGGAATGTCGTCATCTTCTTCCATGACAGGTGGTGAAGGCGTCCTAAAAATGAATGGAACAAATCAGCCAAGGTGAATATAAACTGTGAACTTAATTTCATTCTGGAAACAAATATGCAAGACAGGACACTCGGGCATTAATGACAGAAATAACTGTGAGATTTAGATATTAAAATTGAGGCAGGGTAAACATGGTTAACTTTAAAGGGAAGGTACAACATCTGCTTTTGCTGCAATTTTCAGAAATAAATAGATTTGGAGGATTAGTATGTTATATAAAATTATGTTTAACTGACTTGTTTCATGTTTTGGGCTTGTAGATGCTGGAAAAACCAAGAAAACCTATCATGTTCTTGTAGTCTGGTTCCCTGACCCCACTTAAGATGAAACGAAGCAATTAATACACTTTGGGGAATTGTAAGGTCAGAGAATGTATGTACCCCTTCACAGGTATGTGATCAATTGCAAAGAAAAGTCAGAATAACTAAATATGAAAAATTAAAACAGTTTTTGAAAAAAGCCAGTTTTCTCCAACGCTGGTCGGCTGACCAGCGTTGGAAAAATACAAGTTTTCTTGAAAATGTCAGAACACCAGGAGCCACGATTTTACAGGATGCTTTTGACTGTCATTCCCTAACAATCCAGTAAGATATTTTGTGATAATTTGATCATTTCGTTTTTTGATGTTTGCAAATGTTGTATTTTCCCTTTAATTAAATACAAAACACAATAAGTTGAGCTTTAACTAGCTGTTCATGGGGTCTCTACTTGATGTTGTGGACCTCCACTTCGTCATCGCAAGCTCCTACCATAAACTGCAACAAAGAGTTGACCCTAACTCCCCAGGCATTTTTACTAAGATGCAACCTCAATCCTGCAAAATCCTCCAACTGCTTCCATATGTAAAAATTGCATACGGACTCCAGCGTTTCCCTTGCCCAATCAAATGTGAGGCGGCCCACCTCGCTACTTTCAGTGACCACCTTGCTCAATTTTTGCCAATATCACCACCTCACTGTGAAAATTTGCAATAAAAGGAAATACTAATAAAAAAAAAAAAAATTTTGTGTAATTTATGAGTGTTTAGAACTCACAAGTTGGATGTGTAGATGGATCATCGCACTTTTTCATGAGTGCTGCATTCTTTTCAGTTTGCAGACTTCGTAACTTTTGTTTCAATCATCAATTTGTATTTGTAGGCCTACCACCTCGCTCAGTTCATTAGCCAGGGGAAACACTGACTGACTCAATCCTCCAAAATCCTCCACCACCAATCACTTTCAATGTGTTGAGGCAGAGCCAGTGACATCTTGGAGCAGTACAGAGGAGTTCAGTGTAATCTAGGTCTAAATTAATCACGGCTGAGCATACACAACACAGGGTCCAGCCTAAGACCTTGACACAGTGCATCCTCCAAAATCAGCCAAACATTTTTGCCATATAGCCTCAATTCTGTGAAATCGTCCATTTTGCAAAGAGGATTTCGGAGCATTTGGAAAGGTTAGGGTTAACAGTGTCTTTGTTCATCCCCGTTATTCGGATAAGACTTTTGACTTGACTTATGATTGGCTTGCAACTGATGAAAATGTACAACTCTTCGCTCAATAGATGACAAACAAAACAACACAAGCACAACAGTATACTTGGAATGTTGCGCTGGCTGACACAAATATTACAGCGAACTGAATATACCTTCTTCTGGGCGAGCGATCTCTATAGCGGTCATGGCGGCCTCTGTCTCGGTAATCGTGTTCCCGGTCTCGCTTTCTGTCACGAGAGTCCCTCTCCCTCTCTCTGTCATCAGTCTTGGCTGGGCTTTCTTTTTTGTCTGGGAAAATTACAACGGCAGGTTAAAAAAATAAAAATATTAGCAATTTCCTCAATGTTTAAACATCTGGGATATTTCACCAAGCTTTATGCACATTAGCCCCGACTTCCAACACTGTAGGCATCCTTGCTACAGACCGCCTTGAATTTCTTCAAAACCAGCTCCAGTCTGGAATAGAAACTGCAAAAAATACTTTTCATTTTCAAAGTTGAACAAAGCAATTGACTGGAGCGGGGTTTGAACCGGAAACCTCAAGATTGCCGTTCAGGTGTTCTGCCAATTGAGCTATCTAGCCCAATGGTGGCGGTTCCCCAATGAGTAAAATACTTGTGACATCACTCCCAGATAGTGGGCAAGATCTGAAACAACCTACCTTCTTTCGTCTCAGCTTGAGCACCAGCCTCCCCACTTTCCTCCTTGACTTCCGGTTTGGTCTCCTCGCCACTTTCCTCCTTGACCTCTGGTTTGGCCTCCTCTGCCTCCATCTTGACATCCGCAGTCTCCTGTTTGACATCTGACTCAGCTGCTTCAACTTTCACCTCGGGAGGTGGTTCCTTCTCCTCCACGGGGGGTGGAGCCTCCTCCTTCAACTCCTGCTGCTCAAGTCCTTGCTCTTGCTCCATGGGAGTCTCAGCTTCTGGCTCCACTGGTTGTTCTACTTCTTGTGGCAAGTCTTCCTGAATCTCTGGAGCCTCTTCTGCCAAAGCGGCAGCAGCATCTGCTTCGGTGAGCTCTTCTTGGCCCTCTTGCTCAATGTCCGATTTGCCACCCAACAGTTCGTCCTCATTGGCTTCTTGTGCCATTTCTACCCCATTATCCTCGTACCCGCCTTCCAGCTGCTCGCCCTCTACATCGTCCTCTAGTTCCTCCTCCTCCTCCTCGGGCGCAGGGGAGACATCGGTGGAGGCATCGTCATTCTCTGCAAGGAGGGCTTCCTCCAGTCGTTGGACAAGCACTGCTTTCACCCCCTTCGTATCAAGTCCTCGTAACTGCAGCTCACTTCGGAGCTCAGCAACTTTCAGTTTGGAAGGGGTGACTATTTCACTCATCTTGACTCACTGGCTGATTGAGAACTTGATGTATAATGAGCTTCTGCAAAAGTCCAAGTGAAAAAAGGCCAAGTAAAAAAATTACCAAATTTCTCATCCCTGCCCGTTTCCTTTTCACCAACCGCCTCCTTTTTAAACGAATTTTAATTCTGTACATTTGCAAATATAGTATCAATATGTAGATAGGCCTATTGTTTTTCTATTTATTTCCAACAAAATTGTAGCTATAATGTAGACAGGCTCACAACTTCTTTGGACACAATTTTATCGACGATCGTGTAGTGTTGGCCCCTATAAAGTTTCAATCAAATTAGAATCAAGGGTGTGTTTTCTTTACTCGAAAATGACCTTTTCAACCTAAAACAGACTTCTCTCAATATAATGACACCTTTTGTGTAATTTTTGAACAGTTTCTTGGGGTAGAAATTACAATTTTCCTACCAGGTTTACGGTTGGTGCTGTGCAATTCAACACGCCTCGCTATCTTTATTTTCTTGTTGCGTTTTGTCATTTTTACCCCAAATTTCTCTCAAAAATTCATTAACTCTGCCCTTTTTCTATGACATACCTGCATGTTCTTGATGTCGCCAACTCGTTTAGGTCAAATAATTTTTAAGAGGGTTTTGTTATAAAGGAACCGGGCCCGTAGGTAGATACACAATCATCATTTCATTAGCAAGTGTCAAGAAAATGAAAAGACCATCCACTGCAGGCCTTCATTTTTAAGGAGCGCGAGCGCGATCGCGCTCCTTCGCGCTCCTTAACACGGTTTCTGGCGCGCGAATAATAGCGCTCCTGGGTAAATTTGTAAGCTCATTAATTGTCGACTCCAGTTTTTGTCTACATAAAGCCAACAGTAAAATCTTGTCAATCCAAATTTTATATACTTGATTTCTTAACTTGTCATCCCGATGTTTGAACGATTTTGTTGCAAAAAAAATCAACAAAAGTAAGTCGAATACCTTCGTAAAATCCACCCATATTATCATAATCATCGCAAGGATTTTGTAAACATCGCAGTTACTCGAGCCATCCCATACATCACGTACATATGGACACATTAGCCATTTTCTTTTCATCAACGACATGTAGCATGTTCCATTATGATCAAGGGTACTGGCAGGATCGTCATTTAGACGTGCACCGCCATTAAGTGAATAAAATGAAATAATAATTTCGGTTGAGATCAGTTTATAAATATTTATAATGTTAAACTAAATAAATAAACCTCCGATGAAGTGAAAACACAAAACAATTATGAAATGGATGGGCTGTGCAATTGAAACCACCTACTTTTTAATACCAACACCCCTATTTTTCGATAAAATGGACGTGGCCCAAGCACACGTGTTGAGTGTGGTGCCGGGCGATCGCGAAACCGACCCGTCCCCCGATCCCACGCATATACGCGTAGGCCTACATGTACTTGTGCGCGATCTAATACTGTGCAGCCAGACAATTAACAGTGAAATTACACCGTTTTTCTGGAAGTTGTGATGTTCCAAAGGGAGCCAGAGTTTTTGAACGGCATTTTGAATGATCTCAGGTACATCCACAAGAAACTAGCGTTCATTTTTGACAAGTTTGGGTTGGAAATACCTTACGAAAGGTTGAGCTCATTTGTCCCACAACGATAGAGTGCAGAGCGATTTTCCGTGTGTCGACTACCGGGCTATGTGCCGCTAGCGCGGCCGGTCAACTGGCCACCCGTGCACGGTGACATTGTTTGTGCGTAGTACCATTCGACATTTTGTAATGGCGTTTAATACTTGTACATTTCTGTGACCTTACTTTCGATCCTTTTATTTTTTGTGCCCAAAACCAAATATTCATATAATTATTTTCCTTTTCTATTGCGTTTCCCGAACATGCACATTTTAGACGGGCACTGCACTAGTTTTACTAATTTTGAGTAAAATTAATTTCTTTGACAGATGTATGACCGGACTTAAATTAATTGGATTTTTGGGGGGGGGGGGGGGGGGGAGGGGGCTCTATTCATCAATTTGGATATAATTTTAGAACCCCTCAAAAACACGGTTACACCACATCATACATATGCAAATTTAAACAAAAACAGGTTTTTAGTAAAGTTAGTAAACCAAAACAAACTATTTGATAAAAAAAAATCAATAAATAAAAACTGAAATAAACAGTAAATAAAACAAAATATAAAAATAAAATAAAGTGAATATAATAAAAACGAGGTAAAATAGAACAAAAAAGAAACACTAAAGAACCACAAGTCAACTCCAATTTGTTTTTCATTTTTATTTCCAATTCCACATCAGGATGATTCACAAACAAGTAAAACTTAAACCTATTAAATTGACATGAATTAAGCACTCAATTTGTAGTGAACAGTCGCATCTGTTTCTCAGTTCTGATGCAAGTGTGTGTGCATGATATGAAAGGCTTCAGGAAATGATTTGGATTCATTTTTTACTTTGAGCACAAAACATGCAAATCGAGCTCCTCGGACTTTTCTAGGAGAGCAATTTTGGGTGCTCAAATTGAGCTCCTCGGATTTCCCAGGAGAGCGATTAACTGAGCTCCACGAATTTCTAAAAATGAAGGCCTGCACTGTCTTGGAAAATTAACCATCAGGGGGGGGGGGGGGGGCATATTTAAAGCCCACATGAGAAACAACTTTTCTCACTAGTCTCAGCCTAATGCACGTGATTTTGAGGAAGGGCAACCTCTGTGTTCGTAAATTAACTGATTTACTCCTCACTAAACTCTAAAGGTGACTGATTGATTTATTCATACACAAAAAAAAAAAAATCAGTTTCAAAATTCTTTTCAACTTTCAAGGCAGAAACATTTGTAGTACACAGCGCCCTCTATAGACGAAACTGCTTCCAAAATAAAATTTAAGTACTAGGCCAAAAAAAAAAGTCTCCGGTTTCTGGTATGCGCGCGCGTCGCCGTAGCCATGCGCATCGGCAAAATGAAAAAGTTTTTTTTTCAATACAAGATGATTTCTCAAAATCGCCAAACTCACTGGTTTGACTGGAATCCTGCTGCTGCACAATTTTTACGTGTTTTTAGATGGGGTTATGATCGAGAATAAGCTTTATGTGGCCTCTCTGGACTCCCATATATTTGCACTAAGTTTAGTCGGGCACCATTTGCAGTCATTAGCCGACATTTGAAGCCAAAAAAAAAAAAAAAAAACAGGTAAAAAAAAAAAAAGCCGCGTCGCCGCACCACTTTTGGGGCAAGCTCCATTACCAGAAACCGGAGACTTTTTTTTTTGGCCTAAGTAGTCTATTTTTTTAATCAAAGATAAAGCCTAGGCTTAGAATTCAGGAGAAGCCAATGGAAAGTTAATGAGCGAGTTTGTATCATTCATAGCGGACGAGTTTGAACAGGTGAAATTCAGGCGTGTCTGGTCTCGCCGGCCACGCCATGGCGCCAGCGAGACGGCGAACAGACACCGCGCCGCACCGCCAAGCAAAATCGTGAAAACGTTTTGCACTAACGTTGCATCTGGTCAGCATTTTTTCGCATAACTGAACCCTTAACTGAAATCGTGAAATATATATGATAAATCTATTGACATACGAGTACCTATTAAAAATGAGTTATGAAACAAAACTTGTTTTCTAACGAAAATATTTGAAAATACTAGCAACATACCTCTTCACAACACGGACAATTCAGCTCACACACGCCGCATGCGTAATCCGCGTACTTGTACTGCTATTGCCGCTTCTCTTTCGTAGACATGTTCTCATTGGTCAGATTATTTAAAGGCAACTATTTTACCTCTCATAATTTTTCAGTTAAACTTGCAAGAATTATAAAATTATTTAGCTGAAAAATTATGTATTAATAATTTATACCTTTTCGTATTTAATGCTTTCATATATCTTGATAATATAACAGCTATAGTGGGGAAGAATCGACACGCGGTTTGTTCCCCTTGACCAATAGACAGACGTCTAATAAACTATTGTAGTGAAAGAAAGCCTGGTACCCGGTGCCATGATTTCAAAGGCGAAATATTTTGTTTGACACCAACGCTATTTAATCAACGCGCGAAGTGCTAGCCTTCTTTCAAGCGGCAATGTTTATGTTTGTGAATCACACGTACAAAAAATAATGTTGTGTCTTGCTTTCTGACTTCACTTTTTTAGCTTTCTGCTTTGTACATATTTGTTGAGCAAGGAGCACCAAGGAGTGTTGTCCAACTTCTTCACGTGTTCAAAATTGTTGTGTTGGTTGTGAAATCAGTGCCAATCCTGTGTACAAACAAAACAGTAGAAATCCTCTCCAAAATTTAACTGAGTAAAATAGAATTAGAAAAGGTGAACATTTTATTTGTACCTAAACAAATTGGGGGGGGGGGGGAGGGGGGCACTTACCAGTCAGAGTGTTACTCTAGCCCAATCATGCCTAGAAGTATATCTGGTAAACATTTTCAGACTTGTCTGCAGGTTGAGTCTGAGAGAAAGTATGATCAAACCGGGAATGCCTGCTTTAACATTGCAGTTAATTGCCATGGCAATGGCATGCCCTAGGTGGTGGGGGGGGGGGGGGGGTGGGAGTAACATATCATTATCAACGAATGAGGTCCAGCCCCTCCTCCTGTGAAAGCAACGTTCTGCAAGTAATCAGGTACCGGTACTTCCTCTGCTAATCATCAGTCTCCTGATGACTGGCAGAGCATACCGTCTGAAGCGTTGAGTTTCCCCAGTTCTTTCCAGAATTACCATATACATGTAAACTCAAAAAATGTGTGTCATGAACTCGTGATCGAGCAGAATAAGACTGCCTATTGAGAGCACCAGGCTCAAGCTCTGGTTTTTCAGATCAGTAGAGACTAGAGTGTGGCTTCAAGTCTCGGTCTCAACACTTGTGTCCTTAAAGGCTAAGCAAGACACTTGACCATTATTGCTTCATCCTTGGGATTGGACACAAAGCCGTACGAGGTCCCGTAGAACCCAGTAACACGTATCGCTAAGATAAGAGAAGAGGTTTGCCCCTGGCAGTGCTTTTATCTTCAACCATTTGAAGGCAGTACTTGCAAGGAAGAAGAAGACCAGAATGCTTAATCTTGCAACCTGCATCTTCATCTATAAAAAGTTGTTTGTAATTGTAAACTTCTCTGCCCATCATCAGTTTCCTGATGACTGGCAGAGCATACTTTCCAAAATTTTGTGTTTCGGGTTCTTTTCACAACCTCATAAATTAACTCACAAAAGAGATTTGCTACATAGTGCAACCGCAAACTTAGTCTAATATTGCTATCTTCTAAATGCAATCCCTCAAATCTGAAATGACTTGTTTTCTTATCGATTAAAATTATGTCATTTTTTCCTACCCAGGAGAAGATGTCACTCTTCAGTGGCATGAAGTTGGCTAGCTCTAGCCCTGACAAGCATCCCACAGACAGTGCTCCTCGAACGACGGAACCAAAGATCTACAAAAGCCCTTCAACTGAAACAGAGAAGAGTACCAGTAATTCACAAGAAACCAGGGATTCCAGTCAATTCTCTTTTATACTGGACACAGCGAATGGAAAACGGCCAACAAGTACTGCTCTTGAAACAGAACATACATGTACTGGAGAGTCAAGTAGTAAAGTGGACCGACAATTGTGTAAAGACCGTTCACCAAAGTCACAGCCACCCGAATCAGCCATAGATGACCTAAACTTCGACCTCGACCCCATAAAGGTCATTAGGGATGCCCACACGCAGGGCCAAGAACATCGCCCCGCAGGTTTCGACCTACGGGATGTGGATTTCAGTGCGCCATCAGAGCAAGAAAATCAAGAAGACGAACATTCAGCGTTGGATGCGAAATCAACAAGCAGTTTTAGTTTTATTACAAAAGAATCCTTGGTGAGCACCGAAGAGAGTTGTGATGTAGAAGAAGACAGTCAAGCTGCAACTGGCAATGAGTCGGTTGAGGAGGTTTCGGAGGATTCGCAAACTCCAGGGAGAAGGAAATTGGAAATTGGGAAGATCACAAGAAGAGACGATGGAGAAACGGGCTCACTGGATCGACGGAGAGTTTATATGGAAGAACATGTGAAGCAGCTGCTTATCATTAAGTAAATACAAATGTTGTCAGGGAAAGATTTTAAATGTGGCACGGAAAGATTTCACCTTCAAACCCCTAACCCCCTATATACCCCCTCCCACCCCCACCCCCCTCCACCCCATTCTCCCCATCAGCAAAAACATCCCTCATCAGTTCAATGTCACATCAGTTTTAATTATGGTCAAATTTGTTTATTCTTCTTGCCACCAAAACTTTGGAAGGAATAACCAAGAATTATAATCAATACATCGCATTCTAGACAAGTCAGGACAAGTCAGCACAATAGGCCTAAGAGTAAGACCTATATGACGTCATGCTTTGTTTACATGTGTGTTTTCCTAAGTGGGACGCATCTCATCTGGCTCTCATAGGGAAGCACACACGCATGAGGTCATTAGGTCTCGGGACTGTTAAATCACATTTTATCTAGTCTTGCAACAAGTAACTAGAGGAGTTAATTTAGCGGGAAGCTGACTCTAGCTAGGAACTGGCACAGTTATTGCAGCAAGGAGCTGACAAACTTACTTTTCAGCTAGGAACTGGCTGCATTATTGCCCGAAGGTACTGTCAAGTTAGTTCCAGCAATTACATGTAGCTAGGTCCTGGCAGAGTTATTTCAGCAGGGAGCAGACAAGTGCTTTCTAGATAGTAACTGTCAAAGTTATCGCACCAGGTGGCAGTCAGGTTTTTCCAGCTAGCAGCTGGTGTAGTTAGTTTGATAGAACCTTCAAGATATTTCTAGCTAGGAACTGGTGCACTTATTGCAGCAGGGAGACAAACTTACTTTTCAGCTAGGAACTAGGGGCATTATTGCCCAAAGGTACTGTCAAGTTAGTTCCAGCAGGGACCTGGCAGTGTTATTTCAGCAGGGAGCAGACGAGTACTTTATTTCCAGATAGTAATTGTCAACATTATCGCACCAGGTGGCAGTCAGGTTTTTCCAGCTAGCAGCTGGCGTAGTTAGCTTTATAGAACCTTAAAGGTATTTCTAGCTAGGAACTGGCACGGTTATTGCAGCAGGGAGCTGACAAATTTACTTTTCAGCTAGGAACTTGCGGCATTATTGCCCGAAGTTACTGTCAAGTTTGTTCCAGCAATTAGTTAGGACCTGGCAGAGTTATTTCAGCAGGGAGCAGACGAGTACTTTATTTCCAGATAGTAACTGTCAACGTTATCGCACCAGGTGGCAGTCAGGTTTTTCCAGCTAGCAGCTGGCGTAGGTAGTTTTATAGAACCTTCAAGGTATTTCTAGCTAGGAACTGGTAGAGGTATTTTGGCAGGGAGCCGACGAGTGTTTTCAGCTAGAGTCCTTTTTTGCTAACTGGCAAAGTTATTTCGGCATGACAATGACTGCATAACACTGACTGAGTTTTGATACTTCAGGAAATCTACTTGTGACGTAGCAGACCGGGTTGTGCAACTTGCCAAGGACTGTGTGCTATCAGGATTCTCTCTACTGGAGAAGCAGCATCAGCTGCAGGCATTGCAGCAGCAACAACAGCAGGCTGTCAACGAAGAAGACTATGAAAAAGGTAGTTCAATGGCATACATTTCTATTTCACTGCAAACATCATCAGAATACCCGCCAAAGCGACCAACCCTATCCTGCCGAACCGACCTACCCGGGTATTTTTCATACCAGATTCTAAAGCTCAGGATATAAAGTAGAGATTTAGTGAGATTTTGTTTTCTAATTTGTGGGTCATTCTATAAATTTAGGGTTGTGACACTTTTCCTGTCCATGTTAACTTGGTACTTTGTAATTTTCTAATATTATTAATGACTTCAAATTATATTTTATTTTTTAGGTAGGTACATGTAGTTTGCTATTTTAATCACTCTTGGAGGATGACTGCATTAAGGAGTGCATCATTATTATTGAATCATGGATATCAGATGTAACAGGGACGGGGAAAAAAGTGGACCCCAAATTTATAGAATGTATGACCCACATGTATGATTTAGGCATAAAAACTGAGAAATTGGTGCATGATGGAAAAGGGCCTAAAAAGTTTCTGCTATTATTGTATTTCTTTCCAAATCACGCCATTTCTCACGCTCACAGCATTACTTTATCATACACTTAAAGGGAATATACATCATTGGCTTTTGCTGTAATTTTCAGAAATGAACTATTTGAGAGGTTAGTATAATAGATCAAATATTGTTACACTGACATTTTTGAAGTTCTGTGTTCTAAAAGGTTGGAAAAACCCCCAAAAAACCCCAAAAATGTTCAAGTAGTCTGGTTCCCTGACTCCACAAATGATAAAATGGATCAATTTATAGATGATGGAAAATTGTAAGGCAAGGGAACCAGTCTAGCTGGCCTGCACCCGTTCATGAACATGTAACCAATAGCAAACAAAATTTGGACTGAAAACATTGTAAATTTGGAGCAGAAGTTGAAAAAAAGTTAGGTTTTTCCAACGCTGGTCGGCCGACCACCGTTGGAAATGTTTACAAAAACACTATTTTCTTGAAAATGACTTCACGCCAGGTGCCATAATTTTACAAGATGCTTGAGACTGTCATTTACCAACATCCTAGTAAGGTATTTCGTAAAAACTTGGTAGTTTTATTTTTCGATGTTTGCAAATGTTGTATATTCCCTTTAACCATTCAATTACATGACTCTTGTTCAGCTGAAGAGCTCCACCTCCAGTGTCAAACCATGGAAGATGACATCGGGCAATCTGGCAGCCTGCTACCACGTGACCACCCAGCCCTACGCAATCTCCTCACAGACCTCCAGACCCTGCATGAGCAAGAAAAGGCCGCACGGCAGAGCATGACAAAGAAGTACCGGACGCTGATCTCGGAGCAGGAGGAAGCCGTGGCCGACGCTAGAGGGCGCCATGCGCAGTGGGAGAGCGACCGTTTGCGCAAGGTCCAGGAAGAGAGGAACAAGCTGGACAGAGACCTGGGGTGAGTTTGTCAAAGGGGGAGATCGAGTTTTTAGATTCAAGTTTCCAGTGGGTCTTTGGTTTAATACACACTTTGGGGATTTTAACAAAAAATTTAATCAAAAGGCAGACATGACATCGCAAATTTGCGTGTTTTCCCTATCTGCACAAAGTGTGAACCAATATCTTATGGGGTTACATTTCACTTTTCAGGCATTTACATCTGGACAAAGAGCACTTGAGCAAGCGGGACATTAGCCTAGCAGACCAGATTGCTGAAGGGACGGCTCCTTTACGCCAGTCCAGGGATTCGCTGATAGATGACAGGGCAAAAGTGCAGGTACGTGGACAGAAAAAGCAACTCTTCTTTAGAAATTTACTCATTATAGACTAATCAGCGAAAACATTGCAAGAAATTTTTGAGATGGAATCACATTTGCGCGCATGCTGCACACTTTCTTAAAAACAGGGCATAAACACATTTTTGTAACCGTATTGGTTGAAGGAGTCGCCACCTCAGAAATTGGTTGTTGCCGAAATAGTCCAGACACCCCTACTGACCATTTCCAACATCCCAAACTTAAAACCAGCCAAACAAAACAATTTGCCTTGTCTTCAAAGTTTACATTTCTTTATCTTGATAAGCAATGTAAAAAGCTTATGTTTTCTAATGCTTGCCTTGCATCATTTATTTACCAAGAGTTTTATGGAAGCCTATGGAAGCAGGAATACATGTTTGCCTCTGTGGGAATCGAACCTGGGTCACTGAATTGGAAGGCAAAGGAAACAACAACACTGTTCCTTAATGACTACGCTTCACACTTTGATCACTCCAGGATGAAATTCAGATCTTAGAGGCCAAGTTATCCGCCCTGCGTCTCCAGGAGAACGTCATCTCCGAAGCGATCCTGAAGAAAGACCGCGAGATCGCAACGGTTACAGCAGACTTTGAGGACGAGAGATCAGCATTAGAGAGAGAGAAAGGGGTACTGGAGGGGGCGGAGCTTGATCTGAAAAGGAGGGGAGAGGAGTTGAAGGAGGAGGAACAGAGGTTGGCTGATGGGATGGAGGAAGTGAAGATGACGGAAGAACGGTGAGAATTTCACAAGAAGATGTTATACAAATATTGAGTGGCTCAGCGTTGAATGGGAGGAATATTATCGCAAGGTAAAATCTGGACTTTTTCATTTCACGACGCGAAGCCGAGTGAACTGGAAAAGTCCAGATTTAACCGAGCGATAATATATCCCTCCCATTTCACAATTTACAGGCACTCAATATATGTTTTCAATACAAAATTGTTGGAAAATGTATTTCTCCAGGCTTCCAAACCACCCCTTCACGAAAATGTTTGAACCCAGCTCTGTAGCTCTGTCTCTTTGGAACAATACGCGCTACGCGCAACGCTGATCGCACACACCAGCATGCATTTGCACACAAATATCGCGTCATGGAACAAGAATGATCCTAACTGTTCAATAGTATTTCCCATCCCCCATGGGCAAATGGGACTTTTTGAGCCCCGGCGTGAATGGGAGCAATAATGAATGTCACGTGATGTGAGTTCCACCAATCAAATGACAAGGATATGTATGTTGGTTATATAAATTGGAATATTGCACTGATAGGGATTAGTTACAATTGTGCATAGATTTTTTTTGTCAATTGTTATCACTCACATAGCTCCAGAAAAGTTAGAATGCTAGGACCTACCTGTATGGATCTGAGATAGAAACCAGGGGAGTTTAAGCAATGAAGTTTGTTGATGGCTAAATTGTTTCTTATTTGTTCACTTGTTAGTGAAAGCAGACTTCTAACAGACTTGCAGGAGGATCTTGCCAAAGAGGAAGATGCAATTGACAACCTCAAGGACAAGAACTGTTGTGCTCTCCCTAAGATGTGGCAAGACGAAAAGTCAGCAACACTCTCCAAGACTAGAGAAAGTTTTCTGAAGTAAGTTTTGTTTGAAACTGTGTTTTCAGTTGTCACCTCTCTCATCTTTGTGTACATATAAACCAGAAAATCAATCTGTTAATTCTGTTTACAAAAACTCATAACAATGAATCAAAAGTACAAGTTGATTCCAAACTCCCGAGTTTGGCCCATTGGTGATATGACTTCATATTTTTTGTTTCTTTGGGAGGAAACATGTTTAGCTTGAATTTCCTTTTGTTTCATATATTTTGCTTTGAAAATATAAAAGAGGTCAGCAGAAGAAAAGCTAGATCAAGATACCCGATCAAAATAAATTGTAACACTAGGATATGCGAGGATAGATACAAGTGTTAAGAAAGATGACCTTTCCACGAAAGTTAACTTTTCGTGGGGAATTTTGATTCTTGAAATTCATGGTGTTTTTTTCTACCATTGTGCATGATATCAACGCTGAACTTTCCACCTAGCAGGCAGGACATTTTAAGTTGTATTCTCTCCTTCCATGAGTTCAGCATATCCAAGTTTCAGCCAAACTTGATGAGGTCCAAAGATAGTTAAATGTAATATTCTGCATACTGACTAAAACTATGAAGGAGTCTATCATGTAGCCGTCCATTGTAAAAAAAAAAGTAATGATGCCGAACCTGTGTTAACAAGAACGGAGAGCCCATCTCTCTTTCATTAGCGATTGGGCCAGACTCATATGCTGCTGTGGGGGAATCGCCACACCTCCTCCACAGCGAGTCTGTTACCTTCCCAGCATTGAATAATGCTGGTACCCATTTAATACTTGGGTTGAGAGGACTAGTAATAGAGGTAAAGCACCTTACTCAAGGGCACAACACGCATGGCCACGGCGGGGCTCAAACCCACAATCTTACGATCATGCATGAATCCTGTGCTCTACTGCTAGACCACACGTGCCTACTCGTGTCCATTGTAAAGTAATCTCAAAAACTATTTTTTTATCATAAATTTTTTCAATTGACAGGAAAAAGGAGGCAGTTAAACTGAGGGTGCAAGAAGTTCGAAAGGCAACCTCTAGCTTACTCCAGAGCCAAACCAGAGTGGTATCCTTGAGAAAGAGAGTCAGTGATACCGAGGGTCACATAGCCTCACTGAATGAGAGCAAGCAACTGGCTGTGTCAGGTGGGTTGAGATGGCATTCACTGGCCATGTACAAAACAGAAATATGTTAGTAAGAGTCGGACCAATAACTTTAAGCTCCAGCAGAAAACATACAAAGTCAGCTTTTGGTGGAAACCCAGTGAACAGGTGAATGGTTAAACGGCACCGTGAAATTGGGCCGAGCTCCCTTTGGCAGCTCTGCAAGGGTGTCAATCGCTTCTGAAAAGTGGGGGGGGGGGCATACCTTGATCAGCACTAATGCGAGTGTGAAGTGCGGAGCCGTAACGGCGTGGGGTTCGGGGCCTGCTCAAGGGCCCTGAAAAATGTTGGATTCTAGATGCTCTGTGGTGTGATCTGAGGTAATTTTTTTTACCACTAAAACAAATAGTTTTTAAATAAAATATCATCTTTGAAACATCGTTTTCGAGTTTAGAGACTTTATTTTCTGAGCTAAAGAATCATTATAGTAGACTATAGTTTTTATTCAGGGAAGAAAAAGTGGGGGGACAAACGATATGATATCCCCCTACTTGTCCCTCCAGTCCCCCACCGATTGATGCCAATGGCAGCCTGCCTCTTTCTCTGTAATTCATAAAAGTATTTTGCGTATCTTCTTGAGTCTTCTTTTCCATCGGTCTTCCTTTCCAGGGAGGAATTTTGCAGAGGCCAAGAAGCTGACTGAGGAAATCAAGAGACTGACGGCAGAGGGGCAGTGCATCCAGGTAGAGATGGAGGCACTGAGCAAGAGCAACGATGAGAGAAGCGAGACAGTCAAGACGATGATGGAGGATGCGGAGAGGTTACAGGAGGAGGTGAAGGAGGAAGAGAGACAGGCAGGTCAGTAAGGGAGGCTCCCTGCCAAGTCTTCAGCCCACATTTTTTTCTCATCAACTGCCCTGAACCTTCCCTGATTCCTGACAAATTGTAAAAGCTGTTACCAGTGTTGTTAACAAGTCCATCACAAGTCGGTCACAAGTCCTTTCTCAAGTAACATTGGATGAACAAAAACAAAGAAGTGCCTTTGTCATAGTTCATTTGAATAGCTTCTGACTTGACCCCTCTCATAGACAGCAATCTTTGTAGGAACATTACAACTGCGTATTCAACGCCATCATGTGCGTGTACAAGCAGTGTGCAAAATGTTCTAAACACTTGCGGATGTTGCTGGAAATTCCTTCGAAATGCCCCACAGCCGATGCGCGTCACAAAAACTTGACTCCTAAAATGTCAATACACGTGGCAATCTGTAGGTAGTGCTGTAATTTGAGAGAGATCTATTGGGACTGGAGGACTTGTGATGGACTTGTGAGGACTGGGACCTTGTGAATTTGTGACTCGCTTGTTACGGACTCGGCTGCATTTGTGTTCCTAGCTAATTTGCTGAGGGAGCTAATTTACCTTGAATCCTCTTGAATCAAGCACCGTGCAGGAATGCAACAGCTACAATTGGCTCGCTCTCTGCTCTTCAGTTTTCAAAGATCATCATGATCAAGCCCCAAGTATTAAAAGTAATAGTGGCTGGCCTCGTCCTTCCTCAATCATGCAAAATCCTCCAACACCTCAAAAACATCGAGAAGGGTAACGGTTAAAAGAAATCAATGTTGTTTTGTTTACCTCTGCTTATTAGCGTTCGTTTTTATTTGTCTCATTTTGTCAGAGTTAACAGTTAAAGATGAACTCCTGGAGCACATTGCAGACTTGAGAGAACAGCTTCAGAGCGTTTCCCAGAGCCCCTTGGCTCAGGCACTACAAAAAGCCGAGCTGGTGTCAAGCTCCTTGCAGGTAAAACTGCTATGCCTGAGACATCAACAGCCATTCCCAGCCGAACTTGAAGACCTGGCAGAGGGTTTTCCGGTGGAAGAAACCGAGAAGCTTTCAGAGTTGACACAGGAAGAGAGCAAGGTTGGCGAGGAAAGATTGAGCGGCACGTCGGAGAAGACATCGGAGCTGGAATTGGAGAGGCTTGAGGGTCAGTTAAAAGAAGCAGTTGAAAAGGAGGACTACGACAATGCTGATATCCTTTTGGTTTGAAAATTAAAAGCAATTACATGTAATAATTGTTAAAGTTGAAAAATGAAATTGACTGAAGCGACCTCCAGATTACCGTTCCGGTGCTGTACCAACTGAGCTATCCAGCCCTATGTTGGCGATTCCCCATTGTGTCAATGTCTTTGTTCAAGGAGCGCTAGTCAGAAGCCATAAACCTGTATATGGGTCATACCACTGGGTTGGGAAGCAGTGCATGTAACATCCATATATTTGGTTATATTATTAAAAGTATCAATGCATTCTAACCAATTGCTCAGCATAATATTTGTCTTAAGGTGTTTCAATACTTGAGAAAGTTGGAAATCATTTGAAAGTATTTTGACAAAAATATGAGCAAAAGTGTATTAATTCGGACGTAACATTGACACCGTGTCAATGTTACATCCAAATATTATTTTTTTGCCATTTTTTACACGTATGTAAAATATTACCCAAACTGACATTGCATATTTACAACTGGACACCTAAGGACCAAGAAAAGCTTTTGTTTTGGTATAGTCAAGGTTCAAATATAGCAGAAACAATACCTCAAGTGTGGATGTAACGGTGTAAAACTCACTCAATGGAAGTGTGACATTTGATTTTACACCGTGTAAATGTTACATCCACACAACCAACTCAAAGTGAATTTGAGTAATGTTTGCAGAATTTTTTTTAAAAGGTACAAATGTGATATTTGGACGTAACACTGACACGGTGTCAATGTTACGTCCAAAATGACATTTTTTGCTCATATTTTTGGCAAAATACATTGAAATGATTTCAAACTTTCTGCAGTAGTGAAACACGCAACAACAAATATCATGTAGAGCAAATGCTAGCAAGGCATTCATGTTTTTCTTAATATAGTCATATGTCACACATTGTTCTTCAACCCGGTGGAATGACCCATATGCCATGTAGCCAGGGATCATGCCACAAGACACGATGCTAAAAACGTTAGCAATGCTGCAAACCTGGGAAAGAGGAAACAGGGATCACACAGAGAGGATATAGCTATTTTTTATTACAAACTTTCAACTAAATCTCAAAGGGACTAGTGATTTATTTGTGACTTGTCTTGTCATAGACTTTTCATCGAGCTTTTTCTCAACTTTTCATCGAACTTTTTCTCCAAATAAATAATACGAAACCTTCCTTAACCGCTGTCTTATACAGCTCCTTCAAAGACACATTGACGCCATCCAGCAGCAAAACAAACACCTAGAGAGTGACAGCTGACACGCATGTTCTTAGCTCCGATGCATCATTATTTGGGGTAACTACTAATTGTAGTTAATTATTTGGGATAAGCCGTGTGTACCAATTCCATCAAAATCTACCGGCACCAGTGGTGGACATTTGGTCCTGAAGCATTATATGAAGCAGAATGAGTGATGGATTTTGACAGACATGGTCTTCCACTAAAAACTACCTATAAGTAGGGAGTTAGGATTAATACCTCAAACGACGGATGTTCCTGAGTGTGGTTTTATGATTTTAGAGTTTAATGATTTTTAAAGTTAGCCAAACCTTGGCTTAAGCCCGGTTCATACCCGGCGCGAAAGCGAAAGCGAACGCGAATTTGTGACGTCGTGGCAAGTATTCGCGCTGCGAATTCATAAAAGTGTAACATAATTAAACTCGGGCGAATTTCGCAGCGAATGTTTCATGACGTCAAATTCTCTTCCCTTTCGCATTCGCATGAAGTATGAACCGGGCTTTTAACCCGGTTCGTACTCTGCGCGAAAGCGTAAGCGAACACGAATTTGTGACGTCGTGGCAAGTATTCGCGCTGCGAATTCATAAAAGTTGAACATAATTCAACTCGGGCGAATTTCGCAGCCAATGTTTCATGACGTCAAATTCGCTTCGCATTCGCTTTCGCATGAAGTATGAACCGGGCTTTAGTTTCAGACTTCAGAATGATTACTTAACTTTTCAACCATACTAGAACCAAGGGCGGATCCAGGGGGGGGGGGGGGCCAAAGGGGGCCATGCCCCCCCCCCCAAAAAAATGAAACCAATTTTTTTTTTTTTTATGTGACATCGCAATAAAGGCAGGCAATGAGTACACCACCATCTTTTCCTCAAAAAACATTGGTTTAAGTGGTCAGAAATTGCCTCAGATCGCACCACAGAGCATCTAGATTCCAAAAAAAATATTGGGGCCCTTAAGCAGGCCCCGAACCCCACGCCATAATTTTTTTGACCCACTTTTTGGGGGGACCAAAAATGTTTTTGGCCCCCCAAAAAAATTGTGTTCTGGATCCGCCCTTGACTAGAACTACATGTATACTTGCCAGAAAACGGGTTGCTATTGTATGTACATCTCCTTGTGTTTTTCTTGTGTGATATTGTGTGCTTGCCATTTTATATTTTAGTGCAATATTTCACTTTATAGTGTACATGTACTAGAGAGAAGGACTGTGGAAGTCTTGGTGCTGTTTTATGGCTTTGCAAACCATGTGATTGTAATTTGCGTGTTTACTCTGTGAGTAGAGAATCGCTAGTTAAATTTCATTAATCTGTGAGTGTTTATTTGAAGCACATAATTTGCTGTGTGACAGTGACAGTGAAATATTTTTGGTTATGGTAATTGAAGCCACGAACATTGGGCAAAAGTTTCGGAAGAATCTAAATACTTTTAAGTATTGTGATGGTTGTAGTCAAACTATGTAATAGTTTTCATTCAATTTGTTTTGTTTGTTTTAATAGTATCATTAAGGATGTTGCCTGTTATAAGTTTGTGCTATTTCACAATTAATGCTTTCATGGGATTAGTCAGTGTTGAAATATTACAAAAATCTTGAAGGTGAATTTGGCAACATGTGTTCCCTGCTTTCTTAAAAAAATACAGTGGTCTGGAAAAAAATGTCTTTGGTTGCAAATCTCATACATGTACAAACTAATGTTATTGTAAATTAACAAACAGCTTGCTTTATTAAAAAAAAAAAAAACCTTTTAAAGACAGACCTTTAACACTTGCTTTGAATTATTATGATGCAATAAATGTCAAAGTAGTTATTATCTTTAGATATTATTTTTAGGCTTATTTAAGTGTTTGTGCAATGTCTCATTGGAAAGCTCATAAGTTATCTAAATTTAAAATTGAAGCAATCCAACTGAAAAAAGTATTGAGTTGAGTGCCACCCCCCCCCAAAAAAAAGAAATATGCCACAGCAATATTGCCAATGTCAAAGAAAATATAAATTTGCCTTGCATCATTTAATTAAGCTAATTATTTAATGTTTGATCTCATATCTATATAAATTAACAAATGTGCAAAAATCCTTCTCTCTGTAATTGACACCATATAGAAATAAATAAAACAAGACATAAATATATATGCTGGCTACAAAATGTCATTTTTATTTACGATCCCAACTCAACAGTATTAAACAAACTGTACAAGCATTATAAATATATTGTTACAAAGCTCAAAAACCCTAACGAATATTACTTTGTACATAATTCAATTTTCGAAAAACCAACTTTCAAACCTTGGAATTGATACAAACTGGAATAACACAAACACTTTGTGAACAATTTGTGAAAAATGTAGCGTATGTAGCGTTTCCACCAATATCATTTTCAGTGGGAATTTTTATTTCAACATTTTGTTATCCGAGTACTGTCAGAAGTACATGTGCCTTTGCGTTTCATGGATTGAATTTTTGCCTTGTAAGTTACACCAGGACTTCCGTGATCAATGGAAGTTCCACTCATTCTCAAGAAAACTTTATGCACAACCAAAACAAGTGAACTGTCAACTTCTTGTAACTTGTAAACACAGGTAGGAAAACATCATTTACAACTTTTCCAATTTTTTTTGTCCCTGGCCAACAAATCACGGAAAATTTATAATGGAAATATGTAGTGCTCTGTGTGTTCTTAAGGGTGCAGACCTGCAAATTGACTCCAATAGACCTCAATGGTAATTGCGTGTACTTTCAAAAAATGATTTAGAATACAACTCTCCCAGGTGTTTGAGACACCTATCACATTAAAGCTTATTTAATCATCTCTCACTTTCTGTCAATTTTTTTTTTTGGGGGGGGGGGGAGGGGGTTAACTGATGACTTTTGGGAGAAAATTCCATCCAAAGATGATTACTCCTAAAAGCAGTCCTGAAGCCCATCACCATTTTGGAAATGGACGACTACACTTCATTGCAAAATACCGGTAGAGCCATTGAAGGGCCTATAATTTTTATCAAAATTTCACAGAAATCCTCTGCATGGCTTCCACCCTTCTTTTTTACACATCCTCAAGTTCACGGCCCTCAAAATGCTCTGATTCCTGAGAATTTGAGGGCATGCAAATTGCGATTTGGCTCGCGTCGGCAATTCTGGGCCTATTTACAGATCTGCACCCTTGTACCCTTACTATGAACATTCCTGAATGCTCTCCCCATCACTGTGCAGAATCCCAACTCTATAGAGGGGGCATCCACCCCATACACGGTGAAAGAGGCTGAACTCTGTGTTTCCAAGGTGTGTAGCTAGGTCAACCATGATTACCCCATCACCCACACTGTACATTATATAAAGTACTGTTAATATTGAATACATTAACATAATTTTAATGGCACCTCTCATTTCTATCCTTACAAATAGACCTACTTCCCTGCTCTGAAGTTTTTCAATTACATCAACTCATTTTGTTTTGTTTGAAAAAAAAAAAATCTCCTTGCTATTACAAAATGGTTAAGACAAGTTAGCCTTTTTATACAAAATCCAAGTTTTTGCATCAAAAGGGGCACTTTCTTCATATAGTACACAGGAAAAAATCTCATGTTCAGAAATTTGCTTTCAGATCCGGTATTCCCAATCGCATCAAAACTTCTCAAACTTAAAGGGGAAACCTTTACGTACGTAATCCACCGGCTGGCCTGTGTAGCTCAAGAAAAATACAGTCGTTATAGACTAACGCGGCGAAAGCCATGTTCTGAGGTGGCACTGTACTGGCACCAGGCTTGCGCTAGTTACGCTCAGGTTTAAATGTTTCCACACCTTAGCATGCGCGTACATTACAGCATGGCATATCAATTCACCCATAACTTGTGTTGCTTACACTTACACACTGTACTCTGTAAATTTAGTTAGTGAATACGTAGTGAATTTTTCAAGTCTAAACATTTGCTATTTTGTTTCGATGCCTTTTTTTTTATAGTTGAGTTATGCTGTTAAACACTCCAAAACAAAACCAGAAAATCTAATATCTGCAAAAAAACCTTAGCATGCCTCTACCAATGTATGATCTCAAAAGTTTGTTTATAAGTTTGAAATTAATGTCATGTAAATTTCCCATTTTTTATTTATTTTAAACGCTAACTAGTTAATTTGAATACTGTGTTTACTCTTCACTGACATTATTTAGAAAAAAATATATATTATCAATCAGTGAGGGGCTGAACCCAAAATCCAAATCCACATCTCCAACACACCAAAAGTCCAATTCTAGCTTGTACATATAAATCAAAATAAACACAATTACTGTTTCAAAATCATTACTAATGTTTTTACAATGTATTGTAAATATTAGTGAAAATACAATATCTTGAATGGTTCACCAAATGTTGAATACTTTTGTGAAGTATTTTTACAAAACGGGAAATTCATTTCAGCAAAATCATCAACAAATTCTTTTTTATGAGGCACAGGTTTTTTTTGTTTTCACAAAAAAGGGAAAAATTCATAGGAACATTTTACAAAAAACTGATCAACAGCTGATAGTTAACATAATTCATTCTCATGTACCTCCTTTCACACACAAAAATCTAAAATGTGTGCAATTCCAGGAGACAATTACGTAAAACGAATACCTTATCGTGTTAAATTTTTCATCAAATGTTAAGCAAACTAGGCACTGCCAAACACCATTATCATTGTATTTTTTCCTAAAAAAAAAAAGTTTCAGTAAAACTTTCGAGAAAAACGGAGTTGGAAAAGAGACAAGACATTTCATACAAAACAATTTTCAATTTTAAGAAAAATATTTTATAAAGTGTGAGGCATGCGAGACATCACTAAGTTTTTTTTACTTTGAATGACCCAATTTATCACAGAAAGCAGTACTCCAAATTCATCCAATCGTAATTTACATCACTTAAATATGTATGATACATGTTCAGCCTTCTTTCTCTCCATAAAAACTATTAACATTTTGCTTCTTTACAGTGTTTCAATAATGCTCACAAAATGTGGTTGGTCACTCTCAAACAGATTCATCTGCAACACACACTAAAATGTTCCTGTCCAACTGCTTGCTACTGTTATGACCCAACTAGAATATGGTCCCAACTTCAGTTGGGACCATCCCTACTGAAGTGTTCTAAGTGGAACAGATAAGTTGGGATGGTACCAGCTTAACTTGGGACCATAGTCTAGTTGGGGTGTAACATTAATATGAGCACCTACAATTTGTTGGAACAAAACTGCAGAAACCAACTTGGGCTGCTGAAAGAACATAAACTTGCTTAGCTTAAATTAGTTTTACTCAGCAATAACTGGGCCCAATTTCATAGCGCTGTTAGGCACACACATTTTCTGCTAACAGAGCCTCTGTCTAATTCATGGAGACCGTGAGCAGTAAGCACAGCAGCAGGCACGCTTACCTCAGAGGATTGCTAAAATCAGTGACGAAACAACAGAATTTCAATGCGCGTGTAACCATTAGCACATCCACGCCATGAAGTAGTGCTTAAGGTTACCACAATGTTCTGCTTTACATGTAGTTAACACAACTATTCTGCTTACTGGTAACATGGTTAAGTAGTGCTATGGGATTGAGCCTGGGATTCCGGGGGCCAACATGGTAAATATGGCATGCAATGCATACTGCCTGTTAATTATTGTTAAGCAGCTTCTGTTTTCTGTTAAGCGGCTCAACATAGCCATGATTCTACTGAGCTCCCGATACACATAGACTTGTCCAAGTACTACATTCATCACCATTGTGCCAACATGTAACAGCACTAAACTGCTTAACCGCAAGAAGGATGAGCCATCCAACAAAAGAGGCTAGTCTATGTTTTCCTTTCTAGATCCGTCGAAGCCTGCATTAAAGGATTTAATAGTTGTACAAAGGCAACAGTTTTTATGGCACATATGGCCAGTGGTAAAACAAAAATATGCAGATGGCGAAAGATAGATTTATGAACTGCCCCCCCCCCTCCCCTAAAAAAAGTAAAGGATAAATGATTTTGAACTGAATTTGATACTGATATGATAAGGAACTCCATTTTACAACCCCCCCCCCTAAAAAATAAAATTAAAATAAATGTACGTGTATAGACGTGCACCTGGATAGATGGAAGAACAAAGGTGAAACAAAATAGTTTAGTAAACATGATTGGTATGACTGACAAAACCTAAGGAATATTAAAATAAAATCAGCATAAAAAGAAATTAATAGTTACTGATTTTGTTAGTTAAAACATAATAAACCAAGATTAAACACCGAAATAATGAAATTAAAATGAGGTGTACAAAAAGCCCTACATGGCAAGATTAAATTAATTCTATGAAATAAGTATTGAAAATACATGTACATGAAATAAAAAAAAAAAAAAGATTAGATTTTAAATTTGAAACCAAAATGATTAAATAAACAGCTCATACCTTTGCAACTCAAAGTTCAATGGATTTTTTTGACTTCTGTTGGGCTAAAAAAAACCTACATTCTCTGTAATTGTTAAATGTTCCGTAACTGTTTGATGTCTCTGTAGTTTAGTAGCATGAAAAGATGGTTTACGTCCCAAACCATGACCAAATTCTGGTTGAGGGAGGGCGTTGGATTACATGTAAACCCTAACCACCGCCGACCCCCCCCCCCCTTCACATTCACACACACACACCTCCTTTTCAATTCTCCACGCCCCACTTACTAAATGTTACCCTGTTTGAGTTGGTGTCTACACACCAATAGGCTAGTTCATACTCGGCGCGAAGGCCAACGGGAATGCTAATTTGTGACGACAGAGCAAGTATTTGCGCTGCGAATTCACAAAAGTTGAGCTCATTTCAACTCTGGCAAATTTCGCTGCGAATGTTTCGGGACGTCATATTCCATTCGCATTCTCGCAAAGTATGAACAGGCATTTAGATTTAAAGACTCCATTACAATGTACATTAAAGATTACACTTAACCAGACAATCAGTAATAAAAATGTGCACAATGGAAGAACGTGGACAGACAGTGATTCGAGTACGTGTACATGCTCTGGTATTTACAAAATGCCCCTGAATCATAATGTACAGATCAAATGCAATCTTTTTGCTGTTTCTAGAGAGGGCCAGCCTACTGACTCACTGACTCCCTCATTGAAAGTGCCACTGGGCAGTGCTCTCGTATAGGATTACCCCATAGCATCAATGGGTTAATCCAACCCATTATGTACACAAATGCATGAAAAGACTTCAAGCAAGTAGCCATTCTGAATCAATTACATAGAATTGTGTGCAGTCTGGGACCACTTTTACTAGGATTACCTTGTTTTGTTTCAAGAAAATTTGACAGAGCCAGGACCTGAACCCAAGACATATTTTTTATCAAAGCACAAATCATTGGTTACCAGCCAAAATGTAGTCTTATGTTGACTACATTGTATTTGTGACAGGGGACCAGCAGATTTTTGCTGATTAAGCCTGGCTTCAATATTGAGGTAAGAAACGCAGAGAGCAACGCAAACCAGACCCAAACTATAACGCAGACAAATGGAAAGATTTCATGTGATAATGTCATCGTCAACCCAGACACAAGCAAATTATCTCGCAGACGCTGGTGCAACTTTGCCGCCAGTTCTGCGTACCGTCTGCGCAGTCTGCATCAGCTTAACGTAGATAAGCTAGGCTTTACATAACTTTGTCAAGAAATAATCTGTACTTAGCAGCTGTATGGCACCGTACCTATGGGTTCCGTGCACAAGTTAGCACCCCCTCAACGGTTAGAGAGAGAGAGAGTGGGGGGAGACCACTGGGAGGGACACTCCAACGCATTCTCGACAGTGTCTGGTGCTCGCGTGAAGACGTCACTGTTTTGTGCGCATTTGGTATAAACATAATCGTGCGTACTTCGCGCCACATGCGCGCAAACCAGTATGCGCATGCAAACCTGTTTGCGCACAAAGTCTATGTCTCTTTGAAGAATTAGTAAACCCTCTTGATTTTCAGTAACTGAAATTAAACATATATGCCTACCTTTACATAAATACCAGAAATTAAAACTTGCTATGCCATTACAAATTGTTTAGGAAAACAACTAAAAAATAATTTTGGTACAGTGCTATTTTATCCGTCTCTTACATAAAATTGAGTATACTGATTATTTAATTAATACACCGCGAGAAATTATATAAACAAAAAAATCTGTACAGAATATTTTGTGCTTAAAGGTAGGAATTCACAGAGGATAGGCGAACCTGGAACGAGTGCACTAAATGGAATGGGAAGTACAAATGGCAGCAAAATATACAGAATTTAGTGAAGTGCACGAAGTGAACTGGAATACAAACATGGAATAAAATAGCTAGGATAGCTCAACAACAAACAAATGAAAACAAAAACACTTGTTGTGAGACTAGAATGCTTTGTTGACAACCATTTCAAAATTTGTTTTATCGCAAAATATTTGTCACTTTTTCAATTTCGGTGGATATTCTGAAAAGTTTGGCACGTCCGCACTTCAAAAATCATCGTGAAAAACTACTGCTGCTAAACGCAGTGAATGCACTTTAAAGCCTTTAAATTCACCCAGCATTTTACGCACCAACAAAACGCAGCCCCTTTTGTAGCTTAGCGTATTTCAAAAACTGGCTTTTCTGTTGCTGTCCTTAAAGGTATTCACTACTGAAAAATATACGTTTTTGTTTTTCTTCCAAAGCAGAAACAACTCCTTGCATATTTTTGTTATGTAAAATTAGTTTTCTTGAACATTTTTTTTTTTTGGTTACAGCTTTTTAAAAAGTGACACTAGAATACAAATTCTACACAACATCCCACAAAACCTAACTGGAAAATATTTTTTTTTACACAAGTACTGTACATGAGTGTTATTTTTGTATTTACAAACGAGGCGCACAAGTGAAGGATTTAGTTTTTTTCCTACTTGTGCCTGAGTTGTCTCATGGGTACCAGGAGGGAGGAATCCGGTCCGGCCGTCCGTAAGAAGGGATGCTGGAGCAGCTCGAAGGCCGAGGCGCGCTGGGAGGGATCCCTCACTAGCATGCGCTCCAGGAAGCCCTGCAAACGGGGCGAGGCCTTGGAGAAAAAAACACAAAGAAAAGTTACGATGCTTCTGTGTTTTTCATACTAATGAAATTATAGTGTGTCAGTTTTAAGTCAAATTAATACTAGTCTTCTGCACTTCACAACCCTACAAGTTTTTAGCAAAACCACTTTTGCCCATAGAGTTAGCACCCACACTTCAAATTCCTTTGTGGTAATCTTGGTTAACACTTCAAAACCCTCCATAGTTCCTTTGTGTGGTTAAGCTCAGGGCAAGCAGGCAGATTCAGTCACGCTTCACTGCTCTCCACAGTGCTATTTTTGTGTGTGCAGTGACTGTCTGTGTGACACAGTTACTTGAACACTTCACATCCCTTCACATGAAACTGACCTGCTGGGTTTTAAAAGGGTTTTCTACATTGCTCTGAATAGCAACTTCCTAGTAGGAGGGTTAATGTTTCAGTGCCATGTAATAGGACTATATACACTTCTGTCCTATATCGATCATTTCTATTACTTAGTTTAAATCATGAGTTTAAGAACATGTCAACTTTTTTTGTACGAAACTTCGCAGTTTTATCAAGTGGGTTTTAAAGAGAAACAGGAAACCTGCAGTCAAAAAGAATGTACACATTATAAAGCAGGGTGTCTTAAAAGAAATCATATGGGCAACTCCAGCCTTATAAAAGCAAGTGTAGTGTCCGTAACAGTGACATGATATCTAGAGAAATGATCCCAAGCTCCTAGTCTGTAATCTCCTTGGCCATTACTAGATGATGGATGTATCAGATTTGATAACGACATTTTCAGGTTTATTCACTGAGCTCTTAACAACTCTCTCACAGACATTACATAACGCTGGAATCGCCGATGTGCAATTAGAAATAGAGAAGTAGGAACATCCCAATCTTTTATGGCACTTGTACTCTCAATCTTGAATTGAAATGTCTGAAAAATTCAGATATATCATGTGTCACATAGAAATTTGCTTGATTATAAAGGCTTACCTTGTGTGGGTTCTTGAGTTTAGGAGGCGGCATGTCCCGGATACGTCTCATGGCTTGCAGTGGTGGCTCGTTGAAGAAGGGTGGTTCCCCATCCACCATCTCCATAACCATGATGCCCAGAGACCAGATATCAACCTGCAATGTCCAACAAACAGACATATGCAATCAGTTCTCACGCAAAGAAAGCAAAAATACACATGACAAAATCAGATCTCAACCTCGATGTCTCCCACTTAAATAAAGAGTGTGGGTATAGCAAGCCCAGTGTTGTCTTTTTGAAACCTGATGCAAAGCCAACTCATTTAACAGTAATAAACACCATTTGCAAAAAAAAAGTATCTTGACGATTCAAGAAACAACAATACCATACATCTGAAACTGGTTATCAAAATACTAAACCGTCAAAATATTAGCTCAGTAGATATACTTTTTGTGAAAACTGAGAAAAAAAACATCTTCATTTTCCTCGACGCAAAGCAAGGTTTCCGTTGCAAGCTCTCACTTCCAAAGTGTTCATTAATACATTATTGACTTGCACTCTCTTGGGGTATGATCTCCAGTTTGTCACTTGGGGAAAAAAATACTGATTCACAGATATGTGACCAAAATTTGGTCAATTTGGAGCAGTATTTAAAAAAAAAAAGCCTGTTGGAGGGCGAGAGAAAAGTGTGTTTACCTCTGGTCCATAAGGTAACCTTGAGATGACCTCCGGTGCCATCCAGTACGGGGTGCCTACTAACGACTTCCTCCTAGGCATGTCTGATGAGACTTGGGCACAGAAACCAAAATCAGACAGTTTGACCTGTGAAAGACAGAGGTACAAGTTGCAATTGAGGGAATCTTGGAATTGACTGAGGTAACACTGATATAACACAGCCAATTGTTTTTAGCATACTATCTTTGTCTTTTTCCGCCCTGAACAGCTTTTTGTTCCTCCTTTCCTCGTGGCATTTCATTTAGTCTCATTATTATGTTATGTCACTGACCCTGTTGTATGTTTGTTCGTTAGTCCATCTTCGGCTATTGTTTGTGTTTGTTTGCACTTGTCCACTGGTTTTTTGGTCTTTAACCAGTTCGCGCAGAATGACATGTATACCCGCAAAGGTTTTGCGGTTTTCAGAACGGATGACGGATAAACACGCAGGGAGCGAGGTCGAAATATCTGTCAGTGACCCGCTCGCAGCGAGCGAGGCCGGAAATAAGAGTGTGCTGCCCGAGGGTGATGGCTTCAACCCGCCTGGCATTGAGGTCGAGTGAAAAGAAATCCCGCGCCTCGTTCCGTCCTTGTCAAAATAATCCCGGCGTGAACTGGTTAAGTGCCATGAAATTATCAGAATTCTTTGTTTTTTGATGGAACTAAAGAAATGTTCCTGAGTTGAGTTGGAATTGAAATTGAAATCATCATGGGTTGTGCAGGATTCAATGATGTTTGCACGACTTTTTTCCTTGAAATATCAACTTTCCAAGACTAGTTGTAAAAGACTCCTTGTAAAATATCATAATCCCATGACTTTTCCATGACTTTCCACCATGGATAGCTTTATATTCCAGGATATTTTCAGGATTGTTTCCACGACTGTAGGAACCCTACAAAGTCAATGAGTATGGTCATAATATGGCAATGGTACCAGAATGTCCTTTTAAAAACACAACTACTTATACATTTTCCTGTTGGCAGGTCCTTAGGCACAGGGTCCATAAACAACCACATTTTCCAACCCACCTTGCCGTCATGCGTTAGCAGGATACTATCGCTCTTGATATCTCTGTGTATGACACCCTGTGAGTGCAGGAAGGCTAGGGCTTTGAGGATCGCCTTGCATATGTAGGCTATCATCTCCTCTTCAAGTCTGCAAACAACAAAAAACAAAAAGGATATAGACCATGTTTGTTTCAGAGTTTCTTTTGAATAATCGCTGGCATATTCAAAAAAAATTATTTAAATTTTTTTTTATCGAGTTTTATAATTCCATGGAATTGACCAGACATTTTTGTGCAAGACTTACTTCTGAGTGTGTGTGACGATATCTGTGAGAGCACCACCTTCCAAGAACTCCATGACCACCCATAGCTCATCCCCAACCAGGTAGCTGTTGTACATCTCCACAATGTTGACATGCTTGTAATCCCGCATGATGACAACCTAGTACAGCCAAATAACATCACAAATTAATTATTTATTCAATTGACCGATCCATTATGACCCCGCCCCACGGTGTTTCAACCAATCAGTGTTGATAAATGTGACCCGCTTTGAAAAAATGAGTCTGATGTCGCATATTTTGATTTCAAGCTTTTGCCATTTTTAGATGGAAACAGTGAAAATTTGATCAAAATTTGGATTTTTTTGTTTTGGTTATATTTTCGTTGTTTGATAGTTTTAGTTCAAATATCTTGCACAGAAATTTAGATATTGTACGAAAAAGACTGACAAAATTAGGATTTTTTTGTGCTTTTCTTGGTTAGTTACAGTGTATTTGTCATTTTTCAAACCCTTTTTTCTCCATTGAGACGTTTCTAGCTTTGCAAAAACTTGACAGAATTAAACAAGCACAATAATGCAACCAAATGTCCTAGAGGGGTCCATGATATATCAAATATTGTCAAATGAAAGCATATTTCATTCCTATTTTATTAATGTTGTTAACTCAAAATGTCAGTTCTGCCACAACAGACTCATTTTTGAAGAGCGGGTCACAAATGTCCAGCATGGGTGCTAAAAAGTGGACAGGCACCAGTGTTCATTTGTACAGGTGTGACATATTGGCAACTGCATGCCCTCAACTTTTTATCAGGAAATATCTCTTAGTTGCCCATTTTGACATCATGAACTTCAACTAGGCATAGTTATGCCAAGGAAAATCTGTTTTCTAAAGTACAACTGTCATACACAGGGGAAGATATGTATATTAACCATTATAAGATGGAATTTTTGCGCCGGGGTGATATAAATCAAATTAGGTTTTGCCCTTCACCGACGTTTTAAACACTGTATACTCAGTGTGTTACCTCCCGAGTGAAAGTTGGAAAAAATCACTCGGGTGGGACTCGAACCCACGACCTCCTGCTTTCTAGTGCAGATGTCTTACCACTCGACCACCGAGCTAACGGGATCGGTTGGCCGGTTCGAATCTGATGTACATAGCAGCGGGTGATTTATATCACCCCGGCGCAAAAATTCCATCTTATAATAGTTTATGCGGTACCCGCTGCTATGTACATCAGATTCGACACCGGCCAACCGATCCCGTTAGCTCGGTGGTCGAGTGGTAAGACATCTGCACTAGAAAGCAGGAGGTCGTGGGTTCGAGTCCCACCCGAGTGATTTTTTCCAACTTTCACTCGGGAGGTAACACACTGAGTATACAGTGTTTAAAACGTCGGTGAAGGGCAAAACCTTATTTGATTTATATCACCCCGGCGCAAAAATTCCATCTTATAATAGTTTATGCGGTACCCGCTGCTATGTACATCAGATTCGAACCGGCCAACCGATCCCGTTAGCTCGGTGGTCGAGTGGTAAGACATCTGCACTAGAAAGCAGGAGGTCGTGGGTTCGAGTCCCACCCGAGTGATTTTTTCCAACTTTCACTCGGGAGGTAACACACTGAGTATACAGTGTTTAAAACGTCGGTGAAGGGCAAAACCTAATTTGATTTATATTAACCATATTAAATAATGCATCACATGTTCCAGTATCCTCAGTTCCCAGCACTTAATGAAAACAAAATTCCTTGATTTTCCCTGATAATTCCCCGAGAAATGTCCCAAAAGTTAATGGGAAATATTTGCTCTTTAACGAGGTTGCTGGCAAGTCAAGAGGTGGTTGGAGCAAAGCAACTAAGATACTGATAATACATGGGCAGCTTGTTGACAAGCAATGGCCTCCCTTATAGCCATCCTTTCTTCACCATATGCAACAGAGACGCACATACGCGTCATGGTCAAAATTCTTTCCCTTCTGGGTCACTGTCAAATTCTCTGAGCGTTCCAAAATTGTCCCCAGATTTTTGGTGTTTCTCGCAAATTCCATGAATTGTCCCAGACTGGTAAAATAGAAACTAATTTTCGAGGTTCTTCACCTGATTTCCAGAATGGCTAGGAACCCTGATCTTCCGAGACTCAGAAAAAAACTTGATATTACTGAGCATATACTGACCTCGTTGAAAAGGAGTTCCCTCCTCTGTTGTTTCCTCAAGTCCATCTTCTTGACGGCCACCTGTCGGCCCGTGCCCCGCTCCGTGGCGATACAGACGATCCCCGTCGAGCCCTCCCCGATCTTGACAAAGTGGTCCAGGTGCTGGCGCGGGTCGCCCTGGCTGACCACCATCTGTAAGGCCGCCCGGAACTGCTCGTGGGAGACGCGTTGTTCACCGGCTGGGGATGGGGTCTGGCCTTGGGGCTGCGGTTGGGGTTGCTGTTGGTGATGCTGTTGCATAGGTTGCTGCTGCTCTGGGTGATGCTGCGGTCCGGGATGCATGCGCTGGTTCATCATCGGATCGTCTGGGTCTGTTTGAATGTGAGGTGGGCCACCCTGCTGGTAAGGTAAAAATCCGCATTTAAGAAAAGTGCAGGACATGAATCAAGACGTACACTCTAACGGTTCAATTTGCAAAGTCCAAATTGTTGTACCCTCAAATGCCTTTACGCAATAATTACACGAAAACCCACATCTTTACAAGGACGCCATGCAAAATGACCCCCCTCGACGGTTACAAAGTTATGTGGTACTCTCAGATGCATTGCTGTTGTACGCCTGGATCTGAGGGACAATGTAAATATTTGACGGTAAGATAGTTCGAAGTAATGGGAAAATGTAAAATGTAAAAATCAACCTACCAGCAATTTAAACAAGGACATTGTTTAATGAACATTGTTGACTCTTTGTCAAAAAAAAGTGAAGAGCAGATTGTGTAAGTACAGAAGAACTGATTGTGTAAGAGCAGATTATGGCCCATTTTTAAAACTGTTTTATTTTTTAACCTTTTCAACAGATTGTTTGGATGCAGGATCAGATGTACATATTATAACGTTTCTAGGACGCTCGCTAGCAAAGGGTTAAAGGTAGAGTGGACCATTTGCATCAATTTAAAAAATAACCGACCAAATTATTGTTAAAAAGCTTACTTGGTTTAAAGACAGTAATGACACTAAACTCCCTGTGAAATTATTCCTTCTGGCATGCTGTCATTTTGAAGAAAACAATAAAAGAAGGTCTTTCCAGAGGATGTGTCAAGTGACTCATTTTTGAAAATTTCTGTTTGTAGTTGGTTTGTACTTTGGTGAATCCGTGCATAGGAACTAGCATTTTCAAGACGCACATGTGCACGCAGTTGCTATTATTCGTCGGTTCAGTTTGTGACATCATGTAGCTACAATCGGCTGAATAAGAATCATGTCCCAAATGCTGATTTCGAGACTGCGCAATTCAAAATATGATTTGGAAACTTTTGAATCAGAAATCAAGATCCAGAATTTTGTGGTGTTTTTTTTTTAAATGTACAGCATTACCAGAGCTAAAACTACACCGGGCTAGTTGTTTAGCACCCGTCTTTAGGTTTTGAGCACTTTTGTTGCTTCAAACACAAAAAAGGCACAAACGACAAACGGTCCAGGTTTGAACATCACAAGCATACCTGTTGGTGGGCATTGTAGCGGTTCTGCGGTTCATTGTGGCCATAGGGAGGGCCGTGGGGCCGGCCGTGGGCAGGCCCTGGGTGACTGTCGGAAGAATGGGAGGAGGCTGGGGACCGATGATGCTGGGGCTCGTTACGGTTCAGATTCATGCGGGAAAAGTCATCCACTGGATAACCCTGTGAATCGTAAAGAGTAGAGCTTATAAAGTTGCATATCTCATGCTCTCCAAAAAATGGATTTTAGTCTCCAAACGAATTTCAATTGATTTTTTTGTTTTAAAGCAAAAACAAAAATTCCAAGTTAAGGTGTCTGCAACCCTCTGTTGGGTAATTCAGGTTTTCATTTTGTGCACAAATGACACATCCATGCGAGAGCCGAATTATTGTTTGGCAGCCAATAATTCAAATTTTGTGAAGAAATACTTCACTAACTAAACGTCGGTGGACTTTTTCTTTCCATTTCATACTCACAAGTGAACAACTTTTATATTGATAGGAAAACAGCAATTAATCTTCATCACAAACAGAACTCAACTCCATTGACATGACAACGTAAGCCAAGTAATGTTGGTCTCAGAGCACACACATTTTTTTTATTACATCGATTCCGAATGGCTATTCACTGGGAGTCTTTTCATGTATCTTGGCTGCTTTCCACTTGTAAACGCGAACAAAGCAAACATTACCAACGATTCCCCAGAGGCTATGAACAAAAAAAAAATCACGATTGTTTGCAGAGTTTGCTGGAGTGGAACACAATGCACAAGACTCACATCAGAAGCTTTCCCTTCTGTGTCATTGTCAAATTCCCTGAGTTTGTCTCGATTGTTGGTGTATTTCTCCAAATCCCCCAAGTTTTCCCTGACTGCAAAAATGGAAACTCATTTTCAACATTTTCCCTGATTTTCAGAGTGGTTTAAAACCCTGAAAATATCAACGTATTAAAACAAATACAACTTTCAGACCTACCCCTACCTGTGGAAGCTGCCTGGGATGTTCGTTGGAAGACTGAGATGGTGGACCATTTCCCATGGGTCTGTTATCCCCACCAGGGCCAGGCTGATGGAAATTCTGCTGCTCACGCGGCGAGTTAGTCCTGCCGTGATGTCCCCCAGGAGGACCCCCAGGGGGCCCACCGGGGTTTGCCCCAGGGTGCCTGGCTGGGTGACCGGGAGGGTATCCGCCAGGCTGGCCACCAGGGGGTCCGTCTCGCTGCGTCATAGGGGGTCCGCCCGGGTGTGCGTTTACCCCAGGGGGAGGCTGTCCCCCTGGGGGTCTGCCCTGGTATCTACCCGGGGGGCCGGGCTGCCCGTGATGCCCAGGGGGTGGGGCCCGTTCAGGTCCACGCGGATCTGGCCTCCTGTCCCGATCCATATGTCTACATGCAAACAAAGCACACAATGAAAAGAGTCAGTATTGGGAAGTTCATACACGTTATTTAAAAAAAAAGTGACTTACTGTTAGATGGAACTCTTAAGACATCTGCTTATGCATACATCCAGTAACATTTACAAGTTCGCATGGAATACAATGTATGTATGTATAACGGTGAAACCTTAAAATTTCCGACTTTTGTAAATATACATGTAGTACAACCCAGTAACAGCACTGCAATGGGATAAAAAAAAAAAGGAAATCCAGTTGTTTCCTGTTCCCAACTATAATAGCTCTGGCATATGTTGTTTATAAATGTGTGGCTTCCCTTGCACACCACACTGAGGGCAGGTTTTTGTTTGTTATTTTATATTCAGTGACAAGTGAAAGTACAGACTGTCCTGCTCATGCACAACACTGCCCTCAGGTGCCACGTCAGATGCAACAGGTCTATAAGATACAGCATACAAACAGTTTCCTAACAATGACAAAAAATCAAGCATATGAAATGCACCTTACACCAATATAGGCACAGCTGCCACCAAATAATTGATTTCTTTGAAACCTTGCAAATAATCAAAATGAAAACTTATCCTGATGAAATTCTAATCAAGTAATGCGAAACTTTATCATTCTGGATCACCTTGGCATCAGATAGCAAATGTGGAACTTGTCTAAGCATCAACATCAGAAAAACCAGGGTGGGGGAAAATGGTTGATGTTCACTTAACCCTAACCACCCCTTCAAAATTTGTTTTGTTGGAATCTGTAGGAGTGACTACTGCACTAGTAAACTGATTTTGCTTTATATGGGGTCAGGCATACCACAATAATCAGAGTCCAACAGTCTGGGACAAGTTCGCGCAAGGACTATAGTTGACCAATGGTTAACTAACGTTTGCCCGAACTCTGTCTAGTCGACGGTGGTTGACTACGCTAGTCGACTATTTGGAACCAGCCTACTGGGGTTGGTTGGTTCGCTGGTAACCAATAGCCGCGCGCATTCATAATGCTAGCAGAGAGCCAGGATCCAGAAGTTTTGCGATGACATTTTGACCAGTGTTTGACTAGAGACGTTCGCACGTTGCTATCAGTGCGCATGCGTAAGGTACGTCACAAATCAACCACTAGTCGACTAATGGTCCTTGTCCGAACTTGGCCCTGGTTGTTGAGTTACCATATGGTGTTGGATTTTGCAAGAGTGAGAAAGGTGCCTAGTACATCACTCAAGGGGGTTAGGGTTAAACGAAGATATGACTATCAAATATGCGTACCTTTGATCGGGATGCCTGCCCCCAATGCCTGGCCCATGTCCGTCTCTTGGGGGCTCCCTCCATTCCCGCTGCTCCAGCTCCTGCCTGCTATTGAAGCTGTTGGACCGGCTGTTGTTGCGGTTCTCCCGCGGGTGACGCTGCATACTGCCATGGTCATTCACCGGTCCCCTGTGCTCGTCTCCCATCCGCGGGTCGTTCGCCGGCCCCCGTGGGTCGTAGTTCCCCCTGCCGCGATCGGCGTGCTCCGAGAGGGGCCGGGGCGGCATGTTCCCCCTGTCCATGGTGCCGCCTCTCTGCCGCGGGTCGTGCGAGTCCATTCTGTCCCTAGGGGGTCGGTCACCGCGGTAGCCAGGATCTCCCCTGGGTCCCGGTTCCCCCCTGGGTGGGGGCTGTCCCCTGGGGCCTTGCTGACCTCGGGGGAAGGTGGAGTAGCCCGGTGGTGGCTGGTCGTAAGGGTGTGCTGGAGCAGCCCAATCGTTTTCGGGAACTGACTCTGGAACCTAGAATAATTGCAAAAGTCAAAATGTACATAACTCAGAAAACTGCCAAAGTACATTTTGTGAGTTCCAATTTAACCACAGTGCATCACTGGAAGAAGTCAATAGTATACAAATAATGAATGTTTGTGAGTGCAATGGTAAGAATAATTTCATGAGGTGAGACTTTTAATAGCCAATTTATTCAGGTTAAAAACTGTTTAAAAGTGCAACAAGTTCATCATATCTATATTAATGCAAACTGTTCGACGGGTTAAGAACAATCATATTCAATTCATCTCGATTTAAAACAGCGCCACCACCAGCAGCAGCGACACCATGCAATGGAAGTTCTATTCACAGTGCAATAGAACTTCCATTGCACTGTGCGCTGCGTGCGACGCGCGCGCCGTGCGTTGGTACGAATAATTCAATGACATGTGATCAACGATCCACCAATCAGATGACTGGGAGTTATTCAGGTGTTGTATAATGCCCAATAAAATCATGCAGACATACACTCTATCAGTAAATACTTCTTAAGACACAACATTTTTTTCTGCGAAAAATAACAACTTTTTATGACAGCACGTCGTAAACCTTTGATTTTGCAATTTAAATCAAAATGTTGGGCATAAGACAAAACCGGATTCAGCAGTACACTGAAGTCATCATTGAAAAACTGATTGGCAATCTTTCAAACTGTATTCAGCTCATTTTGCGGGATGTTGAAGTGACTTGCAGTTACCTGTGGTTCCGTTCTGTCCCTCTGTTGGCGCTGCCTGGCAGCGTTCTGGTTGCGCAGCGAGTTGGACCGGGCCACCGATATTTTACGAGGCTCAAAGCCAAAGCCGTTGGTGGGTCCATCGCCGGTCGGTGAGCTTGGACCACGTACAATTTGCTGTCAAAGGAGAAAGGGGTAAAAATTAAATAAAGAATGTTTGTGTATATGCAGGTCGTTCAATTGTAAACATTAACCCTCCTAGAAGGAAGTCAATATTCAGAGCAATGTGTTAAACCCTTTAAAACCCTACAGGTCAGTTTCAGGTGAAGGGATATGAGGACTGTGTTCGATTACTTCCCCTGTGCTTACTCAGGCAAGCGTGACAGTGTTCGATTTACCTCTCATGTAATTCCTCATGCTTACTCGAGCCTGACCCAAGTAACCGACTCGAAGAGCCAGTTACTTGGGTAAGTGTCCCATAAGGCCATACAATAAACATGGCTGCCAACGTGACGTCCGGCAGGCACCTCAGGCCGTGTCCGAAACGGGCTTCCAGAGCTACGGCTACGTATGTCAGCGAGTCCCGGCGTATTTTCATGGGCGTGGACCTAGACCTAGCTCTTTGGATGCAGCCTGTGTCATGTCAAAGTTCAACTTTCCAGCTCTTACACGAAACTTTACCCGAAACCGTCCGTTTATTTGGCTCTGCGCATGTCTGTCATCACGCGAGGAGCCAGGCGCGAGTAAGCTGGGGGAAGTAATCGAACACACTCGAGGTTTTCTGGTGTGACACAGAAAGTCACTGCACAAAAAAAGCACCGTGGACAATGGTGGAGAGCAGTGAATCGTGACTGTATCTGTCTGCTCGCTCTGACCTTAATCGCACAAAAGGGTCATTGAAGTGTTATCCATACTCCATAGACATGATAGAAGATTATCTCAAAGGAATTTGAAGTGTGGGTGCTAATGCTACGGACAGTGGTTTCACAAAACTTGAAGGGTTGTGAAGTGCAGAAGACCAGGAGGTTTATGTAACCCTTGTCCCTTGTCACTGTACAGTACAATGTATGTTTGCTAGAAACATTCCAAGATCCTCCATTATTGTGCAGGAATCCAATGACACATTCTGTTTACTACATGTATATAACTTTCATTGGGTATCAAGCCTCATGTCATGTAAAAGTGCCAGGGCTCAACCTTACTCCATCCTGCAAACATTTTCAAAACCTCAAGAAGGATTTTGAAAAATCTGGAAAAGGTCAGGCTAAATTTGAATAAACACTCTGTAAGCTACACATGTACTTCTGCATTTCTAAACAAGTGGGCATTTGCTTTTGAACTTAACATTATGAGAGAGATAAATTAATTTCTGATCAGGACACTGAATTACAAAACCTTCTTGTTTTGAATGACAAAACCTTATTGAAAGAAATACTCAAAATATGTTTTGATCAATGCAGGGCTAGGCAGGGGCTGTGTCTGCACAACACTGATAAAGCATGATGAAACTGTTACAAAACAACAAAAAAACGTAGGAGTGTAATTTTATCAAAGAATAGGTGTGTTGGTCTTACTTTCACTTTCACCGTTGCCCAGTTTGTTTTGGTAAGAATGGTATTTGTTTTTTCTCTATCTGACCTATGTCAAGCCAAACCTGACAGGGGGAGGGAAGCTTAATTCTGGTCATGGACTTTCTGAAGTGAAAGGAAAACCATGGACCTTAGCAATTTACCCAAGTTATTTTCCAATTTTGTTACCAATAATGTTAGTATTTTGTTATCAATCTCCACGTTCGGATGTTGATGCAACTCAAGGTATTCAACTGTCTTCAGGTTGATAGGGTTCGTGACTTTTGTCATCGTTGTGCATACAGACTTTGTGGGTTCATTATTCCAGGAATGGGAATGTTTTACGAGTATTTGTCTAAACATAATTGGGAGCCTGATGTGGCGCAGCTGTTTTACTTTTTTTCTCGCATTTTTCTAGTAACATGTACTAAGTACCGGGTACCCCCGGTATGTTTGAATATTTTTTTCACTTCTTTCCTTGTCTTGGTCATGTTGGTGGCAGCCTGTTCTGTGAAGACAAACTACAACATCAGAACTTTTTATTGTACATGTGATACACTACATGTACCGGTATGTTCTTAGCATGGGGGATTCTCTATTTTGTGGGTTGAAACACCAACATTAAATTATGGAGGTACATGTATACATAGTGAGAACACTGCACTGCTCCAAATAAACTCCATAAGTATTGAGGTGATGACTAGTAACACAACCCTAACCTCCCCAACTCCACCAAGATCCATTCCCCCCCCCCCCCCATTATGGTGGATTTTGGGGGCCTCGGTCCTGCAGGCCTGGTGTGACTAAATATTGATGGAGTACTAGAGGCAGTGTTATTGATGGATTTTGGCAGACTTGGTCCATACTTAGTAAAAGACAGTAGGGAGCTAGGGTTAAAGTCAAAATGATATTTTAAGAAGGGAAATATTCAGGTTTTGTTTGTGAGACTTGAACTTGTGAGTACAAGCACATTTTTTTACTTCACTTGAATGTTGTGCATGTAACTGTTGGAATCAGAAAAAAATATGACAAGGAAAGCCGGTCTCAGAGTGTACAAAATTCTATTCATTTGTTTCAGAATGGCTGAAACAATTTGTAGAATAAGCAGTGAGGAATATGAAAATACTCACTTTCAGGCCGGTCACTTCGGTAGGAGTGATCAGCGAGGGATCCACGATGGGTCGTGGCCTCTTCTCATCGGCACCAATGATGTTTTGCCACTGGCGGGGTAGTCCCATGTACTTGCCCGAGTCCCTGTCATAGCCGGTGTGCACCCGGTGCTCAAAGTTGGAAGGATGCGAGATATTGACGCGGGGACCCCTCTTCCCCTTCTTGGCAAACATTTTTCTGCAAAAAAAAACAGAATGAAAAAATAATCAATGGCTAAAAAATCAACCATTCTTGTGACGTGCATTCTTCACTGCATGTACATGTATGCAAGTCCCAATGTGCTGTACATGTAAATTTACAAAGAAAAAAAAAAGATCAAAAGAAATTTAAGGGAAAAAACCAAACATTGTGAAACAAATTGTGAGCTGATTTGAAGTTTTCAGGGTCAAAGCTTCTTTGATGTGAGTGGAGAGTATTCCATTGGACAGGAGACGCAACCGATATGACTCTGACTGAACAATGTCCATAAGATCTACGATAGAAAATGCAACAACTTACTGCAAGTAGAGATTGAGATCCAGTGTGGACATTTCTTTGGAAGATTTTACATATAAAACCAATGCGTTATGGTTGATGCTTCACCTGAACATTAATTTTACCCTAACTCCCTGGATATTTTTTTCTGTAATGCTAGGATGCAACCTCTATCCTGCAAAATCCTCCAATTGCCTCCATGTAAAAATTGCATACAGCCACAATCCTCCAAAATATTTCTTGAATGTTGTCCTCGGAGGGGCAACTACTGCCTCAATCCTGCAAAATCCTCCAGGAATCACTCAATACGTTGAGGCAGAGCCAGTGACATCCTGGAGTAGTGCGGAGGGTTTAGGTAAAATATACAATGTAGCCTTAAATTTATGCACGACTGAGCATAAACAACACAAGGTCCGGTCCAAGACCTTGACAAAGTGCATCCTCCAAAATCAGCCACACATTTTTGTCATGATGTACGTAGCCTCAATCCTGCAAAATCCTCAATTTTGCACAGAGGATTTGGAGGATTTAAAAAGGTGAGGGTTAATGAAGCCAATTTGGCAGAAATATTTTCTCGTTCAGCATGTACGGTACATGTTCACAAGGTATACTGTTACTGTACATGTACGTGTTCAATATGTAGGCCTACATGTACCGGGTACGTAGTCGTACAAACAGTACAATGTAAATGTATGTACTAGTGTGCACATTCCATTCATAACAATATCTTTTGAATTGTTGATCTTCAGCAAATTACAAATAGGCCTACATTGTACTTGTAGATTTTTCCTTAACTCAAACATGTAGTTAGAGCAAATTCACAGCATATTTTCATGAAGAGTAAGGGGAAGTTTGAGGTGACACTTTTTGACACTAAATCTGTTTCTGAGAAAAATTTGTGTACGCCAATTATGCAACATTTCAAAACACTATGCTCAGTCTCCTGACAAACATAGCCATAAAATAAATGCACAGGATATTTCCAAAACCACAGGTGCATTGTACTGTACATGGAAACAAATAGAAACATGAGCAGTTCTTGGAATTTTCTGGGTCGAAAGATTGAGGAATATCTCAGGAATTTTTGTTTGACATTATAAAGGTAAAACATCATGTTTTTACTTAAAATACCGGTAGCATTATCATATTCTTTAACACTTTCCACATAATTATGTACTATAAGTGGCAATTGTTTACATGTTCATGTTGTGTTGACTCTGTACATGGATGCAGCATTTTTGTTCACCTAATACCGGTAGGCCTAGACCTCAGCCCAAGTCCCTTCTGAAGAGACAGTAGCCCGCTGTGAAACCTGGATTAAAATGTGAGAGCGCTTGCACTGAATCAGAAAATAGATCACAGTGGGAACATGCTAGTATCATAGCTCTATGCTAGGATAGATGACCCACAGGTCAGGGGTCACCATAGCATGGTCTGATGGTACTCCAGATTCTTGACATTTTTGAGAAAGAGAGAGGTACATCATGTACATGTACACTGTACATGTTCAATTTTGTACAAACATGTACATGTACATGTACATGTACATGTACATTTACTGTACAAGTGCACCATAAATGCCGGATTGGTCATGTTGGTTATTTGCGTAAGAATTTCACATTTTCTTTTTCCTTTCCTGTGCACCAAAATCACCTGGGTTACCAGCCACTCTGGAAATCACGGGAAAAAAACTTGAAAAGGATTTTCCTTTTTTCTTCAGTCAGGGAAAACGAAGGGAATTTGACAGTGACCTTGAAAGGGAAAGGTTTTCCACCAGTTTGGTATACAAATGTATAGGCCTGTGTGTTTTGTGCCGGGCCAAGTACGGCGGTTGTGTCTATTGACTGACTGGCTATGGTGGCTTTTTAGTGTTTATGCAGTGTGAATATTACACAGCTCTACAGAAAATAACAAACAATTGGTTGTGCTACACATGTACATGTACTGTATACCTTTCCCAGCATTGCCAGCAGCCTTGATAAAGTAAAAATACAATGTTTTCTCATGTATTTTCTATCAGGGAAAACTCTGGAGGGTTTTGTGTTAATAAAGTACAGGAAACCCTGATCAATTTTACACAAAGTTCTTGATAAACCTAATAACTTAGTTTACAATACATGTGTAAATTTACATACATTGTGTGTCACTTTAAAAGTTACAAAAACATGGCCATACAAGTGCATCCAAATTTGAATATGAGCTCAGGACCCCCTTTTAAAGTTTCTGTTCATACAAGTACTGTAACTAACTGAACATACCTAAAATCTCATCAGATCAGATCAAATATTTTACATTATTAAGTTACAAATCTGTCAAACCATGGCACAATATGGGTCAGTGATGAGTTAAACCTTGACAGTAAAGTGTGGGTCAACATTGGCATGTCTTATCTGTGAGATAAAAGCCATGTACATGGACATGATCACATTCCTTCAACAAACAGAACTGTCAAGATTTTTCAAATCTCAGTCTGAGGGGCACTTGCCAGAAAGATAATAAACATGAATTGCATGCGTGTAATGTTATCAGTGACATTCATGTGTACTGATCAAACAATATTTTTGAACAAATGCACAACTTCAATAAAAAACTTTCCTCAATGAACACAGAATAAATCAAATTAGGTTTTGCCCTTCACCGACGTTTTTTAAACACTGTATACTCAGGGTGTTACCTCCCGAGTGAAAGTTGGAAAAAATCACTCGGGTGAGACTCGAACCCACGACCTCCTGCTTTCTCATGTTTCTAGTGCAGATGTCTTACCACTCGATCACCGAGCTAACGGGATCGGTTGGCCGGTTCGAATCTGATGTACATAGCAGCGGGTACCACATAAAACACAGAATAGGTCTCGTTCAAATGACGTCATTTCCTACAGACCATCCACGTGCATCGACATTTTGAGCATGAACTTGCATAACGCGCATCGGCTGCGTCGTATTTCGAACACATTTCAAGCAACAAGTGCGTGTGTTTGGAACAATTTCAAACACTGTGCATTGCATGCTTGATAAATTACGTAAGAGTAACTCGCAGTTGCAGTTATCCTACAGATACCGGTATGGCTGTCATTGAGTGCGCCCCATACTTTTAAATTAATTAGCTAATTAGTGTTTTAGTCAATATCATTACTGAGGAAATTAAGAAGCATACAATGTAGCTTGTACAAAATATGTACTTGTGTATGTACATGCATGTGTAGTGTGACAGAAAAAAATTCTGTTATACCGTAATGATTTGATGAGCGCCATGTCTGTTTCTATGCTCTATGGTCTAATATTGAATGAAATACAGTTGAGTCTCGTTATAACAAACTCGTTCGGACCTAGCCAAATTGTTTGTTATATCAGAATTTTGTATTAAGAGGAACATCTGTCCCATTCATTGTGCACATAAATGCACAGTCGGGACCAAGGCTTTATGTTTGTTATAACCAGAATTTTGTATTAACAGAGTTTGTACTAACAGAGTCGACTGTACATTATAATACACCCATTATCTCTTTGAAATCTACAACATGTGAGTAATCTTCTGAAGTATTTCCTGTAGTGGTGGAATGCAGGAAACACTGGAATTCGCTGAGAGATAATGGATTTGGATTACATACCAGTACATGCATCTCAGTGTACATTTACATGAGCAGGATAAATGCAAGCCTACATGTATACATGTACACAAGTACAGTTGTAAGTTACCAAACTGTATCTGTTGGCAACGAAACTCGTCGGCAGGCGGTAATGACTTCAAATACCCGTATTTCCATTTTTGAACTATTAAAGTTACATGTATGTATCATTCAAAACTCATTTTCATGATCCATTTTTACAACTTTAAAAAAAAAATCATGATTCAAAATTTCAGACAGGTCATCTAAATATATATTTTTTCCAAACAGGCTGCACGTTTACACTATACAATGCCTCCTTGATACATGTACGTGTGTAAACAAAGATACAATATACATACATGTACACATACACGTATGGTATGTATCAGTTCATCACAACAAAGTGCCGTTCACAAATTTGGCAGTTTCTTACCTTTTCACATATGTGTACATACCTAGCCTACATGTAGTATTTCAGAACAGTACTTTTATAATATTCTGTACGTTGTAATTTCACCATGTAATATACCAGCAACCCACTTAACCAGCAACCAGCAAAATGCCATAAACTTTGTGTTTCTAGATGTAAACAGCTATATACCGTACATAAATTACGTGGGGCAATTTTCACTGCACATGACTGCATGTACAGTACCAGTAAATCCAATTTGGCAAATTGAGAGCAAATGGGAACAAACCATACTGCCTATGGCCGTGCACCTGTCACTGGTTAACCTACATGTACATGTAGTACTTGTCTCCGAAATTGATACCTTCTTTATAAACAGGCAGTTGCCATGGATGTCCTACACAGTACATACATGTACATGTACATATACATTGTACATGTACATGTCCCATGGACATGTGTGTACATTGATTATACACACAAAATACGTGTACATTGTAGTACACTGTACACACACATGTATGTACACAATGTACATTGTACACGTTCTTCTTGAACCAATATACAGTGCTGTACCATAACATGTCCGTCACACAGATTCTGTACATTTCCTCTGTGGATTATTGTGTTTTAAAACTTTAATTTATAAGTACATGTACATATGTCAAACAACTTCATTATTTCAAAAATATCAACTTTCAAACAATATCCAAACTCACCTAAATGTACATCTGGACAGCAAGACAGAAAATCCATGACTGCACATCTTTACAAAAAAACACCGGCAATAAAGTGCACCCTATGAACTGAATCTCTGAAAACCTTCAAAACAGCCTCAACTTTTGGCGTTCCAAAGTTCTTGAGAAATGAAGTCAATTTCACACGAAATTGGGTACAGAAAGACTTGGCCAGTCTTTTGTGGAACGCTTTTAAAACTGTACTGTAGAATTGTTTGATAAAACGAATAGGATTTTAGAGATGAACATTAAACAAGTTGGCCTCCAGAAAGATGTGTTGTCTGCAGCCCAACAGAACAGCCACTCTGCATGGACAGGGCTGGGCCTTTATTATAGCACCATCAATTCACAAAGTTAAAAACAAGGAACTTGTTATGTGTGGGAGCCATTATTGTCCTGTCCATTGGCATTCCAGTAGACTTATTAATGCCCTTGGGGTTAGGGGTAGTCTTGACCTCAAGGTCCTCCCTGTTCCTCTGGGTTATTTATTGCTAGGAAACCTGCCATTTTTGTTTAACTCAAGGAAAAAAAGCCAGGTGAAGACAGATTGGGAAGCAAGTGTCAAATCTGATTCAAGTTCAAACAAAATGTCACTGAACGTGAGGGAGGGCAGGGTTTTGAAAAGAAAACTTGGACAAAATTTTGTGTAATACCAAACTGGTACCAATTCTAAAATATCATCATGAAGTCCAGAAGGACAAATTAGGTACCTGTTCCCCGAACATGTACAATTTTTAAAAACAGAATTTTGTGATTAAAGTTGACCCTGAAAAGCCTAGAAGCCTTCATGGTTAGAGGTTAAAGAAGACAGATAAACAGGGTTTTTTTTGGGGGGGGGGGATTCACGAAGACGGCTGTGTGGTGGCTTTGCCATGTCTCACTACATTTGAAACATTAGGCCATGTAGATTGTAATTTTGTTGGATTTGAATATCTCAGGTCAATCCAGTCAGCAAGCAGTTTGCAGCAGTTTCTGCTCATCTTCATGTAATTTTCAAAAGAGTTAACAATGTTCAAATTTGACAAGTTTGAGCAAGGCTTTTATGGTTTAAATAAACTAAAATAAGATCTGTTCCCCCCCCCCCAAAAGAGAAGAATTATACGTTGGTGTTGAATGTTTAAAAGATCTTTAAGTTGGTCTGGTCCATCCACACTATTTTTCCACAAAACTTACTACGTGTATGTACATGCACTATAACTGGGGAAAAAAATCACAGCAACCAGAGGGACACAGAAGTCCATTATTCCCAATGTCTGGGAATTCTCAGGAGCCTGTCAGCTCTTATGTCTTTGGCAAATAACAAGTGCCTTGGGCCACATGAAAATGTCTGGCTGTATAAATCAGACCATTCAAGCTAAATCTAATGATGTCTAATTCAATTCCAAGTATGCACTGAACCAAGGCCTCTTAAGAAAACATAAGGGAGCTTTTGCTGTGCACAATTTTATATCGTTACTGTGCAAAATGATATGTACATATTGTTTGTACAGAACTTACCTGTACATGTACGATACAGTAGCAAACAAGTTTTACAGTATCTCTCCTACTCAGTGCAATATGTACAAACACTTTAAAACCCTTCAGGTGAAAGGTTATGAAGTGTATTCCACCTCCATGGTTAAAGTAACCTTGTCATACATGTACATGTACAGAGAGTCACTGCAAAAACATACAAAAAGTGAAGCAATGCAGAAGGCACTGAAGCACGACAGAATGGCCAGAAAAAAGCAAATTTACAAATTCATGCACAAAACACTGGTAACTAGCGTACATAGCGTAAGTCATACAATTACATGTTAAATAGTGGGTCATCAGTGCAAACTTATTGCAAATATGTTGGGGGGGAAAAACATGCATTGGAGGGCTGAAAGTTAAACATTTTGTCTGTTTGTTAAAAAATACTTGGGAAAGTTTCACAACTCCTCATAAACTTTGTACACAACCATCAATGTGGCATCAGATCAGGCCATTTTTGTTGCAACTGATTCACATTAGCCTGGCAGCATGGGAGCTTAACCCTTACTCCCTAGGCATTTTTGCTAGGATGTAACATCAATCCTACAAAATCCTCCAACTGCCTCCATGTAAAAATTGCATACAGCCTCAATCCTCCTAAATCCTCTTATTTTTTTAATGTGGTCCTTAGAGGGGTGACCACTGCCTCAATCCTGCAAAATCCTCCGGCAATCACTGTCAAAATGTCGAGGCAGAGCCAGTGACATCCTGGAGCAGTGCGGAGGATTTCAAGTATAATCTAGGCCTAAATTCATGCACAGCTGAGCATAAACAACACAAGGTCCAGCCTAAGACCTTGACACAGTGCATCCTCAGAAATCAGCCACACACTTTTGCCATACATATACATGTAGCCTCAATCCTGCAAAATCCTCCATTTTGCAAAGAGGATTTTACAGGATTGGGAAGGTTAGGGTTAAAGGAGACATACATTCTTGACATGCTGATTTTGTAACAATGGGAAGCATTGTCAACAACCAAAACTTTGTACTTTGGCAATATACTTTTCCTGCATGGCTGGAAACGAAACTTTCTACAGGACTGAATATGCCCCCCCCCCCACACAAAAAAGTGGGTTGTCCCCACCCACTTGTTGCTCTACAACTTCTGTTGCAGGGATGTGGTCGTGTCCATCACAAGTCCAGTCACAAGTGAATCACAACTTCACAAGTTTAGTCACAAGAAACAGTGGATGAACAGTAATGAAGGAATGCTACAATGTTGTAAGTTGTCAAAGCTCATTTGAATACCGGTAGCTTGTGATTTGAATTGGGACTGGAGGACTTGTGATGGACTTGCAGGGACTTGTGATGGACTTGTAGGGACTTGTGACGATTTCGACTACATCCTTGTTAAGAAATGGAAATCAAGTTAAGATGTTAAGAAAACTTCTGCCAAATATGGGGTAATCCAAGTTGAGGACACAAGAAAATTTGAATGACAGGTTGTTAGACTGGCAACTGTAGCGACAGGTTTTAGTGTCTGCCTCATTATCTTGCCTCTAAGGAGGCATGAAGGAGAGGTTGCATGGACAGTGTTTTAGCGCCCTCATGTGCTGAGCCAAAGTGCCCACTTCGATCCACTGCAATGGCTTTTCAGTGACCTTCGCTCATAAAAATGGGAAATCCTTATTTCAATTGACAATCATGACCAAGTGAGTATTTGTATCATTTCATGGAAGACTCTCATGCAAGACGGCCAGAGCTTATCGTGCAGTCGCACTTGTTTTCTTAGTGATCCGTGGCTTTGGAGGATTCTTTTTAAATGGGAAAGAAAGTCTGAGGACCATTTGGACCATTTGGTCGATAGACTGGTCTGGTTGCAAGAGCCTGGCCAAGATCCTGACGTTGAATATAGGACGCAACTTGCGCGTTAGCGCGGTGAAAACATCCCGAGGTGAACACAATATCGTGGTGCAAAGCTATACGTTGTCGTTCACGCCCTTGTTTTCACCTCGCATTGACCCAAGGTCACGCAAAGTTGCGTCCGCCTATTGTCAGGTCAGGGAACCAAACGGTCGAATGCCATATTTAAACGATAGCCACTGCAAATTATAAAATGTTGTGGCCTTAAATTAAGTTTCATTTGTGTATTGCCTAACCTAGCCCCAGTTAAATGTGGTCAATTTACTGGACTACCTCCTTAAATAAGGGCCACACTTGGAACATGTACCCCAAAAATGTGGAACTTTGTCAACTTTTGATTTTCACATTTAGACTTTATTATTGTACGGTAATTCATGCTAATAGTAATAGAAGCACACTCGGGAAAAAATGTTGCAGCCTAACGCCACTTTTTCCTTCATATATTATCTCAATGAAGGTCAGTCATTGCAAAAATGATTATAAGACATGAATCTGGGAGCGGGACTGAGAAACATTTCCAATTTTGTTAGGAAATACTTAGAAAATTGTCTTGACTCTCCACGAAAACAGACCATGCCATTAACGGAGCTCGTTGGCTCCGTGAGCCGCCACTGCACTCGCGTGGTCTTTTTTCGTTGTTCTTTTTTCGTTGCCACATGCGCCTTGACTATACGTGACTGACAGTGGAACCGATCCAGTACGCGCGTGATCTTTTTGATGTTGAAACTTAGATACGCAAACGTGCGCAAACTAACCTGGAAAATACACGAAAAATAGACGTCTGAGAAAAGGCAGGACTTCCTAATCCTTTGCTTAATACTATTACTATAGGAGGGCGAGTGTGCTTCTGGAAAATCGTGCTTCTATTTTTCTAACATGTCTAAAGCGTAAATAAACTACAATTTTACAAATAAAGTCTTTATGTGAAAATCTTAATGTGAACGTAGGCCTACACTAGTTTGAGTAATTAACTCCAGCCATGGAGGTAGTTCTACCTCCATGCTCCAGCTGACAGTGACATGCTCAACATGCTCAAGATTCAAGCAAGGCGGCGGCCCACAAACATAATTAAATATTGAACTTCGAGTTCGACTTCGACTCTCGAGCAGTCGAGTTTGATTTTCGATCACAGTAAAACATCGTTCAATATTTTTTTTTATAAATAAAGCTAACGCGTAATCAGTAAAATAGTACCTTACCTAGTTCTCAGCTAACCACAACCCTCCACCGTATACACCGCACTGCAATAGAAATGCCGGGTTTTTGATGAATTGCCCAAAACTTCGGTGAGTCAGTGTTGCGGAATTGGTGAATTCATCGTGTGTAATGCATTAGGACGCCCTTCGCTGGTCCTCTGCCCAAAACTTTTGAAATACAATGCGCGATAATAGAATATTGAAGGCAACCAGCGACGCTAAAATGACGCCCGCATTGAAGAATGGTTCATCCGGGGATTTTCAGAAGTGCCACAATTAGTCTGGTTTCATTCTTAAATTTGTGGTGGTAACCGCAGGGGGAGTCAGGGTAGCTGCCTTATGCAAATATTGTTTTGGGTGGGCAAATTGAAAGAAGGCATGTGTTTTGTGTTGATTTTAGTAACTTTGCAATGTCAGAAATTTGAAAACTTTACAGACAGCAAACTGAGTTTGAGTCAATCATTTATGCACAGTAAAGTAAGCTGTATATCACTGCCCGCCTATCAAACTTAATGACTCACACAGTCACAGGAATTAATTCTGTAAAAGCTGTGTGGTTTTGAGTCTGTGAACTTGGAGGAATAAAGAAACTGAGTTCACTTTTTAAATCTTTGGTAAACCCTCACCTACATTAGTACTTAGTAGTATCATGTTCATCAGGAAATTCACATGTAATTCCTGATGAGTATGTCAGCTGGAGTTACTCAAGCTAACTCGTAACGTATGCTCTTAAAAATGGAATTGTTTTTTTCCCTTATCGAATTTGCAATTTAATTGTATGTTTTGTTTTAATAAAAAAAAAAGTGTCTTTGCTCCAACATGTCCAATTTTGGGCATCTGCAGCGTACCCGTTGGAAAAGGGCTTCCATTTTGTGGACAAGTAACCTGCCCTGCAAGTGCCGAATTACTGTCTAGCAGCCAAAATTAAATTCCAATTTTTTGAACGTCGGTGGACTTTTTTGTTCAATGTCTCATTTAAAAGTGAATTTTACGGCTAGGCCAATAGCAATAGCAATTGAAAAATAAACAAATTCTATTTTTCGAGGTGAACTTGAAAATGGCATGGGAAATGCATCCTTATACATTTGAACTTGTGTATAGATCTGTGCAAGTTGTACAGTCTGCAAGCGCAGCAAAATATGCTATCTTGGTCAGCCCTTGTTGCACAGTGAGGATTACAATGTTTTTTTGTTTTTTTGTATTTCAGCTTAAACTGATGATCAGTGGATAATGAAGCCATGTGAGTGACATGCATGCTGCAACAAGTGCTACAACTGCAGTGATACTGTCAAGACAATTGTATATGTCCAGTTAGAGTAGTGACTGGACTCTACGATGGCTGGCCGGCACAGCAGGCTGCAACGCCAAATCCTACAGCTCTACAAGCAGTTCCTTCGTCTGGCCGAGCAGAAGCCGGGGCTGGATGCTCACGTACGGCAGGAGTTCCGGCGATGGGCGGCCCTGGAGCGCACCGACGTCCAGCGCATCGAGTACCTGCTGCGCAGGGGCCAGAGACAGCTTGGGATGCTGCAGACGGGAGGGGTGGACAGGGCGGGAAGTTTTGTCAAGGAAAAGGACGGACAGCCTGCTTCAACGACATCAACAGAGAAGAGTTGATAGTTTCACAGAAACAGCTGTATTATGATTAAAATCTGAGGCTATTTTGCTGGGAATTTCTGTCGCTGTTGGCAATTAAATGGCCACGTAGTTTGACACTCTGTAAATTTGGGGTCCAAAGTGTGACATTTTTCCTGTCCCTGTTGGTACATGTACTTAGTAATTTGCCATTCAAGTATTAAGAATGTCTTGATGATTTTTAAAAATTTTTATTGGGTACATGTCATGTAGGTTGTTTGCTATTCATAATGACTCATGGAGGACGTCTGCATTAAAGAGCGTATCAGAATTACAAAATTGTATGATGTTATTGTAACGGGGACAGGGAAAAAATGAACCCCAAGTTACACCCGGCTTGTAACCAGTTCATTTTTAACCCCTTATGGTACTCACACACAATTATAAAGTACCGGTAATTCGTTTTACTCAAAGAGTTTTTCAAAAAATATATATAAAGAATGGACACCTTCACTGATAACATATGATTTATCCTTTCAAGGTTTGTTGTTGAGTCTGTATTAATTATTAAGCCAAAAAAAAATAATTCTGCTTCTGATTACATTGCATTTGAAAATAAGGGTAGGTAGGTACATGTAGGAGAAAAAAAATTGGCAGTTTGTTTTTGTGTACAATCATATGAGTTGTCTGCGTGTTGTCAAGGGTAAAAAAGGTTGTAATTGATGATTTTCAGGTTTTTCCCCTCGGTTTTTCCCAAATAAAAAAGAGGCAGAGCTATTATTTGTTTTGGCCTTAACACTTAGTGTTCTTGCTGAGTGCATTGTGTAAAACAGCAATATTACACTGTGCTAAAAAAATCAGGGCAGTTTTGGACACTGTGAGGAATAAGATAATTACATTTTTTGAAAAGCTGTGCTTTTAATGTGTAACAGAATTTTTTTCTATAGACCCTATGCATTAATGCGGAGTTGGAGGGCAGTATTGCCTGGAAAAGCATGAGTAAACCTTGTGTACATTCATTTCACTAACAGTGAGAATACCGTGTGAGAGACCTGCAGTGTACAAGGTCTATTGGATGCTTCAATTGCCTTTTTCCCCCATTTGTTCCGACATTCCAAACTATAATTGCTTCATTACAGGTACATTTTCTAGGTTTGAGATGACCTAAAGTGACATCATAGCAAAAGTGCCCTCATGCATCAGGATGGCCATGGAACTGTAGTGTGCTATAAAGTTTTACAAAAAAAGGTGCTGCCCAGTGGCCAATTTCAATATGAGGCAATGGTATTGGAAGAAAAAGATATTTTTGAGTCACAAAGCAGAGGAATTTTTCAGTCAAAACTTTTGGCCATTTCAATGCAATAGAATATTGTTATTGTACTGATTTAGATTTTTTGTATTGTGGATGGAGAAAAATAATTGCCAGAATCAAAACAATTCTGGTTGTATATTATTGATTTTCAAATTGAGTTATGGTCAGAATCAATTGTAATTTGCCATCACCAGTGAGTGTATACAATTGTATGACCAAAATGTATTGATTGCCTAGAACAGAGTGCTTATGAGGGGTGGATCCAAGGAGGGCGATCGGGAGTGCCTGTTTTATTCTGTGAATAAAGCAATTCCATATTACAAATCTTGATTCAGGCCTTGGTCTTTTATGCGTTGACTGCACTGCCTCCATCCACTCTCCACCTCCCCCCCCCCCCCCCCCCCCCCCACAGTAATTCTTGGACTCGCTCCAGCAACCCCCGTTTGTAAAATCCTGGCTCCATCACTAATTTCAGGGGGGCTGGCCAGCAAGTTGCTGCAAATTTGAAAAGTGAGGGGAAGGGGGAGGAGGAGGGAGGATAAAGCTGCTTGCAAAGCAAGCGTCTATGATATGTGCACAGATTTGGCAAGTAATGATTCAAATACAAGACTTGTGTCTTGACATCCAGATTCTGGCCATACAGTGCAGGGCACCTATCGCATCTTCGGTAACCTCTAAATTGTATTACAAAAACATGGCGGCCAATTAATTGACCAATCTACGGCTCGGGCGAATATTCTGCACGAAATGTCACAATTTGTACTGGGGGGGGGGGGGGGGACTGGACCACCTTTGATGCTAGGGCGTGCTCTTTATCCCATTTTATCTCTTTTTATCTCTTTTTCATATGTCATATATCCATAAAGTGAAGGAAATTAACATTAAAAACAAACTGTCTACATTCCTCCTTTGGTTCAATTATACATGTACTTTGAAAAACAAGACACTTCTTGGGCAAGGGGCAAATTTCAGGTTTGATTTTTTTTTCGTCGGGGGGGGGGGGGGATCTTCGGGGGAGTGGGGTTTTTTTTTGGGGGGGGGCACGTACATGTACCACTGACCACATTAAAAGGAGTCGATGAACGAATTGTCATTTATACATGCTATACAACTTGTCTTTATTCAGTATTTTGCTTTTTTCTCTAACAATATTTAAAAAAAACAGAATAAGGTCTGTATTTTAATTAAAAAGATTTTCAGGTGGAAAGGGGGGGGGGCAAAGAAGACAATAGAATCCCACAACTCCTTTTCAAAACGACATTGAAAATTCCTTCAAAACATGAATTATTTACAATAAATGGACTATTTTATATTCAATACTGAAATTTGCAGTACCTGTAAACCATTTCGCTGTTGCCTGTTCCAAGAAAAAAAAAATCCAAATACATGTACATTACAAAATCAATTCTTAATAGGAAAGGTAATTTCAATTTTCGGAAGGAAACACATGAACTTATATTTATATTTACATCATGAATTTATAACAAATTAAATATACCCATAAGTCAAATAATATTAATTAAAAGTATTATTCTGTAGAAAAGTATGGTTGCCTCACGCTTCCAATTTATGTGAACTTAGATCCCTGGGTTGAAAGTAATATACACACATGTAGCTCAAATTTCAACTTTTTAGAAAGAATGTTCCATCCTGACGCCTCCTTTTTTCATCATAATAACATATCAATGAAGGTCGGTCATCGCAAAAATGTTGAGAAGACATGAATCTGGGACTGAGAATATTTCTAATTTTGTTAGGAAATACTTAGAAAATGTTCTTGACTCTCATACACTTTGCACACAACTGCTGAAGTGGCAACTGTATACTACATTCTATCCAACTTTTTCCCTGATTCTCAGATGGTTTTGTAAAACTAATACAGTCGACTCTCGTTAGTACAAACTCTGTTAATACAAAATTCTGGTTATAACAAACATAGAGCCTTGGTTCCTCTTAATACAAAATTCTGATATAACAAACAATTTGGCTAGGTCCGAACGAGTTTGTTATAACGAGACTCGACTGTACATTTAAGCCTTCAGCACTGCCTTTAAGTCAAACATACAACATACATTCCCCCTTTTAATTAGTCAGAAAAAACTTATTGAAAAAGAAGTAAAACAATGAAAACTGCATGTACATTAACAATATTTTTTTTTGTTTATAAAATATCTCAATTTCAAATACCTAATTTTTCTAATACATGGGGCTAGTCAATGTTGTACTTTAGTTAATGTAACTCATTGCAAATCATTCTAATGGCTAAGTGAAGTCTAATTATGGACTAGAAATGGTGAAATAATTAGTTCACCTGCATGACTCATATAAAATTACCAGCATTCACTGCACAACAAAATCAATATCTTACATCTTCACTTTTGCAGTGACTGTGGCATGGAGCTCAAACATGTACAGTCAAAATTTTCCATTTCAAAGAAATACATCGTACCTTTTTTAAGTGAAATTAATACATTAATACACTACATGTTGTAGTACATGTACTTCCTTTTCAAACACAAGTCGAAATGGAAGAACCAGTTTTACTCTGATAATGTTTGAACAATGATCCACAGAATAGGTCAAAGACGTTTTTACCAAACACTTCTTGGTCTGCACCACTGGCACAAGCCTTGCAGGTATTACACACAGATAAAATGAATTCTGAATGAAAATTTACAAAAAAAAAACCTTTTTCTCATTTTATCTTATGAGTACAAATATCTAAAGAGACAACAATATCCTCTATCAAATTGAGTATCATTATAACTACAACTAAATGGCACAATCAAAAATTTTAACTGATGCGGTTAACTAGAAACCATACATCAGCAGTGGATTTGCCTGTGTATACATGTACATCCAACCCTACAAACTGTCATGTCTGCAACACCAGTTCACACAAAGAAGTAAAAAATGCCAATATCATCGGCACTTCATCAAATATTTCTTAAATTATCCAATAATCTACAATGCTGTCCTTAACTTGTAAAGAGTTGGACTCGACCTTTAGCCTTCTTAACAGTTAAGTCCTCCTGCCTTGGCAGCTTGGTTGGCCTTGGTGAGCTTTTTAAGCCACCACTCGAATTTGGCAAGAATATTGGGGAAAGTGAGGGTGCGCCGACACATTTTGGACTGCTCCTCTCCGGTTTGATGTGAGGGGATTTTGTGCTTTCTTTTTCAAGAATGGAGGCTGATGAAGCATCGCCTTTTTGAGGAGACTGTTTGTTTGATGTTGATCTCGGTGGAAGGGAACGGTAGATTCTTGGTTGCTTTGGACTGGAGCTGCACGGGGAGGAGGGTAACGGTGAACATAATGGAGACGTAGACTCTGCCGATGATTTGACTCCCTTTTTAGAGCAAGAGCGCAGCAGCAGTGGCCTTGGTGTGGCACCTCGTTGAGACTCCGTCTTTGGGGTGCGAGAAGAGCTTGAGTCAGGTCCTGTATGAGGCCCACCACCCGGTTCAGGGTAACAATTTTCTTGTGGCATTGAGCCTGTTGGGGGTTTTGGAGACTTGCCTTCTGTTGGCTTCCTGGATGGTCTGACTTTGGATGAATTTGGTATGTGAACCTTTGTTTTGTCTCCCCCATTACCAGATTTGTCGTCCTCCCACTGACGACTAGAATCTGGTTTTTCCTCGGTCACAGTTCCAGGGTGACTTGTGCAAGATTTGTCACTGGCTGAAGAAGGCAAGAGGAAGGCTGACTCCACAGAGACAACAGTTTGACCCTTTTTGTTCTGCGACCGGAGTAGCCACGGCCTTTGAGGTGATTCTCCTGTTGATGTTAGCAATCCTGGTGAGGTCGACTTTGTTGGAGAGTGGCAGTCTGCAAGACGCTTTTTGCGAATAGCACCTCCTGAGGGGGAGCTCGTTTGAGACTTTGGAGAGTCAACCTCAAGCATCTCTTTCTGTGGCGTGGTTTTCGACGAGTTTGACATGTAAATCCTCGTTTTGCTTCGAGTTGTAACTGATACATCACTTCCTGATACCAGCGGCGATACTGGTCTGGTTGGAATATCCATTCTTGGCCTCTTCAAAGGTCTCCCACGATTCTCCCTGACTTTGAACAGGTTAGCACGAACTTTGGAGCAGAGTTTCTGGCTGTCCCTTTTTCTCAACGACCTGTGGGACTTCTCTAAGATCTCAGACTCTCTTTCAGATTGACACTTTCCTGGACAGGACATGGGTTTAGTAGAGCCGTCACTAAGTCTGGGGCTGCTACCCCTATTTCTACCACAGAACGTCAGAGATGGTTCCATGTGTGTTGGTTTGATGGGTGGAGTTCTAGGCATTTGCGGTGCCGGAATGACGATCCAGTTCATTGGAGGGTTTGGATTTTGGACTGAATCGCCACTACTCTGTGAACTGTCACTTGTAGAGCAGTTACAGTCAGAACCAACAGTTTGGGGGTGACTTTCTGTGTCTTTTGGGGTGTCAGAACTACTGCAGACACTGGTAACAGGGCTGGCAGTTCGCGAACTGTCAATAATGGGGCTGTCTGGGCCCGGGTCGTTTTTGACTGGCTCAAAATTCACAGACTCAATAAGCAGATCGTCATCGTCACTGGCATCAATTTCAGTTGGGTTGTTCTTGCTCTCAGGTATCATGTGATTGCTTGTATCTGATCCAGGTGTATTGGGGGAGCTCTCTCTTGATTGTGTTAGAGCAAATGGTTGATCGTGTTTTTCCACTGAGTCACTGTTTGTCAAATTTACCAAGGCTGATTCACTGGTCTCCATGGGTGTCAAGGATGGTTTTCCAGGAGGTGACTCTTCTTGACTACAATTGAAGCCCTGCGAGATTCCACTGTCAGGTGAAGTATCAGATGAAGAGATTTCACTTTTGATCGCTGGTTCTTCCATTGATATGTCTCCGCCTCTTTCATCCCCCGACAGTGTGGATATTTGCTCATTTTGTGTGATGTTGGCTTCTGTAGTTCCGCCTAGGATGAGATCAGGCCTTGGTGCAGTCTCCTGGGCTTGGTAGTCGGAGACAAAAGATCCTGGCCTTTCTCTTTCTGTTCGCCTTCCTCCCGCACCCGGGGCAGAATCCTGTGCGTTTTCTACACGGTTCCTTATGTACTTCCTCCTTAACAGCTTTCCTGTTGATTGCCTTCTTGCTCCGTGAATTTCAGGACCCCAGTCACCACGGTCACTGTCCTGGGAAGAGCAGCTCTCATCCCGAGGTGAATCCTTGGACCTTCCAATCACAGACTGGTTTCCCACCGCTTCACAATCCTTTGATGGTGTCGTGACTGTGTTGCTCTCACTGCTGCCAACATCTACAGCCCTACAGTCGTTAGTGAGATGCTTGCATGAAGATTCTCGCATAGTAATGGCGGAAAATGCTGGTTCTCCACCAGCAGTTTCTGTCTTCTGACCGGGCACAGATTCTTTGTTTGAGGAAATTCTTCTCCTCAGAAGCATTCCAGTTGAAAGCCTCACTCGGCACTGACTCTCTGCTTTTTTGTTGCCGCTCTGGCTCAGCCTTGGTCGACAGGTGCCTGTTGAAAATCTTCGCTGCCGCTGCACACACTTTAAGCCAACTGCTCTTTTAGATTTTCCGGGTGCTTGTCTTTTAGATCTCGTTTTTGTAATTAATGTTGCATACCTTCTAGTACCGATGACCGGATAAGCACGAGTGAATTTGGAATCCTTCCGTTTCTTGGGTCTTTGTGATCTGTCTGCTTCCTTCCTTCCCATTGGTTGGTCAGCCTGACAATCAACATTGACGTCCTGGCAAGGGGTATCTTCTTTTAGTAACTGTTGCAAGTCTGATTGAGAATCACATGTTTTGTAGTTTGATTCTTGTGTGCTTTCTGAGTGAATTTGGTCATCTTCAAGTTTTACAGATTCGGGAAGCAATACAGGTGTGGATGCCCTCGGCATGGATTCCACATTTTGAGAGGTTGAAATCTTCTCATCTTGAAGCAAGGGGGTTGGAAGCAACTCAGGCTTCCACTCTTTGATGTCATTACTGTGCCTGGACTTTTTGGGAGATGGATCAACACTCTCCGCCTTTACTTGGCCCTTGATCAGTGTCTCAGTTGACTGAGGCCTGGTCAAGTTGGTTTTGTCTCCAACAGGGTCCTCTGATTGTTGAGAAGAGTTTTCATGGTGATCGGGAGGCAAGCCTGATGGGGACGAGACCCTGTGATCCGGGCTTGGATGATATCCAGGAGAAGGGTAGTGTGGAGGTAGCCCACAGGGTGACCACTGTTGAGGTAAAGTCTCACAAAACCTTAACGAATGAGGTGATGGGCATGGTGTGGTGTCCGCACTTGGTCCGAGCACATCGTCTTGGAGTTCTGCCCCTACATGAGGCTTGATGACATTTTCAGGTCCCGATGGTGATGCAGATACACACTCTGTATTATCAAAGAGAGCGAAGAGAGTCATTGAACATCCACTGATGTTCCCAGGAGACTTTTCAGAAATGGAGTTATTTTGAGGATATGATGGAGATTTAAAGGGAGTTTGGACTTCGACCTCGGCTGATGGTAAACTAGCGGTGCCATTCTCCTTTTCCTTACCCATTCTCGGATTGTTGGTACGCACTGCAAGCAGCGGTGAATTTGCCTCATCATTCAATCTAGCTGACTGTTGTTTCCTCCTAGCCTTCTTTTGTTTCCTCCACTTCCCGCCATAGACCGCGTACCGGTTCCTGTATACATAACTTTTCCTTTTCTTAACCGTGCTTGTCACCTTATTCGGGCATGCATCCTTGGTGATGTCACTTGTTCCTGCAATACGTTTTGATGTATCATCCGGGGGAGGCATAGTATTCTCGGGTGAGTTTGTTGCACTCCATGCTTGCTTCACGTTGTTATCAGTATCTGCCCGTCCTGTACCGTTATGAGAGATATAGTCTGCTTCTTCCCTGGGTGAAGCTGTTTCCGCATCTGTTTCCGCCAGATGTCCGCTCGTGTACGTTTGCAGACAGGATGGAAGGTGATCATTAGCAAGGGCTTGGGTCATGGCAGAGAGTTTCTCAGTGTCAGATTTGGAAGTCTCCCCAACCAAACTTGGACTGCAACTATCTTTTGTAGGCGACGTTGGTTTGAGAACATCTGGATCATCGGTCGACTGTTGATTGCCACTGAATTTCTCATCAGGCTTGTCATATTCTTGTTGGATGCTCTGGTTGGTGACATTTCCAGTTTCACTTGGAACTGCTGGCTTCTGGCTGGAAACTGCACTTGCCAGCTTTGCCGCTAAACACGACAGTGGTTCGTCCTCTACAGGACGCGTGACTGTTGCATTTTGTGGTGACTTTTTCCAAAAGCTGGTCAGGTTCCTGGTTTCTAGGCCAACACTGTCAGCAGCCTGAGAGAGTGAAGCGACCAGAGAATCTTTGAGAGATCTAAGCATGGATTTGTTTACAGACGTTCCATTAGCAATGGCCCCCGAGGAACAGGATGATAGCTCTTGATCCGGGGAGTGTGAAACGGTCACATTTCTTGACTTGTCAGTTGCCAATACCTTCTGACTGCTGCTGAATTCTTCAGTAACTGCAGATACGTTTTCTGAATAACTTGTTACTGCTGTAGGGGATGAGATGGTTTCTGTTCTGCGAAATTTCTCAGCATTCTTTGGGGACTGTTTCAGAGTTTGGGTGATGCTGTTTATTGGCGTGTTAACAGGGGAACACTGTAACAGTGCAATCTTTCTAGGACGCATGCTCATCCGCAGAGTGGTACGTGGCCCATAAATCAACCCTGATGATGAGGCGTGCTGATCAGCAGACTGGGTTTTCCAAGTGTAGTGCTTTTTAAAGCCAAGGTATTCAGGCGACTTGGAAGAGTAGTTCAGATCGTTCTCCTTGCTGGAATATGACAACTTCCTCTTCTTCCCCCTTTTGTAGTCTGCATCTTCCAGGCCTTGCTTGGACGTCGACGGCTGACAGTGTTCGAATGAGCCAACCAGATCTGAAGATTCGAAGCTGTTCTTTCTGCTGTTGCCTCCGAAGCCAACAAAGGAATCCTGCGCCGAGTTGGCGATCTCATCTGGGGAATTGGGGAGCTTCAAAGAGGAGAAAGGCGAGGAGGCTGTCTTCTTGCGGAAGGCGTGGGAGGAGAGGGGAGTGCGTGGGTGCTTGCCCATCAACTTCATGGCCGTCCTGGTGGTCTGTCCAGTCTTGGAAGGGGAATCCCCGCCCGGGCAGGGGGACTTCTGAGGGGAAGCCGATGATGGACAGCTGACTTCAGTGGCTGTCAAGAAAAGGAGAAAATCTAGTGATTCACATGTGACTTCAGTGGTTAGGGTCTTTGAAAATGATCAGATAGTCAGGTGCTTGATACCACCTGCTGGCCATACGTCTCCAGGCAGGTAACATTACCCCTAATTGCCTCTCACCACCCAGGTGTACGCATGGGTACCGCCACCATAGCCGAGTTGCCTGTGATGTACAGTGAAATCTCGATAAGTCAAACTCTGATAACTCAAAACAACTGTTAAGTCAAACAAACAAACAATCCATTCCCTTCAGTGGTATAACAATGATACACAACCCTGCTTAACTCAAAACTCTGCTTAAGTCAAATTTTGAACCCGTTCCCCAGGCCTTGAGGTTTGACATATCGAAAGTTCACTGTACATTCATACCATCATGGGGGACTATCAGCATTAGTCACAAAAACAAATCAGTCACGAAAACTAGGACTTACAATGGCCTCATGATTCAACTTTGCTAAAGACATACCGTAATTTCCTGCGGATAAGACGCGTCTTATCTGACTTTCTAGACCACAAAAACATCGCTGCGCCTTATCTACAGGTGCGCCTTATCTAGTGTCGCTTGAGTTCAAAGTGACGGTCTTTGTGTGAAGAATTCTTTCAATGCCGTAATCAATAATGCGGTCAACCGAGGCTCAACTCTCCAGACATTGTGACCGTATTTTCATTCCAACAATGCCGCGATGTGTTGATCCCCCATGATCGTGCTTTCCTTCCAACAATGCCGCAATGCGTTGATCCCCCTTAGTGATCGTGCTTTCGTTCCAACAATCATCATACAAACGTTTTTCTTTGTGACCGTTTTTTCATTCCGAAAATGCTGCAATCAGAATTACTTAAACGTTTGGAAATCGCATTCACTCAAGTTCTATTGTGTGAACGTTGAGGGTGTTTATTGTACAGGATATCTTCGAAGTCTGCAAGCCTGAAGATCAAGATGAAAACCTTGCGAGTCGGTAAAAGCGGCTCAGGAAAGCGTACTTCCGGCCCGAGCGCCATGTTATGCATACAGAGACCGCGCGAACCTCAGTGCACGTGTGGCCGAACATTTTGTAGAAACACGCTGCGGTGTATCATCAAGTCCGAGCGGTAAAATCTCGTTAAAATATATATTTCAACGGACAAATACATACACAGAGAAGAGAGATCACGTTCTGAGAATTAATTTGCGGAAATTCTCTTTCTCCACCGATGTATGTTATTTTCTACGATCCAAATTCGTCCTGATACGCTACTGTAGTCATGCACGGAACATCATGGTCCGGTACCGTATGTAGGCCGTAGTCACTGGTTCCTGACCCACATCATAGCTTCGATTCTGTAAGCATGCGATGGGAACCAACGAATACTGATGGCACTGCTGCCGTACGGAATATCGTACAGCGGCATGGCTTCGACGACGTGCATCACAAATGCGTCAGAATTACAGGCCTTTTCGTCAAGATTTAGCGTGTCAAGATGAAATAATATCGTGTAAACGATTATGTTGTGCATGCAAATGGCGTGTGTAATATTACTGTGCGTATCGGCGGCTGAAAATGTGATCGGCAATTTGTTTTCTGTGTACGGTGAGTAATTATACTGACACTGTGACAGCTCGGTTACTTCTCCCACGCGGTCTGGGTAAATTTTCCCGTGTCGAAAGTCCAAGTGCGGACAGTGGTCACATTTGACCATTTCTCATTTTACTATCGTCTCGGTAAAACCTTCCAAAAAAAAAGTCCAGTGCGGACACGGCTTAATTCATCCTCCGAATAGTGTGATCGTTCTAAGGCAACACAATGGCCCCTTTGTGGCGATGTACCGACACCGGGTGACGCCTGGTGTTCTTCTGTGTGCGGTCAAACATGCGTCTTATGCGGCAGTGCGCCTTATCTGTTGGCGTTTGAATTTTTTTGGGTGATTTTAGGGACCTGCGCCTTATCCGCCGCGCGCCTTATCCGCAGGAAATTACGGTACATTAACACAGAAATTCATTCCAAATTTTCAAATAAACCACAAGGGAAATCTATTGTTAAAACGCTGACTATACCCTACTCATTAGAACAATGCTTTACGGATGATTTTGGCTGGTACCCACCATTACTCATCATGGCGTTACACATGGCACACGCCCAGTCCTGACTGACACTTCTCAATCCTCCGCAGGCAAGATGGCATCCAGAGGAACCACAGAGGTCGCACAGCACGAGCTCCCACTTACTGAACAGCAAGGATAACAAAGAAAGAATAGGTTACAGTTCTCATACATGTACAATTGAAAGTTCGGCAATTGCATCAACCCAAACACAATATCATCACATTTTGCATTAAAAATTTCATCTTCAAACCAAAGTAAATTTGATGCTGCAAAAACAGTGTGTGGAAAAGTTTGTGAAACTAATTACAAAGATGGAAGCAATGACTTGACATACAAAGTACAGCCGAAAATCTTTTCAAAGATTTCCTGATTTTTTTCCTGCAATGAAAAACTGTAAGCTCGACGTACACATGAAGTATCAAGACAGCCAACCTCTTTAGCTTTTTTGAAGAGATTGTTTGCTTGCTATGCCGTTTTGTTTCATTTGATGGTTTGATGTAAAGAGAGAAAGATTACGATTTTGACTTGAGATTACTTTTGAAAGTTTGTTTGGTGGTTGGCCACGATGGTGGATGAGGGTGGTTTCCTCATAAAAAAACACCCCATGTTTGTGGAACACCAATGTTTGTGGAACACAAATGTTTGTGGAACTTTTGTGGGACTTTTTTTACATGAAATCTGGCTTCCACCAAACCAAACCAATACTAGATCCAAACTTGGTAAGGTAATCCATTGGTAAGTTTTTTTTTTTTTCTGTGAGAGCAAATACTTACCTTGAGGCTTTGTTGAACTGCCGTCCTTTCGGGCACACGCAGGGGTCAAAGTCGCACTTGTCATGCCGCCAATACAACTCCTGAAAAGCGTTGTCGTCCATCTCCCATGATGCATCACTTCATAAATGATTAAAAACAAAAACGAGAAGTGTCATGACAATTGAAAGATGAAGGGTGAACAGCTGTGTCTTTAACTCTTCACAAAGTCTTCTGTAAAAGACAACACAAGTGCGTTGGGCCTGTCTCAAAATATTTCCATTGCAAGAATGCCATCCCCAACAAACTTTTTTCGAATACAGTATATCGGACAATTAAAAACAACATGAACATGGAATGTCCAGTTCCTTATTCCAACAGTATTATGTACATCTTCTAGAAAATAAAATCCATATATTTTGGCATCTAAATCGAGTGGAGTCTGCAGAGTGCAGTAAAGACCTTATCTGTTATAATCATAGAGCTATATTAAATTACTAGAGCGCTAATTCCATGTACAAAGTAATGTTTGATAGGCGCATCCATGTTTGTGCACAAATCTATGGAAAACTCGATATTTTGTACGGCTTTTGTATGGCTATTCGCATATCTGCATTTGAATTCCATACCGGTGCGTCATCGAAGCCGATGCGCCCAAAACCGAAAAGCACAATCAGCAAATGAGCGTTTCATTTTGCTTTAGGCAAACAACGCAATGTGTGCAGATGCTTTTTGCCATGATGTTTTTTGAACCGTCATGACGCGCTTAAGTTGTTTGCATACATGTATCTTCTACTTGCGCGTTGCATTTAGAGTACACTTTTAAACTTCACTCCATCTATTTTGATTGTGTTTTACAAATACGCTAATAACTTCAAAATGTCTGCACCCAGAGCGGCTTCAAAGCGTCTCCGCGCGCAAGAATGAGGAGTTAGCGCTCTAGTAATTTAATGTAGCTCTATGGTTATAATGCAGCTTCTTCCACAATTAAATAGCAATTCAGAAATACCTAAGACAGATTACCCATTCCCATTGATCGTGAGCCCGTCACTTGGCCGGTCTGCGTCAGGTAATTATCAGCATTCCAGACTTCTATCAGTCTTAAACATAGTGTTTAACACCTCCCAAGCACACATTTATTCCCTAAGTACGTACTTACTGAATTTGTTCTCGTCGGAGCAGGGATTTAACAGTAATGTCCTTGGTTCTGGCTCACAAATTAGTATGATTACAGCTCAGTGCAAGGAAGATGATCGCATCACACTTTTCTTTTGTATTTTACAAGCCTACAGTTTCTCAAGCTAAAATCTAAGGCAGACCGGCAGTATTTAGCTAGGGTACGAGAGGTATAACTCACTGTTCAGGAATGTAGATGCCAAACTTTTTCATCTCGATCTGAAACTGCTCCTGATTGTTGCAGATGGCACAGCGGAAGAAATAGCCAGCACTCAGAGCTTGACGCTGTAAGAATGAAAGCAAATAAAATGCATCATTTTCCTTTTGGGGGAGGTTTTGATCTATTTTATAAAATTGTGATGACAAAATCAGAAGAGACAAAAAACGTTGAACATTTTGGAATGGTGTATTTTAATTTTGTACAAAAATTGTGACCTTCTGTAAACAGGATAAAAATGACTCCTGGAAACTGCTTCTAATCTAGGTTTTGCTGAAATACATGAATTGTATAGAGGGGCCTTTTGTTTCAATCATTTGAGAATCATTCTCAAAGGTGAATTACAATCTATAGCTCCCCTAATTTTAATTTTTTTTTAACATTTCAGCTCTGTTGAAAATGATAGTGTAGTGTGCAGAATCGTTTGAAATAGCAAAACAAAACAATCAACTATTTTCTAAACCCGACTGGAACAAGAGAATTACTACTTCTTTTCACAAAAGCCATACCCAGTGGTGCCATAACCAGTGGGTTTTTAACCCTAACCTTACCAACTCAATGAAAATGCATCCCCCCCATTTTGGTGGATTGTGGGGGACATGGTCCTGCTGGCCTGGTTTGACTAAATTTTGATGGAGTATATGCAGGCATGCAACTGGGAAGTCACAAAAAAGAGGAAATTCAAATCTTTCCCAGACTTTGTACAGTGATTTTCTATTTTCAATAGCACACATGGGAAGTAAAGAAAGAGGAAATCAGCTGATCCGAGGAAAAATTGCATGCCTGAGTATAAAGGACTTGGACTGGGAGGCCTGAAGCAGTGCTGGGGGAATCTGATTGATTTTGTACAGCATGGAGTACTGCTCTTGTCATTTAAGCCACGTGTACTAAATCCATCAAAATCCATCATCACCAGTGGTGGATTCCATTATGTCCTGAATGCGAAGCAGAGTGAGTGATGGATTTTGACTGACTTAGTCCTATCTACTTAGTAAAAGTAAGTACGGAGTTAGGGTTAAGCCAAAGTCAAAGACGAAGCAGGGGTTTCATAAAGGCATTTGGTAAATCAGTGGTCTTAACAGCTCAATGTAATCAGCCTTTGCCGAGTCACTAGCGTGTTGTACCTGGACGCAGTTTCGATGGAACCACGTATTGTTGCAGCACGGCGTCTTCAGGGTATGACAAGAGACTTGGGCTTCTACATCCTCAAAGCAGATGGGGCAGGTGACGGTGGCCGGGTCCGACTCAGAAACCTTGACGTCCTGCTGGGGCCGATGATCCCTGCAGTATGCCCTGTGAGGGAGGCAAAGGATGAGGGGACAAGTCAGTCATCCTACTGAGAGCTCTGTGCACAATGGACCGCCCCATGGTGTTCTGACCAATCACAGCCGTGATTTAGGTCCAACGTGCGTGCACAAAAGTCCGACATGCGTGCCCGCACGTATGATGCGAGCAGCAGGAAAATGCAGCGTGGCATTGGAGAGGAACAGGTGTTAATTTGCCCGCGCAGTGGGCAGGGCTTACTGGATCGGTCCATTGACCTATCGTGGCAGAATCGCGTTAGAATTGCGTAAACGCAGCTTGTGAAATATTGTCCAATTACATGATATACATTGTACAAAAGGAAGCGGAACGCACAAAATCTGAGACAAACAAAACTTAGTGTACAGAAACTCCATAGGGTTTTCTAAGGGGCGTGGCTAACTCGCAAACAGCGATAGGTCAATTCACCCTTTGACCTACACCCCTATAAATAAGCCTGCAATGATTTAAAAAGTGGTGGGGTTGCCATGGAAAATCATCTGGCCTGCAAAAGCAGGCCAACTGGCCCAGCGCCCGTGGCCACTAATCACATTTCAAAATCCCAAGATTGACTTCAGAAAATTCCCAAGAATACCCAAGATTTCAGGATTATGTATCAACTTAGCAGCATGGACCCTATTTTTATGTGTACTATACATTGTACATGTACACACATGGGGCTTACAGTGCTCCAAGTGCTGCAATTAACATTTTGCACATTTTGTGCTTTTTGTCCAGTACATACTATTGTGCGTACTCAATAAGCAAAAAATCCCAAGGCTCGGCGAAACATTCCCAAGGCCTGGACTAAATCACAAGAAATATTGGGGAAATTTCCAAGGAGCGACCACGCTGAACTGGCGATGCTTCCTGACAATTTTTTTTTTTTAACAAGACTACACAAGCTAGCTAGTAGACTATCACAGACCCATTTGGTTTAAGGGGTCTACATGTACATGTAGGTAGTCATCTGAGTCAAACTTTTGGGCCAGGGTGAGACTTAACTAAGTCTACATCACAAGTGACGGTCAGTCAGTGAGTTAGTGAGATAGAAGTGCAAAGAGGATTATAGGCAGCAACCGCTTTCATAAAACTCATCCTAACTTACGAGGCATCACAGCGCTGCGACGCGTCGTATCCCTATGATAATGCATTGCAGCTGCGACGCATCCTGCGATTCATTTCACAAAACACGTCATAGGTGTATTTATAGCACAACATGTGTTACTGTTATATATATTTATTCAACATACATGTACATTGAAGTACAGTGAAAGCTCCGCTCGCGACGTGTTACGCGTCGCAACTCGAGTTGCGACATCTCCCAGCACTTCTTGAAATCGGGTGCTGGCCCTCTGAAACCAGCAGAAACTGTGCTAAAATGTTACATATTAATGTAAATTATGTGTGTTTAATTGTGTTTTATGCCAATGTGCCTCACACAATGTTAGCCATGTGTATTAAGTACAGGCTTTTTTTCATTTCAAATGTCTTCTTTCTTTTGCTTAAAGGTTCCGTTAAAACTTAAACGGCAAGAAAACATGTTGGAGCCACAAACTTACAAGAAAGCATCGAAAAAGCAAAACAGGGCTTCATTCTTGACTCCGCAGTTGAAGTGAAAGCTTCGCTTGCAAAGTGACAGCGAACAACCAATGGTGGCCGTCTTCTTATGGCAATAAAAACAGCTCTGAAAGACAAAAAAACAATGAGAAGAAAAAGAATCATATATCCATTCTACATGTACGTATTTCCACCTCCAATCAAAAATATGTTTCCAGAGCATGCAACGTACGTCAAAGCAAAGTGTACCCATGGAAACGAGGTTGGTGTGTGAGTCAGTGAGATAGGTGCAAGGATTCCACGCTGGTACTCTGGGCCCAGGAAAAGATTTTACAGAGACAATTCAAAGATTACTGACCAGCCTGCGGCCCCTCCTGAATTCCTTCAGGATGTCCCGGACAAGGAAGCCTTCAATTCCTTCCGTGTCAGCTCCGGCCTGCGGCAGACCACTGGCAAACAACTGGAAATAAATAGAGGGAGAAGTTTGTCTTATCATCAATGGTGCTCTCCATTTAAAGGGAATACACAACATTTGCAAAATTCGAAAAATAAACTACCAAGTTTATACGAAATACCTTACTAGGATGTTGGTAAATGACAGTCTAAAGCATCCTGTAAAATAATGGCATCTGGTGTGAAGTCATTTTCAAGAAAATGGTATTTTTGTATAAATTTCCAACAGTGGTCAGCCAACTACCGTTGGAAAAACCTAACTATTTTTCAACTACAGCTCCAAATGCACCATTTTTTTTTCGTCCAAATTTTGTTTGCTATTGGTTACATGTTCATGAACGGGTGCAGGCCAGCTAGACTGGTTCCCTTACCTTACAATTTTCCGGCATCTGTAAATTGATCCATTTTATCTTTAGTGGAGTCAGAGAACCAGACTACTCCATCATTTGTGTTTTTCTTGGTCTTTCCAGCATTTTCGAACACAAAACTTTAAACATGTCAGTGTAACAATATTTGATCTGTTATACTAACCCCTCAAATAGTTCATTTCTGAAAATTACAGCAAAAGCCAATGATGTACATTCCCTTTTAAGCACATCTGACTCTGAGTGACTTTTACTGCCTGCACTGCCAGAAGGGTTTTTCTATAGATTCTAGTCTGACATTTTTCCAGTCCCCGCTACCTCAGTACTTTATAATTGCCACTCAAGTGTCACTATAAATGACTTCCAGTAAGTAAAGTCTGTCACCAGCCAATGTGGCCCATCAGGCCGGCTTTTATCTCCGGTTTCAGTAGCATGAAACGACTGAGAATATGCCCATCCCTCCTGGATGGGATGCTAGTCCATCGCAGGTCTCCCCAGCTAATGCCGGTACCCATTTATACTCCTGGGTGGAGAGAGGCAAGTGGGGGTGAAGTGGCTTGCCCAAGGACACAACATATGACCAGCAGCTGGATTCGAACCCCTGACCCTCTGATCATGAGTCACGAACCCTAACCACTAGGCCGCACTCCCCACATGACTTCAAACTAAGTTTTATTTGTTGGGTACATGTAGGTCGTTTGCTTCACATAATCACTCTTGGATGGAGACTACATTAAGGAGCACATCTAGAAATCACAACATCATAGATGTCAGATGTAACAGGGACGGGTAAAAAGTGGACCCCACATTTATAGAATGGCCCAGAAAGAAATCAAGATGATACGATCAGGGAAACCCTTATCATAGTAAACAAATGGCTCAAAGATATAGTCCATCATTTGTAATTTGTGCATTTTGTTCGTTTGAAGCAACAAAAGTGTTCAAAATCTAATGAAGGATACTAACAACTAACCTGATGAAGTTTCAGCTCAGCTTCAGCTGTATATTCCGGATCTCATATCTAGGATATCTAGGATCTCAATTTCAAATCAAAAGTTGCTGAATCATGTTTTGAATTGCAGCTATACGCGATGTCGCGCACTGATCCGACGAATTATAGCAAATGTGCGCGCCTGTGCGTCGTGCCAATGCTTGCGCGCGCTGCACCGAATAACAAAACGAACTGCTAGTTTAAATTTTCCTACGGTGCGTCTTAAGACACACCGTTGGAAAGGCCTTCTTTCGTTGATTACTTCAATGATAGCTTGCCAGAAAGAATAATTTCACAGGGAGTTTAGTCCCCTTACTATCTTTCAACCAAGTATGTTTTTCAACAATAATTACGCCAGTTACTTTTTCGGATGGCTGCAAATGATGGACTATAGCTTTAAGGGGTTTTCACATTTGGATAAGCTTGTAATTACCAGGCAGTACTTGTGCACAAAGAGCTGTCTGTCCTTGTCCGTCAAAAGCTTGCCGCAGTCCACTCCCTCTTCCTCATCCTTGTTACAGTAAATGCACAAACCTGGACAAAACAGAAGCAAACATGAGAAACATCCCAGTATAATGTGATGCCAGAGTATGAGTTTAACCCTAACCCTCCCAAATCTTCTTTGCAAAATGGAGGATTTTGCAAGATTGAGGTTACTTTGCAAAAGTGTGTGGCTGATTACAGAGGACGCACTGTGTCAAGGTCTTGGGCCGGACCTTGTGTTGTTTATGCTCAGCCGTGCATAAATATAGGCCTGGATTATACTTGAAATCCTCTGCACTGCTCCAGGATGTCACTGGCTCTGCCTTAACATGTCAACAGTCACTGCCGCAGGATTTTGCAAGATTCAGGCAGTGGTCACACCTCCGAGGACCACATTCAAGAAATAACAGAGGATTTTGCAGTATTGTTGATATATGCTATTTTTACAGGGAGGCAATTGGAGGATTTAGCAGGATTGAGGTTGCATCCTGGCAAAAATGCCTAGGTTAAGAAAAATTAATAAGGGCTTTTTTCACGGCGACTTTCCATATTCATGAACAAAAATGTGATGTCAATTCAGGCAGAAACCTCAATGTTACAGCTACATGTATTTCAGCACCAAAAGCTGCAAGAATTTTGGATATTTTTCTGTTGTAAGTATTCTTTTCTTTGGTGATTCCTTGTTGTGTCAATACATGGCAGTAAGCCAAGCAGACTTTTCTCACAAATGTTTACAATGAGCGAATCTTTAGGTTCACAATTTGAACCAAAAAAAACCTAAACTGAACAGTGTCTTCCTGAAATGACATCACAGCAACAGTGCCCTCACGGACAAGCATGGACAATTATTAAATGTTTATTAAAAAGTGCACTTTTCAATGTAAATAACCAAAAAGGGATGTCAAACAGTTTTCATACATTTAAGAGTAGAAAGTTGCAAAAAATATGTTCCTAAGAAAATTCATCTCATACAAATGTAGGCCCTTTAATTATGGAATAATAAATATTGTCATAAAAAAACTATGCATAACATTAACAAAATGTAAATGCGATTTCTGCAAATTGCTAATGATTATGCTACAAAACAGACTCTTACCAGTACTCTTGTCATACTCCACATATACTTTCTTGCTGTCCTTAAACTCACACTTCTTTTTGCCCTTCATGGTACTGTGGTTACATTACATCCTGCAAGCAAATAAACAGACGTAAAGGTTTTGTTCATTACAAGTACAATGTAAGTATGCATGTTGATTAAAGGTTAAACGATATTAACCCTAACTCCCCAGCCTAATTTACTAGGAACAATACCCATTCTGGCAAATTCCAACACCCACATGGGAAATTGCACACACAACACTGTTGGACTTAGTTTCTGGAGGTACGCCAAGCCCAGTGTAAAAGACCATCAGTTTAGGGGTACTGTACCTATTCCAACAGATTTAAACAAAACCTGCTGTTGAACTTTGATGGGTTGAGTTCGGTTAGGGTTAAGGAAGTTACGAGGCTTCGGCCTGTCCGCTACGCATGCACAGTGGAGCATGCAAACTGGTCGACTAGGCCTACATGTACATTGTACATGGACAGCCAATGAGCCAATATGGCAGGGAGGCTGAGCCACTCAGATTTGGGGAATAAAGTTTCTATCACTAATTTTGATGTGATTTGATTTAAGACAAGAAAAAGTTTAAATTCACATTTTGGATTCTGTCAGATTCGGATCATTCTGCAAAGCACAGATATAGTGATTAAAAGCACATTTTTTGTCCCTGAAAAAAAAACGCGTGTCTATTTATGCAGAGCAAAGTGTGATCAGTTACACACGAAACTGCAGTACAGATTAAAAATAAAGCGCGTAAAATTCATACATTTTCAAAACTTTTATCTTTAACCTTTTTGACATTTTTGACATTAACGGTATATTTCAATGTGTAATGCGCCTATCAAATGTTTACCCCACTGTCTGCATAGAGAACAAAATTTAAAAGCAATTTCTGCAAATTGATCTAAATTACTTCAAAAGTGACAACCCCCATGTCTTGGGTGGGGCGGCCCGGGGGGGGGGGGGGGGGGGGGGGGGGGGGGCGAAGGGGGGGCGAAGGGAGGAAACAATTGATAGGCGCATAACAAGATAACCACTCATTTCTTGAAATTTCCCTGGTGGAGGAATCAAATGAAATGTAACTTTCACTGGTTCACCCGCAACAGATTCCATGCAATTTATTGCCTGGTGGAAAAATTTCTATACCTGGACATCACTTGACACCCAGTGCACAAACTAAGTATTACTTTGACCTTAGTACTCATCGCCTTTTTTAACATTCGGACATGGTCTGGCGACTGTCGCCAGACCATGTTCGATCGGACTAAATCTCAATGACAATGTTCATCATTCAATTGTCCACATATTTATTATTGTATGGAATTCTTTCCAAAAAAGTTATTCATTCATGTCTTTTATTTGAAAGTAGGCCCATCATTAGCCCCATAAATGTGGCCAATTTACTGGACTACCTCCGTAAACAAAGGCCACACTTCCACCATGTACAAAAACATGTCGAACTTTGTCAAATTTTGATTTTCACATTTAGGTTAGTTTGTAGGGTTTTTTGCTTTAGAAGCATACTCACCCTCTTTAATTTACAGGCTAATCAGAAAGTGCTGCCTTTTTCAGATGTCTAATTTTTGAATTTTGATACGCAAATGTGTGCAAATGAATCTGGAAATTTCACGAAAAATAGACATCTGAAACAAGCAGCACTTTCTGATTAGCCTATAAAGAGGGTGAGTACAGTATGCTTCTAAAGCAAAAAACCTACAAACTAAGCCTAAATAAATGTGAAAATCAAAATTTGACAAAGTTCGACACGTTTTTGTACATGTGGACATGGTGGAAGTGTGGCCTTTGTTTACGGAGGTAGTCCAGTAAATTGGCCACATTTATGGGGCTAGCCCATCATGTGCCTATAGAACTGGCATAAACCATGTTGTAAACATGATAAAGCAATCAAGATATCAAAAACTGTGTTATTCAAATGTATATTGAACACACAAAATGAATCATTTGAATCACAATGTGGCATATAAAATTTAAACAGCGCCCTCTATATTTCAGAAGTTAGGGCCTACAAACAGGCAAATTACAATGTTGGATGACCGCGCTAAGTTAAAATTAATAATAACATCATAAACATCACAATATCACGAAGAGTATCCCGCCCAGGTCCTATGGAGGAGAAAACAGTTTTAAATAATGGTTCACTGCTCTTTTTGTTTGTCATCAATAGATAATAACCAGATCATAGATGCAATTGTTTCGAATTCAACGTTAGGTGTCGGAAAAAGACGGCTTTGAACTGTCCCTCATACAGCGGAAAACGTGTGCGCCTGACGGCGGTCATTTTCCAGTTTTCGTCATTTTGCAATTTTTTTTGCTCAACTTTGTTACTTTCAATTCAACCAAAAACTGTTAACACTTACACTTGTGTCGTTTAAAAGATCTGTGCTTGAAATTTGAATGATTATTTACAAAAAATAACATTACCTTCACATGAAATTCATTTTTACCGGTGAACCTTTCAAGTCAGCCAATGCGAGCGCACATTGATATGACGTCAGCATACGACACATGTTTACAGTTCAAAGGTCAAGGAAGTCCTTCCCGTCGTTCAAATTGAACACGTCAATCGTTTGAGAAATGGTCGATACCAATGACATTCGAATATTCTAGTAAAATAATTCAGTATCGATTCTTATCATTGCACGCGGCGTACACAACGAATATCTCATTCGAAAATAACAGTCGTCGTCGTAACCGATGAAATTTAATCGATTCTATCTACATGGTTACTTACGTGTTAAATGCCCGACGCATGAGATTTCGTAGTTCCTGTGTGGTATTTTTGTCTTTTAAAACTTTAGGTTGAGACTAGATTTTGTGAATATCCATCGCTGTATTTGAGTTGGTAAGCATTATTCTGTGATTGCTTGTATTCAGTTACTTGAATGATATCATTTGACATGAGTTTACGACACTTTACAATGACAGTTGCTAAGATTTTTACAACATGTTGACATTTTGCGTGCACGGCGTATGGCATGCGATGGGGGAACAGTGTGGGCGGACCCCTTTTTCTCATGTTTATTCCATTTTCAATTCCACTTATTCTTCTTTGCTTGATTATGTTGACAGGAGTATGTACAGAAGTAGCCCCCTAAATGTGTCGCAAATACTGTACTTCCTCATGCATTTTTAACTGGTTGAATTTTCTTTTTCAATGTCATGAATTTTTTTTTTCTTTCTAGTTTCTGTAAATAAGTGTAAAGCGCCTTGACATGCTTGAGCATGTTAAGCAGTTGAGCATAAATTTTGACGGATTTGGCGCTACACAAGAATTGGTTATTGTATTATTGTTATTATTTAAAATATTAATTGCTTTATTTCCTGAAAAGTTGTGTTTTTTGTATAATTTGAAATTGGCCGCAGACATTTCTTTTAACCTTAAACCAGTTCCCAATTGTTTTCGGTGTTGTACGGGCACGGCAATGAACATGCGCAGTAACTAATTTGAAATTTTATGGAAAGAATGGCCTAACTTAAAAGTATCCAGATGCCACTTCTTTGGTTGTGTACAACTACAAAGTTTATGGAGCTCAGCTCGAGAGTCCAGAGCATTTTCAAAGTTTTTCTAACAAAGTATTTCATATTCACGAGACAAGAATCAGACCATGCACAGGGATATTCAAACTAAAGCTGATTTCAGCTATTTTTGTTTGGGATTTCAGCTTTTTTCCCTCACTTTCTGTGTACAAAAGTATAGGAGATTTCCAAAGTTCAGCCTTTTTATACCTTTTTTCAGCTATTTTTGTCAGTGGTCTCTCACATTCCTGCATGCAGAGCTCATGCAATTTTGGATTTTATTTCCCTTTACAAAAATTCCTTCAGAGCAATGAATCAGAAAATGAAAATAACATAGGCCTAAATCAGCACTTAAATGTAGGATTTGATTTAAACCAAAAAAAAGGGAGATAATTCTTACTTTTTGAGACACCAAACATTTTTTTTCAAAAACAATGGCAAGGTTAGGCATATCCCCATAAATGTGGCCTATTTACTGGACTGCCTCGGTAAACATAGGCCACACATCCACATGTACTAAAACGTGTCGACTTTGCCAAATTTTGATTTTCACATTTAGACTTACTTTGTAGGTTTTTTTTGCTTTAGAAGCATTCTCACCCTCTATATAGGCTAATCAGAAAGTGCTGCCTTTTTCAGATGTCCATTTTTCGTGAAATTTCCAGATACATTTGCACACGTTTGCGTATCAAAAGTTCAACATGAAATTTCACAAAAATTAGACATCTGAAAAAGGCAGCACTTTCTGATTAGCCTATATAGAGGGTGAGAATGCTTCTAAAGCAAAAAAAACCTACAAAGTAAGCCTAAATGTGAAAATCAAAATTTGGCAAAGTCGACACGTTTTTTGTACATGTGGATGTGTGGCCTATGTTTACGGAGGCAGTCCAGTAAATAGGCCACATTTATGGGGCTAGGTTAGGCAGAGCTATGACTCAAACTCGAGCGGTGTGCTTGCAATTCCGCTATCCACTGCATGTAGGCCACGTGTTCGCTCGATGTGAGTTGGCAATTTAATAATTCAGAAAATGGAGAACTCCCTTTTTTCCAATTTTGACTTTGGTTGGTTGTACTTAGTACAATTTTTTTGCACTGACCTAACAATGTAAGTACTAGGAACTTAGTACATACTTCAAATGATGTACTTCAGAAATGACCACACATTTTCATGAGTAATTGTTGGCTTTTGTTTTTGTCTCTTCTCAGTTTACAGTTACAAGCAGCTGTAGTTGACTGTACATACATAGCATGTCAGGGCTGACCAATGTTCGCAAGACGTAGACACACCCAGGACACCAGTTGGAATCAGCCACAGTATCCTCCGCAGAGTAACTGGACAGTCACGTCGCATAGTGTCCCCGAACAGGAAACCGGTCGTCTCGCACAACCGTTTGAGCAGCAAGAGATGACCTGCCGAGACAGAACGCAAGAGTTCAACTCGGCCATCAAGTCGCTACAGTCAAGACAAGTACATGTGCGTGACTGAATTTTTTCTTTAGCCCAGTGGATATGTACATGTATGTAATAGACCATGGCGAATGCCATTGTCTATCACATATGGACACATTCGCTGATTATGTAGGCAAGCTACCGCCTCTTGACCTTTTAGATTTGACCAATCAGCGGGCGCTTTCTATATCGAGTATTCTGTCATTCACCCGTTGCGTGTCATAGACAATGGATTTTAACAAACCTGTGTCACGCGCTCTGTATCGTGTTACACGATAATGCGCCCAGCAGTTGTTGCATTACAAAACACTGCATGCGAATTAACCAATCAAACCATTTAGTCCTGAATTGGGAATGAAGTAATGTCATGATTTAGTAAAGTCGACTCTGATTGGCTGGCATATATCTGCATGTCTAGACACATCAGACGTTGTACATGGGTGCGTTTTGGCGGTCATAACCAAGAATTGGTTCGGTGGTTTCTTGTCATTGAATTTCTTCGGCAATTTTAATTGCGTTAGAATTACGCGTGATCATGTAGTACTCAAATCCCCCAAACAATTAACCAAAGAGAAACCACCGAACCAATTCTTGGTTATGACCGCCAAAACGCACCCCAGGACTTGGCTTCGTGGATAGACGAGTGACGAGCATTTTGTAGGCCATAAACTTGGGGGTTTGTTTGTGACCATGACTGCGACATTGCATTTCTGTGAAATATTGATGAAATTAGGTCCTAAAGTTGCTCTATTTTGCAATAGAGCGTATGCGTCATTTTTCAAAATGGTGATGGACTTCAGTCATACTTTTAGAGGATTGAATTTTCTCCCAAAAGTCATGGGATTACGCCCTGAAAATTAACAGAAAATGAAAGATGATGAAATTAGCTTGAATGTGATGGGCGTGTCAAACACCTTGGAGAGTTGTATTTTTCAAGATCTTGAAAAGTGGGGATATTTATCACTGAGGTCTGTGGCAGTTTATTTGCTGGTCTGCAATCTTTGGTAAAGGTTATTTGCATGGAGGTCTCTCTAATTGGCTCATATTTACATGTAATTAACATTTATTAAACGAAAGCCAGTGCAGCCAATAATTATGACGTATTTGCAAATGTATGTATCAGCCAATTAGAGAAAGCCTCAGTAAAAAAATAAACTACCAAATAACCAATTCCTTTTGTGTTTAGTCCCAGACTTAGTCCACAAATTTGGGACTCTGTGGCAAGTTTAATTACAAGAAAATTATTACTCATCCAGCAGGGCCTTTGACGTTCTGCCCATACTGCCTGTTTGTGGTACACCTATTTCCATGTGTCTTGTAGTACTTTGATGATATAATAATCCGCCCAGAAATGTATATATATGTACCTGGTAATTCTGAATACTGCGATTATTTTAGTAACGGCATTCCATCTACTCTCCAAATTCAATACAAACCTTTCGTAAACCTACAAGTTTGTATAAAAAACACAGTGCCCCATTGTCAGATGATGTCCAGCCTAAGATTGTTGTTGTTTTGCTTTCTGTGCAGGGCAATGGGGTGGCAGCAGGCAGGACGGCCAATGCAAAGAGACATCAACACACCGAATTTATGTTAATTGCCAAGTAAGTATTTGCGTAATAATCGTTTGTTTCGCCCACATTGGCTCTCTGTATTTTAAAATTAAACAATCTGTCGACAGCATTTTGAACATGCAATTCCCACAATTTCTGCTGTCCACATCTGAATTTATGTGTCTGTAGTGTCATTCGTTGATGAATGTGAACTCCATTGCAATTGAAAGGTTTAAAGGTTTAGTACACATAGTAACCTGCAGTCCTATTAGTTTCTGTTATGAAAAAATTAAATTACAACCGCCCCCCCCCCCTTCCCCACCTTCCTTCCAAAAATAAGCACACCAGGAAAATGTTCAATATAATGCAGTAATTAATTTCGAATATATATATCCAACTCGCTGCCTTTGGGTTATTGTCAAATGATGTACATTTTTATGCTGATCATTATGTCGTACAACCACTTAAGGCAAAAAAAAAAGGCTCCGGTTTCTGGTATGGAGCTTGCCCCAAAAGTGGTGAGGCGACGCAGGTTTTTTTCCCCCCTTCTTTTTTGTTTTCTTCAAATGTCAGCTGATGCTGCAGGTGACTCTTAGATCCCTTAAAACTCTCAAAAATATCCTTCAGGGTGGAGCTTGAGGTGACCTCAGTAAGGCCATAAGGCTTGAGAATTCTGCACCCACTTACGATCTCGACCGATACGAACATTCTTCTGGAAATTTGGATAGTCAAGACAAAAATCCGAGAAAATGGTAACATCAGACCATACAGCAACATCGTGCATGCGCTGCCAGGCTGGTCATTAGTCTGCTTCCTTGCATATTTCGCTAATTAAAAAGCGTTTACAGGTTCCAGATACACGACCATCGCTCCCTCAATCTGGCTTCCTGACGCACAATTACAAAATTGCAATACCGTCTGCAAATGGTGCCCGACTAAATTTAGTGCAAAATATATGGGAGCCCAGAGAGGCCGCATAAAGCTTATACTCGATCGTAACCCCATCTAAAAACACGTTTAAATTGTGCAGCAGCAGGATTCCAGTCAAACCAGTGAGTTTGGCGGTTTTGAGACATCATCTTACATTGAAAAAAAAAAACTTTTTAATTTTGCCGATTTTGCCGATACCAGAAACCGGAGACTTTTTTTTGGGCCTAAATTTGATGCAGTCCAGTTGCAAGTTAAATCCAATAAACCGGTAGTAATTTACTGGTAATTGATCTATCGCCGTTTGCGAGTTAGCCACGCCCCTTAGACAGCCCTATGGAATTTTTGTACACTAATTTTTGATTCAAATTGCACGTTCCGGGTCCCATTTGTATATCATGTAATTGGACAATATTTCACCAGCTGCGTTGACGTGATTCTAATGCGATTCTACCGCGATAGGTCAATTATTGTATAAAATGTAACTTCAGACAAATTTCAAATTAGCGCAGGGTGTAGTAGTCTCCCTCAGTGGAAAGGAATTTAAAAGGTTATCAATGTTCTGCAATACATGTACATAGCTGAACATTTATTTGAAATTTGTCTTTAAAAAAATGGACCATTCCTGTTCTTGGTGACTATAGGTTTTGTAATAGCGCCCTCTCTTGATCAAATGAAACTTCTTTGGGTCTTCTCTTCCATTACCCTAGATGCATCAGTGGGACTGGTCTTGCATAATAATAAATTGATGATTTTTTTTACCTTTTGTTTTCAGACAAATTGGGAAAGACATCACAAACACATTCACAAAGCTAGAAAAACTAACGATATGTAAGTATGATTTTTTTTCTAAAACTTTTTTGGCAACTGTGGGTGTGAATTTCCATCATTGCAATTTTTCTGTTTTTCTTTTTATTTATTTGCTTGTTTGTTTGTGGTTCTTGTGTATGCACTTTTACTAAGTGAGATTTACATAATATTTTTTTTTTGGAACCCCATCTGGTCTCTGGTCAGACCGAAGTTCCAGAATTGATGCGGCGACGCATTTTTTTTTTGGTTTTTTTTGGTGGCTTTTTTTTTTTTTTGTCAAGCTTGAATTGTACAGACAAGGTGGGTATTATTTTGCTTTTTTTGTGTCCTCATTATACATTGGTGTCCTCCATAATATGCCTTGGTGCCCTTTATCATTTTCCTTGGTGCAATTTCCCCATTCCTTGGTGCTCCTTGGTACAAAAATTTGAGGAGGTGCGGCAATAGAGGGCGCTGTTGTAGCTTCCGTGTTAATTTCATAGACATTTAATATGTCCATGGTTAATTTGAAGGAAAAAAAGGTTGACGCGCATGATTAAAATCGACGCGCGCGCTGACCAGAGACCGAGTATTTTTTTTTTGCCTAAACATGGCATTATAAGGCTTGGGTTAGCACAGGTTGTGAACCAAACTTCTGAACAATACTTTGTCATGTCTGCGTCTTTGAACTTCTGCACTGCTGTCAGCAGCTGAAGATAATACAAAATGACTCTTCCATCATGGGCCTTACGTACACTGTTTCCATTAAAGGGTACATTTGATCACACTTACCAGACAGAGACCCAATGGACAAAGAATTCCATGTCAGGCCATACTTAACTCAATTTCTCCTTCTGAGAATCCTTCAATGGTTTGACTTCCTGCTCTGCTCTTCTTTTACAAAATAAAAATAAAAAAAACATCAAGAATTTTTTTTACTTCTCATGAATGCCATTAGAAAATTTAAAATACTGTACAAAGTCTTCTGTGGTTTGGAATTTCCTCATTTTTGTCTAAATTCCCAGTTGCATGCCTGATTATAGGATTTCCTCAAACGCTGCCTTTGTCACCCTATCAAGGTACATGTACTGCACATCCTGGGCATCCTATTCAAATTTATTTTCCTGTCAGCTGGCAACAAAAGTCAAATCTTGGAATTACAAGAAAAGCCAGGGCTTTCGTTGGTATCAATTTTCGAATGGAGAATTGGAGATCCAATAACCAAAGCTCTAGAGAAGAAAAAGGATGACCGGATATTGAAATCTACGATTTCTTCCCCCACTATATGATATGATGCACAAACTATGATGTATGGCACGTGTATGTACAAATTCATGCATAAATTTACAAGTGCAGATCAAAATGTCAGGCTGATTTGTGTGTTTACAAAATGTAGGTACATTATGTGCACATATTTTATTTCGTTGATTGATTTTCACGTCTCAAGAGCTTTTTAATACTGAAACAGCACTATCATATCCAAATTTAACAAAGCGATGAACAATCAGAAATGTCTGACTGTGTTGATAAAATAGTCTAACTCGGTTGAAAATTTGTTTGGCATGAATCGTCTCTAAATAAAAACAAGTCATGTGTACAGTGTACATTATTGTGCAATGTGTATATAAATGGTACCTACATTTGAGAACTTTGCATTGTATTTGTAGGCTCAAATTATATTCCCTCTCGACCCCGGCCTGCCTTTGTGGCTACAAAGGTGGCATGTACTTTTGAAACTTGCTCGGGAGGACAAAAGCCATGTAGGAGAATCAGTAGCATGTTGTTTTACAGGTAACCGTACTACAAGCATCTGGGTTTGCTAAAGGGAGTAAGGTTTACCTAGAAACATGAGAAACACCTGTTATTGTTGAAGATGTACATGTACATGTACATTATGTTGGCAGCCTCCTTGATCAGAAATGCATCCAGTAGCGTTTGTTGAGTGGAGTGTTAGATTGCACTGCCCCCTGTTTGTCTGTTTTCCAAAGGTCTCGCCACAATAACGATTGTTTATTTTGCCTTAAATTCAAAATTGGAAATAAATCTCTTAATCCCTGCATGATACACCTGTTTGTACAACACACTTCACTGAAACTTCTTAGAAATGTTTTTGTATAAAATTGTATTTGATACACTGTAAATGTACATGAAAGTTCAGTGCAAGCTGTTGAAACCGTAGGAGGTGTCATGTACATTATAAGGTGTCTCATTGTACAAATTAAAAAAAGACACACATATGTAAGCGAATAATATTTGGTTGAGCTGTCACTGTAACCATTTGGTTTTACATATACATGTAAACCTATTATCAGTACCCGATGTCAGTAATAAAGTTACGTTTTAAAAAACAAACTTAAAAAAAATTATTTAAAAAATCCTCGATTACACAAAATCCAGTACACTTTAAAAAAAAAAAAGATGCCTGCGCTTTTCCTGCTGCACACGACTGTAACAGGAAACGGCTGAAAATTACCCACGGCATGCGTATTCCATTCTTACTGTGCCTCAAGCTTGCTTGAAGATAAATTTGGAACACGGAAAATGGCGAGTGGGACACAAACACACTACACATTACTCAATGTTAGGCTCGTGCTTGTACCAGTAGGATAATAAGGCCAAAAAAAAAATAAGTCGGTCTCTGGTCAGCGCGCGCGTCGATTTTAATCACGCGCGTCGATCTTTTTTTTTCCCCAAAGTGTTCCACGGTAGCTCCAACAGCGCCCTCTATTTCCGCACCTCCTAAATTCTTTTTACCAAAGAGCACCAAGGAATGGGAAATTGCACCAAGGTAAATGATCGAAAGCACCAAGGCAAATTATGGTGGACACCAATGTACATGAGGACACCAAAAAAGCAAAATAGTACCCCACCTTGTCTGTACAATCCAAGCTTGAAAAAAAAAAAAAAAAAGCCGCGTGGCCACGTCAATTCCGGAACTTTGGTCTGACCAGAGACAGAATATTTTTTTTTTTTGGCCTAATATGCCCACACATGATTTTTAATGACGTAAGAATAGACAAACACTAGATATTTTTTGGGGGGAAACTCTTCCAAACAAAGTGTATGGTGGTGGTATGAATCGTTGGAAGCATTTTTGTTTGTTAACAGTCTCGTAATAAAGAGACCTTTATGATATTTTCCATTAATTTAACCCTAACTGCCCTGAATCCTTCAAAATCCTCTTTGCCAAAGTGGAGGAATTTGGAGGATTGAAGTTACTTACATGGCCAAAGTGCGTTACTGATTTCGTAGGATGCACTTTGTCAAGGTCTTGGGCCGGACCTTGTGTTGTTTTTGCTCAGCCATGCATAAATATAGGCCTGGATTATGCTTGAAATCCTTGGTACTGCTCCAGGATGTCACTGGCCAAGCCTCAACATATTGACAGTCACTGCTGCAAGATTTTGCAGGATTCAGGCAGTGGTCACCCTCCACGGACCATATTCAAGAAATAATGGAGGAATTTGTAGGATGGAGGCTATACAAGCTATTTTTCCATGAGGCCAATTTGAGGATTTTGTAGGATTGAGGCTACATTGTACATGTACATCCTAGAAAAAATGTCTAGGGAGTAAGGGTTAAACAGTGATGACATATACATGTATGTACAATACCTGTCTGTGCTTAAAATGCCTACTTTCTTAATACTATTCCAACAGTGGCGAAGAGGAGATCTCTATTTGACGACAAATCAGTGGAGATCCAGGAGTTGACGTATATCATCAAACAGGATATCAACAGTCTCAACAAACAAATTGGACAACTTCAACAGGTCAGGAGAAAATCATTATTTTTACCTTGTTCTGAAATAACGCTCCTTTCCCCGTGCTCTTCAACAAGTTAAATTTTTTTCTCTTAATAAATTTGCGACTCTTGTGTTTTAATCCAACCCAAAAAGTCCTCACTTTATTTTTTGGGTGTCTGCAGCCATTTGTTTTGGCCACAAAAAGAGCCGCCTTTCAAGCAGGCTGGTTCCCAGTCTGTATACTATCGGTTATGATTGTTGTGGGGTGGGAGCCAGCCTTCCCCATGACAACAAAATTATTATTAGGCTGAAAGTAATAAATTGAAAATTTGTAAAAGTAATAATTAAATGAGTGTGGAAATTTTTTTTCGGTCAGTGTCTCATTTAACATTGAATAACTTTTGTATACACATATCTATTGCTAGAAAAACGAGCAATTTAGAAGAGGAATCCGTTTTTCAGGATGAAAATCAAAAAGAGCACAGGGAATGCATCTTGAAACAGTTCACTCCATTTAATTACTGTTTAGGATGCTATTTGTTAAGAAATTTAGTGGAAAATAAACTAATAAAAATGTATTAGTATACATGTGCCTAGGTAATCAAAGTATTCCAGTAGATGTAACCGTATTCTCACAACAATACAAAAGTAGTTCACGTCAATCCACAACCCAATTGCATTTGACCAAGTCTCATTTGAAGCTCTGCTCTTCACATATATCCGGCCCAAAAACTCAGCAATTGTGGCGCACAAAACACTCGATCCTTTCTAAAAATCTCCAATGCACAAGATAACAGGAAGATTTCCGTTTCATTTCCTTTCTTCCATCACAACCGGTTCGTGGCTTAAGACTTCCTTTGTATAACAAACACCGGAACTGTTTCCATGAAATTGGCCAGGCTTGTTGGGGTATCACTTTTCAGCTGAACTGCACCTGAATTTTATAAATATCTCAGTGCTTATTTGCCTTTTTTCAGAACCCCTTTCCAAAAGGGAAAAAAAATCTGAAAGTGCATATTGTGAACCAGGTTTTCATTGGAATGCCCACTATTCACAAATTGTCATATTTTGGGAATTTCAACTGAAATGCATGATATGTTATTTTATGTACTGTTATGAAAAGACTCGGTGTTTGCTGAAGAGCTTTACAAATTTGAGTTATAAATGCGAGGGAAGAGTTGGCTCACAGACAAATGATGGAACTTAAAGAAGGATAGTAATTTTTGCATTTCCCGGAAAAAAATCTCTTCAAGTTAATTGTTCAGTGGATATAATTACATTTATTCATCACAGCCAGTAGCTCAGTGTATACATTATGTACGTGTGAAGAGATGTTAACTTTATGTTAGAATTAAGAAACTATGCAAATGAGACTCTGTGACTGACTGTGACTAATGTTACAGTTTTCCCCCTCCCCCATTTTTGGTACAAGTAAAAAAAAAATTAAGAAACTAGTTGTCAAAAAAAAAATTTGGCACAAGATAAGAACCTTTTTTCTCTCCCTGAAAAACAAAACTCGCAATAAAACTTGCATTTTGCATGTAAAAACCAGGTGCCAAAATTACTTTCTAAAATGCATATTTTTAGCCAATATTTTGGCCAAAACGTTTTGACAAACAAGTACACTTAGCCATATTCCATCTCACTGCCACATCACGCAAATGATCACTCTTTTAATTTGATACCACACTTGAGGTTGCGGTGCTTGCAGTGTTGAAGATTTCATACATTTTCCACTTTTCAGCTGTGTCTACGTTTGCATGGAATTGCCCCATAACAGTATGCACTGCAACATGTACACGTACACATATACCCAGTCACCATATTGAACTTGAAGGCTACTGATATTATTACATTGTTGAACAAAGAATTGATTTTAGAGCAAGGTTGAGCGTGCAGCATATGAGATTTGTGTTTTGACAGTTGCTGTACATGAATAACAGTTGTTTGTACATTTAAGCGCACATATTTTCAATTGAAAGTAAGGTACATGTACATGAATATAAAGATTGCAGCATATAATTGCGAATTTACGTAAAATCTTAATTTGTTGCAAATAACTCTTTTATTTGTTTTTCTCTGAAAGGTTGTACGACAACGAAATTCCCAGAATGGCCGGCATATGCAAACACATTCCAATACAGTGGTGTTGGCCCTGCAGTCCAAGCTGGCCAACATGTCCAATGACTTCAAGACAGTACTGGAAGTCAGAACACAGGTAATATTTAGCCTCCCCCCCCCCTTACCCCTTACTCCGCCCACCCGTACAGGTGTGTATTTGCCTGCAATCAGGGACCCCCTATTGTCCCTCTATTGTTTGTAACTTTTTAGGAAGACCTCCCATACATGTATGTTTTGTACACATCACCAAATAGGGGACCTTCGGGAATAATTGGGGACCTACTGTTCAGCGTCCCCTATTAAATGCAGAAACAAACTTACCTACACACACATACTGGAATTTGTATCCTTGTGGAGACATTTTTTTTGTTCTCGTGTAGTAAAGTTTTCGCGTTTGAAAGTGTAGTTTCAAATGATCTTATTTTTACCAGAATTAATTTCCTTGGCTGAAATTCGGACTTAATATCCCTTTTCTAAAACTCTTCCATTTGCGACAGATCAACATACTGTACCTTGGAAATTCCTAGTTTTTGAGTAAAATCCATATATCTATTTCATGATAACCTTGTGGAGACGTATTCATCTATAGAAATTGCCCTGTGGAGAAGTATACAATCTTTTGTTCCCTATTGTGTGCATGTCTCCAGAGGGCACGGTGTATCAGATCACGCGACACCCATGCCCACCCAATATTTCTGAGTTGATTCATGTACGTGTATGTAAAGTGTATGTACAGACTCACAAAAGAGATTCCTGTTACGTATTGCTACTGCAGACTTTTTCTGGTGTTTTCCTGTTTTTTGTAAGGCCGAAAATGTATGTGTCCCTCATGCATTATTAAGCACAGTGCACACTATGTGATGAATAAAAAGCAATCTTGTGGAAAGCAACAAACATATGCCAATGTATCCATATTGCGCATTGCATTAAACATTCTATGTTATCCGGGTAGCAATTAAAGCAGATGATGCATGAGGGTTTTTTGTGTGCAATTTAAAGAAACGTAGTGGTGGGGTAAAAAGATAAATATTATACATATCAATGGGTTTTTTTTGTAGTAGAAACATTTATTTCAATGTTGCAAAATGTTACAATGTCGTGTAAACTTATTATACAGAGCAAAATGCAATGAATTATGTAGTGGTGTATAATAATGTACATGGATCAATACTAAAACAAATTTACGACAACATTTAGGTATATGGTGAAGCGTCATGCTTTTGTACCCTAACCTATCGACAGACAAGTGGACATGACCGAGAAACAAACAGAGACAATGACAAAGGACAAAATGGACAACAATCAGACACACAAAGACACAACCTAAAAAAACACTTCATAAGTTTTTTCCTTTTTTGTTTTAGAACCTGAAAGATCAGAAGGACAGAAGAGAACAATTCTCGCAGGGTCCTATCGCCTCAAGTCTTCCGCCGTCTGCCATCAGTGCCTCAGGTAAAATGGCCCAGGATCAATTGATTAGCAGCTCAATTCCTTGAGATTAAATGGGGATTCAGCTGTTTCTTTCAGGCGTGCAACTTTTCTTCGGATCCACTGATTTCCTCGTATTTTACTTCTCATGAATGCCATTACAAATTGAAAAAACTGTACGAAATCTTGTGTGGTTTGGAATTTCCTCGTTTTTTCTAAATTCCCAGTTGCATGCGTGTTCTTTCCCAAAGAGAGTAGGGCTTAGTTGAGCTTTCAGGCCTTGGCTCTGCTGTCAGAGGCAGTGGAAGCTCTTTCCAGAGAGCCAGCTTAGGGCTCATGTCATAAAAATATCCAGGATAGGTTGTTGACAAGTTTATCTGCAATAGACCCTTTGCAAATGGGTATTGGTTGCTTGATTCTGAACAACTTTTCTGGAATCTACCTCTAGGGAAGTATTTTTTACAACTTAAAAACTTCATCGCGGGAAGATTTAGTGAAAGTTTTTTTAGCGTCCCGTATTAAATATCCGATACAATGGGCTTGTTGCAGATAAACGTGTACGCAACTTACATAATGTACAACTTAACATTTACTTCTGTTTTTCCTCAGTGGCCAGATTTGAGATTGAAAGTAGATAAAAATGCTCAGGCAAAGTTGACCTAACATTTTCAGGCATGCAAATTTTCCTTTGATAAGCTGATTTCCTCTTTTTTTCACTTCACAATTACAATGTATGTCATTGAAAATTGTAAAAATCTATATCTTTATGTTGGAGTGGTAAAACGTCTGCACTAGTAAGCAGGAGGTCATGGGTACCAACTGAATAAGCTTGTGAAATGTTTCACCCATGTCCTCAGTCAACACTGAGTTCACATTGGTGAAAGGGCTGATACAAATATTCCATCACACAAATATTAATTGGTTGTGGTACCCACTGCTACCCTTGATCAGATTCAAACGAGCCAGCTGACACTCACCAGCTTGGTGGTCTGCACTAGTTTGCAGGAGGCCAGTGGAGTGTCATGGCTTTATGGTTAAGAGCACCGGACTAATGCTCTGGTGTTTCAGAGGCAACAGTGGCGTGGGTTCGAGCCCGGGTCTAGACACTTGTGCCCTTAAGCAAGGCACTTAACCATTATTGCTTCGTCCTTCGGATGGGACGTAAAGCTGGAGGTCCTGTGTGTTCTATAATGCACGTTAAAGAACCCAGTAACACTTATCACTAAGAGAAGGGGTTCACCCCGGTGTTTCTGGCAAGTGCGTTTATCCTCATACATATGAGGCTGCACTTTGAAGGAAGGAAGGAAGGAAGGATGGAAGGCCATGGGTTCGAGTCCCAACCAGAAAAGGTTGTGAAATGTTTCTCACAAGCCCTTGATCAAGACTAGAGTATTAAGTGTTAAGAAATTACATTGGTGAAAGGGCAAAACCCAGCATTGAATGTTGCTACTTTTATTGCTTTGTTCTCCCAGGAGGTTCAGTCCTGCTACAGGAGGAGCAAAAAGGCGACTTCTCCATCGACATGGAGGGTCCACGGCACCGCAGCAACGTCCAACAGATGGCCATGGTGGAGGAACAAGACAATTACATCAAGAGCAGGGAGGAGACAATGCACAGTATCGAGAGCACCATCGTGGAGCTGAGCGGGATATTCCAACAGCTGGCTCATATGGTCAAAGAACAAGAAGAACAGGTCCAACGGTAAGAACCACAAATCACTTCTCCTTATTTTAATTATTTGTTTTTAATTATTTCTGGTAATGAAACCAAGGATTCCTCATAAAGCGTCCTAGGCTCTGTAGCTCGCAAGCCTGAAGAAACCTGTAGAGAGAAGACAGTGAGGGGAAATTGCAGTCGTAGAGGTGGGAGGAAAACCCCAGAGGAATATTCTGGGGGAAAACCCACAGAATCAGGTAGAGACTAAAAGCCCAATCCACATGTGGACCAGGGCAGGAGTCGAACCCAGGTCACAGCGGTGCAAGGTGAGGAAAGGGCCAGTCGCCACCCTGAATAATTGGAGACAAATTTGGGTCTCCCTTGGTGCACTACCATAAAATGCTGTTTTCTCCCCCCCCCCCCACCCCCCTTGAGCAGGTCTCTCCTATAAATTCAAAATAGAAAACCACTTGTTTCCAGTGATTAACCATGAGTCACGTCACCTTTCAATCTCCGACATAGAAATCCAAGCCCAGCTCCACATGTAATACACAGTATTCATTTTTTTTAGGGGGGGTGGGCTGTAATCCCAATTCACAGCTAGCCAGTTGTTTGTCATTTTTAAATGTTGAACAAATAAGAATCGCCGATCATTGACCTTTTTGATGTTTGCCTTTTTTTTTTTAATGAATAACAAAACTGTCGCAAGTGCTGCCTGGACGTGAAATTGCTGCCTGTTTGTTCTACATGTAGGAGGACATATCATGTATAAATCTACAATTCAAAAATTCAAGTGTCTTCAATAAGTATCCTCACTGTCTTGGGAATGCGTATAAATTCTGCCCTTGAAAACCACAAGGCCTGTGTTTTGAAGTTGAACGGCTCGACAATATTTTCTTTGGCCAGGTTAGAAAAACAACTTACAGATGTTTTTGCAGCTACAAGTATAATATTCTTTATTAAATACATTGTATGGCCATCAAACTCCTGAACTTGACAAACTGTAGATGTACAGTACGAACATCTGCATGCATGTATCTTGCCAAATTATTTCTTCTGTGATGGAGTTAAACCAAGAGGAAAAGATTTAATAAACATAGAACTTAAGATGATTATTCCGTATCACAATCTGAAAACTGATAACAACAATTTTTTCTGTTCATCTTAAATTTAAATCAAATTAGGTTTTGCCCTTCACCAACGTTTTTTAACACTGTATACTCAGTGTGTTACCTCCCGAGTAAAAGTTGGACAAATTCACTCGGGTGGGACTCCAACCCACGACCTCCTGCTTTCTAGTGCAGATGTCTTACCACTCGACCACTGAGCTAACGGGATCGGTTGGCCGGTTCGAATCTGATGTACATAGCAGCGGGTACCGCATAAACTATTATAAAATGGATTTTTGCGTCGGGGTGATATAAATCAAATTAGGTTTTGCCCTTCACTAACATTTTTTATCACTGTATACTTTCACTCGGGAGGTAACACACTGAGTATACAGTGTAAAAAAAACGTCGGTGAAGGGCAAAACCTAATTTGATTTATATCACCCAGACGCAAAAATCCATCTTATCATCTTAAATTTACTTTTAAAAAAAGACTGGCAGATTTTAATTTGGATAACAGCTATTTTTTTTATGTCACATGTACAGCTGTGAAAATGCCATCTTCTGATATTAAATTTCACTGTGAACTCTGAAATACTGCAAGTATTTTTATACTGACTATGCATTCAGTTTTATTCACTGAGAAGTACTGACATTTAATTTGTAACTGCAAGAAAGATAGAGAAACCCATCCTGCCCCACCCACTCCAATATTGTTGCATCCAAAATTGAAAGTCTCAATTGACTTGACACTAGAACAAGTGAACAAAAATTAACTTGCGATGAGTTGTGATAAATTTATCGTACCTGTGCCTTACAATTTGACCCCCCCCCCCCCACACACACACACAAATATTGAAAAATTGAGGTGATTAAATAAACATTTGTTTACATTGTATTTTTTTTGTTCATTGTAAGGGCTTGCGATATCTCAATTGAATCTCTGCAGCAAACTTTGGCGAATATGCCCTAGGTTGAGCGCAGTCAATAAAAGGTTATTTATTTTGAATATTTATTTGTTTTCACTTTTGAACAGGATCGACAACAACGTCGAAGACACAGTGATGAACGTCGAGGCAGCCCACGGCGAGATCCTCAAGTATTTCCAATCCGTCACGTCCAACAGATGGCTCATGGTCAAGGTGTTCATCGTTCTCATCGTCTTCTTCGTCATATTCGTGGTATTCGTGGCCTGATGCAACTCTCCTCGTCTCCCTCACAAAAAGCTAAGACCCACAACCCCATCTGAAAATTTTATTCAAATGAAATACTGTTTGCCCTTTTATTTTTCTGTTTAATAAAAATTGTAATGGTGTCTCAATGCCTTGTATTACTTACAGAGCAGAGGGTGTGGTCAAAGTTTATAGGTTGAATGTTGAAATTTGTCTTGTCTTTTTTACTTTATGCTTGTTGTATCCGCTTCTGATTCTTTGTAAGTGAAATTTTTACTGTTAACGTCCAAATTGCAGTTAGAAGGGGCCAGGTTTGGAAAGTTTTAGGGTGGTGTTTTCCAGTTTGCCTATCACATTTCCAGATGAGGAAATAATCTTATATACATGCGTAAGTGGGGACTAATTTACTGTTGAATCTGAACGTTTCCATAATAGATTAAATTATTGACTATTTGAATATCCCTATGAAAAATGTTACATGCACATTTTGTACATTTGCTACTCCATGCATTCAAAACAAGATGAAATTTGATAATTTGATACGGACTATGAACATACCTATACCTTCATCAGTATGACTTCAGAACAGTGTGACTTCAGAACATTAGTGTCATTTACATGTATGGGCCCTTGTTGTTACAGTATTTCTGCAACCGTACGAAGGTGCATTCCTCAATGTGAAAGCAAGGATCTTACTGAATGCACCATCCATATCATTCATATGCATCAATTAACCCAGTGTGTCCTTACCGGGCTACCATTGGTCGGCCACAAAGTGCCGTTGTCCTACATTGAGCCCATGTACCGGTATGGTGATTAAAGTACATGTAAATTGAACCCACCCATCCACCCCCACCCACCCACTCCCTACAACCACCCTGCTTTGGCAGGCTGTATTAAGCATAACTCACAGATCCGCTGAAATCTACTGGGAAGTGGGAGTTTTTTTTACGCTTTTGCAGGATTGAGGAGGGTACAGCCCACCCACAATTTCATAACATAGAGCTTGATGCCTCTCCAAAAATGCAGACCATTTCGGGGTTTTTTTTCACTTTGGCAAATTTTTGAGGATTTTGGTTGCAAGCCAATAATGCCAACAAAGTTGACTTTTAAAAAACCTGAAATTATAAAGCTTTGCTGCAGTTTGATTTTGATTCAGAAGTTTCTAATCTGATTTCCTTTTAAACATTTTTTAAAAAGTATTGACTGGGACAGGGTTTGAACTTGCGACCTCCGGATTACCGCTCCGGTGCTCTATCAACTGAGCTATCCAGCCCTGTGTTGGCAGTTCCCGATTTTGTTAATGTCTTTGTTCAAGGGGCACTGATTTTCTTCTTCTTCTTTTTGAGCTACTCACATTTTGAGTAGTTACACTGAGTTACAGGAGACTCATTGCTGTGCTGGTATTTTTCACCCAAATCCAAATCTGAGCAGCCCCAAATGTCACCTCACTCCGACGCCTCATCGACACCAACCCTCTTCTCTTTTTGTCCCTGCACATTTCCACCAATTTGAAGATTGATTAGCAAGTCCCATCAATGGTTGCGTTCGGCCAGCAAAACACATCGTGTAATATAAGACGCTGACCGTTGTTTCCCGTCCGTCTTGCGTTACAGTCACTTCAGGAGTCTATTGAAGCCAATATCTAACCGCAGAGAATATCAAGACAGTAGGAGTCCAGAGCCCATAATTGCTGATATTTCACTCTCACACCCACGTGTCGTCTCCGCACCTGTTGTTGACAACCGAAGACCTCTTGCGGTCCACACTGACCCTTGTAATGAGATACAAATTGCCTTCTCATCTGAAGAAATTTTAATTGTATCCCGGTCTGTCAAAGTATGAGTTCACTCTCAGTACATTGGTGCATTTTAAGGGCACGGTACATGCAGCCGTAACTTCCAGGGAGGTTCAGACATATTCAATAGCCAATAGTTCAGGTATATTTAGTGGTCTATTTGTCCAACGATTGTTTTTTTACAACAATATTAATTGGGTCATCCATTCATGGCAACGCCCACTTATATAGCCTTTTATCCATCAAAAGCACTTTTTAGGGTAGAGGGTAGACCTGCATTGATTATTAAGTATTATCTAACAATTTGGTGGGTGGTTAACTTTTTTTGGTTTGATTATTCAAAACCACTTTTGCTTATGGCTGCGTATGTATTTGATAGGGCGTTTTTATTTTCAGATCACACCATTTTCTGCCTCGCAAACCCAAGAATGCACCTACCTAGTTTTAATTATCTTAGTTCTGTCATTGTTGAAATCACGAACCATATTGGTTCAAACTCTAAATGTGGTTCAGAATCCGAGTCAGGCACAAATTAGACTGGTGCTTAAGACATACATACCCACCCGCTAGACAACTCCACAGTCCCACTAGGGAACAAGACCAAAATGGCCGTTGACCAGATCAAAATACGGTGTTTGTTTGCACAACTTTGTATACAGTGGAGCCCTAGTGGGGGAAAAAAACCCAGCCAAATTCAGTGGTTAATTTGCATGTGCTACAAATTGCCATAAAAAAAACAGAATGTTACAATCTGCATTGCAATGCGAAAACTGAAGTTGTCATTTCGTGGTGTACTACTTTTGTTTATAGTGGCTTGAAGTTTAGCAAGTTGACCTCTGCAAAAGGTCATCAACCAGGCACCCGGCTGAATTTTTGTGAAACTTGAAACTATAATTGGTTCATAAATGTCACACGGTAATGTACCCGCTGCGCTGTTCTCCTTTGCCTTCAAATATCATTTTGTCTTGCGCTGTTATTTTCCAACTTTGGGTTTCTGTCCCAAATATCTAAAAATATCTTTAAAAATGTAAAGCTGCAACTCATATATTCACACTGTGCCATCAAAATGTTGAGGGGATTTTTGCTGCGATTCAATTTGAAATTACTGCAGTCGAGGTTTTTTTTTTATATGGCAAGCAGGTATAATAGAAAGGCTCACGTTACACCTTGTAACCTTTTATTTCCTAACTTGTTATTAACCTTGCCATATTTGATCCGTTGAAATGTCAGCTTTTCAATATGAAAGCCAACCCTATTGTGGTTTTTTGAGTCCATAGGCTGCCAACCACTTCCCACAATCGTGCGTTTCTTCATTGCATGTCGGTTCAATCTCGTCTCTCATTTTTAACATAACATTGGAGGCCTAGGTTCATTGTCAGTGACATCGCACTGTTTGAATGGTCAGCACAGAGACATCTGAGCAACGAAATGTCCCACGAGAGCCCCGTACAAATTAACCATAGTTGAAGGCGTAGGCAGCTTTTGTAAGTACATGTACAAGTTTGGCTTCTCAATTAGCTATTGGAGATACAAGAAATCCAGGGAGACACAGTGGGCTTGTACTGAAATGTCATCCTAAATCAACTTTTCTGTTGGCATCAACCACAGTATACATGTACAAATCTGTAATTGAAAACCACGGTTGTTGCAGTGCATTGACAAATTGAGAGCTTCATCAACAAGGGGCAATATAGGTCAGTGGTAGTGCTCAGATGCGGTATCAAAAAGATTGCAGGTTCGAGTCCAACGCGAGTCAGTTTTTCATTTTTCCTTCAACACGTTTTTTTTAATCTGACTGTGAGTAGGAAGGTAAAGGTTGTGGTTAACCCTCCTGATGTCTACTCCGTAACCTTTCAAGTTTTGCAAAACCACTTTTGCCCTCAATGTTGTAGTCGAGACCAGCAAGACCATCACAAGACACAAGACCAACCCAAGACCTCCAGTCTCAATTCAAGTCACAAGCTATTCAAATGAACTGCAACAAAGGCATTCCTTTGTCATTGTTCGTTCCCTGTTACTTGTGGCTGGTCTTGTGATGGTCTTGACTACAACACTGTAATTGCCTTAAGAGTTAGTACCCACCCATCAAAATGCTTTTGAGGTAATATTCTGCGGAGCATGGATGATGCTTCAAAACCCTCCACAGTATCTTTTCACAGTGTTTTGTGTAGTGACAGTTACATACACTTTAACACTTCATAACCCATATGAACGGTTTTACTTCATTTTACATGTTACATAGATTTCCAAGTAGGAGAGATAATATGGTGATGATCACTTATTATCAATTCAACCACCCTTGGATTGTAATCCCTTTTTCAGATATATATGTATATTTGCCAAGCATTGAATTGTTTGTACTTTCTTGATCTTTTTGTTTTGACAGTAAAGTACCATTCAAATTTGACACAATGCCTACTTGAAATTCAAGGCAAAATATAGCTGATGAAATAAGCATTTTCTAGCCCCCCCCCCCCCCAGCACCATTAATAACATGTTTAGTTTGAGCGTACCACACAGACAAGGCAACAGTGGCATTCTCATCTTGAAGTACATTAAAATCTTGTCTTATCGTTCACTCTTTACTTTTAATATTGCGGCCATCTGTTCCATGGTCTGACTCCGGTAGCATAAAGATGACAAAGTGTCACAAGACTTCAAGTTCGGTACTTTGCCTTCTGAACTCTGTTCCAATAATTGATTGATTCCTTTAATAAGTACTCATACAACAGGGGTAAAAGCGACTGTTGGTTGTTTTATGTAAGTTATACCGTATTTAATGAGGGAGAGGCCTATTTCTTAGTGCAAACTGGGAACAAAATTGTATGAGCAATTTGAGCACATATTGAGCCCAGCCATTTCACTAAAGTCTTTTGTACATGTACATCGATGAAGTAACACTTCAAAAACAGGATCTATTTGGCAGACATGCTCTTTGTTTTGTTGCCGTGGTACTAGATGAAAAATAGATAATATGCAATAGACTTTATGCACAGCAGCCATAAGTGCAGTGCATTACTTCAACTGGAAGAGCATGTCATCGAGTGGACCATTTTGTGCATTCATTGTTTATTGAATAATAATTTTAAAAAGAACGAAAATGCTCTTTGTAATGGCTGGCAGGCATAAATTCTGTTGCTTTCAAAAATTACGATTGGGCTTAAGGCATCAAAAGATTATCCTGCCTATCTTTTGTTTTTCTTCATCGCCAGTAAATCGAAGAAAATCCAAAGATATCTGCCTTTAACATTTTCACTCTCATTTCACCAAAGTGCAGAACGCCCACGAAAAGACAGCCTTTTCAAAGTTTGCACTAAAGCCCTATTGTGCATGTAGATTGAAAAATGCTTTGGCGCTCCATAGACGAATTTCGAACAAATCATCCACATTGAAAACTTTGGCTCTGTTAGCGCCCAACTAGACCGTCAGCCCAACTTAAGTTGGAACGCTTGCAACTTAAGTTGGGACCGTCCCAGCTAAAGTGTTCCAACTGAAACACTCAACTCGGGACGGTCCCAGCTGAAGTTGGGACCGATGCTCTAGTTGGGATGTAACAGTTCTAAGCCATTGAAGGACATTGAGGATCTGTCCTCTTTCTTTGTGTTTTTCATTATGAAAGAAAACACTGAGGCTCTAAGTGCCAATGCAAATTTGAAATTTAAAAAATCCTGGGTTTTTTGGCATCCAAGTCCTGTTAATTTCCTTGTAAATCTTGTACATTGTATCGTTTTATTTTAATAATTTAACGCGAGTCAATTTATTTTAATGAATGTTACTACTGTATTTAGCTTCATTATTCTAAGCTCCTAATTAAAAACAAATATTGTAATATAAATAAAGATGATCATGAATTAAAAATCAATATTAGAAAAAAATAAAGATGTGTTTTTCCATTTTTGTGTGTTCACTTCATACGGATGCAGAAAACCCATTAGAGTGAGCTTACAATAAAAATCGTGATTCAAATCACGAATTCACTGTTGTCACCTTGAATAGCGATAAGGCCAAAAAAATATATATATCTGCTTCCGGTTTCCCTACCTACCCTATTCTGACAGCCCCTACCCTGATTTTGTTGGGGGAAAATGAGAAGGAAAAAAAAACACCCAAAACCATAAATGTCCTTTTACCCTTGACTACATGTACATGCAGTTGCCTCCATTATGATAGTACACACACACAAAATTGCCCCCCCCCCCTCCAAAAAAAATCCCCACCTACCTTGGCCCAAGTTATGGACTGTGATTTTCTGACGTCTTTAAAGCTACCAATCCTAACCACCCCCACCCCACCCCTTAACAAAAAGAAGACTCCCAAAAATTGAAAATAATGTAATTTTTTTTTTTTTTTTTTTTACAGTGGTTGGGTTCAGGTACTTGGGGGGGGGGGGGACAGCTGTTGACATGCTCATGCAAACAACGAGAAAAAGGCGTAAACTAAAACTTACCAAACCCACTGACCGCTTGCACGGTGCGCCCTCACAGAGTACAGGTTTGGTTATTTAAATTCCTCGACAATGAAAGTACAATGAGTCTGCTCATGCCTATCACAACAAAGACCTGCCCTCAATGTGACATCAGGGGCAAGGCGTCTATTATATGTGACCCTCCCGAAAATGAGGGCCCCACAAGGTACCCCCGTGCAATTTAGACCCTTGCTACGGATGGTCAATACGCAGTCCAAATGAAAACTTCCCCAAGGATGGATCCAAGTTCGGGGTGGCTGATGAGTTGCTGAACCTCCTCTCTGTGACTGACCAAATGAATGTTTATTATTGCATAATGGAAAAAGTCTCAAATTTCCTTATATGGGATCATTAAGCTTTCCTTGTCTTTTGTTGTTTCCAATAATGACACCAATCAAAATTAAAAGAAGAATATTCAAAACCTTACCTGAACAAAATTTGAACCACGCACAACCTTTTGATCACGAAACACGAGTTCGTAATATATTCACACTTTTTTTTATGTGGCGGCCGCCACTTATTATCTGGCGGCCGTCACATAATAAGTGGCGGCCGCTGTACAAAAAACATTTTCACACGCACCAAAAAAATATATTCACATTCATTGAGTGGCACTATCCATCTTCCGTAAGTTCGTCTATCTTCTGTACTTCCAAAAATCAATTGACTAATATTGTTGGAAATCACCTACATTTCTTGATTTCTTGTCAATGACAGCAAGCCAGACGGAATAACTTCACGGGATTTTAGTACCCTACTATCTTTAATCCCAGTAAGCTTTTTGATAATAATTCGGTAGGTTACTTTTGGGATAAATGCAAACAATTCAATTGCCTTAAGGTTCCCAGAGTAACATCATCACTCGACATTACTAATATTCATTCCCTGCTTCAGGCTTTTGGTCTTTTTATCAGTTGTCTGCAACGCCACATCTGACTCCAAACCCACCCCAACCCCACCTGTCAAATCTTAAACTTGAACATCCAACAACCCCCTGTGGGAAATCCTGAATCCGCCACTGCTCTCACACATCCTCCTTAGTTTTCTTGCAACGAGAAGTACCCCTGTTTACCTGAACTTGCACCAAAGCTCGTTTTAAAAATAGTCCCTAAATAATGAAATGTGCATTAAAGCAGACGCTTTGTTTGTGATGAGACACTTGGTTGTTTGTCCCGTACGCATTTTCTCCTTAAGTCATCCCACGCTTTACCCTCTCCGAACCCGCACACAGCCCACCTGCCGAAAAGAACTCCCGGCATGTCGGCCCTGGATTGAACTTCATTTTTTGTTCAAGAAAAGACAAACACGTGAAACAAACAGTTTAGCCATATTTTTGAATGGCTAAAATGTCAGATCGGTTCATCATTATTTTGTCTGCACTGAAGTCTTGCAAAATAGTCCCAGGAGAAAGGGCGCCGGTTCCTTGACGCCTGCACTCCTTTATGTCCACGTTCCTGTGAGAATTTTAAGGCCTTGTATAGGCCTCCATGATTAAATTGCAATGTCCCCCTCACGGGAGCAAAAACAAACGCTTCATTTGTACGCGCACAATTAATTACTGTTTCTCTTTCAAGAAGAATCCCCGAAGTAGGGTCTCTTTCTTTTTTCACGCATGTCTCATGAGTACGGTGCGCACTCCCGACTTATATTCACGTGGTTTACCAACTTAAAAGTTAGTTAATGTCACCGGTCGAAGCCCCTCCTACGCAGCTAATTAATTCAAAGTTCAGACGAATCAGAGAGAAAAGAAATAGTTGGCAACTCTCCCAGATCAATCAATTTCATTCATGCCAACCGCCCCCACGTGCGGCGCGCACGCGTGCGCAAAACACGTCGTATTGAATCACGTGGTGTCGGAAATTCATTGTATAAAAGCCACTCATCCTCATTGATTTTGTCGATCTTGCACAAGGAATTCCGCGTCAGTTATTCAGTGACGAAACGATTCTGATCCGCACCTGGCTTACAGTTTCCGGATCTGTGTCCCTACCGGTACGGTGGCGTCCGCCTACTTTCGTACGGCAGGTTGCGTTCCCGACAGTTCCGCACAGGTAGGTCGGCCAACGTAAAATCTCTCTCAGCATATTTCCTATCGATATAATTATTTTACTGAAAGCATTTTCTGCAATATAAGGATGCTTAGTAATAAATATGCTATTTTTACTATTTGAAAAAAAAAGACCCGTATGTTGGGAGGCAAGTTGGGGTTGACGTTCTTGGAAAAATAATAGTGCCTGCAGTTTCGTTTTCCATTGTTTTTTTAATGTTCAAAGAGTTGTACGATATAGATAGCAGAAGCATAGGATTGAGGCCAGGGTGTCAAAGGCCAGCCCTAACCTGGGGTGCGTGGGTGGGGCTCCAGGGCATGATGCTGAACTCTGCATGCAATCTTAAGCATCAAAAAATTGTTTTTACGGTTGGGGTGGGGGATGTGGGACGTAGCCAGGATTTTTTCCGGGGGGGGGGGGGCAAAGCAAATTTTCCCCCAAAATTCCTTAACTTTTTCATTATATTCTCAATTTATCATTTTTCCGAGCGTGAGCAGGGGAGCATTTACCCTACCTCCCCCCATCAAATTATATATGGCCTGGCACCTCTTTTTCCTTTTAAGTCTTTCTTTCTTTCGTTTTCCAAGGGGGACAGGCAAGTGTACCCTCCCCCTTGCCCCCCCCCCCCTCGCGACGCCCATGGGTGGGTGGGAAGGCGTCGGCACAAAGGGACGGTTTTTATTTCTGCCCAACGTTATAGCCAACACCGTTCGTTAACCACACTCTCTTACTTCCAACGACTGAAATCAGGAACCAGACGATTTAGAGCAAAAATAACTCTTATTTGAGATTGAAAAATACTCTGACAAAAATGAAGACTCGATTTATTCGATTGACTGAATTTCACTCTAAAACGTCTGGTCCCTATAGCTTCAGCCGTTTGGAAATATATCTTCACTCGAAAAAAAGTGATTTTGCACGCTGTGCAAATATAAGAGAGCATTGTTACCAGTTTTCGCAGAGTAAAATGAAGTTATTAAATTATTATTCTTATTTGTAGGGGGCACTGGGAGCTCATTTTCTGGAAGGGGGTACCCAATGGTTTCTAACAAAACAAAACAAGAGTACCATTCTTTACATTCTCCCAAATTCGGGGGTTGGAGGGGGACCAAGAGGCGCAAAAGACAAGCCATTCAACTGACCCATGAAAAGTAACGCGCGTGTTTTCCAAACTCAAGTAAACTGACAAACTATATTAAAATGAGACATTCCTTTGTCATCGTCCATACGCAGTAACCTTTGAACTAACTTGTAAACGTCACATCAGTAAAGCTTCAAGCCACTGTATTAATTTCCATTTGTTTTTGCAAAGGTGTAAAACCGTGGTATCAGTGACGAATTTTCGGAGCTATACTGTTTCACCCCAAAAAATGAATTTTTCACGCATAATTTAATTGAACATATTCAAATTGAGTTATATTTGAGAGGGTTAAATTTTGGGTTTAGCGGAACACATGCAGTTAAGGGCGGCCAAGGGTAGCCTGTAAATACTTGAAAGGGTTTAAAAACAAGGTTGCACTAGTCTTACAAAACGAAGACCATTTCGCATCAACGTTAATATAGTTTGCTAATATGCATTTATCTCAAAAGTATAACCTACCGAACTATTATCATAAAGCTTTCTTTGGTTAAAGATCGTACAGTGGCGTAGCCAGGAATTTTTCAGTGGGGGGTGGGGGGGGGGGGGCTGGGGGGCTGGAACATTTCATGGGGGCGTCATGCAGGGGCGTCAATCGCTTCTCAAGGCCCCCCAAAAAAATAGATTCTAGATGTTCTGTGGTGTGATCTGAAGCAATTTCTTACCACTTTCCTCCATGCTTTAAGTAATATTTTCTTAGCAAAAGATAATTATTTGAACATCGTTTTCGAGGTTGGAGTCATTGAATCAGCTATCGGTATTCTGAGCTATAGGCGTGGGGTTCGGGGCCCGCTTAAGGGACCCGAAAAATTGGATTCTCGATGCTCTGTGGTGTGATCTGAGGCAATTTCTTACCACTTTAACCAATAATTATCTTAGCACAAAAGATAATATTTTAAACATAATTTTCGAGGTTTTCTCAGCTAAAGGCATAAGAAAATGTTTTGAACATTGTTTTCGAGGTTGGAGTCATTGAATCAGCTACCAGAATTCTGAGCTTTAGGCGTGGAAAAATTTTGGATTCTAAATGCTCTGTGGTGCTATCTGAGGCAATTTCTGACCACTTTAACCAATATTTTCTAAGCAAAAAATACATTGTAGTACATAATAGGGTCCTGTAAATGAGACACGAGTTCAAAAATCTGGGGGGGGGGGTACATTTGATATTGTGTTCCCCACCCTTCAAAAGGGGGGGGGGGGGGGACATGTCCCCTGTCCCCCCAGGATTGACGCCCATGGCGTCATGTAGATCAATGATAATTTTTTTAGAAACTCAAAATCTCAGTGGGGGGCGACAAGGTTTCATGGGGGGCGGTCGCCAACCCCCCCCCCCCCACGCCCAATCCCCCCCCCCCCCCCCCCCCCCCCCCGTTGGCTACGCCACTGAGATCGTACTAGTACAAAACATCCTGTGAAATTATTCTGTCTGGCTTGCTGTCATTTAGGAGAAATCAAGAAAATGTAGGTAATTCCAACGATCAGGCAATGAAATAATTTTTAGAATAAAGAGAAGTGCTAAATCGACGAAAGCAGATTTCGTGATCAAAAGGTTGTGTGTGGTTTTTCAATGTTTTCTCGAAAAGTGTATAATCCACTGAGCTGAAACTTGAACAGGTTTTCTTTGGATTTTGAGTGGTGTTTACTTTCATTGGAAACGAGCAAAATGCATGAAAGGCAAATGATCCTATATGCCCTTTACCAAACATTACCTGGGCAATTCAGGTTGTCGCAGAGATATTTTCCTCGCCTTCCACCGCTGTGACCCAGGTGCGATTCCCGCCAGAGGCCAAATGCGATTGGGTTTTCAGTCCCTGCCTAATTCCGTGGCTTTTGCTCTCTTGTGTTTCCCTCCCACCTTTAAAACTGAGTAATATCTTCACGTCTTCGTCTTCTCCCTCGACGTTTCTTTAGGCTTTCGGGCTAAAACGCCTGTGCGCTTTGGAAGAATCCTCGGTCTCATATCCATTAATATAAATGACAATTTAATTGTCGAAGCTCGCAAAATAATGCAGCCGCCTTTTCAATCCATCTGTACAGGGGACCGCGTTTTTTTTTATTTTATTGATGTCACATAGCTAGCGAGCGCGACAGTAACGCTGTGAACAAAAAAAAACACCAAAAATCGTGATTCACCTTTGGCGTAACACGCGGTACTCGTGATTTTATACTTAAAGGGCTCATTCATGTAATGTAAGGAGACGGTGGCGGAAGGCGCGTGCTGCGGCCGAAAGCTTCTGAAGGATTGCAGGATCACCCCTGATGTCATTGCACATCTCCTCGATCGTGTGTTGCGCCAAACGATGGAGGAGGTGTGCAATGACATCAGAGGTGATCCTGCATTTCTTCAGAGGCTTTCGGCCGCAGCACGCGCCTTCCGCTACCGTCTCCAGTGCTGTATCGACATTGAGGACGCCAAGTCGAAGTGGTAGATTCTGAAAGTGAGTATTTTTTTCGTATGGCGCTTAAATCTCACCCTCACCGGGTATTCACTTCAATTATTGTTTTCTTCCAATTTGTATTATTTTATCCAGAATAATTGCTACTAGTCCTATATTTTTAATAGAGCAAACATTTTCTCGTAAAATCGGTTGGCAATTTTCCGGGTAATTGCACATTTTTCTAATGTCTTTAAACGAGCTGTCCCTATTGACTGGCTCTGTTCACGGAACGAGCACGTTTTAGTTTTTTTGAGGGGTAGGCCTAACTTGTAATTTTTTTTTAAAGATATTAGGTACAAACCGAGAAGAATTTCCTTCCCAGATTAAACATTTCAATGAGTTTCCCCACCTCCTTACTCGAACACTCAAAACCCTACTCCCTAGGCCTACTTAGACAAAGACACTGTTAATGTGATATAGAACACTGCGTTCAGCCCGCTTACAGAGCACCGCAAGTTCATCGTCCAGAAGAGGCCAAAAGGTCTCCCCGATGTGCTCTGCCTAAATGTCTTCTCCCTCTGTAAAGCTTTCAAAAATGATCAACTGGAAAAGCAAATTTCACAAATATCCCATCTCCCTTATCTATATCCTTATGGTATTGATGTCGAATCCCATACATCACAACTTGTAGTTGCCTTTTTGCACCGTAAACGGTTAAGTATAATAAATCGCTTGGGTAAAAGGGAACAGAAATCACTGGACGTTTTTGCAAATTGGGCTTGATGGTCGGCCGTCAGGATAGTTTTATCTTGCGCGTTTTCCATCTCATGTAAGTGAGATGAGACAAGATACGGGGGAAAAGTAAACATAAAGGGATGGCCTGCCTGAGGCATGAGAAAGACGGATATAAGATAAAAGGTGATGTATGAATCAAACATCTTGTGGCTCAGCTGAATCTGCGTGACGCCCTGGAGATGAATCGGCAGATGTCCCACTGTGTTTGGGTGCAAATTTGCGGTGCTTTAACATGACACCATCCCGCGGCAAAACTATTAGAAGATGTGGCCGTTTGAGGCCCAAAGGAGCTCCACTTCTGTTTCGTGACCTATTTGTGTCAAAGGCGCGGTTTCTCAAAGAAAACTTCATTCCATTTACACGGATTCACCACTTGAACAGACACGAACCTCCAGTTTTAATATAAAGACTCCTTCGCGCGTCGTTCCTGGGCATGCTACTAAAATAATGTGATGATTCATTCAATTGGCCGAAGATTGCCAGTAATAATCAATACCAAGCGTACAGATGGGTCGCCGTGAGTTAACGTCCATCTTATTAATTAAGAATCTAAAGTCTTTGATCCAGCTCAAAATTGATGTCGAGCTTTTGTGATTTTGCTATCAGCAATGGGCCGTCCCCACCCCGCCCAGTTACGATTGCACGGTTGCTGGTGTTCCATTATTTCAAAGGTTTTTTTTCCAGTCTGATTTAGTCACCCCCTCATCGAACTTAAAGGTGACGACACTGAGTTTGGCGGTTTTGAGACATCATCTTTCATTGAAAAAAAAAACTTTTTCATTTTGCCGACGCGCATGGCTACGGCAACGCGCGCGCATACCAGAAACCGAAGACTTTTTTTTTGGCCTTATCATTAATGATTCTCAGTCAGCCATTAATATCAGGGATATTGACGCAAGCTGAAAAATCCCAACTCATAATGCAACCACACGCAATGTGGGAATCTGGGCAAATTCGGAATTTGCCCAGGGCAAAGTTGGAATTCAAATACTGCGCGGCAAAGTGGGAATGCAGTTGTACATCCAACATTTATTCCAGCAAACATGCTAACTAAAATGTATCTGTTGACAATTTGTGGGCAGCATTCCCACATTGCGCTGTAGCAAACCTGGGCAAAGTGGGAATCAAGTTGATGAGTGACAATATTTTGGAACGGGCTAGGTCTATTTCTAACCTTCTAGAATCTAAGGGGAGGTGCCTGAAGTGATCATCGGCAACATTCTCACATCGCGCTATTGCTGGACCTGGGCAAATCGGAATCATTTTGAATTACAACTTGGATACGAATGGATTCATGTATAACATCTTGATTCATTCCCACTTTGCCAGGCAGTATTGGAATTCCCAGTTTGCCCAGCCAGGCAAAGTGGGAATTCCAACTTTGCGCAGATTCCCACTTTGTCCGCGACACTGACTGGATTTGCCCGATTGTATTCTCTTCAGCAGGTCCCAAGCACGGTAAACTCCACGATTAATCAAATCCAGTCATAGCAACTTTGGCACCGCTACCCAGAAACTTCCGAGCATACCTCACGCGCGCGTATTAGCTTGAATATACAGCAGAGTGAAGTAAACTCGGAATTTTCTGGGTAGCGGTGCCAAAGTTCCCAAAGAAATTCAGTCGGCGGCGCAGCTTTGGCGCGCTTGTCAGGGACCGTTTGGCGGGGAATAAAATCCAAGCCGGTCTCGGATCAAGACTAGCACACTGGCAGTGTCAAGTTCAAAACTTGATCAAACCGACTCATTAATTTTGGATGACTTTTTGGGGTTCATCCTCTATATCAATACATTTTCGAAATTTCCTCTTTTTAAGGGGGCGTTGTTGAGGGTAACTTCGACTCACATGTTTTGTATTCTTTAAATAATCGACAAAAAACCACGAGTAAATGTTCACTCACACGATGAACCTTGGGGCAGAGGACAAGTACCCCCCCCCCCCCCGGGTCGGGGAAATGGGAACAACTGCACTAACTCCCCCGCAGTGCAACTTTACATTGTAGAAAGGAATTATTTTTGAGACCTCTTTCTTGCTTCCCTCCAAAAGTGCAATTTCGAGATGTCGCTATTTATAACTCACCTTGTTCATTAATTTTACTGGCAATACACATTTGACAAATTGTATTTTGTTTTGCTTTTCAAATCATAAACACTGACGCAGACCTGCGTAGGGTCAATCAAGCAGGGTCGTAAACCCGAGGGTGGGGATATAGGGAGGATGGCCCTCTATCTCTCCACGTTTAACCCAAAGGATGTTTTGTATAGGAACATCCCCACGTTCTCAAATCAACACGCTGACGCAAGGTGGAGTGAAATATAAAAGGGGGAAAACCAGGGGGACAAATTTTCAAATGAATTTAGTTAACGATTGCGGGCGCTGTGACGCTGTGTTGTTTTTTTTTGGGGGGGGGGCGTGAATTCAAGTTAATATATGACTTGAAGCTTTGCTTAGCGGATGAGATAAAGTAGAAAGATTGCGGGTAACACCATATGTATACTTTCCACATATGGTGTTACCCGCAATCTTTCTGCTTTAATTCAAATTAGGTTAATAAATCAGAAAATTCGCTGAAATAAACGTAATACTTCAGCTGCATTGCACCCCTTACTTTTTTTTTCATATAAGATTTGAGGCTTTGCATGGTGGAGTATCAGTATCGTTTCGGTTTGCGGTAACACCATGTGGTAATAAATACTGCCTAGAAGATATTTAGTTCTGACAAAAACTTGTCCTGATTATTATCAACTTTCGCTAAGTAGTTATCAGAACAAAAACTACTTAGCGAAAGTTGATAATAAGCAGGACATGGTGTTACCGCGAACCGAAACGATAACTTTTTTTTCTTTAGAGTGCCTGAATTTGCCCTGGAGATATTTTTTTTGGTGTTGTTTGCTGTTGTTGTTAAAATGGCCATGTGTGAGGGGAATCGGGTGTAATGTGAGCGAGATTTTCATTGAAGAAAAACATAAAAAAGATGACTAAATCGAGAAATGAAGTGATGAATAGAGTAATAAATGATTCAACGAATAACAACAGCATTTTAGGATGTATACGATGTCTTCAAACAATTAATTATTGAGGGGATGAGACAGGGCAATGTAACTCAAGCGGCGATTGCTTAAAGAGTCCACAAAAGTTTCCTCAGTGAAGTCCAAGTTGTTCACGTGGAATAGATTCAAATGTTGAGAATAATGGTGTTTAAAAAGTAAGCAGGTTCGGATATTATGCATCCACTATTTAGTGGAAAATATGAAGTAGAAAATGTGTACAAAGAGAAAACACACTTCCCATTTGCACCACTAAAATTAATGAAGGCGTGCCCTGCTAAGGGGGGGGGGGGGCAAGGGCGGATCCGGGGGGGGGGCCAAAGGGGGCCATGGCCCCCCCAAAACGAAACCAATTTTTTTTTTTTTTTATGTGACATCGCAATAAAGGCAGACAATGAGCACACCACCATCTTTTCCTCAAAAATCATTGGTTAAAGTGGTCAGAAATTGCTTCAGATCGCACCACAGAGCATCTAGAATCCAAAAAAATTTCGGGGCCCTTAAGCGGGCCCCGAACCCCACGCCGTAATTTTTTTGACCCACTTTTTTGGGGGACCAAAATTTTTTTTATTTGTTTTATGTGACATCGCAATAAAGGCAGGCAATGAGCACACCACCATCTTTTCCTCAAAAAACATTGGTAAAGTGGTCAGAAATTGCCTCAGATCGCACCACAGAGCATCTAGAATCCAAAAAATTTTCGGGGCCCTTAAGCGGGCCCCGAACCCCACGCCGTAATTTTTTTGACCCACTTTTTTGGGGTACCAAAATTTTTTTGGCCCCCCCAAAAATTGTGTCCTGGATCCGCCCTTGGGGGGGGGGGGGGGTGATCCTAGACATGCCTCCGGAGCAATTTGAAACACAGGATTCTTTTTCCTGCATTCTAAGGCAATTTGAGAATAAACTCAGGAACCTTTGCATTTTTTTGCCCCATTGTACTGCTATAACATCTGACGGCTGGGGGGCAACCCCCGTAACCAGGCTCCGGCTCCCCCGCTCCAAATCAGCTACTGTGAATAGAATGCATAATGCCCTTCAATGTTTTGATAATAATAATATCAATTATTTTTAAAAAAATCTTTCCACGTCAAAAACGACAAAGTGCTGATTTTCAAAAAGGAAATATGTTTGCGCCTAAGAAAGTTATGTGTCCACATTTTATCAATCTTAACAGTGAATAAATTAAACATAAAGTGTTGGGAGAAAGCGGGGGTGGGGGGAGCAAACTGGGGGGGGGGGAGGAAAAACTTGGGCCCCCCTCCCCCGTAGCACCGTCACTAACCTCATACATTTTTCAAGGGGTGCATTGAAGGCAAATGATGCATTATTTTTTGTTCAATTCAAGAGTTTACATGGGGGGGGGGGACGACTGATATCCGCTTATTATTAATGAACAATCCCCACTTGGGCCCAAACAGCACTTTTCGCACTATTGGTCACGCTTGCTTAACGTTTGGAGTTTGTTTTTTGGTCTTGGTTAATAATAGTTCCCCATGCCATTTTTGAGTTTTATCTTAATTTGGGTTTTTTTTATTGCTTAGTAGCAACGTTATTCACTTTTGAGTGACACATCAAGCGGAACATCCACCGACGTTTAGTTGAATTATTTCTTCAAATATGTCAATTGATTGGCTGCTAGACAATAATAAACAAAACAGTCAAATCGAAAATCCGTTGGGAGAAAAAAAAATCCATTTTTTGAAGAGCACGGAATAGCCTACATATCTTCAAAGCATGAATATTCCCTATACAAAAACCAAATATATTTTATGTTCTTTGATCATAATATCATGTGTGCACCCCGTCCCCAATCGCCATATTCAAAACGTCATTTCAGTCGACTTTTTTTTTTTTAACTTTCATTTGATTTTGTTACCGCTGAAACAAAAAAACGCACAAAAGGCAACAATAAATGACAATCTACCAAGGGTCTCATTTCTTTAAGTTTATTTCTTTGTTATTCTTTACAACCGATTGACATACCAACGTTTTTACCAATTCCTTACAAAAAACACTGACAATGGATTCTAGAATACAATAAATTAACAATACACGTAAATTAACAATTAATTAAATTCTCCCAATGCAACCTGATTCCACTTGTTCTGTCGACAACTCCATTTCAATCATGACTGAGTGTATAATGGGAATGACAGGGCCACCCAATGCTGATCTGTGGCAGTCAAAGTGATTTGATTGGTGAGATTTAAAGAGCAACCGCCGTTGATTGGTCAAATGCCCTCAGTTGACTAACAAAGTCAGGTATAAGATAGGTCAGTAGAAACTAATAGCAACATCTTATAATAATAATAATAAACGTTTTAATTTGTTTTGAAGCAATTCAATTAAGACATTTTTGAACTTTAGCTTAAAATAATATACCTTTAAAAAAAGTAAGAACATTATAGGGTTGCGGTGCATAGCACGCAATAACAGGGTAAAGCTGGTTTCTTTGAATTTTTTTTTTTTGCGACTCAATAAATTAAGTAGGAATCAGGAAACAGCCCCCCCCCAAAAAAAAATCAACATTCATAGATGATTGATTTAAAGTATTGTAAGCACTCTTTGTCTTTTATTGATTTAGCTATTATGTGAATACAATTTTTGATATGAGGCAAGTTCAGCACTCGGTATACATTGCATTTATCCTTTTGTTGTGTTAATTAAACAATTAATAAAATGAAAAGACATGCAAAACCACCAATAAACACAAAGTGAAAAATAAAGTTAATTATCAGTAAAACTGTGCAATCAAATATATCATAAACGGATAAACGCAACTGTATTTTGAGTGCTATAGTTACCTGTTGCAATGCAATAAAAGAAATATCTCCATAGAAAAAAAATAACCATTTCAATTTTAATTTTTGAAAAAAGAGGGGGTTGGTGTGTGTGTGGGAGGGGGGGGGGGGTCTTTAACCTTCCTTACATCTTCCAACACATAGGTGAACAGAAGTTATTCTCAGTGATTCTTTACATTTTCCAAAAGTTAAACATTTCTCCATAATTTTTCCATTTGATTTAAGAATGGAGAGAAAGTCAACTGTTTTTCGGTGTTTGCATGCATGGAGGCCTTAAATTTGTGAAATTTCTCCAACATCTTAAATTAATTTTCACTTTCTGAAATTATTTAAAACTCTTTATGACTTGAGTCTTAAAATCTACTGTCAAGTTAATAACCATCTGTTGCAGTTTACTGCTGGCCATCAGTTCATCTGTCGGTCCTCCTCCCTGCTTCCGGTTCCTAGGGTTTGTCTTGATGCGATGGTTTCAAATTGGGGTAACATCCTCTCACCCTCACCGACAGGAAGCAGCCGCTTCATCCAGCCAGCTCTATGCCCGTCAGTGCTCCTTGTCTAAAATATAAAAAAGGGAAACAAATTTTGAATTAACCCCACAAAGCAATGCTTTACCACCAGCACTCTCTTTTTATGGAAGAACATCACAGATGGCTAGAAAATCATTTGATTCCATCCTGTTCAACTTCTCAAGTGTATTTTTTATATCTAACCTCAAGAATCAGTAATGGGAAGCCCTGCAAGCAGGGTCATCAGTTCATCTGTCGGTCCTCCTCCCTGCTTCCGGTTCCTCGGTTTTGTCTTGATGAGATGGTTTCAAATTGGAGTTACATCCTCTCATCCTCAGCGACTGCAAGCAGCCTCTTCATCCAGCCAGTCGGTGCTCCTTTTCTAAAATACAGAAAGGGGAATAAAACGTTGAATTAACCCAACAAAGCAATGCTCCCTTACCAGCACTCTTTACCTTTGTGTGGGAGAACATCAAAAGATCGCCAGTTCACTCATTTTTTTATTAATTCTATTTGACCTGCTGCAGTATACTTTTCAGTACTGCATGTAAACTCACCTCAAGAGTCAGTAATGGGTAGCCCAGCAAGCAGGTCATCCGTTCATCTGTCGGTCCTCCTCCCTGCTTCCGGTTCCTCGACTTTGTGTGTGTGATGTCAGGACGAGGCTGTCAGATATTTTCGTCCTAACAAAGCAGCCTCCTCAGCCAGTCTGTCTCAACTTTTAGATGCTTCCTTTTCTTTGATGAAAGCTGCGAATCATTCCTAAGTGAACAGGGGTGAGAAAACAGCTGGGCCTAGCCCATTGTTACTGAAGTGAAACATTCCAACGCATCCAATAATTATGTCTAAGTCTATCTGTAACCAGTCATGCATGGTTTATGACACAATGGAGATTAAAGCGATTGCGCCCAAACACGTTTTTTTTTTCAATTTTCATTATTTACTTAAAAAAAATTTAATACAACTGTTTTTGCCAGGTCTTTTTGAAAGCAAACTTTTCGAATGTGCAACAATTTTCCGTTATTTTCGTCAATTTTTTTTTCAACAGTTTGTTATTTTTTTTAATACGTACTGTTGTGATTTTTGCCATAATTTCCGTCATTTTGTTTTTCTACTGTAATTTTCCCGTTTGCAAAACTTCGTTTTTCCGACTGTTTCAAGCGGTTTAGTAACGGTTGCTGGCTGCCGATCAATTTGTTTGGCATATGTTGCCATTGTTGTGCATGCGTCAAAGGTAGGGAAATTAACACCGATTTCAATTGTTTATTTCTGTCGCCGCCGCTGTTAATTTTTGCCGTTATTTTTTCGTCATTTTAATTTTTCGTTGCTTTGATTTTCTGTAACCGATTTAAAAAAAAACTTGTTTTGGGGTAGCAGCGATTTGATTTTTTCCCCATTTTCGTCGTACTCGGGTAGATATACACTGTAGTTACGGTAAAAAAAAAATAACACTGATTTCGGGTATTATTTCTTCCAATACCGCTGAAGATGTCGCAAATTCGTATTCTCATCGTTTCGGATTTTTGCTGCTTGATACTGGCCCCGAAGAATTGATTTCAAGCATTATTTCTTTCAACGTCTTGCTTTGCTGCATGTATTATACGATTTGCCATTTTCGTATAGCGCTCAAATCAAGTTGCATTAAAATCCTTTCACATTTTTCTTTTACCAAACAGGCAGAGAAAATGACACGAAATAAAATCACACAGAGAGCGATCCACACGGTGTGACGAGGCTGTCGGAGGGTCCATTTTTCGTCCTAACAAAGCAGCCTCCTCATCCAGTCTGTCTGAACCTTTCGACCCTCATTTTCTTTGATAAAAGCTTTTAGTGAACAGGTGTTCGAAGACACTGGGCCTGGCTCATTGTTACTGAAGTGAAACATAAAACGTTCCAATGCAGCCAGTAATTGTCTTAAGTGTCTAAGCTTACCTGTAACATGTCATGGTTAATGACGCAATGTAGACTAACGATTTTACCCGTGTTTAACGTTTACAATGTTGACCTCAATGTTTCCATTCTTTTACTTTTTTAACAGACCCAATTATTTGTTATAATGCACACAAATATTCCGCGCTGATACTGGCAGGTTGTCTTGGAAACCACAAAATAACCCACACTGTAAACGAACATTAAAGGAATCCATTATGGTCTTAAGATGAAGAAATGCCATCTTTATCCTTGCCGATCTTACCACATCGGACTTACATTACCATACGGAGGAAGGGTTACATGTAACTCTAATTTACAAATTAAAAACAAGGACAATATAATGTTGCATTTGACTGTATTCTGTCACATGTCTTATAATAATTTCTTATGGAAATTCGTGTCAAGTTCGGTATACTCATATCCACACAGAGATTTGATTTTGAAAGTCATAGACCGATGACATTGAAACTGTCAATCATTCAAGGCATAAGCTGTCTCTTCCACTACGGCAGCGTTGTCATTTTGGCCGTATGCCAAGATCCCAAGAGGACGTTTTCAGGAGGCAACCAACCAAGTACTAAGTAATATCTGCTTTACCTCCTCAAATATTGCAGCACTGATGTCAAGTCTCATTCAAAGCCGATGCTGGATGATCGGACTTACATTATCAAACGTCAAAGTAAGACTACCAAATGAGTTACAGACTGACAAAATATACCTTGATAATAATTATGTGTCCCTGCCGATCGTTCGAAATCGGACTTACAAAAATGATGTATAAGTTTGAACAAAATTAAAAGAACATGAAGAAATGTTGCATGCAATAGTAAACATGTCGCATGTCTTACATCCCTGTTTTTTTTTCGACAAGCATTTTGCTTACATTACACTTGACTCATTCACATTACATACCTTGGATTTTGCCACAAGTAATCTTTTGGAAGATATACCTCTCGAAGTTGTGTAGCAATTTCCGTTCGTTGACGAATTTAAAGATGTGACGGTAGTTCTGCGGGAAAATGTATTAAATTCCGTCTTATCTTACCTGTAACCTGTCACGGTTAATGACACAATGTAAATTAACGATTCTACCCAATGTTTCCAATGTTTACCTCAAGTTTCATTGTCTGCTTTTAAAGCAGCACAATTATTTGTTATAATGCACACACAAATGTGCAAACACTGATAATGGCAGGTTGCCTTGAAAACCGCGTAATAACTCACGCACTGTATATGAACATTGAAGAAATTCATTATGACCTTAAGATAACAAAAATGCCATCTTCATAATACCTGCCGATCCTTCTGAATCGGACTTACATTGACAGCGGAGGAGGGTTACACGTTGGCCCTATACCTAAATCTAACAAGGAAAATAATAGTGCTGCATATGATTGTAAACGTGTCGCATGTCTCACAATAACTCCTTTGGAAATTTATGATAAGTGTGGCACACTCATTTAATTATGTGCACACAAAAAATTGATTTTGAAAGTCATAGAACGATGATTTTAAAACCATCACCCATTCCATCACCCGCAGCGCTATTATTTTGGCCGTATAAGCTCTGCTTTCCTCATTGACTAATGGTGCACTGATTGCCAAGTCTCATTCCAAGGCGATGCTTGATGATCGGACTTACGTTATCAAAGGTCAAAGCAGACTACCAAATAAGTAACATATTGGGAATAAAAAGTACTTAATAATCATAATACCCTGCCGATATTTCCATATCGGACTTGCATAAATGATGCATAAACAGTTACAACAACGTAAACAAATTTAATAGAAAACATGCATCGTGCGTCTTATAGCCATTATACGGTCATTATTTTACTCATATACAATAGTACAATTGTTTGCCATAAGTTCTTTTAAAGCAATTTCCGTTATTTTTATAGGCGAAAATACTTAGTCCTACTAATTTACGTTGCTGTAAAATCCGTCATTTTTTTACTACAGGTTTTTTGGTTCGAGATGGTGATTATTTTGCCGTTGTTAAATGCCGCCATAACTTTATTCAAGGAAAAGTTCTCGCTATGTGCAGCAACATCCGTTATTTCCGTATAATTATTCCTGCGGGAAAATGCTGTTCCAATTGCTGTAAATCCCGTCGTTTCTTTTAACAGTTTGTGTTTTGTTCGAGATGGTATTTTTTTTTTGAAATCAAATAAACCGCTGTGCTTTGCCGTAATTTCCAACATTTTGTTTTTCTACTGTAATTTTCGCGTTTGCAAAACATTGTTTTCCGACTGTTGGAAGCGTCATAACGGTTACTGCCGATCATAATTTACGGTATTTGTAGCCGATTTTTGCATTGCCTCGAAGTTGGAAAATTTACACCGGAATCCATGTGTTTATTTCTGTCGCTCCTACTGTTAATTTTTGCCGTAATTTCTGTTCATCAATTTCTGTATTTCGTCGTTTGATTTGGATATTTCCGTAACCGTTTTCTTTTTAGTTTGTGTGTAACACCGATTTGATTTTTTTCTCATTTTCGTCATACTCGTAACGTTTCTTTTAACAGGGTTTTGTTTTGGTTCGAGATGGTAATTTGTTTGAAATCAAACACAGCTGTGACTTTTGCCGTAATTTCCAACATTTTGTTTTTCTACTGTAATTTTCCAGTTTGCAAAACGTTGCTTTCCGACTGTTGGAAGCGTTGTAACGGTTACTGCCGATCATAATTTACGGTACGGTAGCCGATTTTTGCATTTCCTCGAAATTTACACCGATTTCATGTGTTTATTTCTGTCGCTCCTACTGTTAATTTTTGCCGTAATTTATGTTCATCATTTTCTGTATATCGTCGCTTTGATTTGGATATTTCCGTAACCGTTTTCTTTTTAGTTTGTAGGTAATCATATATTTTCTTTTCCATTTTCGTCATACTCGTAGTAACTTTTTTTCCGGATAGGCACTGCAGTAACGGTAAAAGTAGCGCCGATTTCGGCCATTATTTCTTCCAATGCCGCTGGAGATTTTGGCGTAGGGCTTACATTTTGTATTTTCGTCGTTTCTGATCGTTGCTTTGAATATTTCCGTAACCGTTTTCTCAGTTTAGTTTGTGGGTAAACCGGTTATATTTCTTTCCATTTTCGTCATAGCAGCAACTTTTTTCCGGATAGGCACTTATGTATAACGGTAAAAGTAACGCTGATTTCGGCTATTATTTCTTCCAATGCCGCTGTAGATTTTGGCGTAGGGCCTACATTTTGTATTGTCGTCGTTTCTGATCGTTGCTGCTTTGAAACCGTTTTCCCCCCGAAGTATTGCAGTCGAGAAAAAAAGTAACACTGATTTCAAGTATTATTTCTTTCAACGTCTGCTTTGCGGTACACATACGAGCTGTCATTTTCGTGAGCCGAAACAAAAGTTGAATTAAAAACCTTTTATTTTTCCTTTGACAACATGCAGAGAAAATGACACGAAATAAAATCACGCCACACATAGAAAGCAGTCCACACAAAGCAGCAATAAACCAAATTCCCTGGTTTTTCAACATACAACATTTACAATGGAAATATACACACTTCATTCTCTGCCATGAATTGAGGTATATCAAAAGTGAAGCTCTTTCTCGAACAATAACATAAACATCTCTTCAATAAATCTATAAATTTATATAAGTATAATGTATGATCTTTTTGATCACAGTCTCTATATTGTGCCCTCACTGTATGCTCACACTACACATTTAGCAATTCTAGAGAAGACAATGGGCGCTTTTACAGACGGTGTTAATCCCAGATTAAACAAAAAATCTTTCATTTCCAACACACGCGCGTTTACATCGTCATCTTAACAAAGAACTCCTTCGGTATTAAGTGCTAATTATTAACTTCCAGTTTTCTCTTTATGGCTATTTATTGAGTGGCTTAATTCTTTGAGTTTTTTGGTTCAAGGCTAGTTTGACTTTTCAAGTTCTCATATCAAATCCAGAAGTCTCTCGAGTCCTTTGCACGAAGGGGCCTCTTGGAAGTCGGCGCTACTAATATGCACCGAAGAGGATATCCCTTAGAAGCGACATTGACATGTCAACGTCACTGACCTTAAGTTTGCTTTAATGTTTAATTTCCACAAATGTTTAATTTCTCACGTGCGAACGCAATGTCACTGCACGTACCTTGCTTATTCTTTTACAATTTTTAATTTCTCACGTGCGAACGCAATGTCACTGCACGTACCTTACTTATTCTTTTATACAGATTTTAATTTCTCACGTGCGAACGCAATGTCACTGCACGTACCTTACTTATTCCCTTACAAATGTTTAATTTCTCACGTGCGAACGCAATGTCACTGCACGTACTTTACTTATTCCTTTTACAGATTTTAATTTCCACGTGCGAACGCAATGTCACTGCACGTACCTTACTTATTCCTTTGCAAATTTGAATTTTAAACGTGCGAACGCAATGTCACTGCACGTACCTTACTTATTCCTTTGCAAAATTTAAATTTTAAACGTGCGAACGCAATGTCACTGCACGTACCTTACTTATTCCTTTGCAAATTTGAATTTTAAACGTGCGAACGCAATGTCACTACACGTACCTTACTTATTCCTTTGCACATTTTAAATTTTAAACGTGCGAACGCAATGTCACTGCACGTACCTTACTTATTCCTTTGCAGATTTTAATTTCTCACGTGCGAACGCAATGTCACTGCACGTATACCTGAAAATGATTGTTATCGTGCCTGCTCGTGAACATTTTATACAATCAAAAAGAAATTATGTCTCCGGGCACCATTCCAGTGGATCGTTCAAATATCACAAAACGATTATGAAATCAAATTTCAATTTAAAAGCAAAATTTCTGATACCGACAAAAATACACCAGTACTTTCAATTTCAGGAATAAAATTATTTAACAAGGCAGAAGGCACAGTCTCATCGATCATCATGCAATCTGCGTTTTAGTCTTATTTAATCTGTTTCATAAAAACTCTGAAACTTTTAGGATATGGTGGCTTAGGTAGAATTCAATACTTTAGGTAGCCTACTCTCTGGGGTTTCTGTAAAGGCTATGTAAAAGTGTGATCTTTTCAAGCCAAAAAAGAGAGAAGATTACCTATATGGGTATGAACGGAAACCGATTCCGTTTACAATTCCTACACCTTATGTCATGACAAATAAGTCGAGTTAACGCCCAACCCCCTCCCCCATCCCCACCCATTATCGCGCTGCTTTCAGGCTCTATGTGCGCATGATTGCAGCGAGCTGTGCTTGCTCCTAATATAGGCCCTATCATTTGCTAACATTTATCTAGATTTGTTTGCCGATGATTATTCGGAGCATGGTATTGGTTCACGAAATCGCGTGGGTAAAGTTTCTCCGGTATAAAAAAATGACCTTGAATTTAATAAGACCTAGAGGGGAAGATTTTTATTTGACATTTTTATTTTAGATTTTTATTAGTACGGATGTATTACGTACGAACACGATAGTATCAAGTAAGCAGGTGATAATATTAATTTACGCACGTATGTTAAATCATCATGTACGCACACGATAATATTACATACGGATACGTATTATAGTGAACTAGTGATGAATATAGGGCGTACGTACGTGATCATACATCACGTACAACTAGATACGCAATATTATTGGGCACATATGTAATTAAATAACGTGCGAACGTGATTATATTACGTACGTAATTACGTAGTGACAATATTATATTACGTACGTACGCAATAATATTGCGTACGTACGCGATCATATAATATTAAGTACCTACGCAATATACATACGAAATCAAAAACGTACTTATTATTACATACATATGTGAAAATATTATATTATGCAGGCCTACTTACACAATATTATTGCGTACGCAATAATTACGTATGCAATATTATTGTGTACGTGATCACATAATATAACGTACCAACGTAATATTGCCAATTGCATACGAAATACAAACACGTACGGACGTGATTATATTGCGTATGCACTTATCATCACCTACTTACGTAATAATAGTATATTACGTACAAAATGTACGTCCGCAATATAATTGCATACGTACGTGATAAAAACTGAATTATATTATCAAATGCGAACGTGATAACATCATGTACGTACGTAATACGAAAATGATAATAAGACCTATAGGTCTTGGTATGTATTTGAATTGGGTTTTACTTTCACATTTTGGCTTGGATTTTGTTCAGAGAAAGTTCAATCACCAAAATGAAAAGACGATAAAACGCGGTATAGAGGTTTACGTTCTAAACGCGTTCGAATCTCGATGGTATTAGACCGAATTTAAATCGAATTCCTGACCCTAAACCAGACACTATCCCTATCACACACTCCTAGCCTAAGCAACTGGCTGCTTTGCGCTGCTGCTTAACAATGCACGCGAGCTGCCTCTGCACCCCTCCAAACTTTACAAAATCCCAATTTATTTCTTGGTTATACACTTTTCCCCAGATTGTTCATACTTTTATAAAATGTTAAGGTTCCACTTTTCCCCAGGATGTGGAGATTGTAAACCAGGAGATCAATGTGACAATGAAGGAGACACTGTCACAAGTTTTCTCTATCATCAATGTCCCCATTCTTTTTTTAAATTGTAAAAAAAAAGTTATAAATTGAAAGTACAGGTGTAAAGTATAGCGATGGTATTTAAAAATTCAGGGACAAGAGTTTGAAAAGGAAACTTTCCACTGAAATGCAACCCGGCTTGAAAAACTAGTAATTATAAATAGCTGTCAAGTTTATTGTGCGATTTATTATTCTTTTTTACAACATTTAGTTAATTTTAAGGAGTTCTTCGTTTCAGGTGACGAACTAATTTTTCTTCACAGATTCCTCAAAATAAGAAGTGTTTTCCAGCCCATGATAAAGAGTTTATTCGCTCAGCTTGCAAAAATGTTTGAACAATCAAAATTTTCTGGGATTAACGGATACTATGGCCACGCCCACTGTTTTCCTTGTCAACGTGCGAACACAATGTCACTGCACGTACCTAACTTTTATTCCTTGGTAAATTTGAATTTCTCACGTGCGAACGCAATGTCACTGCACGTACCTTAGTTATTCCTTTGCAAATTTGAATTTTAAACGTGCGAACGCAATGTCACTGCACGTACCTTACTTATTCCCGTGCAAATTTGGATTTTAAACGTGCGAACGCAATGTCACTGCACGTATACCAGATCTTTATGCAATATTAATCGATGTCTTGCACGAATAGTACAATTTGAATGAAAATATGATTCGAACATGCAACATAAAGACATACCTTGTGCTCATACTTGGCGCTGATCTTGGTGCAAGACAAGTGGCTGTGTGACATGTCAACACCAACCACTAACACACATGTTAAATTAATATAAACCCACAGAACTAAGCTCAAAGTTTTACCAAATTAAATTACAGGCAATGCACAAAATAGTACAGTGAAAGTGTATGTGTGAGCGTGAGGAGCACAATGACAGTCAACGCTGTACTGAAACAACGAGTCTAAGATGCAGCCCAGCACGCTTCACCGTAGTGATCAGTGAGGCATGAATGTAACAATATACGTGCACGTATTCTAAACACGCTATTTGCATTATTGCCTCCAGCGCAAGCTTGGACAATTTTTTTAGAATTGCGAATCAGACGAAAGAATGCTAATGACGTAATCCTAATAATGGGCGACTGCTGGTCACTGCAGTCCGTGGCGCGGCTTATGAAATCGAGACAGACTGTACCTGCGTTCCAAAGCACCAAATGTTCTATATTGGCCATACAAAGCATATTTAAGAAGGGTGGACACCAAGCAAGTTGTTTTGGAAGGGTACTTTATTTGCATAAATAGAAATGGCCGCTGTGTCATGTATTTATCCATATATCCTTTCTAACAAACTCTATAAGTCATTGATAATATGAGGAAATATCTAAAATAGCTATACCATTATGATCTTATGCGCGCATTTTCCCCCACAGATTTCATCAAATAGACTTATACAGCAGTCTTTAAACCTGAGGTGATGAGCTTTAAAATTTTGACATTGACATTATTATAAACAACCGGAATCTCTTAGTTTGGGGGTTTCTTCGAACTTGAACTTGTTCAAGCCCTTTACGTTATGCAACCTTTCGCCTAATTTTTTTAGCCCAATTCCCGGACACGTCTTATTGGGCTAAATATCCGTGACGATAGGACGTGAACAGACTGTCAAATATTTCCTGACGACGATTGGAGCTCGGGGCAGGGAGGGGGGGGGCTAAACTTCTCAAAGGTTACCCCATCTCGGCAAAATAAAAACGATTCAAGAAACGAAAAGGTCACCAGATTTTGATTTCGCCAGGGAAAATTTCCAGTTTTTCTCGAGAGAAGTTGGAGATGTTCCTGAAATTCTGTGTGTGTTGCGGGAACGACTTGGTAAATGTAGCAACACTATCGGGGGAAAGAATAACATCGGGACCAAGGATTAATCATGGTTGCTTGGTTTATATCACCGATTTAAATCAAATCATTTCATGAAGGCGGGGGGGGGGGGCTGAGCCTGGTCAACTCCTGTATTAGCGTCAGCACTCGATAATATCCTCCAAATATATTGTTCCCCTATAACCTAAACGGCGAAAATACAAAATATAACATGTGGGCTGAGAGCCGTACGAGCGCGAGCAGAAGGAGCTGGGGCGTTCCCTCAACCGAACTGCCCCGTTCAACGTTCCCTCTGACTCCAGGCAGGGCTCGCAGCCCATGGGTCTGGTTCCAACGTTACCCACTGAATTCATAACTAACAACACAATCCCCGACGATTGAAATATTATAGGCCTATTGAGCCACTCAAAAAGGATACTTTAATAAATCAGAAAATTCGCTGAAATAAAACGTAATACTTCAGCTACATTGCACCCCTAACTTTTTTTTCTTTAGAGTGCCCGAATTTGCCCCCCCCCATTTTTTTTTTAAATGGCCTTTTCAACTTTGATCAAAGCCAAAAGTAGAAACTTGCCCCATTTCCCCGCTTTTCGAGTTCCCAACATTTTGAACAACCCACCAAGTACGTGTGCAGAGCTACAATACGAGCGTCTGATTATCTGTGCGCGTGCACGTACAGTTTTGTGCGACTCCGCGCGCCAGCCAATCGGAGCCGCCGTTGAAAGTTGTGACGTCCTTTAGAATAGAAATTAATTGATCAATAGCTGCCGTGTGTTTGTCGTTCAACATCCGGTTACCGAAGACACAATTAGAAGGCGCCCGCTGAATGGTCGGAATCTGGAGGTCAAGACGCAGTGTTGTCGGTTTTGCATAATCGGCACGCATTATCTTAGACGCATGCCGTATACAAGCCTCTATTCCATGGACTAAAACATGCCTTGATTGCAGAAGGTTGTTTCGAATACGCTTAAGATTTTTAACAGTACGCAAGATAAGCGGCAAACAAGTTCGCTTAGTTTTCTTTAAATGCAAAAAAAAATCCAACTCGCATACTTTGAAACACTATAATTAAGTTTTGGAGTCAAAGTTCAAGTGTGGTCATAAATTGGGTTATACGGGTCAATATGCTCGTGTGGAAAAGGTGGGTGGTGTGTATACCCCCCCCCCTCCTCCCCACTCACAATGAAAGTGATGCTACAAAAACATTGCACTTTCTTTCTTCAAATACGAAAAAAATAGTGTCTGCAGGCCACACTGCGCCCGAGCCCAGATGCAGTTTCATTTCGAGATTCTTAAATCGATTTCGTCCTTTTTTCCCCTATTTGTAATTTTTTTCATGTGTATTCTCCAAGGGCTTCACCGGTATCATCTCTCTCCTTTTCAGGCATTGTGCGGACAGATTAAACGTAGGAGTATTCTCCTTTCGTGTCGTGAAAGAGTCCTTTTGAAAGCACAGAGTTCAATCCGTCACCTGAGACCTTTTTCATGGGGTTCCGCCCTCTGTTGTCGACACTCGACACCCGACACCCGATAATGGCTCGCGTTCAAAAACCCAGGCCAAATAACAGATTACGATCATCTAACATCGTGTATTCATAAAGAGAGTATCATCTGAACGATAATTGTCCGCGGGAATAATCGGTCAAGTAGCCGCGCACAGTGCGAGCAACAATGAATTGTATCTTTTTTGTTGCAAATCCTTCACTAAATTCAAAACAGCGCCCGGCCTGTTACACTTTCGCTTTCATTTTTGATGCATGTTGAAACGAAAGCAGATTTATTATCACATTAAAGGTAGAGTACATCGTTTGTCATTTGTGCATTATTTTTTTTCGTTTGAAACGACAATAGTGCTCAAAATGCTTAACAACTAACCTGGTGAAGTTTTAGCTCAGTGAGCGCTGTAGGCTTACATTCCGAGAAAACGATATTCTTTAGGAACTTGATTTCAATTCAAAAGTTGCCGAGTCATGTTTTGAATTGCGCCCGAAATCAGCGTCCGGGACACGTTCTCATTCAGGCGATTGCAGCTACGCGATGTCCCGCGCTGAACTGACGAATAATATCAACTCGCGCGCACCAGTTCACGGATTCGCCGAATTAAACACGCAAAAATAAAGAAACATTTAGACACATCTTAGAAATAACCTTCTCTTGTTGTTTTCTTCAAATTGACAGCATGCCAGAAAGAATCATATCACAGGGAGTTTAGTGCCATTACTATCTTTAAACAAAGTAAGATTTTCAACATAATTTCGTCAGTTACTTTTTGGATAGCTACACATGATGTAGGCCCTACTCTACCTTTAATGAGTGGTACTGCAGATGTAAGGGAGCTCGAGAGGTATGTGAGAGCTCTTTGCAAAATTGACCGTTCAAAAATCCCTTTTCCCATCCCTAATTCGTTTGCGACGGGACCTTTAAAGGTATATAGGATCATTGCTCTTTGAGCATTAATTTTTTTCATCGGAAGCAACAAATTTGCTGAAAATCTTAAGTAGGATGCATAGCAACTAACATGAAGTTTTACCTCAGTGGCTACTCTACATTTTGAGGAGACGCAGAAAACATATGCACAAATTGTCTAGAATCTCGTAACTGGATTCCATTGCTAACATGCGTTAAAAATGTGTGACCGCTGGCACACTTTTTTTTCCAAAGCAACCTTCTATGATAATTTTCTTTCGATCGAAAAGAGTGCCGTGACCTCGTGGTCTGGAGCATTGAATTCGTGGTCTGTGGGTAATTCTGCAGGTTGTGGGTTCGAGTCCAGCCTGGGGTCATGTAGTGTGTGTGCCCTTGGGCAAGGCACTTTGTCACTCATTGCTTCTCTCCAACCAGGAGCAAATGCATGAAATGGGTACCTGTGAGGGCAGAGAATTCCGGGACATACCGTTATTTCGTTTTACCGTTTTTCATTTCCTGAAAACAAAAACAGTAAACGAACCATTGACCGTTATGTCGTTTTACAGTTTTGTAAAACGGTCAAACGGTATTAAGATAAATACGGTTTCTCTGTTTTATAAGTTTGATAAAATTCATTACAGCATAACGATCAATGATTTTTGTTTTACAGCTTTACACACATAACTTTAAAAAACAGCAAAACAGTCAGTATTGAATACAGACTGTTTTTTTTTTTATTTCTGTGTCGTAGTGAAAAGTCCGTGGTGCATTTTGTGGTGGTGGGCAAGGGGGGTGGAGGGGGACCATGCTTGACATGAAACAAGGGCGGATCCAGGGGGGCCCAAAGGGGGCCATGGCCCCCCCCCCCAAAAACGAAACCAATTTTTTTTTTTTTATGTGACATCGCAATAAAGGCAGGCAATGAGTACACCACCATCTTTTCCTCAAAAAAAAACATTGGTTAAAGTGGTCAGAAATTGCCTCAGATCGCACCACAGAGCATCTAGAATCCAAAAAAAATTCGGGGCCCTTAAGCGGGCCCCGAACCCCACGCCGTAATTTTTTTGGCCCACTTTTTTGGGGGACCAAAATTTTTTTTGGCCCCCAAAAAATTGTGTTCTGGATCCGCCCTTGACATGAAAAAGTGTTACCTCGGCATAATGCGTAGTGTGATTCCTGGCGTGACCCTGACCCCCTTCTCATGCGATTCAGTTGGTGGGGCTTAAAAGTTGCAAGCAAAAATGGCGCTGGAAAACTTCAAGGAGGACATTACTTTTTACAATGGATACAGGATGGTAATACGTTTGAAGAAGTTGCAGATATTTGAAGGAAATTGGAGTTCGGCGCGGCTCTTCAATAGCCAGTTCGAAAACTATGTCGTGAGAACGAAATTTGTAAGGAGGGCAATTTGGGTCCCAGACAATGACTCGATCCCATGGACGCATTAACATTCCTAGGTGCATTGCTTAATTGCCGAACCTAAATCAAAAAATGGTCGACTGGACTATTGACCGTTTTTTTATTGTCATGTTCTTGTAAAAAAACACTCTGAAATGAAGCAACTAACCGTTTATCGCTTTTAACAATTAAGAAAAACAACAAAAAGGTCATTGTTTATTGTGACCTAATACCGTTTGACCGTTTTACAAAACTGTAAAACGAAAAAAACGGTCAACGGTGCGTTTACTGTTTTTGTTTTTGAGGAAATCCAAAACGGTAAAACGAAATAACGGTATGTCCCGGGATTGCAGAGATTGTTATTGTGACTGATTCTAGCTGTTTTATGACGAAATGGCAGCATCGAGCTGTATACTCACCAGGGAGCTGAGATGGTATTTGGAATCACAGGCCCAATGAGCAGGGTAATAATGATGTAGCGCCTTGAGCACCAATAATGGTGGATACGTGCGCTTTATAAATACGCTTTAATTAATCATTAATTATGGCAGAATAATATCACATGGTATTTGGGTCACGCCTTATCTTCACTTGTAGCAAGGTTTTTCTCATTAAATCTGTCGGTGCGTTTCAGGGTAATTTACCAATGTATTCCTTCATTCCTTTATTAAACTTGACTTTTTTTCAGCAGAGCACGGACAATTTCCGATTTCGAATTTATCCACTTTTTCCTTCTATATTCGCTGCGTAACAACTCTCTGACTTCGGATAAACTTTCAAGTTAAGACGACACTGCAGAAAGATTGGTGTCCAAGAAACAAGGATGAGCAGCTTTCCTGACAGTGGAACTTTAAGTCAGGATTCTCATTTTCAGTCTTGAGAGGATGCTATTGTAATAAATGAGCATTAGCCCCCAGCAAAACACAACCAATACCTAATGCGCTCATCAAGAAACATTCATCTTAGAAACGTTGATACGTGATACTTATTTTTGTCGAGCAAATTTCTCCATCTCCGGAGCAAAAGGCTTGAATTACCATGCCTCACCATTATCGGTAATGAGAACGTTTTCTCTTCATTTCCCAAGTGGCAACCGTTGTGGTCAGGAACAACTTTGCTTGAAACAATACTGTTGCAAATTAATCACGTCATTTGTAAATGAGAAAAACGTTACTACTGATATTGTATCCTGCAGTAATTAACTTGCCTTGGTTATGGTCTAAGATTAAAGCTTTCAATTTATGCAGAGCTTTCCTGCAAAAACCAATTAAATTGTATTCCTGCTCGGTAAAGAATGATTAAAGTGGCTGTATTATTGAAGTAGAAAAGCTCTTACTATTATGTGCTTGGTCTTCTGAACTGTTTTTCATTATTTTATGCGCGTGGATTGGTGCACGGGACTCTGCGAAAACGTTTTTTTTTATGTGAGCCAACAGTTTTTGTTCGATGTCTCATTAATAAGATCGTAACTTATGTACTTTTTTCGCCGAGGCACGCCCGAAGGCACTGTTATTGGTGAAAAATAATATAAACTTTCCAATATGGGCAAAATATGATCATGCTTGATACTCGACTTATAAGCAGTAAGCAAAACTGAGTCAAGTACAGGGTGAGTAAAAAAAAAACGAAACCCAAATGTCAGGACTATTGCTTTAGTGAAGTTCTCCATGTAGCACTTTCAAAATCTAGGATATAAAAACCCAATTCATAAGCTTTCTTTAAGTACAAGAATCATTCAAATCACTTATGTACTTTTCAAGTTATGGAATTTTAAACACAACCACCGTTTTAAAGTTCTGTCCACGAGTCACCAAAAAAAGTGTGCGTTCTTTCAGCAAAACGAAAACAATTCACACGCAAACAAAAACGGTGGTTGTGTTTAAAATTCCGTAACTTGAAAAGTACATGAGTGATTTTAATGATTCCTGTACTTAAAGAAAGCTTATGAATTGGGCTTTCATATGCTAGATTTTCAAAGTGCTACATGAAGAACTTCACTAAAACAATAGTCCCTACATTTGCGTTTCGTGGTTTTTTTTATTTACCCTGTACAATGTACAATGTACATGTATCCTTCCTACACACTGTTGTTTATATGGTGCCAGCTATGTTCCATGCGCTTACAAAATGATCTTTGGCGCTTAACATTAAGGCTTCGGGAGAATATACTAGTGATTCAAAGTTGCCTGATTTAGATTTTCCCGGCCCCAAACTTTGTGTGTAAACGGTTGCGTAATACACTACCTGAAAGTACTCTAGATATGACTGGAAAACAAACTTGCACCCAGCTAACTCTACGGGCTGTAGTCAGCTGGGTGCAAGATTGACTGTTTTCTAGTAAAAAATCTAACTACAGTGTATAGGTTTTGTTCCTGCAACCCATGCACTGGAAACTCCATTATCAATAACCAAGGAAAATCGCTTGATTTCCCCCATTTTGATAAGAGATTTGAAAGAGGGGCTTCATTAATTTAATGTCCCATTGGCTTTTGGTGAGTGCTCGATGAGCCATCTTTTCTTGTGCATCAATGAAGTAACGGTTATGTCAGATTTTGACAGAAAAGGTCTGTTCTGTATCCAAATTCCTTGTAAGAGTTACTATCAATGATGAAAAGGTTAATATGAAATCATGACATTTTAAGGTTTCTTTTTTATTTTCATTTTGTCTCCTTAATGTATAGACTAGTCTTCTTTTCAAGCCGACATCTATATCGTCTGACCAGCAAGCATGCGGTTGTCCGTGTTACAGAGTACCTTCCTGGCAGCATGGCTGAGTCTCCTCCTGGTATTGATTCTAGCTGGGCGTGGTTGCGACACCCTCCCGCTCGCTCAAAAGCCCCGCATTACCGATGCAGCACAGGAGCTCGACTCACTGGAGAATGCCGTTGATATTGCGCAGAGAAGAATAGAAGCATACCCATCTTCAGGAATGGTTAGAGTCCTTGACAGACGTCCCAGCGGAGCGGGAGGCTCCAAGAAGCCAAAGCGGTCGTGGGGAGCTCCACTCCCCGGAGCGGACCGCCCGGATCACGACGACCCGTACGCCACTTACGACGACTCGCACTGGGGTAAATTTCTGCCCGTGTCGTCTTCCTCCTCCTTAGAGACGAAGACCGGTTTCTCGGATGACTACGATCCTCTCGGTGGGGGAACTTTCATCAGTGAGGTAATCGATCCCTCCATCACACATAGCGTCTTTGGCAGTATGCCCTCGGACATTGAAAGCTCAAATACAGGCCCGAAATGGACGGATGCCCAACCTTCGGAAGGACAAGATTCCCAGAGCGTTGTACAGCCTTCGGACAGTGACGTCCAGAAACTAGACCTGGGGCTGGTGGCATCGGACACGGACCAGAACTCTCTGAAGCCTCAACAAGAAGCCGAGGATGATCTTATTCGAGAGGAGGGTGAGGCTGACGTCCAAAATGACCTCGATTTCAAAAATCGTCAGGAGGATTCACCCATGAGCAACGTGCTATCCGCGGTTCTTTCCGCCGATGGAGGTGCAGACTCGACCCACAGTGACGCGGAGAAGTCTTTCCCTGCTGGGGTTTCTCCGCACGCCGCAGGAAAGAGCCCAGAGCCCATTGAGATGGAACGCGGGGAAACTGTACCAGTTCAGGTGCAAGGAGGAGGTGCTAATTTAGACACTGTTGCCGTTGAAAAGGTTTGCAAAAAAAATCTATCTTGAATCTATTGTAAGCCTTTAGAAACCGAAAAAGGAAAGCTTAACGGTAACAGATCAACACATGCATTAGCGCAAGGCAAGACAAAAGGCAGCATGGCGCGTCTGACCTTTTAGAGTTTCCCGCGGTTTGACTCTCCATTGGACCACTGCGCGCGTTCCAATTCCGCGCATGCCCACTCTTCTTTGGGGGGGGGGGGGATAAGAGGGTATAAGCGTCCTTGTCTCCAGGGCCTTTTAGCAATATCGACGAACAGAATAGGGTAAGCCGTATGGAGACGAGGTGAATCAAGGCGTACTGAAGACTGCTGTTGTCTTCATTATATCAAAACACGTACTCCAAGTTTCCTTGGAGAATCGCAATCTTTCTGACCTCAGAATAGAAATCTACAGGGTGTCCTGAAAATAATGGTGCTTGAGAACCCCGCCATTTTCGCCAATTTACAACCGGAATTTACTGCAAAAGTTTACACGATTTTCAAGGTTACAGATTTAGCTTGAGAATACCGTTTGTTTAATTAAGATTGCTTTCGTAAATCCAGAGATATGTTTGAATAACCGCAAAGCCAAAAAAACCCATTCTGTGCCACTTTTAGGAAGCGAGTGCTTCAAAGATCAGACAATGCCAGTATGGCTCTTTTGATAAGATTATCCCTATGGGTGTAAGACAAGCATTCCATTCACACGACAATATATGGTTTTGTTCTTATATTAAAACAATTTAATAGTACAGACAGGTTCACTTCTTCAAAACTTCAATGAAAGAGTTTAATTAAATATAAATAAATATTGCACACTCTGCTTAAAAATGTTAAAAATCACCAACAGTAAAGTCATTAGGTTTTAGACTAGGACAAGGCCTATACTGATTTTAACTGCTTCACAGAAAGTGGCACAAAATGGGTTTCTTGGCTTTGCCGTTATTCAAACATAATTATCTTTGGATTTACAAAAGCAATCTCAATAAAACAAACGGTATTCTCAAGCTTAATCTATTACCTTGAAGATGGTGTAAACATCCATGGAGAGGTTTACATGCACCATTTTTTCAGGACGCCCTGGATATCAAGGCGTGCTGTTTTTTTCTGACTTTTCTGATCTAAAGCTCCAAGACTTCTTTCTCCATTCACTGTGTGTAAATATGCAGTGCACAAATAACGAAATTAGATATTACATTCAAACCAAAGCTTAAGACCAAATCCTTTCTATATTCAAAAGAAAACATCAGTTGCGTGATGCCTGAGTTAGGCATTTTCGTCTAAACATGTTGGACTTTGATCATTAATGGTCCTCTGTAAAGAGAACATGCTGTTGATTTATTGTGTTAAACTATCGGTCTCACAAACAAATATCGGCGAATTAAGAGTGACTCCTTGCCTTTTCAAGCGGCATAACCACAGGAGCATTCGTTCCCTTCCACTTAGTTTTTCAAATTTGTTTTCACGCCCAAAGACATACAATTCAACTGCAACTTATAAACGAATGGATACACGCCCAACTCTCTCCCGAGATCCTCCGGGAAATTTATCAGCAGTAGGATGACAAACCAAAATTTCCCTGAAGACATGCAAGGCACACAAATCACAAGTATTTCGAAGGCGTAGAAAAATCCGCCGGACGAGCAGCAGTAGTGATTTTATTAGCAATTTTAGCCCACAAGATTCGTGACTGAGCAATAATGACTCCATTTTTTCCCAGGCATTTTCTGATTGTAGTGGGAACCTGTTTGTACTGTGGTGTACTGTTATCTTTGGGGAATGGGCCTATATTGCTTAAATTTACTGCTGTCGATGGCTAGCAAATATTACCTGTTGCAGGTAAACCATCAGAAAGCTAAATTTGTCATTCGGAATTCTAAGTAACGCATAACAAAACGACAATGCAACCAGCGCAAATCACAGCACAGTACACAGAATGCGCCATACACTTAGCACAGCACAAGACACAACGCGACGCGACACGACACAACACGACAATCATATCGAAACAACTATTAAAGCTCAACTGTGGATTCGATGACAGTGACGACGAGTCAACATCAAATACAACGACTGTAAAAGTAGATTGAAAAGAGATATCCATCTTCAAAGGAGATAAATATTGAAAAGTAACACAATTATTGTCGTGTTTTCCCCAGCAATACCCCGACAACTATTGAGGACTACTACAAATATATTATACAATTTGTCTTTTGGAAAGCTTTAAAATAATACTGCAGCAAGTTTTTTTCATATCACTTATTCTTTCGAATTCGCAATAAATATTATGTAAGGCACAAGAGCTTTCAAACATAAATTTGGTCCAATATCACGACTCTATATTCTATCCCATTGCCCCATCTACCATTCTCCGCATGGTGCAGACGGTCTATAACTAACTTGGACCAGGAGACCAAATTATGGTTGACCCATCTGCAAGTTGATATTTGAATCTGTCTACCCGACAAACGAAAGAAGAAGTGTGCTTATTTACGATGACAGTCGGTGTATTTCACGAACGAAGTGGTTATTAGCGTTATTATAGCACTGAAAAAGCCGAGATTTACGTCATAAAATTTAGCAGAGTCATGAAAGAGGGCCAAGCTTGGAACTTTAAGCACAGACTTTGGTTAGCATTCCAGCTGTTTTTATGGACACATGGTCAACAAATATGTGTAAAACCTTCTTCCATGTTTATTTTCTTTCCAGACCGCAGGTACCCTTCGCCCTGGCACCAGCGACGACAGGATTCCCAACGGCATCACAGAGGATGACGTCATCAACGACTTCCTGGATTGGCTGCTCTTCTTATTGGACCGGATGGTGGAACGCAAACAGAAAATATCCCACATCAAAAACGGTGCTCTTGAATCAGTCTAAACTAAACCAGGCCCCACTCATTTATTGAAGACACACCCTCTGGTTTTCTTTCCTCATGCCTATGGTTTGCGGCTGGAACCGAATCCTAAATCTAGGCCCAGTAAACACCAAGGGGTTTCCCAAGCTGCAGCCGAAGACGGAAGATGAAACCGGCGTTTCAGTAATTGGGCCTAAGTCAATAATGACCATAGTTCGATGACCTCACGATTTTAGTCAGCCGAAATCAATGTTTTTGAGTTATTGACAAAACTATGGCTTTGAGTAAAGGTTTTTACCTGACAGCATTTTTAGTGAGATAATTTCAGGGTTCATCCCATAATTGTGTTGGGAGAAAAATCAAGAGGAAAAACTCCAAGCAGAGATGAGATATAAATGAGGTAGCAGTAAGCTTCGCGGTATATTTTATGTTAATTCATAAACTGAATGAACAAGATAGCTAGGCTACACATGCGTATCCCTGTGGAACAAAAACACACACACAGGTCCCGTTTATTTCGCTAAAAAAATGAGGAGCAACAAATTATGAATACGTTGGCCCTCTTGCTCCTTGTGTTTCTTTTATATTACTAAATGTACCTTTAGAGAGACACGTTATCGTAATTTCTTCGATAATATGGAGACACCGGTCATTAGGGAGATGCATAACTGTCTCCCTAATGGCACAGCCCCCCTTTAGAGGTAAAATTGTACTGTCTCAATTAGGTTATATTTGTTGCTCGTGGTCTAATTAGTAAACATACGAAATTCGTTGAAATAAAACGAGAGAATATTGAGTTAGGGCACATTTAAATTTGACAAATTTTGTGCACAAGTCTATGGAAAAGTCTCCCTACACTAACTATTGTTTAAATTGATGGCCAATTTTCCATCTCGAGACGGGCACAATCTTGTTAATGCGAGAGGTGTATTTTTTGGGGGGGAGGGGGGTCAGTTTTGCATTACAAGAGAGGAGACAATTTTATTTATTTATTGGAACCTGGTACGAAATGCAGTTATGGTTTTTATTCTACGCAAAAAATATTTTTAATAATGCGTATTCACAAAACGCACCTATCCACCAGTATTGGTGCTCAAGGCGCTACATCATTACCCTGCTCACTGGGCCAATGACACATTCCAAAGACAATCAGCTTGATGCTGCCATTTCGGCGCAAAGCAGCTAAAATCAGTCACGATAACCATCTCTGCCCTCACAGGTGCGGGTACCCATTTACTCCTGGGCGGGGAGAACCAATGAGTGGCAAAGTGCCTTGCCCAAGTGCACTCGCACCATAAACCCAGGCTGGACTCGAACCCACAACCTGCAAAACTAATAAACGCAGACCACGATTTCAATGCTCCACACACCACAAGGCCAAGGCACTGTAGAGAAGCATTTGTATGGACGTGCGCGTAGAGCACGACGTATGTTATACCAATCCGGGCACGCTATCACTTCTATTACGGATGCCCCCTCAAAATGGCGAAAGCAGTTTGTACAGTGGCTTGCACAATGCTTTCGCCATTAAAGGGGGCCTCTTGATGTACAGTGATCACAGGCTTGATTCCTCTATACATGTATTGTACTGAAAGAATTTTGCGTGTACATGAATTTAATTCGGTAGCCCGAAATGCTCCATGTGTGGTGCTATAAATATTATGTGCTGTAAATAGATTGAGAATAACTAGTTTGTAATAAAATAACGGCCTTTGTTCAGTTGTGTTAGTTGTATACGGTTTGCCGATTCTTTAAATAATTATTGTATTATCTTGTACATTATGGAAAGATTAACGCTGTGATTTCAAATGTGACTACATTAATATTTCACTGGAATATAATGATAGGTGGTCTTTACCCATTAAATCTGATGCCGCAATAAAGAAGATGTTGAAAACCAGTCGGTAAGAATACAGAGTCGACTTATTCTTAAAAAAAAAAAAAAAGACGCACTCATCGCAGAACATCGGCTGCATAAGTCGGCGATGAAGAATTATTTTTGGTTGGACACAAATGTCTACTACAGTATGTTTTATTATTGAATTCCTTAAAGGTATTTTTCTGGGAGAATTAATTTTAAACGATACAACTGACCAATCAGACCGCATATCTCAGTTTTCCGCCGTAACGATCGGGTGGCTGCTCCGACCATTAACGAAAGAGGGCGGTATTTCGCTATCATGTCGGCATAATGGTCTGTATTATTTTGAGGCTTTTATAAGGGTGCAGACCGGTAATAAGGCTAAAAATCAGGGGTGTAAATCCGGGGAGGGGTGGGGGTATAGATCCCCACGTTTTGGCAGGGGGTGGGATTTTTGATCACTCCCCCCACTTTTTCGTTGTAAGAACCCCCCCCCTCAAAAAAGGGCCGATGTTGAGGTATTTTTCGAACTTCCCAACAACCAAAATGTATTCAATAGCACTGAAAAACTGTGAAAAAAAGTGCAAAAGTTTTAAGTTCGCCCCTAGTGTAATGTGGTGTCCAGCAATTCCCCCCCCCCCCCCCCGCTTTTCGAAATTTCCACGGCCGGGCAATTTTTGGATTTTGGTCATCCCCTACCCCCCCCCACCCCCCCCCCCCACCCCTCCCCCCCACCCCTCCCCCCCCCCCCCCCCCCCCCCCCCACCGGCACAGATTTACGCCACTGGCCAAAATTGCCTCTGCCGACCAAATCACTATTTGTACTGTCAATCTTTCTCTTCATGGAAAGTTTTGTGGTCCCTTATTATGAGGGTTGGTTGAAGAAGGTTACCAGCTCTGCATTGGTCTTTGAGCTTGTTTTCTGTGCAGGAAATTTAAATGAAATTGGACCCGAAAGGGTTTTTTCCTTCAAAATGACAAATGATTGTATTTGAGGTCTGATTTAGGGGTAATCAGACTTTGGAGAGAAAAATCATCCACAACAATAGTTTACCCCCCCCCCCCTTAAAAATGAACAGAATAATTATATCCTGAAAACCTTTGATTTTTTTTTGGGAGGGGGGGGGGGGTAAGTGGGGATATGTCTCATTAGTGCACACGCTGATTTATTTACAGGTCTGCACCCAAATTTATTTCTCGTGAGTGGATCATGTTGACAGCGCCCTCTAACGGCATCTTTGCACTAGGATCACCTCTAAAACGGTACATCAGTGGCCAGTTGTACAATAGAACTAATACATTATAGTGCACTTTATCTCTGAATAGTGTACAATGTACATTGTGTCTCCAATATGTCTTAGAATTATGTTAATTTAAGGGTACGTATAGAATAATTTGCTTTTTCCATACATGTACCTGAAGCATCAAAAGTGCTCAAAATCATAAGTGGGTGCATTAAACTGTTATAAGGTTTCAGCTCAGTTGATGCTATTTAATTCGTTTATATATTTTGAGAAAACGGAGAAAACGTATGCGCAACTTTTTGGGTCTTGTTACTGGATTCCGTCGCTATAAACTTGAAAGTAACCCTGAAAGTAACCCTGAATGTTACTTTTCTTCCCAACAGTAGCATTTTAGACGGAGTCATTCATTATATTTAATTGATACCAGTCCTGTCTCCACTTGGTGCAAGGTTTCTGTCATTAAATCGGTAAGTAATTTCCGAGTAATTGCAAAATGATCCTTCGTGGCTTTGACTTGTATTATATACTTGAAATAAAGTGTGTCCTTCTGCAAAGACTTGCAATAAGAAACCTGACATTTTAGTTCAGCGCATCACATTGTTGTAGTTGTCCTACTCGAGTACACTTTTTAGTACACGTGTAGGTACTCGTACTCGACCTCGCAACTCAAAACTTACCCGTACTCGTACTCATGACAAAGTACTTGTACTCTTGCAAATATTCTCGTGCACCCACATACTGAAATTTGTATCCTTGTGGAGACATTTCATTGTCCTCGTGTACTAAAGTTTTCGAGTTTGAAAGTACAGTTTCAAAATGCTCTTATTTTAACCAGAATTAATTTCCTTGGCTGAAATTTGGACTTAATATCCCTTTTCTAAAACTCTACCATTTGCGACGGATCAAACCACCTTGGAAATTCCTAGTTTTTGAGTAAAATCCATATATATCTATGTCTTGAAAACCTATTCATCAATAGAAATTGCCCTGTGGAGACGTATACAATCTTTTTTTCCCCTACTGTGTGCATGTCTCCAGAGGACACGGTGTATCAGATCAAGCCCAATTTAAATTTGTTGAAGAGGTACATGGGCGGAAGGCTTTTGCATTTGTTTAATGCCTAGTTGACATCAGAAAGCCCTTGACAACACGCCGTGTACCATATTTTGCTCCTACTCTTGGAAGGTATACCCGGTACTCGTAGCGGTAGTACGTGTACTCGTACTAGAGTACATTTTTGGGTACTCGTATCGTACTCATGGACATGTATACTCGACTAGTGTCTCAGCCCTGCAAATCGACGATATTCGATTTCAGTAATTAGAGAAATTCTCATTTCCGCCGAGGCTAGGCCTACCTTGGGAACATCCAGAAACAAATATTTACCCACTTGGGTATAATTTGATATGGTCGTTGGAATTGAATAATGCATTTTTTACGAACTTCAATAATTTATGCTGCGTGTGCGTGTCATAATTTATAAATAATTTGAAATTGAAAATCCTTTATTTCATTCTCAAGATTTGCTTATGTATTTTTGCCTTTATTTCGGTCGTTATTTTGTTCGTCCACCGGACCGTCTTTCCCACAGTCTGCGTCGCTAAGGGGGAAGCCAGAAGCCCCCCCCCCCCAACCCTGACGAGCAACTGCCCCCCCCCCGCCCCCATCAGCAAAAGTCACAAGCGAACAGTTTTCTACAATTGTGTTTTTTTCTTCTTGTGGTGTGCTCCTCTAGCTGGTACTGTGCTCCCCTCCCCACCATGCCCGGAGCTGGCGACTGGGCTGCTGCGACACGAAATAAAACAAAACCCATCGGAGTCAGAACACACTCAACTGTTTTAAATTTATATGACAAAGTGCCATACCAATAGCTTTTAAAAGGGCAAAGTGCTAGTTGTCAATAAATTTCGTTCTGTTGCCACGGTTGGATGACTGTGCAGCTATAATTTTCCCCATTATATGAAGAAAATACCAACAATGCACATTGCCATAGCAACCCATCTCCTCTGTCTCTTCTCTCCCCACTGACGTTACCATGGTAGAATCGTGAATAGCTCAACCCACACGAACCCATCATTACGGGAGCTGTTTGCACGATCGCTGACGTTGCGGTTCGTTCGTTGCGGTCCTCACACATGTGTTTCTTGCGTGAAGACACTATGGCCACATCTACGTAGACCTCCGTTCTTAATTGCTCGTGAGCATAATCATAAGCAGTCAGTGGTGGCGAAGCGGCGATACGGAGCTGATGTTAATATCCATCTAGCTTTTGCTCATTAGATTGGGATGCCAGTTATTGCATCGTGCGGGGCCGAGATCGCTAGCCCAGGCTATGTGTATTCTGACGTCATTCGATCTCTGGGGATATTTACCGCCACAGTCTAGCGTGAATAATTAGCATCTTCTGTGCGCCGTTTCTGTCCCCCGTCACATGCACGTCACGTCATTGCTGAATATTATTATCATCTACGCCGAATTTTCCAGTATTGCAGAGAGCCCTTTTTGTGTCGACAGATAAACAGTTGGAATTTATAAAACGGAATACATCTAAAAGGTGAGTTAATATTCTGTTTCACTTCTTCTCTGTGTCATTGTTTTTGGTCGTTAAAAATCTTCAGAGATTGTTGATGAGGATGATTTCCTTGGATCGGGTTCTTGAAGGATTTGTCGATGGGGAAAAGGGTCATCTTGTTCTGCAACGGCAAATGTCAACGAATCACAGTATTGATCGGTTACAACCATCTGGCGGGAAATCTGACCAAAATGTATTTTCTAAGTCTGACCTGATTAAAATGTGTGAAATGTACGGTAGGCCTAGAAATAACCCACTGAAATTGTGACCGTCGTGTACAATTTGCGATGTAATTCGCTCATCCCTATGTTGTCTATATACCACCATCTTGTACGATGGCCGCCATTTTGTTCATCTTCATCGGATGTCACGACAATAAAACCGAAATAAATGCAAGTAGAACGGACGAAGATTTGACAAAATTATAACATCACTGGAACGGAACATTTTGCTAGCATGATATATGTAAAGGGAGTTGTACCAATATTCCCATGAAGAGATGCATTATACCTTTTTTTATCGATTCGTTCAACATACTTTAAATTGCCGAAATGCACAAAATAAGTTATAACCTCTTCGTCAACAACCTTTTGCCTTATTATCACAGTGCATTTCTGTTGCCGAGTCGGGGAAAACTAATGTCCATCTCAAAAATATTTTTTCTTAATGCAAAATGCTTCATGTACGACAAACAGAATATGTGGGACTTGGCATTTTTACACCTCGGGGCCAACCGGCCAGCTGTCCGTTGCACAATCCAAAAGTGGGGGAGGGGAGAGGAGGGGCTTAACACGCTGGAGGCAGGGCGCGCTCATGTTTCCTCCTTTTTCTTATCTCTTGTTTTACAAATCCTTAGAGAAAGGGGATGAGTCGACTTCAATAGTATTCACTTCTCTTGCGGTTTAAGTACTAAATATTGTTTTAAAGACACTCTGAGGGGAGGGGGATGGTCCCAGTTGGCCGCCTAGTTTCCCATAGGCCAAGCCGCCCTTCTTGTAATTCAAGTTCACTAACCGGCCCTTCAACTTTATTATTTTGTTATGTAGTGCATGGACACCAAGGGAGGATGGGGGGGGGACAAGCGGGGGCCACCCCCCAGAAAAAAACCTATTTTTTTAAGTGACAAAGCACTAAATAAAGGCAAGCAGGCTGCGTATACGGCCTACACCACCATCCTTTCCTCCCAAAAAAATGGTTAAAGTGGTCAGAGATTGCCTCAGATCGCACCACAGAGCATCTAGAATCCCCCCCCCCCAAAAAAAATCGAAAGCCGTAATTTGTTGGACCCACTTTTTGGAGACCAAACATTATTTAGCCCCCCACCAAAAAGATTGTGTTCTGGATCCGCCCTTTGACACAAGTCTAGTCTAGTCAGTCAAAAAGTCAGCGGTTCTTTTTGACATAATCTGAATAGCATGCAGGATTTCCAATGTTTTCGTCCAGGCGCGGGCAAACAAGACAAGTGGGTTATTCACAATCAATATTGTAATATTGATGTTCAATAATTATGCAAGCCTTTTCAGTGCAAAGTGCAAACACTTGCAATGGATATGATTTTGAGACGAAAGTTGTTGAGAAATAGAAACATCTTCCTCTGTATTTTAATTGATTTGTGTTTGATGGTACATTTTCTGCTTTCAAACCAAAATGCCGAATTCAATTAAAATACACCAGTGGACAGACACAAATGCACAAAATAATGCACAGTCGGGTTTTTTTTCGTCTGAAAGGGGTTGACTTAAATGCATGTGAGATCATTTTGCTTTTCATGCATTGAATTCGTTTCCAATAATAACACCACTCAAAATCCAAAGAAGAACGTTCAAAACCTACCCTGTTTAAGTTTAGCCCAGTGAATATTACACTTTTCGAGAAAACAGTGAAAACGTGCACAACCTTTTGATCTGGAAACACGATTTTGTCAATAGAACTCGTTATTTCAAAAATCAGACCATTGACTGATCAGTGGAAATCACCATGTTTAGATTTTTTTCGAAATGACAGCAAACCAGACGGAATAATTTCACGGGGTCACCAGTTCAATCTTTAAAGGGAATATACAAAATTTGTTATTGCTGTGATTTTCAGAAATGGATAGATTTGGGGGGGGGGGTATTTATAGCAAATATTAGTACACTGACTTGTTTGATGTTTTGTGTTCGTAGATGCTGGAAAAACAAAGAAAAAAACAATCATGCTCCTGTAGTCTGGTTCCCTGACCCCACTTAAGATGAAACGGAGCAATTTATAGACGTCGGGGAATTGTAAGGTCAGGGAAGTAGTTTAGCTGGCTTGTACCCGTTCATAGGTATGTAATCGATTGCAAACAAAATGCCGACTAACTAAATATGGTAAATTCAGTGGGGCAGTATTTGAAGAAAAAAAAACCTTTTTTCCCAACGCTGGTCGGCTGACCAGCGTTGGAAATTGATACGAAAATACCACTTTTCTTGAAAATGACAGCACACCAGGTGCCACGATTTTACAGAATGTTTTAGACTGTTATTCACTAACAGTCCAGTAGATATTTCATAATATTTTGGTATTACATTTAATCCAAAAATTACCATAGGCCTATATATCTTAAAGCGGTTGATGAAACAAAAGCAGTTGTCGTGAGAAGCACAGCCGTAATAAACATGTTGAAATGCGTGGCACATAACTACTCATAGCTAGTAATACATTAAATTCTAAGAACCATCAAATTCGTGTATTGAGTAAATGCATTGCTTCGGCCGCCGTATGCGGCTTGGCCATTTTATGGTCCCCTTTATCACTGTTTGATTTAGAGAGAATTTTCCCTGTATAAGTGTTGGTCGCGTGAATCTTACGCGGTAAGCCTATATATTATTAACCTATAAGCCTCAGTGGCGCTGGCGCAGCCAGGATTTGGCTTGGGGTGCTCACAGTTTTTTTTAAAGAAATTTTAATTTTTAAAACAAAATGTTGCCCAGATTTTTTGGCTGCAGAAAAAAAAGGGTTTTTAAAAACAAAATGGGGGGGGGGGGACGGACTGTTTTGACGTTGCTGGCGCCATTTACATCCTATAATTATGCTACTCGAAAATAGGCCACATACATAATTATCACCACGGTCAAACTTGAAGGGATCAAAATTGACCAAAAAAAGAAGAAGAGCCCCCCCCCCCTCCATTGGGTGCGCCACTATTATGAAAAGTAACAGCAAAAATGAGTCTTTGTTCGTTGTGTGATAATATGGAGATTCCGTGCAAATATGTTCAGATTGATTCGAGTATTAATCATACGTTGGTTCATAAGGAGTAATGAAATTACGATGAAGAATAGTTGTGCTTTTGCAATGAGAATTTTTTGCAAAATGCTAATTTTATATCACGGCATATAAAATACAGTGGATGGATAATGCATTGCATGACCTCTGAAACGTTGCACGCATAGCTCTGTTCATCCATGTCTGCATCAAGAAATTTCATAGGAGAGCAGTGTGTATTTAATTTTCTCAAAATACTTTTTGATATTAAATAAGGCACTGTGTCAGGGCATAGGCTAAGCCTTTTGCGGGCCTGCTGTTCAAACTGTACAAATATGCCGTTTAGTTTGTGTTCTAAAAACATTTTTTTCAACCCACGCACGTTTTCATATTCTGTTAATAATCGTCAGTTACGGTAGACCGACGTTCTTTTTGCTCCATGAGAACGATGTAATGAATGCACCGCGGAGATGAACGTAGATTTAATCAATAGTTGTTAGGACCATTTAGGTCTGGCTATTGTGCTTGCTATTCGCCAATCGTTGGGAAGAGGGGTGATGATGGAATTTGGAATAATATGAGGCAATTTGCCTGGAAGGTCCAAAGATTAATTTGCAGTTTCATTTGAGGTATTTTGGAGTGATTTTTGGTACCGATTTCCAGCTTAAATCTAAAAGATACTGCAATAGTTGAACAGAAATCGGAAATATGAAATGATGAAATATTTAGAAACAACGTTGAAATGGGAGAGGAGAGATTGATGTCATGCAGTTCTTTAAAATAAATCTAAATTAAACAAAATAAATACCATTTCCCGACTTGAATGGAGGGTAGAAAATGGCACATGCACTCTTTAAAAAATGGAAACGTTAATTAGGCATATGTATTAAACAACAACAGTCAAACTGACAAGGCATATTGGGGTCCGTGAGGTGCAATTGCAAATCAGACTAAATGACTATTTCTGGTCAGGATTACCGAGCATTTTATGTGTAACGTTGAAAAAGGGGCACTTTTATTTTTTTCGTGAACAAAAAGTATTCTTGTTCTCTAAAGTTCAAATTTGAAATCGTTCAACTGGTCTGAAAACCGTATGTGAACAAAATGGCCAATCAACACAACATTTTCGAGAAATCATTTTACACATCACAATGGTGCATAGTTTTGATATTCCCCAAATTTTTTATAACATCTGGAAAATTATTTGGATCAAAATTACACTAAGCGGAATATTTGTCAACATTTCCTCCAGAAATGTGAGACATTTAGGGTTTCCTGTGACCCACACCTGTAAAAAAATAATTAATAAACATAAAAACACCACTAAATTTTGGCGGTCTGGAGACCAGGCGCGGTTCTAGGGGGGGGGGGGGGGCTAGGGGGGGGCTGTAGCCCCCCCCCCCAAAAAAAAATGTTGTCTAGCCCCCAAAATAAATTCCGTAAAAAAAAAATTGCATTAGCAAAAAGAAGGATTGTTATGTACATGCGAACGGTTTCCCCCTAAAGAAATTGTCGTGACAAGGGTGCATTAGTTAATATAGTGTGAATGATTTTAGGATTTTATTTGCGCTCCCCATTGAAAATATGGCATGAGCCCCCCCCCCCCCCCCCTCTAAAGAGACGTTGTTTATCATCGGATACCGACTAGTTATATGAAGGGTTAATTTGTTTTACTTTCTTATGGAAGGAGCGAGGCAGATAACGCACCGCTGATCTCGGCTGTGCAAAGACAGATTGTATGACAATTTGGTGTTCATAATAAATAGAGAAAGCGTTTGGCAATAGTCTTTATAATTCATTCACACTACGTCCGTTGGTTGAGCATGAACTCTCGCTCATAACACGGACAATGCAATTTCGTGAACATTTCATGCCACGCTGCGCCAATATTTGACATTCTGCGAGAACAGAAAGTCCAGATTTAAAAATGTTGGTGTAAAACCCACGAACCAAGAATTCAGCTGAATATAATGCGATATCGACTTTTATATATAACATGAATTCAGTCGCAAGATGTATTTCTTGTTACATATTATTTTGCACCAAGTATTGAAATATTCTCCTTGATTTAAATAAATGTTTTAATTGTTTGTACTCGTTGAATTTGTTTTATTTGCTACTTATTATCTTGTCACATAATATTTGTACATTTTCGAATTAATGCATTCATTAATGAACCGGGCATCGTGCAGGTGTTTGATTTTGCTCGGAATTAATCTTCCATTCATCACCCATTTTTCTTCTGAAAAGATAACATGAATAACTAATTGTGCCATGTGGGCATTTTGTAGGCCATGAATTTGAGGGTTTTTGTAAAGAAAAGGGTGAAGCCATGACCAAGACTGCGAGCTGTATTTCTGTGAAATTCTGATGAAATTGGGCCCCAAAATTGCTCAGTCTATTTTGAAATGGAGCGCAGTCATAATTTTTTTCAAAATGGCGATGGGCTTCGGGACTACTTTAAGGGGTGATCATCTTTGGATGGAATTTTCTCCCAAAAGTCATTGATTAACCCCCACCCCCACAAAAAAAAATAACAGAAATTGAAAGATGATGAATAAGCTTTAATTTGATGTATGTCTCATACACCTTGGAGATTTGTGAGTATTTTTCCTAAATTTCGGAAGTGGGCGTATTTATCAATGGGGTCTATTTCAGTTTATTGACTGGTCTGCAACCGCAAACATGTTTAGCTGTCTGGCTCCCCAACTTGCTCTATAATAACTGCAATGGATCTGTAACCTCCGTCTGGGTTCCTGTCTTCTTCTTTTTTCTGTCATCAGTGACCAAGATGAATCTTTCGCTCGTCGTCTCAGTCTTGAGCAGCGCCCTCTTTCTGGTCTGCGGCGCCTACCCCTTCAGCTCCTCGGACCGACTGGCCCTGCGCAGCTACCTGAGGGATACGTTGCTAGGCGACGTCGGGGATGCCATGGTTGGCCCGGCAACCAGGGAGGAGAGCGCCGCCATGAACAAACTCATCATTCCGCCCAACACCTTTGTGTCAGGTAAAATAATCGATCCTTGCCTGTTGTACCCCGTATATTTATGCTATTTTTTTGTGCATGCGGCTGATTCGCACGCATGACGCGTTGACGGTCGAGTTTTATTTGACCGAGAAATGATTTGAGAGCATTGAGCAAGTTTTGATCAAGTCAATCACGAGCCAGTCACAAGATGATCTCAAGTAAATCATAAGTCGAACACAACTCTATCACAACTCAATCGCCAGTCAATTACATGTAAATCATGAGTCCATCACAAGTAAAACACGAGTCAATCACAATTAAATCACTAGTTTATCACAGGCCAATCGTACAAGTCAGACACAAGACAATAATAGCAATCACTGAGATATCAGTCGCCAGTCAACCCCAAGTCCGTCAAAGGTCTATCATAAATCAATCATACGTCAATCATACGTCAATCGCAAGTCAATCACAAGTCGATCACAAATCGATCACAAGTCAATCATACTTCAATCATAAGTCAATCACAAGTCAATCATACTTCAATCATAAGTCAATCACAATTCATTAGTTATCCAATCGCCAGTCAACGAACGAGCTTTCCAAATGAGCTGTGACAATGGCAGCCCTTTGTCACGTTCATCCCCTGCTACTTGTGATTGACTCAAGTAAACGTCTGACATTTTGGGAGTTTCACTACAGAATCCACTTTTCCCAACCAGGTGGAGCAGGAGAAGGCAAACAACACCTTGGATCAGCCGGGAAGATCCCCAACAAACAGGTGGCTATACCGGAGGTCCACGCTGGCTACTCGACTCCGCCCAACCCCTGCCCCAAGACGATGGACGAGAAAGGTCAGATGCCGCATCCTCAACGAGTTTAAAACCACTTTTAACAATACTTAATCGTTGTCAAGTTTCCATCAAGTGATTGGGCCAATGTGCTCCGCTCCCGACAGAAAAGACCCGAGACGCTGCGGCTATAATCAGCATCAAATCCGATTAATAGTTGGTATCGGTAACCGATTCCAAATCTTGACAGTCTTGAAAACCCATGTAAACAGGAGTAAGTTCTTATGTTTTGCTCTGCTGGAAAAGAGGTATGTCGTGTTTTTGCTTCCCCTGACGAGTTTGGAAAGTTCTACATGTATTTGAAGTAACACAAAGTAACATACACCGAATACTCAATTTGTCAGTCACAAAAATAGGAGAAATAGGAGCAGAATCCTCAAAATTCAAGATTTGTTGGAACCCGTCAATATGCAACATATCGTTGGCCAATTTTCATGAAGTGCCTCTTTGAAATGCTCGTCCAATGCTGAAAAATAATTTAATTCAACAGGGGCCACAACTGAGAAGAAAAGACAATCTAACTCCCAAGCCTTGCTGTATGTTGATCATGTGTAACACGCCCTCGATCACGCTAGTCCATAGCTTCAGTCAAGCAATATCCCCCTCTTGTCTTGCAGACAAGGAGAGCGTGAAGTCTACCCTTCACCCCCGGCTGAAGTGTTTCTGCGAGAATGGATGGCAGGACGATGAAGCGGAAACCCTGGACTGCACTGAATGTAAGAATGTGTGATCGCCTCAGTGAAGGATCCAAACATTTTCAATTTTCAAAGTGGGTTTGTTGACACTGTCATGAAGTCAACGCATACACAGGCCAAAGGGCTTAATTTTTGAACAGCTTTTCGATATTGTTTTAAATAACTCAGGAACGAAATTCTGGATTGTGTTAAAAAAAAAAAATGCAAACTGGTGAGACATAAGACTCAGTGGTTACCTACTGTAGCCTTCCCATCCATCCTTTGGTCTGACCACCTGATTTTTTGCATTAGGCCCTATGTCCGCGTATCAGACGGATTTTCCTGATCTTTAGGTCATGTTGAAAAAGCTGATTGTTATTGTTGAATAAATTGTGGCAAAAAAAGGGATTGACCTATGTTTTTTTCCGCACAAAAGCCGGTTACTATAGTCCGTGTGTTACATGGGAACATATTTTGATGTAGGCCTATTTGATGGGAACATACTCAGCAATATTTCAGCTGTGTTTCCCTTACAAAAACAACTGGGCCCAGATCTGAACAGATCTTAATCCACAAGGCATTAATTAGAAAAAATGGTCCAGAAAAAAATAGTTTTATGGGATCGAGCTTTGAATCTGACCTTTCAACAGCTGAAAATTGCTGCTTGGCTACCATGTCCAACACTGCCGCCTTCGTGAGTCAGTACCAGCAGACCGGTGAGGCCCAGGAGCAGCAGTACATGCCGTTCAAACGGGTAAGATGACGGGAGAGGGGAGGGTGAGAGACCCGGTACTCAGCGATCCTTTCGCGGAGTCCAGAACAAGAGAAGTTTGGAAGCATCCCGTGCCCGATTAGCTTGTTTGTTTGTCAATCTGTTCGTCTGTTTGTCCCTTTGGTTGATTGAGATGCATGGAATGTTGACTTGACAACAATCATCGAATATCACAAGTTATATCTTTGATATATAGAATCCATACAATGTATACGTACGTATAGGTGCAACTGTCTGAGGAATGTTTTTATCTGTCTCCCTCATTCATTTCTGTTTTGTGTTTCATTACTTGGTAGATGTAGGCCCCGTGTAGGCCTATATCTTAAAACAAATATAGTGTTGAAGGCCATGCAATTATCAGCGACGCGCTTCTACTAAGGACATTTCAGGAGAGTCACACGATCCTAGCAGTATACGCTTTACAATTCGAAGCATTATATTGCATGATTCAGGGGAAATAGGGTGGGTTTTTTTTTTGGGGGGGAGGGATTTTAAGCCTTGCGAAAACTTTGCTAAAACAAAAGGCAAGGCAATTCTAGACTGTCTGCCAGCCTTGTAGACCCGGTGCCAGAGCCCACAACATTCTTCTCAATTAATACAGCACGGCTGTTCACTGGTAATCGTTCCATGCACCTGTAGCTGTGTACACAATGGGCCGAACTTCATATAGCCCATGTACAGGGTGTCCAAAAAAGTTTTGCAAACAGATATCCTTTAATTTCTCAAAAACTACTTAACATGAGTATTTCATCTTGATGGAACATGTTAATTATGCACTTGTGTGTATAAGTCAGTGAAAATGCCATCGAAATCCGTTCATGCAAACCAGAGATCTAACAGGTTATAAAAGGCTTTCACCCATTCAAATGGGATGGGATTTACACAGTTGACTTAATTTACATCGGAGTGAAAAGGCCCATGACAATCTGATGCACTGATATCACTAACTGTGTTAATCCCATTGGAATGGGTGAATAACTCATAGCCTTTTACAAATCTGTTAGATTCCACTGATTATACATTTCCACTGATTATACACAAGAGTACAATTAATGTGCTCCATCAATATGAAATACTCATGCTAAGAAGTTTTTGAAAAATTAAAGGGCATCTGCTTGCACAGGGGACACCCTGTACATTGTTGTTGGAGGTAATCATATACGATAGCACTGTCCGGCTCACAGGTAACGATGAGTCGGTGAGTAAGGAAATCAGTCAGAGAGATTGGGGCAAAGAAGACTTTAATTATGTTTGCTCCCTCTGGAACAAGCAAACTTCTAGTGGGGTGTTTGATAGGGTTTTGACTTACTGGCTTTATTATGTTTGTCTGGTTCGTTTTGCTCAGAATCAGTACAGTCAGGGTGAAAAGAGAGGTCAACTCGTGGCCAAGAAGTCTCCCGAGATCATAGCCAAACGAGTGAGTCCTTAACTCTTGGATTTGCTGAGGGCTTCGCCGGTTTTAAAATTGTGAAAATATGTGTGCTTTCATTTGCCAGTCTGTCCCGTTCTGTTCGTCTGTTTTGCTGCGTATATGATTTTTGTTTTTCAACCTTTGATTGGTATGATCGGTTTGTTTGGTTGCCGATTCACCTCTGTTTATTTGTGTGCTTGCTTTGTTTTTCATTCTTTGTTTCCTCATTTTTTTTTCAGTTTGGAATGTTGTATGGCCAGGCTACCCTCTATTCTGACTTCTTCTTGCACATTCGCCTGTCTTTCGCTTGATTTCACTGACTTAATATTAAGTAAATGCTTTGTGCAAAACTTAAACTCAATATGTTTTTGCTTTGAAGATTAAACTTCTAAATAAACTGAACGGTGATAATGTGGTGTAGAGTATTTGTCAAAACACAAAGGACTGAAACTTTGTGGTGATCGAAACTGATTTTGACGAATTGATAAAATGGGAACCATCCAAAATAATGAACATCGCCCTCTGTCTACGTTAACAATAATGTTGGGTGTTTTTTTAAATATTATTATTCGTAATTTTCAGAGCCTGGGAGTTAGACGATCTGGAACAAAGGTGCGTGATTTCATTTATTATGAAACAAACATCTCCGTACAATTTTTATCACATATTTCATCCACATTTTCATGATTAGAGATAGTTCATGATGGACTAAAATGTTTATAGGCCCTAAACAGTCATGGAGGCCTACTATTTGTCTTGTGCAGAAGTACCCCCACCCCCCCCCCCCCCCACCAGTAAAAAAAGAGAGAGGCAAATCGGTTTTAATCGGGCGCCATCTTGCTTAAAGGGAATATACAACATTTGCAAACAACGAAAAATAAAACTATCAAGTTTTTGCGAAATACCTTAACAGGATGTTGGTAAATGACAGTCTAAAGCATCCTGTAAAATTATGGCACCTGGTATACTGTCATTTTCAAGAAAAGTGGTATTTTTGTATCAATTTCCAACGCTGATCGGCCGATCAGCGTTGGAAACAACTGGCTTTTTATCAAATACTGGCCCCAATTGACCATTGCACTTGTTTGCAATCGATTACAAACCTATAAACGGGTACGAGCCAGCTAGACTGGTTCCCTGACCTTACAATTCCCCCAATGTATGTAAACTGCTCTGTTTCTTCTTATATGGAGTCAGGGAACCAGACTACAGGAAAATGATCGTTTTTCTTGGTTTTTATAGCATTTTCGAACCCAAAACCTCCAAAAAGTTAGTGTAACTATATTTGCTTTATATTTCCGACCCCCCAATTCCACCCATTTCTGAAAATTACAGCAAAAGCAAATGATGTATATTCCCTTTAATATTGAACATAATAGGGTCCAGACCAGTAAATAGACTGCCATAGACCTTAGTGGTAATAACGCGCACTTCCCAAAATTATTAGAAATACTCACAAATCTCCGAGGTGTTCAAGACACACATCAAATTAGAGCTTATATCATCATCTTCCATTTTTTGTTCAATTTTTTTGGGTAATCCCATGACTTTTGGGAGAATTTCCATCCAAAGATGATCATCCCTACAAATACACATGTAGTCCCGAAGCCCATAACCATTTTGAAAAACGATGCCTGCGGTCCATTGCAAAATACAACGCTTTTAGGGCCCAATTTCATCCAAATTTCACAGACTGAAATACAAGTTCGAATGTAGTCATGTGCACGGCTTCAACCCTTCTTTTTTACAAACCCTCAAGTTCATGAACACAAAATGCTCTAATATCGAAGAATTTGAGGGCATACAAATCGTGATTTGGCCGGTGTAGGCAATTTCGGGGCTATTTACTGGCCTGGACCCAAATCCCGCCTCTAAAAACTGGTTTCCATCTCCGTAACTATATTCGTAGTCAGAGCCACATGAAAGCCCAAAAGGTTCGGGAACAGTCTCCACGCATACCCATATCCCTGGTATTACGTAGAATTAAATAAATAAGAAAGAGCGTGCGTGAGCCAGACTTGTTTTCGAGTCACCAAACATCGAGTCCGACTGAGTCCGAGTCCAAGTCACCACTCCCGAGTCCGAGTCCCGAGTCATGCAGGTCGAGTCCGAGTCCGAGTCACGAGCAACCTCGTCCCCAGGGCCCACTTTGTTTTCAACCTCGTTTCCAATAATAAGCCCTGGGATGGGAACTTGTTTCCTGAATGCTGATTCAATAGCGCAAGTAGCAGGTGATGGGTTTATATCGTGTAATTGGTGTTGTTAAGTTTTCTTTGTCTCAAATTTCGCGCGTGCCGCGTCCATTTGTATATCATGTAATTGGACAATATTTCGCAAGCTGCGTTGACACGATTCTATACCGCGATAGGTTAAGTGGATGATTTGCATATCTAAAACGTAGCCTAGCCTCAGATGGCGGTGTTAAACTGCAGGGTTCACTTCACAAACTCTTTTGCAGTCATGAGACGGCAACTTCAACACGGACAGTTCAACACGGAAACAGTTATTCGCCGATCGGATTCAGTGCATATAGCTCAATATATACTACAAAATTCATATTTTTCACTACAAATTTCAAACTGCAAAATCAACAGCACACTACATGGTCTGCTCTATCTGTGATTTTCGAGTACAAACAACTCGTCTTTGATTTGTTAAAAATTCTGCTTTGACCATGGATCGAGGATCTTGTTTGCTGTCCTTGTTGTGTGTTTGGTGCTTTCTCGGTACCAGTCCACTCATCGAAGTTAACGGACAAAGTGTGATTTTATCTAAACTTTCATCGGGTGATCCTACAGCAGGTGAATCGGTGCAATAGCGGTGTGAAACGTACGGACTGCAGCCGGGAAATTTCATGGAATGGTCGAGGCTTGTTGTGATTCATGAGGTCAAGATAGTCAGGAATGGGATGACCCTCAACTCATCCAGATACTCAGTTACTCTACTTAGTCAGTCTCAGACAGAAAGGGTTGAAATCCTAACAATTTATAACTTGAGTGCAAACGACACCGGTACTTACTATTGCCGTGTGATAGAATCAAATAGTGACAGTGCCACAACTCGAATGTCCACAATGTCTGTCAAATCGACGACAGAAGCTCGCCTTCGTGCAAGTACTGATAAACAGGTGACTGGGACAGAACAGCAACAGTTGTCAACTGATACGCCGATAACCGGTGATCTAACCGAAGAGTCCTTTTGTGAACGGTGCATGTCAACTCCCTGTATCAATCTTGACCCTCAAGCATCTGTCATTCCTTGGTTTGCTGCCTACGCTGTCATCCTCGTAATCGCCATTAGCTCTGTAATCATCAACGTCTTCCTCATCATCAGACACCAACATCTTAAGAGTCTCATCGAGAAGAATCTCAGTGCACCAAAAGCAGATCCTTACACGGAGCTGTTGTCTTATACGCGTATATAGTGGTATTCATATCATATTAGGTGAATTTATCTTTAATTTACTTAGCATCTGTAAGTTGTTATGTAATGACAACTTACTTTTTACTGATCCCACAAAGGGGTCGTCCTATTGCTGGTCAACACCGCATGATTAGCTGCTTGGCTCTCCAAATTCTGCAATATCCACAGGCGCCGAGGGGGGGGGGGGGGGTTCAACCCCCCCCCCCCAGCTCTGTTCAAAATGTGTTTTTTCTCCAAAGAAATTCCAAAAAATGCTGCTAACCCCTGGATGCACCCCTGATCCAAGCATTACAGCTTTGACAGCACAATTATCAGCTTTGTATGTATTAAACACGTAGCGAACATTGCGTGTAGGCCTATGCACTACAGGTGTGTATATACGAATCACAGTTTTGAAAGGGGAGAGGTTTTGAAAGGTTACGAATACAAAACATTGTAAATCCCAGCCTGCGTCAGGGCACCAAGTTTTACGGGAAATTCACGTCCTACATTCTTTCTTGTGATGGTTCGAGCAATGACGGTAAGAAACCGTAACAATTACAGGAAATGGACAGTGTTTTTACGGGTTTTGTTTACAGTGTAGCCTAAAGTGTATATTATAAAACGTGTAAATAGCTAGAGTTCTAGAAACCACTCCACACCAAACCAGAATATGCTTCTCATTCAGTTGTTTTCGTGTGTGAATTTGCTCCATATCCAGTTACACAATACGATCCTTCATACTGCCATGCCGCTACAAACACGGCAACTTTGCGGATGTTGTTATTTCCTCGTGGGGTAAAGATTTGGAGTGTTTTTTATTTGATACAACACTAAACGTCTATGGCCCTGACCTCGTTTAACTTAAGTTCAACTAGAAAGTAAGGCAGTGGGCTTACTTTTGATCCTCATTCAATCACACCGTGTTGTAAAGGAATGTGGGGGTGCCAAATGTATTCACCTACAAAACATACTTCAATAGAAACCAGTAACACTCAAAAGCGCAGACCCTTAATTGTTAAAGTTTTGACACAAAACTACTGCCCTAGGAATTTGATACTTTCTTATGGGAGTCATAAAAGTATGACAATGAGTTTGGAGGCCAAACTTAATAATTTTATTCCTAGTATGCCTGCACGCACGTGACACACGTTGTTAACTGACACGGGTTTCGTCAGTAAACGGGGGTGTAAGTAAAAATAGACTGACATATTTGCCTGACAGTCTAGTTATACAGGAAAAGAACAGCCACACGTATTATGGTGCTAATACATAGGCGTAACCAGCGAGGGGGTAAGGGGGTATTCCCCCCCCCCAATACTTTGTAAAGACTGCCTTTTTCCATTCAAATGGCCTTTTTTCAACGGGCTTACCCCCCAATAATTTGTAAAGAGTGCCCTTTTTTTAAGAAGTGCCTTTTTTTTCTGACCAAGTGCCCTTTTCAAAAAAGAAGTGGTGCCCTTTTTTGTGGCATCTGCCGTTTTGGGTGCCTTTTTCAGAATTTCACACATGTATCGCCCTGAAAAGCACCATATATTGGCCCTTTGTGTGCATAATTGTCGGTTTTGAACAGCTTAATGCAATTTAGCTTAATGCAATTTAGCATTAATTATTGCATCTAACTTCTCAGGAAACGGGGGGGGGGGGTTGATATGACCCCTAGATCCGCCATTATTGGCACTTGTCTTGGCTTACGATTGTATTGTAGGCTCATACTAAATTGTTCCCTTGATCAACTCATAAAAGAATGTATTAAATGATACAGGCTGACTAAATTGTTAATGAGAAGACTTTGCAAGGCTTTCTAATCTAAACAATGGTTTATTATTGCCTATATTCTATCTCAATACGTTATATTTTGGTAACTATTCGGTGATCAAGACATTTTTGTATAGCTCAGTGCTTTATTGCTGTGTGAATGTATTACATAAGTAACCGATAATTGTGGATAATAGCAGGTGCTTAAGTTCTGTAATCGAAATTATACATATATCATATGCAAATATATATTTTACTGTCCATTATGCAGTACTTATTTGACTGATAGATAAGTTAATCTATTCCAACTAGGCCCTACACAGATTGTGTTGCTGAATTTGATACATTTATAATTACACACATATACAAATATATACACATAGTTTATTTACTGTCCATTATGCAGTACTCATTTAAGGTATTTTTTATTTGACTAATATAATAAATATTTGATCTATTCCACGTACACAGATTTTGTCGACTGACAAGGTTGATTTTTTCCCCAGACTTCATAGTCCCACGTATGACGGTTGTTGTCCACTGACCAGCACTTTCACGTTTATGAAAGTATGCCTTTCTTCTGCACAGATATATCGCTTGCTCAGGAGATGATCGTCTTCAAAATAATTTGTAATTAGGCCTACATGTTTATTGTTTTCTGGTATTTTGGATCGAGTCCCGAATCACGCAGGTTGAGTCCGAGTCCGCAGCGTCGAGTCCAAGTACGAGTCATTAAATCATCGTGACTCGAGTCTGAGTCTGAGTCACGGAAAATGGGACTCGAATCGGACTCGAGTCCGAGTCTAAGTCCGAGCTACGAGTAATACAAGTCTGGCGTGAACCAAAGAAGCACCGTTGCTAGGCAAAATGCGCCCTCTCTTGTTCACGCACGGAACTCATAGACATTTCTGCGCTTGGTTGGCAAACGGCATTTTTGCCAACCACGGCCTGCAAAACTGTGGAAGGTCCAACACTGCAAAAATGAAGAAGAGTCATTACAGATCACAAAAATATTATTTGATACTTGAAAATACAACATTTTCAACAAAGCTACAAAATAATTCCTACATATGCCTTTTTACTATGTGTTGATGTCGTTATGAGGACTTGTTTGGAAAAATATGTTGCCAACCACGGCTTCAATTTATGCGTTTACGGCAGCCCATACAAAATGGCGCCAATGTTTACAAACGAAAGAAAGGCCTATAGCCTCATACCCATGTCAGACTTACAACTCAAGTATAATTTTAGGCATTTCGCTCATACTCACGGACAATTTCCGGTGAGTGCTGGTGACTGCTGATCGCTTTCATAAATATTGAGAAGGATACACAGGAAGAATTGTGGGTACCCCAATGCCACCAATGATGGTCATAGGTGCAGTGCGCATGCGCTTAGTCGGCAAATTTGAAACCCCTGAATGGTATGTCTATTTGTTGGTCACTAAAGAGTGTTTTATTAAACTGCTCTAACCCAGGCGTTGCTTCTCCTTTTGTTTCAGCGTTTCAATCCTTACCTTGACAACCAACCGTACATCGATAGCCTCGTTGCTAAGAAGGCACCCAGACTCTCCGGTTTCCCCGCCATGTAGGAGGCTTGACCTCGTGTCAAAGGTCACTGATGACATCCGGCCTATGTGAATATTAATGTCATGTTTCATCATCAACTGGGATTCACTACACATGTGTCTATCATTTTCTCTTTTAAAATCGAAACATTTTGGTAAAAAAGATAAATAACACAACGAAAATGATATTGATATTCACATGAATGCACTACATGAAACAGGTGACGAAAATGTATTATGTTTAATGTGACCCGCTCTGCTGAAATGAATGACTGGTCTTTTGACCGGTGGGACAGTTGGCCAGTTACGTTGAAGGAATAACATTTGTATTTTTTAAACGAGATTTGACAATCTGATTTGTCACAAATTCATCCATTTTTTTCCAAATCAAACTAGGTCTTAGTTTCTGCTCTGCAATAGCCAAAGTTTAGAAACCGTTGGAAAAGCCAATCTTTCCAACATTTTGACAATTTTAGAGTCAACTGTGGCAATACGGGCAAGAAGTGTGAACGCATCAAGTTATTTTAGAACTTACTTTTTTTTTTCACTTTCCAGAGCGGGTCACATTGACTGCTGAAAAAAAAATGTCCAGTCAGAAGTTGTCAGAGTAAAAGTGCGCGTTGTGTTTTGGTTATTTGTTTAATAATTTTCAAGTTTCGGGGTTTTTTTAATATAAAAAAGAACAGTGATTTACTACAGTGGATCTCTCACCGAAAATACAACATTATACCGAAGAGATAAAATACAGGGGAAAATGACTTCACAGGATTTAACTGCTCATATCAATTTACTGTTTGGTAGAAAGGGCAAGTTCGATCGAGGACCAGTGGTCAACTAGTGGTTGATTCGTGAAGTGTGTTACGCCTGCGCTTAAGCCAAAGTTAATCATAGTTCGCGCTCGAACATCCTCGTGGAATGACATCTGGACTAGGTAAAACCTTGCTATCTTCTCTGAACAAGTACACTCCAAAAGGTGTGTTTAGCAACTAAACACAATCTTGCTATATCACTTTGTAAACATGTTTAGAAGCTAAAAATTACGTGCCCAATTGCTAAACAGTATCCATCAATACTAGTATTTAAACATGTTAGCAAAGTGATAGCAAGAAAGTGTTTAGAAAAGTTTGTAATTGCTAAACACAGTATTTGCAGTGTAATTGTCTTGTCAGGATGACAAATTACATCCTTCTATCGATAAATTTGACAATATGAATCTTTAAGGGTCGTTTTTAAACTCTCTCCTAGTTTTGTTTTTCTTGGGGAGTCAAACCCAATCGGATGTGAAAGCAGGTTCCTGGCGGTGCGTTTGAATTGAACACCATATCGATCCATCGCGCAGGTATCAAAAGCATTTATCAGCAATCGAGGATTAAATGGAAAATGATCGTGTGATTGTTATACTTTTTTTTTATTATAGTCTTTTTGTAATGTCCCGTTTTTGCCACTCGCCCAGCGGAGAAATCCAACGTGGATTTTGTGTTTGGCGTATAAATGTTGTAAACAGAAATTATTACTATACTTCACAAATTATTAACATCGTAATAATATTAATCACTTAATGAAGTACATAATATTTACACAGAATTTAAGTATAGTTTGCATGTATATTGCATATACGTATGTGGTACGGTACTTATTTAGATCTGTTTAGTTCACCTGTAATGTTCACAGTGTGTGGGTGGATGGAAAAGACGCTTTGAATTCAGGTTCATTAAACAAATTAGCAAAGATAATGTAGGCCTAGTGACATTACGGAATAACGGATTGGTTTATAAATTAAAAAAAAATGTTACCACTTTGGCAAACAACCGGATCAAAAGTCATTGGTAAATGTGCTCACTAGAAATATTGCGTTTAAGAATTCAAGTCCAAGTCCCAATTCGAATCGGTCGTTTTTAGTTGTGGCAACGGCTTCGGTTTTTGACACCGAAATGCTGCTGTGAAAAAAATACAAGAAACGGCCCTTTTTGGACGCAGCCTTGCAATTGCATGCATGCAAAGGGTTTGTATGTATATATTGTGTATAGAAAATATATTGCACAAAATATCTTGATTGTATTAAATTTTGGTCGACTGCTATTAATTTTAAAAGGAAATTCCTTGATATTTTGAGTAGTAAATTGGCTAAAATATTGTATTGAGTTACTGCATGATGTAAGTGTAATCATTTGTGTGCGTAGTAGAAATTCCATGCATTTACTAGAATTAAGTTATGACGACCCCAGTTGTTCTGATGAATACTAAGTTGTTTTAAGATTATCACCTTGAAAAAAAAATTAAGGTAAAGGTTTAGTAATTGCCTCTGGTATTATTGTTGATCTTATTTTAAGTTATTAATACGTATTATATAATTTATTGATAATTTTCCGGATACCATTGGCTGACACCTTGCTTAAATTTGCTGAAATCCGACGCTTGCCCTAGAAATCAATGTGAATCCAAACTTGACAATAAAGGCATATAACCCCTAATGAAATGTTATGTTATTGTTATTATATGGATGTTTTAAAATAAAAGTTGACAAAAGAACCTGGGATATGTACGGCAGGATGCATGGCCACATGGGAAAAATGAAAAAATAAATCAGAAAAATATAAAGAAATATTTTTTAAATTACATATATTCTATGTTGAGAAAACACTGCAAAGGGTTGCTCATTGGCTTACTGCCATGTACTTACATTTTGTGCAATTTTCTACTCCTCTTAAATGTCTGAAAACTATTCGACATCCCTTTTTGGTTAATAAAGTGAACTTCCTAAAATTCTGTTTGTTTTTCCTGACACCTGAGTGCAATGTTGCTATGATGTCATTTCAGGAAGCGCATAAGAGGTGGGAAAGATAAGAGTTATTCATTAAAGCGCCGTGCAGTGTCATTTTTAAAATGCTATCCTTGAAAATGCAACTTTGTGTCCCATTTAACCTCATTTTCCATTTTCGTTTGTCATTTTGAAGGGTAGTTTGGTGCCTTTTTGGTTTTCATGCGAATGCAAATTTCCATATTCTAAAAACTGTGATGTCATTCCGGGCAGAAACCTCAAATGTTACAGCTATTTGAGCACACAAACAGTTGCTAGAATTTTGGGTATTTTGCTTTCGTAAATTTTTTCTTTGGTGACTCGTTGTTGTGTATTCTCTAAATTCCAAAGAGTGAAATTAGGGACTAGACGTTTTAGAGTGAAAATCACTCTCATTTTCGATTGAAATTGTGAAAAGAACCACTTCAGTCGAAGCTCGAGTGAAAACTCGATCTTTACGATTGAAGAAATTTCACTCTAAAACGTCTAGTCCCTAGTTTCCGACTGTGGGAGTTAATCGTCACTCGAATGGAGTGGAGTGAATTTTCACTCTTTGGAATTTAGAGAGTAAGTACATGGCAGTAAGCCAATTAGCAACCCTTTCATACAATTTTTTCAGTGAGCAAAATTCGGGTTCACAATTTGAACAGAAAACCCGTAGAAACTGAACAGTGTATTCCTGAAATGACATCACAGCAACAGCGCCCTCAGTTGTCAGGAAACGCATACAAAATTGTCAAGGTTTAAAGAAGTGCACTTTTCAATCAAATTAATCATAAAAGGATGTCAAATAGTTATCATACAGGAGTAGAAAGTTGCACAAATCGTGTTCCTCAGAAAAATTCATCGCATGGCCCCTTTAAAGCTATGTAACCTATCAAGTCCTTTAATAGTCAACTGAGTGAAAAGATTGGTCTTGATTACTTTTAAAACAATGGCTTTTTGTCATGCCGGATTGTTCGCGTGCTTACAACTAGATCAAGTCTCCCACTGTTGGTCTTGGGTTATTCATTTCATTGGGGGCTGAAAAACATGTCGCTTTAATACCACAGTATAATACCTGTACGGTTTCACTATGAGTGTTTCTCATATTTCATTTGCATAATTTGTAACCGCTATGCTTAAAGCCATTACTACCAATAAGCAGGCTATTTTATGTGTGAAGTGAGAGAGATATATTTTTTTCAAAGCAAAACATTATGTCACCATAAGTTCACGAAACAAACATTTGACGTTCAGTACCACATTGAGAAGCTAGGGCGCCCTCTGCGATTTACTCTCAATTCAACTCCCTGCTATATATACAGGTTTCGAGTAACGCACGCGTCTCTTAATTGCTTCAATTGGGCGTGTTACAATTTTGGAAAGATCGTTGTCTTTACTGCTCTAATTAATCTGCTCCAATTTAACAAAACAAAACAGAAATTTGCAAACATTATAATTGTATCCTGAGGTGATTGCTAATTGCCTGTTTCCTGGAGGGCTATCGAATTATTCCTTTCTTTCCCTTCTCCCTCAACGATCTGTGGTTCACTCGGAGCCAAGCCCCCGAGGGCCAGCTCTGCCCCCAGACACACCCAAAACAAGCCCACCGTGCGCCGGCCAAACCTCGCGGGGAGTTGACGGGGTAGAACACCGCTGGGTGTCCACCCCCTCGGGGCCTGCCTCCTACCACCGCCTGAGCCGGTTAAGTCGCGGTCGAAATGCCAGGAATTCCCCAAAATGAAAGCCATAAATTACGAGGTAATCGTAAAGCATTATATACGGAGGGAACACATTCCAAAATGCTTTTTCAGAACCCTTGTAAATTTTCCTGAAATATTGGCGATGACGTTTGTGACATTTTGTTCGACTCAATGGGCCACATCAACACGCAATCCCATAAAATAGACTTTTTATTTACACTTCCTTAAATCGTGATAACAAGAAATCACTGCTTTCCCCTAAATTCATATTTTATTTATTTAGATCACTAGGAATAAAATCCATAGCTTCATGTGGAAAAAAATATTATTTTGTCCGTCATCTGTAATCAAAAGTTGCATAATTTTCGTTAAAATTTTAATTTCCAAAAGACAGCCCCCCCCCTTTTTTCACAAAATTTGTTGCTCAAAGCAGGACCTATGATTAATCAAATTCAAGCTAGTATCCTTTTTTATATACAAAACAAATGTTTTCACCTTAATTGTGTGTTCTCAGTGGTTCCATGCAAGTGACCCCTTAATTAAATTCATTTTGAGATGAAACGATTGTCCACGAATTATTGTGTTACTTTGCCTCTGTGAGTTCATCCGTAAGTTTTATGTTTGTCTTCCTTTAGGCATTCATCCTATTTACTTAGATTTACAAACCAAAATCTCTAAAACACACAATACTCCCTTAGATTAGCGAAGAATCCCTTAAAAATTTGACAAGCCTATAGGAAAAATGCCCCTGGTACCCCGGGGTCAGCCGGGGTCGCCGTGTCCCGGCGGTCGATGTCCCCGTTGGGTACGGCCTGACTTCTACCCTTGACACGCTGCAGTGAGCCGGGAGAGCAGCGGAGCCAGCCTGTCTTGGGCTCCGGGGACGGCGAGGCTTGAAGCCCGCATGCTAGGGCCTGTCACTCACGGTGAGAGCTAACACTGCTCCGGAGTCCTTGATAGACCTGCCACTCTCCGAGAACAGAATCAACCGTTGACGTTATATACATTTTTCTCTTGTTAATTAACCGTACTGTTTTTTTAGACAAGGAATTTTTTTTAAGAAGAAACAAAATTATTAGGGAAATCGTAAATGTCCGAACACGCATTTGACGTATCAGGCCAATATGTTATTCGAGGACAATGCTTAGAGCTTTATCATTTATCAAGAGGGAGTCTACAAAACATAAGCCTTTGTTTTATCTTGCATTAGGATACTGTCAGGTCTTTTTATGCAATAAAATGCAAGCAGGGCCCCGATGAAAAACACTTTCTACTTCTTTGGGTCTAGGCCTATGCACTTTGTTTAATATATGTACATGTACTGTTATGAACCAATAATGTTTGTAATAATGTCATTAATCACCGCCAGTATTTTTCCTCCTTTTTTCTTTGACTTTCCAAATTACCTCCCCGCTGTCCGGACCACGCAGCCCCGGGTCCCGGGCGCCACCTAGCCCGCCGATACTCTGACAACGCGCTGCAACTATTTCGTCCCGATTACACGGAGCAACCGTCAAGGTACATTTGTAGTAAGGTAAACTTGAAAATGTGTTTTGGGCGAATACAATTCTTCATAATTTCCGCAAATGAAAACAGTTGGCGTATGACTCGTGCATGCAAAGGCATCATAGTTGCAGTATCGTACGAAGTGACGTAGCCTACCTAACTACATACTTTGGAACTGTTTTCAACTTGTTATTGGATCACCAATCCTTTCAAAATCAACCATATAACATAAACTGACCATCCATTTATTATCTTTCGAGAACGCGAGTCGATAGAAATATTTTTGATGAATGAAAAAGATTGATGCAAATCAGGCAAAGCTTTAAACACGCGTTTCCTCGAAATAACAAAAATGAGATGGGTCACCACTTCGTCGAACAGCGTCTATAACTAGTCCGGACGGTCTAGCCAGACGGAATTGTGGGGTGATAGCATTGTGTTCCCATTATCCCTTTTTCTAAAGATTCCCTTCTGGGGTGATGTTTTTCTATTGTGAAAATAGTGGGGTGATGTGTCCTGAAAGGAACATCACCCCACAAGGGGGGTATGGTCAGAACGTCTTGTCGCAAGTCCATCACCAGGCAAAATTACAAATGGTACAGGTAAAATCCAGGGTACGAGGATGGAGATGAAGGCATGCCTTTGTCACACAGTTCGTTTGAATAGCATGTGACTGACTTGTGATCGGCCTGCGATTGCTATCTGAACGATTTGCGAGGAATTGAGTACAGTTTGTTTTTCCTTCTGTTTTACTCCGCCGTAAAACTGGGCACTCAACGTAAAATTTGGATGAGTCTGAAAACAGGGGTGGAACTAGCTTTCAGGAAACGTTTTAGGTGTCTGGGGGCAATCGCATGCCCGGAAAGTTTTGAAATCTACGATGCTTTCTCCTGCATTAAGGTAATTCGAGAATAAATTTAGGAACCTCGCCATTAAAATTAGATTCAGTTTACAAAATCCTACTTGGGCCTTTGTATATCTAGGCCCACCGTATCCATACCAGCATTGCATTGTGGCAGTTAAAATACAAATAGCTCCGCATTGGCACTTTGCACGGTTGCTTTTGAAAGAGTGCTTTCACTGATAAACTTTAACCCTTAAATGTAGTCTTACACAATACCTTAGCAACGTAGTTAGGACTCGAAAGGTCTGTGTTACGTAAGTGCAACTTCACATTTTGAGAGCAAATAAGCGTAGGTAGGGGTAGAGAGGGACCCACCCTGGATGTTCAGAGTAGCGTTAAGACATCCCCTCCAACACGTCTCCCGACCACGCCCACAGACCCGGCATCACGAATGATCCCACACACATTGCCAATCATCCATGCTGCAATCTATCCAAAAAGTACCCCTTTCCTACGGCAGATTCGGCTCCACGATTTCTACCGTTTCGGGGGACATTTCAGACGGTTGGCACGCGAGAAAGTGCAGTGAAAATCTCCTTTTTCTCGGGGGACGGTGTAAGAGAGTGTACTCTTAAGCCTGAGGGGCTTATTTGGACTGGGACTCAGTCGAGACTTGATTTGTTATAATATTGGACTTGAGCGTAATTGAGGATCTGATATGCGAACGGTGAATTTAATAGGACGCCCTCACCTCAGGATATTAAGCGCGTCGGTTGACCTCACTTCAAGACTCCTCGTCCTTTTACTTTCTTTCTGAGAGATTTGATTGAAACGTCGTCATAAGTGCGTGAGTGTTTGTTCGTGATGGCATCAAAAGTCGGTGACTCCTTTTTTTTTTTGGGGGGGGGGGTTCTTACATTCATCCCTCCAAATTTCATGCATACATGCAGTGTGCTGTCGCGAAAAGAAAATAGATTTTACATTTTCTGTTGTTATCTGGAGTGAAATCAGTTGGCCTTTATACTATACGGATGACTGACAGTTTCGCCCCAACAGAGCGTTGTGAAGAAAAAAAACCCAATACGACCGCAGTATAGGATTATTTGTATTTATCCCAAACGTAACCTATACCAAATTATTTTCAAAAAGCTTACTTGGATTAAAGATCGTACTGGTACTAAACACCCTGTAAAGTTATTCCGTCTGGCTTGCTGTCATTTAGAAGAAATAGAAAAAGATTTCTGACGATCATTCTATTGTCTGATTTTTGGAATAAAGATTGCTACGGACAAAATCGCGTTTTGTTATTAAAAGGCCGTGCATGTTTTTTCACTGTTTTCTCGAAAAGTGTAATAGATCTAGTTTCAGGAAACGAGGGGGAGGGCGTTGATATAAGGGGGGGGTTTGAGTCTAAGGCGTGCCAGGGGTGTCCTGGGGCTTGGCATGCCCGGAATATTTTGAAATTAACGATAATTTCTACAGCATTCTTAAGCAATTCAAGAATACATTTAGGAACGTTAGCATTCCATTGATTATTTTTGGCCCCATTTTACTAGTTTTCTAACATCAGTCAGCGGCTGCACGAATTATCCTATAATGATCCTATAGGCCTATGCCTTTAAAGCTATGAGATCTACCGCACAACCACCGCGACCCTCCCCTGCATCCTCCCAACGTCGGGTAGCGGGACTTGACACCTCTGTGGTCGCCGTGGTTTGACGCCTTTCCTCCCTTCTGATCACGGTATGGATTTACGGTGACACCCCTGGGACACCGGGCGGTACCACCACAAACCACGGAGGTATCAGAAACATGCACGTGACGAACGCAGATTTGTGGAACATCGGGCATGACGAAACTTTTCCAAACTTTCGTTGTACGTTTCATAATTTGCATTTAAAAAAATGCATAATACATGTAGGCCTTTTGTTTAATTGGCCCGTCTTTGGCTTTTTACTAAAATTGATGTTTATGAGAAGAATGTCAGCTCATTTTGAAGCTGTGTTCTTACTGAAATTGACAAAAAGACTAATAAAAGAAAGTGATCTAACTCCCGAACTGAACTTGTTACACTGAGGCTAAAAAAATTAGAAGGACGATCAGGAAACTTTAGTCATGCATGCTGCATTCATAACGTGTTGTATAAATCAGGGCTTCAAACTGAAGAAGTGGTTCTTTCAAAATTGCAAGAAGATTTTTTCTCAACAGAGGCTTCTTAAAGGGAATATACATCATTTGCTTTTGCTGTAATTTTCAGAAATGGATGGAATTGGGGGGTTGGAAATATAAAGCAAATATAGTTACACTGACTTTTTGGAGGTTTTGGGTTCGAAAATGCTATAAAAACCAAGAAAAGCGATCATTTTCCTGTAGTCTGGTTCCCTGACTCCATATAAGAAGAAACAGAGCAGTTTACATACATTGGGGAATTGTAAGGTCAGGGAACCAGTCTAGCTGGCTCGTACCCGTTCATAGATTTGTAATCGATTGCAAACAAGTGCAATGGTCAATTGGGGCCAGTATTTGAAAAAAAGCCAGTTGTTTCCAACGCTGATCGGCCGATCAGCGTTGGAAATTGATACAAAAATACCACTTTTCTTGAAAATGACAGTATACCAGGTGCCATAATTTTACAGGATGATTTAGACTGTCATTTACCAACATCCTATTAAGGTATTTCGTAAAAACTTGGTAATTTTATTTTTCGATGTTTGCAAATGTTGTATATTCCCTTTAACGAACCTAGCCACGACTCAAATCTAAACCAGTTGGCATTCTGGTACTTGCCTCACCATCCATCTCAATAACTCGGGCTCGAATCCCGACCTGGCCCATGTATGGATTGGACTTTTCAGTCCCTATAAATCTGATGCCATGTGGGTTTTCCCATCTGGAGATATCCTCCCACCTTTGAAAACTGAAAAGAAATCTTCATTTACCGCTGTCCAGAATTTCTTTTCACTGACTATAATGAGCTACAGCACCATTTACGGCAGATAGGTGACGGGATTGTGCCTTTGATGATGATGATGCGAGCAAGGCATTGACACACAGTCAGAGTGTGTCATGAGAAAGATATTTGGCTATAGGGCCGTCGCAGATTTATCCTTTGAAAATAAATTGGTAGAATAACAAGCAATGGCAGCCATTTTGAAAATCTTGAAAATTGCTTGTTATTGTACCTATATTTTTTTGCGATGGCCCTATAGCCAAATATCTTTCCCATGACATACTCTGACTGTGCCAAATGCCATGCTTATTATCATCAAAGGCACAATTCCCCCAAATATTTCCCCTATCTGTCCCGCATGGGTAGTTGCAAAGGAATCCTTGGTTCCATTACAAGAGAACAAATACATCCGAATTTCGTAAGAAATACCTAGAAAGGGGAGTATTCTTCTCCTGAGATACCAGTCTGGTATTTGCTTCGACCCGCCAAAGTGCCAAGTCGATCCCAGCTTCCGATCTTCCCCCGCCTCTAATCCGGCCCGGCACCGGTCTAACGCGACATTGCCGGCGGGCCCCCGAACCAAACGCCACCCAAAACAAACGTTTGTGGGTCACACTCGCGGGCTAGATCAGTCAGCTGACAGGGTGATGACGGGATTGACCCAAAAATGACGGCCGGAAGTTCAGGAATGTGGACGGGTTTTTAAAGATTTGTGACTGCGTCACTGAGACACAAAAACAGGCCAAATACGCACCCCCCCCAAAAAAAATATACAAAATAAATAAAACTAATTGAAGAATAAAAACCGGTAGTACAGAATGCTCTCTTTAATACTGTAGATTTTGAGAAAAATTATGTTATCAGAGAGAGCTGTTGGTTTGAAGCGAGATAAATTTCAATAAATTTTTGGCATGGTCTCAAAACTTTTTTCCAAGTAGATTGATATGTTTAGTACTTTCTGAGTCTAGCAGGTGTTATATGCTGTGTGGAAAGACTAATCGGGTTAAACCCTATCTTTCTTTTTCCCGCACTTTTGTTGTTCCGTTTCTAGGTAACATGGATCCCTCATGTTACAATTTTATTGTTTCCGAAATTGAATTTACCTTTTACCTGTTCTAAAGAACAAGACCCAAACGGTGTTCGCCGTCCAGTGTCGTATGGTGGCGCTGTTCGGGTACACCAACATAGGACCACCGTAGATATAGTGAATCAACCGTCATTTGCACCATAAGTACCGGCGCGCCCGAAAGTTGTGTCCGTACAGTCCACTGACCCGTAGCTAGGATTTTTTTCAGTGGGGCCCAGGGGGACGCCAACATTTTATTGTGGGAGGAGGGGGGACTCCAGGGCGGATCCACATCCAAATTGGCCCAAATTTTCAGGGGGAAGACTGGCCAGCCAGTTGCTGCAAATTCGAAAACCTGGGGGGGGGGACCTCATTTGATGCTCTTTTACCCTTTTCTTATCTCTTTATTCATAATTATTTCATAAATTCGTATGGTTAAGGTAATAAGCATCAAGTTAATCTATTCGTCTTTATTCTCATTTTGGTTAATTTACAACAAAACAAAAGAAGACAATTCTCGGGAAAGGGGAAAATGTAGATTTTTGTTTCGTGGGAGAGGGGCCAGGGGACACTGGGAATTTGTGAGGGGGCACACGCATCCTCCCCCTCCTCCCCCCCCCCCCCCCGGCAACGCCTCGGTGCAGCTCTCACTGAGCACTGTACTGCAGCAGTGGCGAAATGTTTCTGAATGATGCAAATGTGGGTATCCAAAAAGAGGGGACAATATTAATCACGAGTCACAAATAGTATGAGCATTCACTCTTGCCTTCTTTTACCTTCGCTGCCTATACTGCAAGCCTAGCGCTCCAAAGATTGGTCTCCCGGCCCGTGTATATCAAAAGGGACGTGGGTCATTATAAACATTAAAACTGCTTTAATTCATGTTTTAATGATCGATTATTAAGGATGCAAAGTTTGCAAAAATCTGACCTTGCACGTCCCTGAACACGGTCAGCGTGGCTCGATGATCCACTAGCACAACTAGGGTTCAATATGTAAAGGGGTACTAGGGTGCGGGGGGGGGGTGCTCATTTTGTGGTTGGGGCACTCAATCGGTGTTTTTTTTTTAAAACAACTCCTCCTTTTTCCTTTCCCAAATTCTTAGCGGGGCGGGGGGGGGGGGGGGGGGTGCCGCCACCACTGGCCCTTAGTTACGTCACTGCTAGGCATCTGCTCCTGACCAATTAGCCTCATGAGGGCGACAGACAGAACCCATCCTTGAATGACACCCGAGGCAGTGTGAGCTTCATCAGCATTGCCAAATCCCTCAGTAATCCACTGGGACAAATTAATGATAAAAACTCCAGCTCCTTATACACCCAGTATCGGTCTCCATCGCTTGCTTTTAGTACTTTGTTGTATCATGAGCTTATTTCAAGAGCAACCTCATCCCACGCACTGGGTTATCACTGCCTAGAATTCTTCACGGCCAATTACCTCTGACGCGTTTACGTTTCCAACCCCACCGCCGCTGTCACGGGCCACGTGTGCCAACCATACCGTACCGACCCGGCTCCTCACAAAAACCCATGATGGCCCTGGTTCCTCGCCTGGTATTATCCTCTGCTTCCGTGAATTCCCAGACGCTAATCTGACGACAGTTCGGCGCTGCTGCAATCAAGTCTAACCAATCTCAATATCATTGGCTGAGCTGGGCCCCGGACCCGACGCTTGCAGGCATGCAATAGCGCTCCCGCGGCCGGCCGGGGACCCGTGTAGCGCTGTTTACTGGGCTAAGCGTCGCCAAGTCGGTTTACAGTCAATAGAGGATGGCGTAACGCTAAAGCGCGTGTACAGCGCTGGTCTCGCCCCGACGAACCTGGCCTACAAAAAGCCGGCCCCCTCACGGGCGGCTCCGCATTTGGATCGAGACCGTCTCCCCGTTCGCATGGATGATGCTACACGTACAACTGACACCAACCTGCGATCATTGGATGCCACTGTCACAACAGATAACTATTATAGATACGGACGAGCATCCCTAATGGGTTTACGCGTACGATAATCCCAAACTGCCTGTCGAGTTACCACAAGTGATACTTGAACTTCAGTTAGCTGACAGACCTGCATACCTACTGTGCGCTCTCTATCTACCAAGTTGTCACGCGGTGATACTTTGAGAGGCAGACTTTGAGAGGCAGATTTTGCGGAGGATTGTTTCTTTCTCTTTTGTCCCGCATCATCCCGTTACCAGGATACCATGATGAGTGGAGTTTGCAGGCATCTCGGCACGTTACCATGGTGAGTCTTTTAATGTACCTTTATAATGCACACTATCTATTTTTTTTTGCAGATGGACGAAAAGAACGCCTTTTTATCCTTACGGTAGCTTTACATCCAGAGCAGTTGTTGTAACTCATTTACCAGTGACGTAAGCTTGTGAAGGAATGTCGGGACTTTGACGCAAAAGTTAAAAATACTAACACGACCTGTTCATGTTAGAGTTACACATAGAAGTTACAGTCGTAGATATTTCTGCCGTTGGAATGTCATAATATCGCCTGTTTCTGTCCTTGAAAGTTAAAAATAACCCGCTCCCCCGATGCTTCGCAAGGTTGATTTTTCTCCCCTAAATCCATAAATTGAATTGTATTTATTCCGCCGACTTCTTAACTTTGGATTTTTTTTCTCCGTCTAGAACCAGCAGGTTTTGATTGGTAAAGTGGTGGCTCCTTGCTGCGAATGCACGCGAACAAAACTCTTCTTTCAAAAACAAAACTAAAGGCATATATAGGATCATTTTGCTTTTCATGCATTTTGTTCGTTCCTAGTAATAACGCCACTCAAAATCCACAGAAGAATCTTAAAATCCTAACCTAATAACGTTTCAGCTCACGGTGGATATTAAACTTTTAGAGAAAACAGTTAAAAACCATACAACGGCCCGCTTGATCACGACGAAAAACTATGCCGTCAATAGCACTCTCTATTGAAACAAAATCAGTCAAAAACATTGACTGAAAGTTGGAAAGCACCTACATTTCTTTCTTGTTTTCTTCTAAAATGACAGCAAGCCAGACGGAATAATTTCTGTTTATAGATAACTGTTTAGTACCAGAACGATCTTTCATCCAAGGTAGTAATTCGGTGGGTTACTTTCGGGATGAATTCAAATATGCCTTCAAATTTGCGCATCTGGTGTTTTAAAAACAGACTTTGCCTTCCAAATGTGTTTGGTCGGTTGGGAAAAAGACTCAATCTAAACTCTGGGACCCTTTAATGAAGTATTTTGCTAAATCCCCTAATACAGGTTTTCTTTTGGGAGTTTTGGGAGACCGTGCTGTCTTTTTTGTACCAACTGGCGCCGAAGCTACCTTAGCGTGTTGCATATTTCCCCTCTTTTGTCAGCGAGATATGAAAAGGAAATACAATATGAGTTTGTTCCTCTGTTAGTCTCCATTGAGGATTAGCGAACTATGAACAAAAATATACAGGCGCGGGACACGACATTTTACAAATTACAGTCTAAGAAAAATGCAAAAAGCATTCATTTGCACAACAATCGCGATTCAGAAAGCCAGGTGAACCATGCATGCCTTTGTGGAATCGCTGTTAATATTATTGTATACAATCTTGTGTTGTCTGAGTGCACGTATGCTTCCGAAAAGTCCACCAAGCACAGAATATCAATTGTTACTCTATTGTAAGTAATATTATACACCCACGACTTTTGAACAGGTTTTGGGATATGTTGGGGGGGGGGGGATTTTGGAAAATCCGGGGAATTCGGAATTCGGGAAGTTTTGCTTATTTAGTGTCGTCGAAAACCCATTATTTCCGATATGAATAATATCGGAAATGAAGATAAATCTATTTTTGTGTTTCAATTATGTGTGGGAGATTACTGGGTATGTACTAGAAGTTGAATCCACCATTCTAGTTAGCTGGTTTATTGTTCTGCAGCTTTGAGGAGATGTTGGAATTGATGTAATATCTTATGGTAATTATATAAAGCCTCAACATACAACGCTATGGTCATACTTACCAATAAGAACATTGAGCGCGGCAAGCAGGCCTCAAGAAAGGTATAACTTGTTCCGCAACATGATTGGCCTCCTCCTTATATAGGCTATCTGGACACGCCCACAGAACCTATACCTCCAAAACGAGATACATTTGTTGGCACGCCCAAAGAACACCCCAAACGAGATACGGTGCATTTCCCTCCCCCACCCCACCCCACCCAACCATAAATACGTAAATTCGAACTCCGTGTAGAGAGCCAAGTGTACCTTACTATTAAGCCCCCACTCTTGGGCCCTTGCTCCATGGGAACAGAGAGGGTCGCCCACCAGTGGGTTCCCCGCTTCGGGCCTCCACCGTACACTACTAATTTAATAAAGCGTCTTTTACCAAAAGGAAAGGCCTCACGTACTGCTCCGTCGCCACTCGCAATTTGGGGCTTCCTTGGGTCTCCGTAACTGGGTTAGCGGGGTACCGTCCGCTAAGCTGTGGTGCGGGCCTGCGCCTTATACGGACTCCCGCGGTAGCCTTTTCTCGGTCTTCCTCGTTGCGGTGTGCTGATTACGATGGGTGCCAGTATTATGAGCCCAAACATCACTAAGTTGAGGGTCATCGAACTTGGATCGTACTGGGCTTTTTTATTTGAGCGATGGAGCGAGGATTTTTGGACTAGATTGGCTCGGTTACGTGGGTTGTAGTCTCTCCGGCGACTGCCAGGCGGCGTGTGCTGCTTCCTGGCTGGGAGCTTGCTGTGGGCGTCAGCGTGAAGCTGTTTGGAAAAATGTTCAACCATGGATCTTTTTTTCCCCTAATCTTTTCATTCATTCTTTTACTCTTTTTTTCCCTTCAATTTTTAAAAGTATTTTCCTTATGCCAGGTCATTGTACGAAAAAGACATAGCACATAGTACAAATTGAAACAACTTAACCCAAAGAAAGTTCAGAACTAGAACATTATTTGTTTGAGAACTCTACAATCCATCCCTTGGAGAATCGCGCTTGGCGTCTACGGGCTGGCATTGCGTGCCGACTGTAACACGCCTGGCCCAGCACCGGGGGATGGTATAAAAACATCAACCCCAGGCTCAACGGGAAAGCTAATGTTTCCTCCTTGTGTTGGATGGAGTACTTCATTCAGACCCAGGGTATTGTACCTATAGGCTACTCGCAACGCAAACTGACAGATCGTAAAATGGTCACTTGTACGTGATGGGATGTGTGGGGTCGGGGAGGTGAAAACACTACTATCGCGCAAGAAAACTGATAGTGCCATTAAGACACTGGTCTAGAAACCCAAGTGTGAGTGGTTAAGACAGTTGATCTTGTTGGAGCGTGTGGGGTTCTGAGCTTTCAGATTTGTGCTATTTTAAGACTCACAGGAGCTGATCTGTCAGGGCCGGGTAAAATGGCTCTATATCACGGGGCCTTAGCTCCCTCAGAGGCTGGTGGAAACTACTTGGCCTAAAGAAATTATTTACGATTAATTCTTTCGGTTAGGAATTTGTTGGTTCTTAATAAAATACTTGTTGACTCTTGTGCCAAAGTGTGAAGAATCGTTTCTGTGGTGGAGATATGCGTGTGCTCATCGCAGCCTGTTGTTCTTCGCGAGGATGTGTTGCCGTGTCTGCAACAGAAACTTTGCGGCTACGACTTTCAGTTTTGCAGTTGGTTTGCTACAAAGCCTAACCGTAGCCGTGAACACAACGCATAGCCTATAATCCAGCATTTGTAAGTTGGGGATATTTACTGGTTTATTGGCCACTTTGCTTGGGTCACTGGTGCAGGCTAATTAACAGTAACCAGCTATCAATTTGACAGCTATCAAATTATCATTTTGCGGAAACGCAGAGGACTGTGGGTACACTCTAACCTACGCAAGATGTTATGAAAAAAAGTCACACGAGGGCGCTGCAACAGACCCTGTACTTTAGCACTTCTTGGTATCCGCCAACAATCCGTTGGCGAGAACCAGAAACAAACTGGCGCAGTCCCGGACGTCGTGTGCAGTGTGGCGTATATAAGCCTGCATATACCATGATGAACTGTTTCATATTTTTGACTTCCATGTAAGTTCTGTTCGATTGCGAGGTGCACGAAAAAAAGGCATTAACTGCATTGCCAAGTCTTCAGCGGCTTACACATTATCTAAATAACTACCGGTATAAGATAACCAAACTGATTTGATAAAGATTGATTGGTAATCATTGTTGGTAATTAATAGTTCGGTAGTAACTCCAAATGACCACTCTTTCTGGTATTTAGCTGAAGTGTTTAGAAGAGGAAAAAGGCCGTGGCAATCTGCCAAATTCCTGGCGAGATACAGACTGCGGATCATGTCAAACCCTTCGACATTGGGACTCCGGGCCAAACTTGGCAGGCACGTGCCGTCAAGGTTTTTCCGCCGTGCCCGAGCACCCCGGGCCCCGCCAAGCCGTCCAACGCCGACACCCTAGACGACTGAGTAACAAGTTGACGGTATCGCAGAACGTTCCCGTGGGGTTTGAGCGAGGACACGGAGGAGCCATGAAGGGACCTTCGCGGCCCATTGCCCCCGGGGGAAAGAAAGGGGTCTGCAACACCCCCCCCCCCCCGAAATCAAGTCACAGCAATCGGTAGAGAATGGTCCCCAAAAATGCAGAAAACAGGAAAAGTCCGAAGATAGTTCATTGTCCTTAAACCTTTCACAGTGGTGATGTTTAAGTACAATCACACTTGTTGAAGATCGAGAAGCGTTCTGTGATGAATATTTCACCTCAAATTTTTCAAAGTTGGTGCCAGTCTTAGTAAACTGATATTCGACTATAGTATCGAGTTGACAGGGTGATTTTCTCTTAGAGAACACACAGACGCATGTAGTCAACTCCCGAAGAAAAATACTTGGAATTTATTTATGCCATTGCTTCTCTGGAAAGAAATTCACTCCAGGCAAAAGTTACAGATGCTTGAAATCTTTAGCAGTGTTACATCGCGTCCACCGATCATATATAGTGAGGGTTTCACAAAACTGACTGGCGGGCCTTAGGAAATATAATCACAGTCCACAAAACAAAATACCGGGCATTAGTATGTCCTGATTCATTATAGTGGTGGGGCCTCTGAAAAGGTGAGTGTCCCTTAGGGTACAAACGCGAACGTTAACTGTGCAGGCGCTAGTCTTCATTACAGTTGACGTCTCACACACAAGGGCGGATCCGGGGGGGGGGCAAAGGGGGCCATGGCCTCCTCCCCCCCCCCCCCCCCAAACGAATCCAATTTTCTTTTTCTTTTTTTAGATGACTTCGCAATAAAGGCTGGCAATGAGTACACCACCATCTTTTCCTCAAAAAAACATTGGTTAAAGTGGTCAGAAATTGCCTCAGATCGCACCACAGAGCATCTAAAATCCAAAATATTTCCGGGGCCCTTAAGCGGGTCCCGAACCCCACGCCGTAATTTTTTAGGACACACTTGCCTTGGGAAATTACGGCAACGATTCCCGAAAGTTGCTGGGTTGATGTGATGGTGCCCATGTTGCCATGCAAGCCTGTATACCGGGTTCGATTCCCACCTTGGTTTTTTTTTAATCGAGTTTGGGTTAGGCTTAACGTGCATGTTAAAAGACGTTGATTTCGTGTGTTTTATTTTTCAAAGCGATTTGAATTATTGGAGTCTAATTCTCAAAAAAATATTTGTAATTGAAATCCGTGTGTTCGAGGTTATCGTCAACATCCAGAATGCGATTCAAATAATTTCTCTTTTATTAAAGGCATGTGTTCAATAGTCTCATTACATAAGAAAAGAAATTACCAAAGCGCGAATCCCACCCTCCTTTTTAAGACTCGTCCAATGTTGCCACGCCCACGCCACCAGCGCTAGTCCTGTTCGAGAGGAGCGCACGAATGTCAAGCACATGGGTGAGAACCAGTAAATCAGTTCCAATAGGCATGCCCTCACTTCAAGAAATCGGGAAAAATACTTCAAACTCTCCCATGTAATCAAAACACACATCAAATTAAAGCGTACTTTACCCACTTTCTATTTCTGTATTTTATTAGGGATTAACGCATGACATTGGGTGATTTTTTCCCTTCAAAGAAAGTCGCCCCTAAAAGCAGTCCTGAAGCCTGTCGCCATTTTGAAAACTTGTCCCTCCACGTCATTGCAAAATAGAGCGACTTTTGGGTCTGATTTCACCCCAAATTTCACAGAAATAGAAGTTCAAAGACCGATGCAGAGCTTCTACCAACCTTCAACTCAAGTGCAGGGGCCACAAAACTCTCCATTACTGGGACCAAAATTGACAAATCGTGATTTGGCCGGCGTAGGCAATTTTTGGCTTGTTTACTTGTCTGCATCGCTATGGGTCCTGTGTTCTCTGTTAAAAACTTGACAGCTTCAGCCACTTAATGTTCTTACGTCATTGCTTGGCAACCTAAATAAAAAGGATGCAAAAGAATATTTGTTTTGCCAACTCAGCAACTCAGCCAACTCAGCATCGTTTTTGTTTTACAAAGGCGATTCCAGCGTAATGAGCTTATTAGAAACCCCCCATCAAATGTGCTGTTCATGTTGTCTTTCCTGTTGTTTCAAACGGCACCCAATTTTTTTTGGACAATTAAGCCACTGATTTTCTGAGGGAGGCTCCCTACTCCGATGCCCTTGTTTACAAAATTGACACAATTCATAAGTTCCAAATTCTGGAGAAACGTGCCACAGTTCGACTCCTGCCGTCTGGACAAAGAACATGTGCGCAGTTTGCACATAGTAGCGTTTCATTTGTTTCCTTGCGTAGGTATAGATTTTCTTTAGAAATAAGCCGACTTGGTTCCGAATTCCAGGATGCCAATTCCTTGAAGTCAAAGAACCGTCCCGGAGCCTGGTATGGTTCCCTCCAACCCCCGCGCGCATCTGACCGATCGAGGTCATCGGGTACTTGACCGTAATAAACCGAGGGAATTAAACATGATTCAAGATTACAGTTTTACCTTCGGAACGGACGTCGCGGGCAATTAGGCGGGAATATTAAAAATGTTGCAGTGTTGAGTTTCACTTTGTTGTTATGGTAAGGAATTTACCAATTATATCGGAGATTTTTTTTACCTCCTGGATTCTTGTCCTCGTTTATGAGCGAGTCCCGCTCAAGCTGGGCGCTTTAATCGAGTTAACCTGACTCTTTTTCCACAGTGGTATGTAATGTTGTTGATAATTTATTCATTCAAAAATAGTAGGCACATGTTAATAAAAAGAGCGCAAACAACAAAGGCCACTGTTGTGAAATAATTGAGCAGTGGGGGGGGGGGGGGGGGGGAGACGAAGTGGTTTTGTTGTCGTGATTGTGGTCATTTGGGGTGATGTTGGTGATTTAATTAATGTCAATGGCAACGTTGACAATTACAATGACAACGGCGACAATTATAGACAGGATTTAGGTAATGGTAGTTGAATTTTATGGTTGATCTCCAGTATGACGGTGGTCGTTGCGACAACGATGACAGTGACGACGATGATAATTGCGACAATTATTTGGGTAATGGTGGAAACATTGACGACGAGAAATGCCCAATTTGAACAGAACAGTGACTATTTTGTCGTTGATATTCATCAGGATGATGACAATACAAACTGGAGATGCTTCGGGTCATGGCGAGCATGTTAATAAGTATTTTGTTTGTCGATGATGGCAACTGAAAACCGTCATAGTTTCGATAAGACAAATATGACGACGGAGATGATGACGAGGATGATGCATGGCAGTGGCGCTGATAATTATCCTGGTGACGTATATGAAACTTGTAATGTGGTCGGCGGTGACTACGAGTGGTGATTATATACAGACCGGCAAAGTGTTCTATTCTTATGCACTCTCATTCTCATTTATGTTCATTGTAAATATTAACATGTCAACGTCCAACGGGCCCAATAATGTTGATAAAAGAAATATAGGCGAAGTCAACCGGAATATCGGTGACCAAATGAACAGAGCAACAAAAGATCATTGCCATGCACGTGACTACAATGATACACAAATATTGCGTCAACACGTAGATGACACGTCACTAAATCTCAAGATCGTGGAAAATGTCGGTGTCAAGCTTTCCCAACAAATTGAAAACCCATCACTTCGACCAGTTGAGACAAGCCCCATGTGCTGAACGCGTTCTCGATTTCCTGGCCGGTCGTTCTTCTCTCTCGCGCGTCGCACTCTCCGAGTCAAGTCGGCTGGAATATTTCCGGCGACGTCCGAATCTATCAGGACAGATAAATAATGGTAGCTGTCACGATAAATTATCAGCTCCGTCTGATGCAAGCGTGGTCGAGTGTCAAAGTCTTCGGACAGCTGCCGGGCGAATGGGGTTTATTTTGGTGGTGGCTGTGGATTTTGACCGGGCGGACTTGGATGTAGTTGAGGGCCCAAGGTGTAGTTGGGGGCCCAGTGACAGCCAGCTCGGCGCTGCGCGTTCATCTCGTGGTACATGGTAGACGCTCGGTAGATTTTGATATCGGACTTTCTGACAGGTCCGTAACTAACATTCCTTTGATATTTCGTCCTATGTCGTGTATCAAAATTAAATATGAGATGTTCGGTATGAGACAGGGAATTCTTTCCTTTTAGCAGAGTTTATAACCCAAATTACGTGATTTACGAGCTGGCTCTTTGGTGAGTTTGCAAATGCGAACGATCATTGCATTATCTGTACAACTACAACATTGTTTTGTCGTATCATCTCTTGACTTTGATAAGGGTTGATATTATGTACATTGAACATGACTGACAGTTATATATGACGTAACCATTGTCAGCAAGTGAGTAACAGAATGCTAGCATGCGAAAATGCCATAAGGGGGCATTATGTGCACGCTTATAAAACGAGTATGTAACGGGCAATCTGTCATGACATAATGCAATGCGAACCATTTATTTTGCTTTCGTGGTCAGTGGAAGTGCGCTTTCGGGCTCAAACCTCCCTCCTTCCTCACGCTTTGGCCCCTCCCCTTATCCCTACTCGAAGTATACGATGCTTACCACACGTGCCTGCCATCCATCAACTCGGGGCTGCCTAGCATTGTACGTGCAAACATTCTTCTCGGCTGTTTAATCAAATTTAGGAAAATGTTTTGCCCGCCGGCACACAAGTGTCTGCCTCGTTCAACCACCGGTCGCTTTGATGTGTCCGCAAGGTGCTACCGTACAACGGACTGAGTGGCACATTCTTTCCTAGCGGTATTTCGGATACTCTTTGCTCGTCAGCTGCGTTTAGTTTGACTTCGAAATGCATTTGATATGAAATAATCTTGATTGGATTTAGGTTATTGTATTTCACTTGAGCTTAATCAAAGCGCATTTCTATATTTGGAAAGTTATTCGCTACAGTAATCATTCATTATTGTAATCAAAGAAAAATTATTACAATTAACATTACTTTAGGCGTAGTCCTTAGAAGTTGGAGAATATAAAAAAACCTCGGTAATGTTGAATTTTTCTGCAACGTTGCAAAGGTAGAAAATAAAGACAAATTGTTGGGCTGAATGTAGAGCTTGAATAAATTTCCCTAAATTCATCATTTTAGACTTTTCATTTTAGTTGAAAGTTGTCTTTATGTAGTTGTTCAAGAAGATTGAAGCTTAAAAACTATATTACATTCTAGTGGGTTGCATTTACGTCTTTGAAAGATTATAATTAATTGTTAAAAAAATGAAGTTGAAATTTAGACCCAAGACAATCATGCTAACAAAAAATCGGATCATTCAAAGAAGAATTAAAAACGAATCGGAAAATTTGCGGTCGTTTGTCCAGATTGAACTTCCGGAAAAAAAACCGGGTCTAGATTTTAACCGTATAAAACCCCACACTGTAGGGTTATTCGGTAAATCTGAAATGGTATATATGGCACAGTGGCGGGTCTAAGGGGAGGGGGGGGGGTTTAGGGGTCTAAACCCCCCCCCCCTCTCGGGCCGCCAAAACAAAAATAGAAAAACCGTTCTGAAAAACAACATAGCAAATGCCTGCTACCCCTGTCTTGGCAGCTATTACCTCCTCTTCATCCACACCTGGCTCCGCCCCTGTAAGGGTCTAATGGAAATCCAGGCCTAGCTTCTGGAAAAACGAACATCGCCAACTAAATATTACTGGAAATTTCTATCTGGTGGTTGAACTCTTTAACTTGAGGCAATTATGGCAAATCAAAACTAGTCGCCTGTATTGTCAGAAAATAATTGGCGATGAATCGGCGAGTTTGCCGGCGTGTATGTGATTTCCAGCGATAACGTCTGGAAAGAGGCACAAATCAACGGCACTGCGAAGAAACTGCGAAGGAACCTTGAGACATGGCTGGACCGCACTTCGGGGCTCCATGCGATCGACGACACGGAGGGAATAAAGATCAGGAAAGGAACATCTGTCGCCTTTTAACTATAGATTCGATCCGATAAACAGTTGCGATTCTTTTTTTACCGCTTTCCCCCCTTCAGTCTCGGTGTCGTTATATGAACCACAAAAATGTTTCCTTGTTGATATGGAGTAGTCTGATATTTTGTACATCGTGTCTTTTTTTATGAAGTGTGATTATGCGAAGACGCATTTGTAAGACCCATGTTGATCAAAGCACCGTTCTTGGTCTCAAAATGAATGAATTTGAACCGCTGAACTTAATTTATGAAAGGAAAACTGCGATTTTAAGCTTAGCATATGGTGGGGATTACAACTTGAGATAAAATGACGAAAATTCACTTTCAAGCTTTGGTTAATTTTGTTGTTAGATGCACGGAGGAAGGAAAACAGATGTGAGGGTCATTATTACTTCATACACGTATCATAGATCGTACGGAAAGTCCAATATAGAACTTTTGCCGTCTGCACTTGTAAAGAGCGTGCCTTATAATAAACCCCCACTGGAAGTAAGTTTGGAATATCTATTTTTTCTCACAACCTCTTGGACAGCACTAGGCAGAATTTTACAAAATTACGTCGACGAAGGGCAAAATTCTTTACGAAAGTGAAGTATAGTTTCGTTCGCAACGCGACCCAGTGGCTTGGGCGCCAGTCTGTCGACGGAGACCGATTGAAGCTTCTGCTTTGATTAGCCCTTGGAGATGGGTCACAGGTCTGGTTGCCGACCCCCACTTGGACCATCAACCCCAAACGATGCTTGAAATCAAACCGCCCAAAGCCCAACAGGGGGCGCACTGCTTCCATGAAAAACAACTTCATAAATTGGAGACCACACCCAGCTAGCCTTGTTGGGGGTCTCGCTGTGGGTTGATCCTCGCGAATTAAAATTTCTCAAGGTGATTTTAATTTGATGTCATTTCCCCCTGTTTATCACTAACTGCAAAATTAGTGTATAACCATTGTTATCTTTGTATAAAACCTAATTATTAAAACAAAAAGAGGGATAAAAAATCTCATGAAAGATGAAACGTCAGGAGAACAATAATGTTAACAATCTTTGATTTATTTGATTAAGGATTTTTGACCCTTGGCAAACCTCTGTTGTACGTTGGGGGCGCGCTTCATGCTGGGGAGCAGCATGTAGCTCCCATGATATGCCTCCTTTTCTCTCGACGTTTGCCATCTTTCCATGTTTCTTTTCAGTCGCCGACCACTATAATCACTTGCAAGTATTTTCCACGAGGGTTACTCAACAAGTTTTTGACCACTCACAAATTTTCCATTTCGAAGTCTTACTTTTCTATTGCTGACACATGAATTGTTTTGAAGGAGTAAAAACTTGGTCAGAATAGACACTTCCTTTTGTGTGTGTCTAGGGCAAGTTGATGGCATGACAGATGATTTCCCAAGACTTATGGTTGTTCTATTATAACGTTGGTTGGGAGATTCATCATGTTCTTCAACCAGCACGATGATGCATGAGCTGCAACTTTGACCGAGCTAAAGGTAGCTGACCACACTTGTTGCAATCTGTCTTGTTATTATTCCGCGGTCTCCGCGTACGTTGATGGACGAGCTACCGGTGCTGCCACCGATAGACCCGGATCAATCATCGTGGCTATTCACCAATTCTGTCTCTCTTTTCAATTTCTGATTAGCGCGCCGTGTGGCAGCTACGAGGGGAGCCTGTCACTCGGTTTCCAGGCGCTGTCCTAAACGGTTGCCCCCGCTTGACTCCCGGGTCGACCCCCAGGCTGACCTTTGGCTGACCTTTAGCTGACCTCTGGGTGACCCCTGAGCCGAACGGTGACACGGATTCGCCGTATCCCCAGGTGGCCGACACGCTGTCGGCTGACTGATGGGGCTTCAAGTCCAAAAACTCGCCCTGCACTCCAAAAATGGGCAAACAGTACAACCGAAGGTTTTGGCAATGAACCCGCCGCCCTACATCCAATCGAGGACTGTATTGTGTACTTTCGTTATGTTCTCACTCAGTAAACTGCGATGCAAAGTTGCCAGGTGCATCAAGCGAAAGTCTTTGAAATCAAACTTACGATTTGTTTCCATCCCCCCTTGATCATTTTGTCGTATTTCTAAACACAATTGTAACCAACAACAAGAGCCCCTTTTTTACGAGCTTCGCTCTACGAGTATTTGTTATAAATAGATATTTGAGAATGAAGAGATCTGTGAGTGACTCGAGAAGTGGGGCCTAAACAGCGAGACCTTTGTTTATACTGGACCAGCTTGGACGTGACGCGATGCGACAGTCAGTGTCGGCACTCGGAGACGCGGAGTTAAAACAGGAATAAACACTGTAAATTTGCCTGATAGAAGTTACAGGGATAAGTAAATAAATATATCAGAAATGGAATCTTCGGTCACCTTGTAAGTAGCTTGCAATTCGATTATTTCATGTTCGTGTGCACCCAATACAAACGTATAGTTTTGTGAATAATGCACATTAAAATTGTTAACTAAAGAACTTGTTTTCATCTTCATGCGTATAGGTGTTGAGTTGGCTATACCCCCGGTGTTATGATCAACATTTTTGTAAAAGTTCTGGCAGGAGCTTCTACGTGTCACTTGGTGGTCGGTCGGTCGGTCGGATGGTCTGTCTGTCTGCCTGTCTGTCTGTCCCCGGAAAATTGACCAACAGTATGGTGTTCCATATGTGCCATCGACACTGCATTATTCGGCGTCGCATTTTCAGCTCTGGCAGGGATCATTTGTATCGATTTCATGCAAGTCTTTCATGAAAGAGTTCTTGTAACACGGCCAGAGCTAAATGTGCTCTCGAACTTGCGCCGTACATCTTCCTCGAACAAGGTGGATGTCATTTTGTGAGTGGTTGGACAGTATCCAGAAGAAGGAAATGTCCCCAAAGGTGGGCGGGGTGCGATTTTTAGCTCTGGCAGGAGCATCTACATGTCACTTGGTAGCTGGTTGGTCGGTCGGTCGGTCGAATGGTCTGTCTGGCTGTCTGTCCCAAAAAGTGACCAAAAGTATGGTGTTCAATATGTGCCATCGGCGTCGCATTTTTCGCCAGAGCTTATTGTGCACTCGCACTTGTTTACCGAGAACTGGCAAAAATGAGCCGCTGTAAAACCGCCCTCCAACGTCAAGATAACTGGGTTTCTGGATCCTGTGGATTAAGAGATTTAGTTTCGGCTGTTCCCAGGAACGGCTGGATCCCAGCTTCTTGGGTTGGTTGCGCGCTGCGTCTGGTCCTAGGCAAAGTTGTCAAAACAGGGAAGAATTTCTCGTCTAAGCTCTACACCTGCAACTTGCTCTACTTTTCTCCGGGACGTGACTGTTCTATTTTTTCCATTGGACGGGATTAAACGTGTTCAGTAAGCGAAGACTCTCTCCTCTACTTTTTGATAAACGAAATTGGAGCGGGACTTGAACCCAGGACCTTTGGAACACTGTACCGGTGTCATATGAAACTCAGACTCATATGAAAATCGGACTCCTTTACCCTTTTATTGGTTAAACCCTCTCACGTGACCGGACGCCTCCTAATTATCTTCGCTTATAGCATGCGCCATACTACCAGTGAGTCCGTATTTCATAGGAACCTAAATTCACGCTACACAGGCGCTCTACCAAATGAGCTTTGTATACCATCTGAGCTTACACGACAGAGGAAGGAACTATTTCAGTGAAAACACGGTAAACTTTTACTAAAATTTGAATAATTTTTTAATTATGCAGGTTCCTAGTCCTGTATACAAAACTTTGTCAAAGCGCAAGTAAAAAAAATGATGTCCCCAATTTGAACGAGCGTCGCAGGCGTTTGATAAACTCGAGAGTCTTCTCTCGCAGTTGCAAAAGATAACCGATCGTAGAAGTCGGCCATCTTGAATTTGAAGCAAGGAGTACCCTGCAAATATCTTTGCAAAATCTTGTAATAAATGTAAATTTAACACGACCTTAAGTTGTGGATAATTTCTCTCATGTTTTAGGCCCAGTGCACCATTTTTTTTTTAAATCGATACGAGCATGTTTTATACAGTCTGGTCCCTTCCTATTCAAGAGTTTACAGTAGATTCGAGGAGCAAGATTTTACATGACCACCCCGGGAATAAGGGCTCATATCAGATCAGTGGCTCATATAGGCATCATCGAGTCTGACTGACTGACTATTGTCAACCATGCAGTACTCTGCTTGTTTGTGTCCTTTCTGCTGAGTACTAGTGCAGGCTCCGTGGCCACTTAGGCCGGTATGTTCACGAAGGCGCCAAAAGGGTTATTGGCGGTTCGCGGGCAAAACGTTTGGAATTTATGAACGTCGCCACGGACTATTAAGACTTGACATTTATAGAAAAATAAAAAAAGAGTCGATTTCTTGGGAAGATTGGGAGGCGTTAGTCAGTATTACTAATGCAGTGAGAATGTCGTTGCGCAAAACACAATTCGAATATTGCGAAATGATCGAAAACGACTTTCAAAGTTGGTGGAACTTTTGAACTTCGAGGAGAGTATCTTGCAATGAACGGTGACCAACTCATGTTGAGAACATAGGTTTAAACTCACTGTGCACAAAAATGATTTATTCTTTTTGGCTTCATATTGCTTAACACTTTTTCATTGTGGTAAGAGTTCAAAGGGAAATTAAGGAGATTTCAAACTGAAACATAAGGGAAATTATTACAGTTATTTTATTATTAAAATACTCCCTATAACTGATGATGAAGGTGCAGAAAAAACCGGGGTTAAAAGAGCTAGGGACTAAAATCTCACATTGGAATCATAGATGCAGGAAGTTGTGAAAGATTATATTAAAACAACCTTAGGTGATATGCGTCCAACAGACTGGTCGGGTTGCTAAACTGTTGGCAAACGAAAACAGTTGTAATTTTATCAAGTACATATTATTCCGCACTAACTTTTTTCCTGCTTCGTGATTTTGCTTGCAATTTGCGAGGTAACTAATCACAGTGAACTTTTCGTTATTTTCGATCACCACTTTGATCTAAACCTAAAGGATGGTCAAAACAGCCCAACAGCCACAGCGATCTTAAGGACGATGAAGAGCAAGACGCACAGAGAAAAACAAGCCGCTTATATTGGAGGGGATGTTGTTTAAAGTTATCTAGAAGTGGTACTTGAAATCGCTCTCGAGCTGCCGTAACAATGGTGCGTAGACCACCGCGATTTTTGCGAGATGTTGAACAGCTTTCGACTTCAATAGCACTGTCCCTCCCAAAACCGCATCATAGCTTAATGAGGCAACCTTCAAGTATCATACAACTCGCTTCCATAAAAGACTTCAAGTTGCCGGACCACCTTGTTTCAAAGGCCCGTACGTGCTCCTCTGCCGTCTGGAGGTACAACCCACCACGGACCAAAGAGGCACCCGAAACGCTCATGCAAGACTCCAAAGTTTCTGTAGTCTGGGACAATGCCATTAAACGAATCTGCGCTGTGGCAAGAAGTCAAGTGGTGCGAATTTAATTGATGTAAACACACTTTGGCCATTGTTTGTCGAAGAGGAGCATAAAGCTCGCGTAGCTCTTCAATAACCCTGTCTTGAATCAGTGAATAAACCAATTATGTAAATATGGGAGTAAAATTGGTAACTGAATTTGTAGCAGTGTAGGTACTTAAACTCATGGAACGTTTACAAAAAAGAAACGCACTCATCTTAAGCTGTCTGCCACTTTGATCCAAAAATCAAACAGACAAAGGAAGATCGCTTGATCAGATTTTGAGTGTTGGAGTCGGGAAGGTGCCACAAAATAGGGTTCAACTATCGGACAAGCCAGCCGATCGAAAAAAAAACCTGCTGATAGGCTTAACAATCTTTTGTGAACAATTTCTGTGTATCTCGCGAAATCAAACTGTTTGGTTCTCTGGAGCAGGGAATCTTGAAAACAAAATTACATGATTTGGAGGAAGGGGTATTGCGTGCATGGGGCCTTTGGGTGATGACATATGGTCGGTTTGTTCGAATAAAAATCCTTTACCTAATTTGCCACGGACACAAAACTGAGCATACAGTTGATTCGGATGCATTCAGGGGCGGGCCAGCACAAAGAAGAAACCTCTTGACAACTGACTATCCGGTTAGTGTGACGTCAGTTCAGTTGAAACCACGCCCACTGGCCATTTAGTAGCAATGCATCCAGAAGCTATCGCAACTTGTGTGTTTATCCAATCAGGCGCAATCAGTGGTGCGCGCGCGTGTGTGACGTTTTTACCAACGAACCGGATTTTCGGTTCGTAAAAGACTGCGTCATACACGCGCGCGCAATCACCATTGATTACTAGCGCCCATTGGCTAAACACGCCACTTTATACTACTTCCGGTTCCAATGGTTCCAACGCTACACCATGTATAGTGGGCGTGGTTTAAGTTGAAACGACGTCACACTTACTAACCGGATGTAGTCTTCGAAAAAAAAATCAAAGTCATCGAACGCGATTTATATACTAAATTAAAGGCGAAATATGCATTCGCCACATACCACTTCGACAGACTCACTCGGTTTAAGAACACTGCATAATAGTTTTGTGTCTTGACCTTTGCCTCCCAATTCTGATTGAAACAAAGGTCCATGTTTGAACCAATCTCGGGAAATACGCCTCACTGTTGCCTTTAGCAAACACTATCATTTTCTCTGCAAATACTTAAATGTGTGCTCACTCCTTTTTAATATCCGGGCTTTTCGTGTTTGTTTCCAGATGCAGAGGTGTGTGGTGACAACTTCTATTAAAACAAATCTTCCCACGCTATTAGCATTAACCACGCGTCGTTTTGTTTTCCGCAGAATTCTTTTGACCTTTCGCTGACGTCAATTTACAAAAATAATTATTATACTGTCTTAATGTTCCAGGCAAAACTCGATATTGCATTTTGTGGCTTTTTGCCTTGTTTGTTGATTTTGTTTTCAATGTGTAGGCGGTGAATCATACTGATTCAATTAGTCTATTGCTTATGATTCAATCTTGATTATTACTTGTCGTAAGTCAATCATGTCAAGGGAATTACAAGTTTTTTCCTCACTCAAAATAAATGATTAATCATTAAGTCCTATTTTTCTCCCCTTTTTGGTTACTGTCCACAGTTTGTCAGGGAACCGAGTCTCCATACCAGCCAGATCTATGTTTGTGTGTTCTGTGCTTCTGTGCCTGATGACCACCCAATCCCTCATCACAGCGGCATCAACGACCGGTAGGAGACTACCGCACACCAACCCGTTGATCCTTCTGGATGCTGAAGAGGAGGATTCCACGACGTCCTCGCACCGAGGCGGCAGTAACGAGCGGGGCACGGGGGTCGGCGGGCCGCTCGCCCCGGAAGAGGTGCTGACACCTGTGGGCGATGAACCGTACGAAGTCACAGAGAAACAGTACCTGAGGGGTGACTGGTGCAAGACCCTCCCGCTCAAACAGCGTATCGACGTGGAGGGCTGCATCAGCAGGACCATAACCAATCGCCTCTGCTACGGTCAGTGCAACTCGTTTTACATCCCCAAACAGTCGTCGGACTTCAACGACGCCTTCAGGTCCTGCTCTTTTTGCAAACCGTACCGGATAACCACGTTCACGGTGAGTCTACGGTGTCCTGGACAGACCCCCAGCATTCAGCGGAAGAGGGTGGAGAAGGTCAAGCAGTGTCGATGTGTCGCGGTGGACGTCTCGTAAACTTTTGTGTCATTGTGTATGTTCAGCAACTGAACGCCCACGGAGGAGAAGGCTACGACGTGTGCGGCACGGCGGTACGCCTTGTGATTGGTCGAAAGTCGTGCAACGTCATCACGCGCACTGCGCATAACTTTGACCGAGTTGATGTCGAGTATTAGGATATTTCTCTTTTGGATTTGCGTGTTACGGAATGAAACAAACAGGTCGTGGAATCATCCAGAGTAGAAGTCGGAAGTTCACACAAGAGCAATCGGGACTGTTTTATGAGGCGTTATGACGTTTATGGCACACATCTCTTTGACTCATTACTATCATTCTCGCGTATTGTAGTTAATGAAATCGCATAATTATTTTCCCCTAATAATGCTAGGCTTTCTGAAATGATTTCCACATAAAGATTGCGTTGTATTTTCATGATATAAATCCTTAAGGAGCTCAATGACTCAACAGACGAGTACCTACGGCGTGTGACCCAAAAGAATGGCCTTTGGATAACCGACAAACGAGTGTGTCAGTCCCTTCAATGATGTATTCACCAGTGCCAGTTCAAAATTCGAAAATATGCAACAATTTTCAACAAAAACCAACATGGTGCAAATTAGTGGGGTACCAGACATACTGCGAATTTAACTTTTGTTTTTGTTGTTTAAATCGAACTGGCTCTCTGCCTAGGGATACTTAAATATTTTAGTAATGCATACCGAAAATTACTGCCCTCAATACCTACCTTCAAACAAAATCAAATTATGAGAACCAAACAATATCTAAGCTACATTTTAATAAATTATTATCCATACAAAATGGTGTACTGGATTCATGGTAATAATACTTAACTCGCAGTGTTCTCCTAGAGGTTTTGCACCGGTTGAGACTACTTTTGCAGAGGACAGTACTATGTTGTATATGCACTGTAAACAGTTTATCTTATTGCTTTGAAAAATGTTTATTCATACTGAGGAGAAAGGGAATTTATAGGGAGGATACAACATTTGCAAACATCTAAAAACCAAATGATCAAATTATCACAAAATATCTTACTGGAGTGTTAGGGAATGACAGTTTAAAGCGTCTTGTAAAATCGTGGCTCCTGGTGTGCTTTTCTTGACATTTTCAAGTATTTTTCTTGTATTTTTCCAACGCTGGTCGGCCGACCAGCGTTCCAGTCAGGGAACCAGACTACAAAAACATGGTTGGTTTTCTTGGATTTTCCAGCATCTCCGAACCCAAAACGTGAAGCAAGTCAGTTTAAAAATATTTGCTATAACATACTTAATATCCTCCTATCCATTTATTTCTGAAAATTGCAGCAAAAGCAAATGTTGTACATTCCCTTTAAAGTTTCCCATCACTAGAAAAAAACTGACATCAAAACAATAAATAATGACATTTAACAGTATACGATTTATTTTATGGAATACTTTTGAATAATATGATACGGTTACATAACAACGGGGAAACAATGCTTGTGTATAAAAAGTTGTATGTGTACCTCATTAAGTGTGTATTGTATTTAAAAACTGGCTCTGATTATTTTATTAATATATATTATATATTTTATTTGTAAATATGTTACATACGCAAACTTGTATTATTCAAACAGAATTATTTTTGTTTACGCGATTATAACCACCAGAAGTTTAAACTTTTTTGTTTTATTATTAAAGTTAAGTAATTTCCAGCTTAAATAACAAGCTCTTGCGATGTACTAATGCTAGACATTTATTTTTGGGAAATATATTGCTTCGTTGAAGAAGTCAATAATGGATGTATCCATTATTAAGTGCATTTACCTTATAATTGTTCCGGAAGCGGACAATCTGTTTTGCCTCAACCCAAATTTGATATCGTTCAAAAATCCCGCCAAAATTAGAGAAGCGGCTATTTATCTTCTGCTTTTAAACGCATAAAAAATAAATATGATACAACTTACCTCCCTAAGACTTGCCCTAACTCACACCGATGGTATTTCTATAAGTAGAGATTTCTTTTTGTAATGAAGATAAGTTAATGCTGTTGTCATCATAATCTCAATTCATGTTAGTGTAGTAAATTGGGGGGCACAGTTGGTGGCAATAATGGGGGAACTCGAAGGGTAGTTTTGTCTCCTTCACATTTGGAAATCTTGGCAAATTGTGGCAAAATTTCCTTCCGAATCTCCCTCTCCCTTTTTTTGGCATCCCTCGTGACAAAATTAGCAATAATTAGAGTTTAATTAAGTGCCAACATAATATACGTTACATATCGACTCTGCAATGAAAAGTCACACACCCGTGAAACCCGGTTTTCGAAAATATTTCCGGCTGGAAAATTTCAGGACATGTGTTTCAGGACTTTTTGTGTATCCGTTCAAATCAAATCAGCTGCCGCTGTTTACTTGAAGAGAAGGTGTTTTCTTTATTTTGCTGAGTCAAGTAGCAAAGGGGCTGGTTATTGAATGTAGTTGAGGTAAACACGTGTACCGATTCTTGGTGAATGTATTAACTATTCATAAATTAAACGCTTGTGCATGAAAAAAACTATATAAGCACGCAGTATATATGCATCACTTTTGCCTGATGTAACATTTGTACCATAAATCCAGATAGAGTTTGTATTGAATTTAATAGTAATATTTCAAGAGTCAAGAACTGGAGAGATCGACAAAATATGTGTACTTATTCATTATTCAATGTCGCTTTGTGGTTTTTTTTCCTTCTTCTCCTTGGACGAGCACATTTTATCCTAAAGTTTGAAAATGGTGATGAATAAAAGTTATTAAGTATCATGTCATTGATCATGTGCTTCTTGAACATTATTTGCATAATTGTGAATGGTTGAGGGCGTCATCGGGCATTGCGAAAGAGCCAGTTCGGTATTCCTTGCGGGTGCAGACCGGTAAATAGGCCCAGATTTGCCGATGCGCGCGGGCCAAATCACGATTTGTATGCCCACTGGGTTTTTTTTTGGGGGGGGGGGATTTTGTGGGCCATGAACTTGACGGTTTGTATAAACAGAAGTGTGGAAGCCGTGCACGGAATTGTGAGCTCGTATTTTTGTGAAATTCGGATGAAATTGGGCCCTAAAATTTCTCTATTTAGCAATGGAGCGCAGGAATCATTTTTCAAAATGGCGATGGACCACAGGGCTACTGTTCAGGAGCGATCATCTTTGGATGAAATTTTTTCCCAAAAATTACTATCCAAAAATTAACAGAAAATTAAAGATGATGACATTAGCTTTAATTTGATGGGTGTCTCAAGCACCTATGAGAGTTGTGAGTATTTTTAATATATTTTTGAAGTGCGCATAATTATCACGAAGGTCTATTATGGGAGGGGAGTCGATTTGCTGGTCTGCACCCTTGCGCATAGCGCGATTTCACGAAATTCATCTGGATAACATTATGAAACAGCGGTGCGCATTAGAATAAGGATACGCGGACTGAGCTGGAGGCGGGCCCACATGATTTTTAAAAAGAGGTAGCTGGGGTGTTGAAGTCGAAGATTTTTCAGGGGGGGGGGGGGGGGGGGGGTTGAACGAGGCGTTAGCGTTGCAGTCAACGCATATTGGGCCCCAAGGCCTTAAGCAGTGAATCAAGATTTACAAAATTGAGTGATAAACTTATAGAAATTTGGGACTTAAACAAATAGGTACAAGTATTGGTTCCAATTTTGGCAAATTAAATTAGCGTGCAAAATGTGGTCAAAATGTGGTTCGGCTATAAGTTTTGGGCAACAAGCTGGGCTGCTTAACCCAGCTGACTGGAGAGCACTGGTTTGGTTCTTCATGTTGCTCGTGGCTGATAAACAAATTGATATTGATTAATATCGGTCTTAGATTTCGCTCGAGAGTCGAGGGGATTTTTTAATAACACCTCGTAAACCATAAATCTATATCTTAGTGTATTTGTAGCCAAAGCAACATGGGACATGTATGACTAAGTGAACAAAATTGGCTAACCCTGTTGTTAAACGTAGAGCGAATAAAAGCCTTAAAAATGCCATGCAAGAGGCCGAGTTAAACACGCCAAGAAAAGAGGGAAGACAGTGTGGTACCTTGTTTGGTTAGCAGTTAACATGACCGTTCCATCTGCTATCGCATACGTTTGATATCTTTCCGATTTCGCGAGCCGTCAACTGTAATCGACAGGTGTGCGCGTGTGTCGTGTTGGCGTGTAAGGCGAACACGCAGGGAGCCAAGCTGGCGTCGGGGGTCCGTACGGATCAACGGAGGCGTAAAAGATATCAAACACTTCCGATTGGAATGATGCAGAAAACATCAAATCAAAACAGGTTGGGAAGGAGGAGTGTCAGTTGAAAATCACCGAGAGCCGTTGGGGTTCGCTGAATCAATTTCTAGAAGATATCGAGACGCTGAGGAATTTCTGACATTTGTCAAAAAGTGTCGAGAGGGCGGAAGTAAAACTCTGGGTTGTTTTTTGTAAGGCTAGTGGAGGAATGAACAGAGATATGTCTTGCTCCATGGCAATTGTCCTGGTTTGTGTTTTAACAATTATTATTGTTCCATTTGTAGTGATGTACAGAACTTTATTAATGTTCACTTGCAAGTATAATACATGAATGGAAATCAGGGCTTGTGAACACCCCCTGCGCATAACCTGACCCCCTCCCCCCAGAGTCTGAGTATCACCCGTTGTCCAACGGAGCCTCTCCATATTAATCAACGTCGGATATAATGTGAGCAATACAAATGTATGCGAACTCACGCGACAGCCAATCGGAGTCGACTTTAGAAGTTGTGACGTCATATATTTCGATCAGAAATGTGGTCAATTTGGCTTCCATGTTTTTGTTATAAAACATGTTATAATTTATGAATCTAGATGTATGCTCTCGTCTCATACCAGCTTGTGTTTTTCTACGTTTATTCGAATAACTAGTTATAATTTATGAATCTAGATGTATGCCCTCGTCTCATACCAGTTTGTGTTTTTCTAGGTTGTGTCTTTGTGTGTCTTACTGTTGTCCATTTTGTCCTTTGTCACTGTCTCTGTTTTTCTTGGTCATGTCCACTTGTCTGTCGATAGGTTAGGGTACAAAAGCGTGACGCTTCACCTTATACCTAAATGTTGTCGTAAATTTGTTCTAGTATTGATCCATGTAGGCCTACATTATTATACACAATTACATAACTCCGTGCATTTTGCTCTGTATAATATGTTTACACGGCATTGTAACATTTTATTGTGTGGAAATGGCAACATTGAAATAAATGTTTCTACTACTACTTATACAACAACAGGTTACCGAAGACTGATAGGAGGCGCCCGCTGAATGGTCAGAATCTCGAGGTCAAGACGCAGTCTTGTTTTGCATAATTATCTGCTCGCATATCTTATATTTATTATAGACTTTTGATAGACTACCCCCCCCCCCCTCCCCCACCTACCAATCGAACGGATCTCGGAAGCTGCGGGCCAACGCATTCGTGTTGTGCCATGTAATTTCTGGAAGGAGTAGTGTTTACAGTAAAAAAAAATCAGGTTTTTGCCCCCAGTGACCCCATGATGACCTTTGACCCCAGTTTGGTCTTGGGACATGTTGGGGCTAGGCTTCTGATACTTTTGACGAAGTTTGGTTGAAATCGGTCAAAATATGTAGGGGCAATAGATATTGTCAACTTTTGTTACTAACAAACTAAAAAGTGAACTTAATACCAAAGGTAGACCCGGTAACATTGTGTCAAGCAACAGGTTGCTTATTATCACTTCCATTAAAATACAATGCTTCAAAAATCAATCCAGACTCTACGTATCGAGCAAATTGTACATATTTTAACCCTGGTAAACCTATCGCATTTAAGTAGTGGTTTAAAAGGTCATTAGTCCAAGTGACTGTTTATTTGTGTATTATAAGCATGGGGAAAAAATCATGGGAATTCGATTTTTTTTTCCACTGGATTTCACCGCCCAAATGAACAAGAAAGATAAACGCCGTAAAGAATAAACCAATATACGGTTTCCGGTCACACCTTGAGTGACTAATAACTACCTGAAAATGGCAGTTTTCGGAGACTGAGGCCAAATGTTGTTAGTGGCTTTATGGTGTGGGCAAGTGCCATTAACACTTTGGCTCGAGCCGGCCACCGGGTCAGCCTGAATTCTCCTCGAAGACAAAAAGTCTCCTTCCTGCCATATAACTCTTGTTTTTATCGTTCACTATGGGCAAAGGTGTTCAATACCCGATCTCATATATATAGCAGTGTATAAATATAGCAGTGTCATATTATTTAATAAAGGCTTAATATCACCTGCGCGGCGCCCAGCGTTTTTTTTATTTTATCGGAAAGACTCTTATGAAACCGGGAGGTTTAACACGTCAGTGCGTCAGGTGCGGAGAAGGCCGCCTCCAACGAGGATTGCTGGCACCGCGGCCATCATTCCGCCCGACCGGACAATCGAGCGAGAAGTCCCGGCGAGCAAAGTCATGCAGACACGCCTCGGCTTACAACCTTGGCGGTGACAGGTCCGATCATTACGTGATGAAATCACGGAGGGGCTCTCCTTGATCACATGCACCCAGGGAAGAGACTCGGGCGTTGCTTATTCTACACCCATAATATTACTGCAAGCCTGGTTGGGTTTCTGTCTATTGACAACCCGTTTCCGGATGTGTTTTATGATACCTGGCATCGGCTATTACGCTGAGAGCGCACAGACAAGTGTCGCCAGCTTTCCCAATCAGGCAGAAAGCACTGGCACAACATGAGGAGACAAATTGCTAAATCTCACCTTCAGAAACTTGTTGGTGGGGGATCGCTAAAGCTAAATAAAGCTAAAGGCTACTTGGATAAGGTGCCAAAGAACCGATCAAGGTTACAACTTAGTAAGCAACTTGAACGAGGGTGGGGAAGTGGGTCCAGTATTATTAGAACTGTTGAGTAGAACACAATCAGCTGAAAATCAGTAATAAGCTCCCTACATCTTATTCCATTTTGGTGTGGATGTCTAACCTGTTTTAGCTCAGCAAATAAATCCTAAAACACCCTTGCTTTTTCCTTTTTATTTCCCCCAACCTCGCTCTAAAATGGCCTTAAAGACTTTCGCTACCACAGACTGTTCTCTCGATGTGTGGACCAAGGATTGTATGAAGTAGATCATGAAACAACGAAGCTGACCCTTATATCTGAGCTTTGAGTAGTCTGGGTACAAGACTGCATTTAGGGCTCCACCATAGAGCTATATTAAATTGGCTCCACTAATAAAGGGTGAAACCCAGTAAATAGGCCAAAAATCCGTCCGCCGTCGAGGTCATGAATAAAAGCTATACATGTACATTCAAATTGTTCTATACTGAGAGCCATGGAATTGGGTATTGAGGACCTAATGGCACTGTGCCTCTGGCGGCTTGACTTGGGGCTTCCAATTCTGAGCATTTCGGATGCAATTGGGTCCGAAAGTTGCGCTATTTAGCCATGATGTGGAGGGATCTTTTGTTCTTCAAAATGGCTACTTTTCCAGTTTGCTTTTTTTTGGGGGGGGGGGTTTGGTGAGAATTTCTCCAAAAAGTCATCCGTCAACCCACCAAAAATTGAAAGGAAAATGAAAGATGACATGTTGATCATCAGTTCTCTGTGCAGCCTGAACACCTGCGAGAGTTCTGAGTATGTTAAAAAGCATTTCGAAGTATGGGGATTTATAACTGGTGTCTATGGTGTCCCTGACAGACGCGGTAGAGCCACCACGGCGATAGAGGTCGCCTTCAACAAGATCAATCGAGTCCAGTGTATGGGCACTTTGGCAGCGCTACCCAGGAAATTTCGAACATAGCCTACCTCAAGCGCGGTGCATTCAAGCTAATACATACGCGTGAGGTATGCTCGGAATTTCCTGGGTAGCGCTGCTGAAGTTCCAAATGCTGGACTTGATTGATCTTGCTGGAAGCGACCGTTTGGTCGCTGCATTAGGGGAATTAAACCCCAAATCCAGTCTTAACTTGCTGTAGGCGTTTGCAGGGAACCCAGTTAATGCTTCATTGCCCCATAAGAACCCCGTGAAATTGGGCCGTTCGGTACCCAACGAGTCGCCCACTCTTTAGCCCGTGGGTGTGTGCATTACACTCGGCCCCTGGCACGCCACCTGCCTCTCCACGGAGCTATAAGATCTCTCCAAGCACGGGCTCTCTGCTCGTCGCATCCAGGTGGAGTTAACGACTTGACACATATACCGTGAATTTGTCAACCCAATAATCTGATGATCGCATGCATGCATGCACTGATATATAACCTATATATAACCGGGCCCACGCGAAAGCAGAATTATCGCCATTAGCTTTGCTGTTCATAATTAGACGCCCCCCCCCAAACACCACCTCAACATCTCAAATTTGAACTTTGTATTATCTTTTGCCAATGATGCATCATACTGTTACCAGTGTTACATTATGGGGTGTTGGTCTTTCTAATTTGAGAACAAGCATTCGTGTATTAAAGTGCATTAATGATGTAGAGCCGATCGGACATTGCCCAAGATAATTTGTGCGTAGGTTCCAATATGAGTGGCCATCTTCCTTGCGTTTATTTCCTTTATTCGTTTATTTCACAATATGAGAGAGTATAGTCTTCACAAGCTTTTATAGGGCATCATTTTGTATACGTACAAGAAGACTGTTTTATAACAAGGGCGGATCCAGAACACAATTTTTTGGGGGGGCCAAAAAAAATTTTGGTCCCCCCAAAAAGTGGGTCAAAAATAATTACGGCGTGGGGATCGGGGCCCGTAAGGGGCCCGAAAATTTTTTTGATTCTAGATGCTCTGTGGTGCAATCTGAGGCAATTTCTGACCACTTTAACCAATGTTTTTTGAGGAGAAGATGGTGGTGTACTCATTGCCTGCCTTTATTGCGATGTCACATAAAAAATAAAAAAAATTGGTTTCGTTTTTTTTTGGGGGGGGGGCCATGGCCCCCTTTGGCCCCCCCCCCCCGGATCCGCCCTTGTTTTATAATATGTCACTCGCAAGTTATGAGTCACCATGCACGGACAATAAATGTCATGGCTTAGACATTTCATAGAAAAGACTTATTTTATGTTCTCCATCCACGAGTACCTGTGAATCGGAGGATGTAACGACACCCAAACTACACCGGCTCCAAGCCCGAGTTTATTTTCACAACCCGACGGTAGCTTTTGTGCGCGTTTCCCGCGCCACTTGTTGGAAGGCCTAATAGGCTTTCGAAGAGTGACGCCAAATATTCGCGCAGATTGATTCAGAGCCGAAATCTCCCTCCCGAATCAAATTTGATTTGTTTCAAGAGAGGTGCCGTAATTAAAAGAAAACAAGAAGGACGAATCAGTATAGAGACATCGAATTCGAGGAACTGCGGGTCCGGTTTCAAAATGGTAATTCGTTACTCTTTTTTTTGGCACTCAGAATGGTTGCATTGGTGAATGACCGTGAATCGTTCACACGCTGGTGCAAAAATTTTCTGAAAGTTGTAAATTTCGAGTGACATCGAAAATAAACAAGGACGGTTTCTTGTAAGCGAAGCGAAGATGTCTACTGATAAAATCGTTCAACTCTCGAGGCTGACTATTTATGTCCGTGTGCAGTATCGCGGGGTTTGTCCCTCATATAGTAACGAAGAGTTCGCTCCAACAGTTATGTGAGTCAATTTGACCGGCGAGTGCTCGGCCGGCCATAGCTGCGTGACGCCAATGTCCGGTCGACTGAACCCGTCGGCGAGTTAACTCGCCAGTGATTACCACCGATTGATATAAATGTTGAACACGGGAATTAATTCAGTGTTATATGCGAACGGGGGAGGCTGGGGGAGGACACACTCTTGAAAAACAAGAGGCTTTCTTTCGGGGGTTGTTGCTTGTTCATCCAATTCAGGTAGCCTTTAGGATGAAAATTTGATTTAACGCATGAGAGGTTTGTAAAAAGCTCTGCGCAGTCCATTTCAATTCCTTCACTGAGTTTCGTAGGTGGAAGATTACACCGTTGCCTGTGTCCGGTGAAAAACAACCTTAAGGGTCGGAAACAAATTTCAACAATGAAGTAAAGGGTGGTATTGAAGGTTCATTCCCCCCCCCCTTAGAATTGAAGCATTTAGTTGGTGCAGTTGATATCGTTCGCGTATTTATACTCCTCCGAAACAACTCGGTCAACAAACCGACTGGTCTGTCTTGGTCTTGAGGGGCGACCGGAAATCTCGCCGCTATACGGAAAACACACGCCGAGCGGTTTGTCTTCAAACTCATTAGGGCCTATGCAGATTTTAAGTCTTACCACGAAACAGACAATCATGGGAACTTGTATATTTCCCACAGCTATAGGTACACGGATCTGTGAAGGATGGACGCTGAACAGAAATACCAAACAAAAATCAGAGACGGAGAGATGGTGAGGGATTATTCCTCCTACTTTTTGACCAGGGGTGGGTTATTGGATCATCCCCCAATCTTTTTGTGGTGAGTGAATCCATAAAATGACCAACTAGTTATGAAAAATTGAGAACAGGCACTACACAATAAAACAGTTTAAATGTACCGTTTTGATGCAAGCTTAAGGGACGTATAAGCGCGCAAGTTTGTATAAGATGTACATTTTGTATCATGAACAGCGCACCGTCTTGGTGGCCGAACGCACCATCACGAAACCTCTCCCGTTGCGATACGCATGGCTTTTGATAACCAGCGACGCCACCAATCTTTCGGATTGTTTCAGTTTAGAGCAGGTTCGGGCCAGGACCATTAGTATAGTAATGGTTGATTTTGTGACGTAACTTAATACGCCTGCGCACTAGTAGTAGCAACGTGCGAACGCCTCTAGTCAATTCCCGCTGGTTTAAACGTCATCACCGAACTTCTTCAACTTCTTGTTGTGCATAGTGATGAGCGCGGCTATTGGTTATCAGCGATGCAACAAGCCCCGTTGTCCTGTTCCAAATAGTCGACTAGAGAAGTCCAACCATCCTGCGTTCGAGTGAAATTGGTCGAACTATGGTTAATTAACCATAGTCAAGGCCGGGTCATACCTCTGCAGTGCAAATACGAATGACAAGTGACTGTGACGTCACGAACCCAGTAAAGTAGCGACATTCGCCGGAGTTGAAAGCTTTTCAACTTTTGCCAATTATTTTGTCGAGCGAGCACTTGCCATGACGTCACCAAATTACGTTCACGTGCGGTTTTGAACCGAGTGCAAACCTATCTTGAAAGAAAGTGTAGTCACCACGGAAACAAAAAAAAGATTGGGCCCGCTGGCTAGGGATATGGAATATAATCGTTGGTTTATTACTCAAAGTGCACCAATATACTGTTCAAGTTCCCCTTTTTGGAAATGTCATATGCACGTCCCCTTCCCTTTTGTTTCTAATTCTTCGACAGTAAAGTGCAGCATCACCTGACCTTTAAGGCTCCATAATCGAGACCAGATTTATTACCGAACTCCAGCGATTAAAAACATTAATGCACTCGTCGGAATGTCGCCTTCCTACTTACACCACAATGTTTATGTCGTAATATCCCAGCGCTGATTGTGCAAATTAATGGTGCAGACATTGTACGACAACAATGTGTAGGCGGGGCGAGGCCCATAGATGTTTCCGCTGCTTCCGCCCCGTACGTATATTCTCTTCAAGGCGGGGTACGCGGTAATACTTTTCGGTCAAACAATCATAGAATGCTTTTATTAATTTTATATAGGGAGAGGAAACCAGCAAATAACTCAGTATTAATTAAACTTGTATAAACAAATTAGAAACAAGGACGGGACAGTCTGTGGTTAATAGGACGAGGGAGCGACGGAATAGATGAAACAAGGGGTAATATTAGTTTATAAGCAAACGCAAGGCTTGGCCCATGAATTTGAGGGGTGGGGGGTGGGGTGGCATCGATGTTTTTCGACCGGCTGTGGCAAATTAAATTTTGAAAAGCGAGGGGGACCTCATTTGACGCTAGAGGGCGCTATTCATCATAACGTGTATTGTCTGTAAATACCTCTGGTTCATGACGAAACTGATTCTCTTATTATCCAGCGGTGTACTATAGGCTTAAGCTTCTAGGGGGCACCTTGGGTGCACCCATTTTCAAGGGGGGACTGAGGGTAACGTACACATTGTTTGTGCGCAATTCAAGATTTCAATGGAGGGGGGGGGGGGGCATCCGGGGGTGGCACGTACCTCCGCTGGGGGCACGTGCCGCCCCCCTCCCCCGCCCCCTATAGTTACGCCACTCCCCGCTCCTATACGCAAACTTTTCCTATACGTTTTAATTAATGAGGCGGGGACATTCCAACGAACTACCTTAGCCGCCTCCCGTCGAAACACTGTGCGCCAAACTGCATCTTAAAAAAAGTTTTCCTGAAGCACTGTTGGCAATTATCAATCAGTCATTATTACAAACGTCGGGTGACATGTCTGTGGTTAGGCCCATTATGACTCGATTTATGGCCCCACTGTTCCCGAGGTTTCTTTGCGAGGGCGAGCCGGGCGCGCGTGTCAATGTTGTACCCCTGCCGTGAGGGAAAACTTCCTATTACGCGGTCAGGTGCGCTGAAAGTTTGCCTCCTCAAGCACTGGAACAGGTGTGCCGTGAAAGCCGATGGAAGAAACTACAAGAACCACCGAGATTTCGCCGGTAACACCGACGGGGACGAAATCACGTATCCCCGGGGAAAGCTAAGCGAGACCCGGCGGCCCACCCGGGCCATATATCACGGCGAATTGCCTCCGTGGAATAGGCCGTCGGGGACACATTCCAAGTTCCCTAAATTCATTCTTTCGGTTCAGGGGATGCGTGTGTACTTTTTATTGAGTGCAGCAAGAAGTAGGTTTCTGGTACGGAATGTTTCTCTTGTGTCTTTTGAAACATAGTGGGTAACAAGTTATTTCGAAGCTCAGTATATTAACCCCCCCCCCCCCTCCCCCACTCCACCCCAATCCCAAAAAGAGTTTGAATTGCTGTTTTTTGTAGCAATAAAATATTATCTAATTTTGAATAGAATATCAACCGGGAAAAAAATTGGCTCCTTTTTAAGTTTTTAGTTACGGAATAAATACTTTAAAATAATACACAGATTGTGTGACCTTCAACTACACAAAACAGAACTTTACATCATATTACTTCATTTAATGTGTATTGTCTTCAGGGCAAAGAGCCAGAGACTGTAAGTTGCAAGGTCCACTTCACTTCGTACAACGGCCGCGCGAAAACGGTTTACCCACAAAAAAGTCACGGACACAAAATCACAACAATCATAAGGTCTACGACTGATTGACAACATCGTTATAAATTTATATCAATCCCATGTGGAAATTTGAGGTTTTAATATATGACGTCCTTCATCCTTGTAATAAGTTTAGTGACTTTCAAATGTTATCGCATAAATTTTGGGCCAATATCGGGCGCTGTTGAACTATTACTTTCTTAGACAATCAGTAACTATCAAAGCAAACACAAGTTAGGTATAGGTAAACATTTTAATGTTGCACAACAGGAATCAGAGTTGTTTGCAGAGAGGGAAAGTGCAGAAACAGAGGGACTTAAGTTTTAAAAAAAATTCTCAGATTGAAGATGCGCAACTAAGGTGAGGATACACGCACACCGTAAACGGTAAGGCTCCATCATGTCTACCTATCGGATTGGTATTGACATTTAGGAGTACCGGTTCGCGTGCTGACCGGAGAAATAATATCATCCATGGCGGGTTTGTTCCGTCATCCGCCCCGCCAGTCGTGTCGTGTCGTGTCAACCCGCTGAATGGCAGCGATTATCGGTAGTTTTCCCCCCTAGTTCTGCGTGGGCGTAAAGTGTAAGCCGGCCTCAATCCGTGCGATAGCTTTGTATCATTCTACCTGCAAATGCGTCGGTAATGATCAAGTACAGAAATTGGCGCGATGGGATGACAAACAAGTAGGTGTTGGGTGGAGAGCACACGCACAGCACGCGCGAATGGGTCGACACGCGAGATTCATTGAATCGTATGGTTCCAGAGCAGTTGACCTCAGTGGTAAATAAGCGCATTTTCCCAAAATTATTAAAAATACTCACAACTCTCCAAGGTGTTTGAGACACACATCAAATTAAAGCTTAGTTCATCATCTTTCATTTTCCGTAAAATTTTTGGGGATTAATCAATTACTTTTGGGAGAGAATTCCATTCAAAGACGATCGACCCTAAGAGCAGCCCTGAAGCCCATCGCCATTTTGAAAATGGACCCCTACGCTACATTGCAAAGTAGAGCCTTTTTAGGGCCGAATTTCATCCAAACTTTACTGAAATACGAGCTAGCAGTCCTCTACAAGGCTTTCATCCGTATTTTTTTAAAACAAATACTCAAGTTCACGGCCCTTAAAATGCTCTAATACCCGAGAATTTGAGGCCATGCAAATCGTGATTTGGCCGGCGTAGGCAATTTTGGGACAATTTACAGGTCTGCACCCGTTTAAGTCTCGCCAGTTCACGTTCAATTTTCCGTGAACGTCTTGGTCCCAAACACTGACTAGTCTAGTCACAGACTCCCGTGTTTAAATTTACCCAATTCTTCGTGATCGATTAACGGAAGTTTGAGGTCAACAATTTTAATTATATAAATAGTCATCAATTCGCAATATATTCAATATGTTGTAAATTCTAATGCTTTCTTTTCTTTCAAAATATTCATTTATAGCCGTTGACTGGCAATTGGATGTATACCCAACACGATTTGAGACGAAGAGGTACACCCCCCCCCCAATCTCGCTTTACCCTATGCAAACCCTAGACTATAATAATTGTTATCTAACACATCCCCCTAGATATCTCAAAAGAATTCATTATGGTAACACAATGACCAATACAAAGGGGGGGGGGGGGGGGCTTCCCTCCGTCTCATATCGTGCTACATGATTGGATGGGCACAATCAGGACACAAAATAAATTCACAAAATAGGACGTTACACACGTTCTATAGACGGACCCAATATGGTGCCCAGATGTGCTGGATTCTCGTAAAATTCGCAGGTTTTTGAGGTTTTTGAGTCTTTCGTCTTGTTTTGCCTCCCACATTTCTTGGACCGACGTCCTCCCACAACCTCATAGTCCGACCCTGAAAACACTTGTTGTGTACCAATTCATCTAATTATGTCTGACAATCGAAGTGACGCCCAACACAATCCATCATGGTACATCGGCGTCACTGCTTTCAATTTTGATAAATATGCTCTCCTAAAAAATTAATTTCAACAAATACATTAATCAAATACAGCAAAATATTTGTCCGGCTGTTTACGTCATCAACGAAGGACGTCAATTTGAAAGAATAATTGGCAATCATATTTTTTAATGAAGCAAAGTGCTCGGTTAATGGTAAATAACGGTGATGACGTCTTTCCTATAATCGCTGTTGTTTCAGTTCATATTTTTCATAATTACGTGTGGTTACGCGTGTCGTTGCACTTAAATAAGTGTATGACATCATCAATACTTTTACATTTATATTATTAGTGTGTTTCCCAAACCGCGGGTTAATATCCGGTTCAGCTTTATGGTCATGATTGCAAGCTCCTAACGTAGAGGACTCAATGTAGGTTCATGTTGATGCTTTAGGAAGCTGTTATGCAAGGTTAGTTGCTTTGGACATTAGATCAGAGGCTTCTAGTAAATGATCATGATCCAGAGCTGAAGAAGAAGCCAAGGTTTGGTTAACACCTTGACGTACGCGTTGCTGAAATTCGACCGGATGAGTGTTGGATACCGGTATCATATGAAATTTGGACTCCTATGAAATCTGGTCTCTTTTACATTATACGGACTCCAACCCTGACACGTCATCTGATGCTTTTTAATTATGTCCACTTAGGCATGCGCAGTAGACTGTATTCACGAGTCGGCCATATTAAATTAAAAGCCAGGTAAACTCTTCATTTTTTGAACTGGCGAGTAGAAATGAAAGCAACAAGACAAAAGTTCATAATAAATCAATATCAGTCCGCTCTGATGAATGATTAAAATTTTGTGATTAACATACCCTAATGTTTTAAGCCACATTAAAAAAATATATTTGAAGGTGAAGCATGGATCGCACTCCAATCATAAAATAGTCTGGCACCATCCAATTCAACAGTTTACAATTTATAAAACAGATTCAGGGAACATGATCGAAAATGGCTTCTTCGTGAATAAGGTCTTTACCAACAACATGAGTGTGTGTTTCATATAGTCCAAATTTCACACTACGTCTGTCTATCTACACACGTCAAACTTGCCACCCCCCCCCCATTCATTTCTCTTCCAAAGCTATGAGAAAGAATATCTGGCTTGAAGTTGAACTTGAGCCACTCTCGATCACTGCTTTCCCTTTAACTAGGATTGGTAACGCGTTTGGAAAGAAACGAGACAAGAGGGGAACCAAGGATTAACTGAATTTTATGACGCACTTTATTGCTCAAGTAATTAACTGTTTACAGTCTACTTCCCTTACACATACTCCACATTGAATGTTTTTGAAGTATTTCATCTTCTGTCTCGTTTTTCGAGAAATACAAAATGCGAACAGAATACAAATTTTGTGAATTATTTTACATTGTATAACTGACATATAAATCCTTGTCATTTGATTGGTAGAACTCACATCACGTGACATTCATTATTGCTCCCATTCACGCCGGGGCTCAAAAAAGCCCCATTTGCCCATTGTGGATGGGATTTACTATTCAACAGTTCAAAGTACGAGAATATTCCTTTTGAAAAAAATGACGTTTGAGCCAGTTTTCGTAACCCCCAAGATCACTGAAAATACTCAAAGAAATTTACGGTTAGCAGAAATTCCCTGCTGAATACATACTTAAGTACATTATGATAGTTAAGCAAACATTCTGCGCTTAGACAGTTTCTCAAGTTGGTCCTGTATCTACTCGTTCACAAATGCATATTCATATATGCTAAATCCCACAGCATTTCTAGTTCTCCTATACCATGCAAAGGGAATATATCTGTTCAATATAACATACTGAAGTCAACCTTTCAAATATATATCACAACAGCTTCTGTCCTATAGTACAAAAATACAAACCTGCATATATATTCATGGTCTGATATATACAAATATTGAACTATGGAATAACATGAAACTACCAATAACCTTACATATTTTCTCAACACACAACTTTGATAAGCCTCTTTAGAAATATTTCATGAAAAAACACAAAGATATTGTTATAGGCCTATTTCATATTATATAGTTCATTATAATATAAACACACTTCATAACTGTCCAAAGAACATGTTTTTAATATAATTTGGCTTGATACAGTACTTACATAACATATTATCCTTTAATTTGCATACAAAAATAATACAAATATTTAGACCACACCAATGCACCCTGTTAGACAACATAATAAAAGACAACTGAATGTTGTTATAAATATCATTTTACTGTTATTTGCTACGTTTGAATACACCACCAAACACATTATAGTCTACGTCTTGTAAATACTACACTGGTAATACTGTGTAAGTTAACTTCATTGAATTGGAAATTAAGGCTTAAACTGGGCCAAGTCAAATAAGGGAATTACAAAAAAAGGTGGAGGTAAGGATGTGGCTTTGAGTTTAATTTTGTAAACGTTTAGCTAATGTTTTAAGAACCGTTTAAACGTTTAGCCATTTCACAAAGGCTGACGCCTGCCATAATGTCTGCAGACCGGTGTGATTGACATGCTAGATCAATGATTGACATAAAAAATAGTGGGCAGTCATTGAAAAAGTAAAAAGTTAACCAGGCGTACCCCGAATGTAATCAAGTACTGCAGTGCTTCTAAGGGTTTGTAAATCAAATATAGGTTTGAAAACATTGTTAATTATTTGTGCTATGTAGGTGTATAACTCCAAAGAAGATCACGTGAACGTGGGACCCTTTTTTAACAATCCACGTTTCGTTTTATTGTTTTGAAAAATTTGTAAACGGATATGATTTTGATTGTTTTTCTCGTTTAAACGGTTAAACGTGTAAACGTCACATCCCGGTAACTTGGAGGCAACCAAATGCACTCCTGGCTAAAAGGAAACATCACAAAAATGAAAAAAAATTTGATGGAAAGTCCTCAGCACATGAACTGAAATGAAAACTTTTTCATGTTTTTTTTCCTTGGAGATTCAAGTTGATTGTATAAATGACCTCACGTGACATGGCCCCCACACCAAAACTTCCTTTTAATGTCATAAATTGACAAGAACAGGTTTTTAATCAGCTCAATATTCCTGAAACTCCCCTAAATGTTCACAATATTCTTGTTAAAATTATTTTAAGCCTAAAGTACAAAAATAACAGAAACGCTCCAAAGGTAGGAATGTCGAGAATTTTCACAATATTCTTGTTAAAATTATTTAAAGCATGAAGTACAAAAATAACAGAAAAGCTCCAAAGGTAGGAATGTCGAGATGTTAAACGCGCTCTTTACAGTTTTAATTAACATGTATTCTTACATGTACATTTGAGTTGAATGACATATTTTTTTCCCATAAAATGTGATTAAATATGGATACAATAAGGAAAAGACTTTATTTTCAAGATATGAATATAAATGTAACTCTCTTGTTTTGTTGAAAACAAAATGGCAACAAGAATTATGCAACAAACATTTACAACAAGTATTGTGCAACAATCATAATGAAAACATCAACAGCAACCAATGCACATGAATACTTCAGGTATGCAAACCGGTAACCCAAAATTGAACATAAGTGTACACTTCTCCCAACTACAAAGACAAATTGCAATCCATTGTGTAGTATTATATTCAACAGGGTATCACATTTTACAGCTAAACTCAATTTGTCCACACAGCAGAACCATGAAGGGAAAAAGCAACCAATGAGGACATTTTCACAACTGGTTTGCCAGGGGGCAAAACCCCTGGTTGAAGTGGCAGGTACTATTAATCACTGGTGCCAAGTCAGAGGGTGCCAGGCAGGGTTGTTGTTAAGTGGGTGTCAGAGATGGGAATACTGATGGTGACAAATGAGTCCAATAACGAGATGACCACTGGTACAGTCAGCACACAAAACCATTCTGCCTTGTCAATCAGATAATGTGGAAGTGGACCATCAGACTTCATTTCTAGGGGATTTTGTGACAATGACCGAATCATATGAAACCAGACTAGTGTTTTGCACGGTGCAAAACATAACCAAAGCATCATAAATGCCTAAAATTGTAGAATTTTAGGCATTAATGATGCTCCGAGAATCCAGTTTTTTAGATAGTGTACAATTCACTTGTTTTATCCCTGCTCCAATTAACAGCATTCAATTTTCATCAGACATTCACATGTGCAGAGCCACATGAACGAATGTCTGATATATCCTAGCATGCACATTTTATGTGACCCTGCCCGCCAGCCAATTGGATTCGACTTTAGAAACTGTGAAGTCATTTCAATCAGACATATGGACTGAGTTGTTGATTGGTCAATTTGGCTGCCATTTTTTTTTTATAAAACAACAACGGGTTACAGAAAACCCGATAGAAGGCGCCATAGTCACAATCTAGATGTGAAGACGCAGTCTTGTTTTGCATAATTAATTCCCGAATCTGTGTGAATATCATAGACGCTTGTATGCAAGCGGCTATTCCATAGACAACAACAGAAGTTGTTCCTGTGTTAGAGGTCGCTATATTATAAACAAGATACGTTTCTGGGTAGCCCTGCCAAAGTTCCCAAGATTAGACTTGATTCAAGCTGGTTAATAGCGACCTCAGTGGCTTTACCACACTTGTCTGGGACTGGCTGTAAAGGCCTTTTCACACTGGACAAATCTTGAGATTGGCGCATGCTTGACACACTTGAAAATGTTCAACCCTGCGCCAACCCTGCGTCAACCCTGAGATTGATTTCGCTCCAGACCAGGTTTGAGAGTTTCAATCCGGGTTGAAACTCTTGCCAGGGTTCCAACCAGTTGTAACCGAGCAAAATAAGCTTGGTTTGCACTTAACAAGTGTGAAACGATGCAGGATTGAACGCAGGGTTTGAATATTAAAAAAACTCTACCCGGGGCAGTACTGGGTTCATCCAGGGTTTGAGTTCAACCTGGGTTGAGGGGCTCTAGTGTGAAAAGACATCACATGGGGGAATAAAATTCACGTCCAATGATCCGATCTTCAATAAAGACTTTGCAGAAACAGACCTTCTCAAAAGCAGAAAAACTACTAGAATAGTCACAGCCTCAACAAACTTCAAACACCAGACAACTCCCCTGATTCCTGATGCCTTTTGCCAGGCCTGAACCATCTGTCGTGGTGACAGGAGGATGTGCTGGGAAGGCGTCTATAGACTGCCATACTCTAATCAATCTACCAGCAATCTTTTGACGGTTCTCTTTTTCTAAACAGTCAAAAACACAGCTGATGTTTTTCACTATTTTTATGAGATCCCTCTTGTGGCCCCGACTGCTCTGTTGAACTGGAGTGAACTTTTTTTCTTAGTGTCATAATTCTGTCAGTGCTGTATATAGCTCTGTGGGAACTGTATTAATTGAACTTAAATGACTTAACAGTAATGGTTTGGGAAGGGTCCGGCAACTGAAGGGAGTGGGTTGGCCTTTCAACATTCAGCTTAACTATGTTATCATTTGGTGCAATAATTGGCCTAGACATTGAAGGGAGACCTAAAGGGGAGGGGGGGGGGGCTACCTGCAATCTCAAGTTTTCCTTCAAAGCCAGCAACCTTCAAGTCATCATATGTATATACATCCGACCAAAAATAAAATGCAACCAAAAAAAATGAATATAAAGTTAGACATTTCCCTTTAAAGGCACATTTGCAATCACCCAAAAAGCTAACGAGAAAATCCTTGCTCAAAGTGAAGATAGGACTGGCACCAAATATCCTGAAAATATTATTGCACCTGAAATGGTATCATTTGGAAGAGAAAACATGAAGGTGTTAAAGAAAATTTGCGTGCGGCCACATTTTTTTACGTGCATAAGCATCAGAATCCAGTTATAAGACCCCCAAAATTGTGCATACATTTTCTCCATTTTCTCGAAATGTATAGTATCCACTGAGCTGAAACTTCAACAAGTTAGTTGTCATGCAACCTTCTTCAGATTTGGAGCAATCTTGTTGCTTCAAAAATGTTTTTTTTAAATAAGGTACATGTTCCCATGGTCCTTTTGAACACATTGTCTCACACCAAAAGCCCAAAGATCTGCTCTGTGATAAACCCAATGGAAACACATACCAGAAAAGTAGGGCATCTTTTTGACATCAACTACTTTTGAAAAATCATCCACCCAGTATTCCCCTGGTACCCAAGATCATACAGCACAACTGAAATGACAACATTCAGGATGTAAACCAATGCCAAGTGTATGAAAGAAAGGATGTAAAAAAAAGAAAAGAGGGAACTTGACAACTGTTGCAAGAAAAAACAAACCGGCGCCACGGCGCTGTCGCCACTGTAAGCCGGTCTACATACCACAAAAGCACCAGAGGTATACATGCATGCTTCAAGGGGGTTTGGGATACCGGTACTCTTGCCAGAGTGTTTTTACAACTCAATTAACGGTGGTTCTGATCATCGTAAGCTTGCAAGCTTTTCTTGACGGAGCCAAATATTGTAGGTATTCTGTTGAGGTGGCAAAATGCCAAGCTCCTTTTTTGTTTGAGAATTTGGTGGAACTTTTTTGGATAAGAATCCAATATCATGGACAGATTCCTGGAACAAATACCAAAGTGGTGACATTTTGGGTTTGGAGGCACTTGTTTTTCTTCAGAAAAAGAAAAAAAAAAGGAGTTCAATGACTCAGTGAAATATCTGCAATTTTTTGGCAATGCATCAGAACTCTGTTCAGTTTCATTTTTGAAATTACAAATGTCAATATTTTGTAGTTTCAACTCAATCTACCAATATTTTTGTACACTTGACAGAGCCACAAACAATATAAGATGGTTTACTAGAAAGGCCAATTTTTCTTGAAAAGGTTGAGCAGAAATCATTACCTTGCAATTTTTCAAACGAAAATTAGTCAGACTCAATCACAAGCGAATTATCACACCTGTTTTTGTGGAGCAATATCCTTTTCCATTTACATTATCAAATTTGCATATTATCAAATGTTGGAGATTAAGTTTAAAATTGAGATTTGCCCTGAATATTTGATGCTCAAGTGGTAAGATGTCTGCATTCATAACAGGAAGTTGTGGGTTGGAGTCCCACCAGAGTTAGCATGTGACTATTTTCTCCAGGCAACACCGCGTACACAGTGTTTATGAAATTATATTCCTAATACCGAGTACTGCCGAGTACTTAGGTTGCCGAGTATGAGTACGAGTACTTGTACTTCCGAGTACAAGTACAGGTCTCCGAGTATGAGTACTTGTACTTCCGAGTACGAGTACGAGTACTTCCGAGCACGAGTACGAGTACTTCCATGCAGAGGAAAGTCAGGAAACTTCAATTTCTCCGCAAGCTAATCAACCATTTCAAACAGAAATCGATAAAATAAGGCCGTGGTAAGTCAAGCTATACAATTTTTTTTCCGAGTACTGCTATTCGAGTACGAGTACCTCGATGATCGAGTACCATTTTGACATGTCGAGTACGAGTACTTTTTTGCTTCCTGAGTACGAGTACCGTCATTTCGAGTACGAGTACTTTGACATTCGAGTACGAGTACGAGTACTCTAAAAAAAAAAAAGTACTCGAGCAGTACTCGAGTACGAGTACTACAACACTGGTGCATAATTGCCCTGAACAAGGCTAAAAGCCACTCCAGGTACAGGGCTACAAGATAAATAAAAAGAAGAGTAGGTACTCAGGAATACTGAAGGTAGGAATTAACATTCCTCTTGAAACAGGACAGGTCAAAGGTTGGAGGGAAACAAACGCCAGGCAAGGAATTCCAAACAGATGCAGCACTTGGAAAACAAAACTATTGGAATATCCTTTTGTTCTATGAAGCTGGTTTTTCAGAGGGCAGACTGAGGCCACATGATATCTTAGGAAAGATATTTGTGCAAATTTGCTTGTGCAAGATATTGCATAAAAAACAATTGATTACACTTAGCACTTCTTTTGTACTGGCCTTAAAACAAACAAATGTTACCATTTGGTTCGGATTCGAAAGTGCTATGTTTGGTGAATTTTGGCTCGATTTGGCAGTTCAGCTGCAGCGCTAACTGTTACTGTTAATTTTCCAACTTAACTTTGCTTAAGTGACCATGTATGTTATTACAAATGGTAAGATATAGAACTTGCACAAGGCAACAAATTCCCTTTCAAGCAGAAATGCTGGAATTTCAACAGCCGATCAGAGTAAATCAAAACAAGCAGCTGGATGATTTAAGACAATGCTCCCCAAAACAGACACTTGACGCTAAATCATTGACATGCGTGCAGGCCAACTGAATCTACGATACAACCCAACATTTACATCAAAATTTGCAACCACCAGTGCACCATCTATCACAATTTTTTTAGGGCAGAAAAGGGATATTTTTATAACTATTTATGACAAGTGTTTTGCAGCTGTTGGAAGGACAGGCTGGGAAACGTAACAAAAAATCTAAAATATGCAAATTTTCGGTTTTTGTTTCTTTTTTCAAATGCCTTTTTAAGACAATTTTTACATTCAGACTTGAAAAAAAAAGTGGTGGGTAAATTTTTAATGTGTGAAAAATGACTTTAATAATCCTAAAAGAATTGACATTTTTTTTATGAACAATGGACCTTATTCATGGGGAAGCCAATTTGGTCGTGTTCCCTGAATGTATATTATAAATTGTGAACTGTTGAATGGGATGGTGCCAGACTATTTATGCATTCTAGCCTCACTTTCAATTTTTTTTTTTTTAAATCTGGCTTTAAACATTAGGGTATGTTTAATCACAAATTTGATAAATTATTCATCAGTGCAGACTGGTATTAATTTGTAATTAACTTGATGTCATTGCTTTCATTTCTCTTTGCAAGTACCAAAAATGAAAATTTTATCCCGCTTTCCATTTAATATGGCCGACTCTCCCATGTTGAGAAAGATCTTTGTATCAAAAAAATAAACAAGATAATTCTCAAATAATCACAAGTTTAATTTTAGGGAATTTGATTTTTGTTTAAAGTTTTCAATTTTGCTTTTATGACGGAATACACAATGATTTTGTCCTACATATAGCAGGCAAACTTCGGAAAGCACTGGAATCTTGTGCTTTTTACAGCCATTGTTCAGCAGGCGTGTCAAGGGGAGGCTGGGCCAGCAGTAGACAGCCAAATCACACCCTCGTAAAAAAAAAAAAAATGAAATATTTTCCAATTACCCAATTAACACCAGCAAAACGTGCCGCCTTCCAGCTACAAGCACACACACGCCATTATCGATAACAGAAAGACAAACCCCTGTGTGAGTGACAATTGGCAGCCCAGACACCCCGACTCTAGCCTGGCACACTAGAGGTTAAAACACTGACCGAGTGTCCTTGTGGAACCAGACGTAGGGTTTTTAGGGGACCCAAAAATGACAGGTGGCCATTCCCCAAGATGGCTAATATCGGACTGGTAGGCCATAAACCACACATTAAATGGCCATACAAATATTGATGGAAATGGCCCAAAATGACATAAATATTACTCCATGGGATATAAGAGGTGTAGGAAAATATAGTAGTGAGTTATTGGAGCAGTCAGCTGTTCTGAGATATTCACAAGCCAGTACTTTGCTGTTACCACTGAGACCAGAACACTTCGGCAAAAATATTTTTAAAAATGAGGAGAAATCTTCCTTTACAAAAATGGATCCGGATTTTGCCTCCTATTCACATGAGAATATCGTTTCTTCCATGACCACAGTTTAAGGACCGGAGTAGTTTGCTTTCTCAAAACCAATACAAACTGAACAGACTCACATGCAAGTTGCATTATCTGTTGTACATGCCTAGGCGTCCAACTGTCCAAGAAATAATCACACTTTTACAAGTTTTACCCGTTTTATCCTCCTATTCTCAGACGAATTCTGGACTGCTTTTGTGCCCCGAAATTGATGATTAGAAACATGAAAAGAGAGAACCTGTGAGGGCATATATATGGACAGCAGAGTTGTAGTCGAGGCTATAGACCTGATTCATAAGGAAGCCATTTTGGGTCGTGTTCCCAGAATGTCTTTCATAAATTGTAAACTGCTGAATGGGATGGTGCCAGACTATGTGTTCCAAGCCTCACTTCCACTTCTTTTTTTTAAATGTGACTTAAAACATTAGGGCATGTTTTATCACAAATTTCCAATTATTCATCAGAGCAGACCGGTATTAATTTGTAACTAACTTTATGTCATCGCTTTCATTTCTATTCGCAAGCTCCAAAAAGGGAAGATTTTACCTCGCTTTCAATTTAATATGGCCGACTCGTGAATAAAGCCAATTCTCAAGTCAAATCACAAGTCTGTCACAAGTCCAGTCACAACTAACAGTGGATGAGGTGAGCCAGCCTCAGGTCGACCCACAATTTGCTTGCGCCGTGACGAAACCGTCGGCATCAAGCGGAAAAATTATGCTCAGGTCACAAAACTGAGAAATCGTGTGATGGTCGTGGAACACGTCGCAGAAGTTAAAATTTTTCAACTCTTGCGACTGGTGATTTTTTCTGAGCGCCAACTGATGAGGATCGTTTTAATATCGTCGCAGTTACACTCAGGTCGCACAAAATCGGCGACTGAGTTGTTCCTGACGGTCGTGGCTCAGACGCAGCTTGATCCTGAAAAGTCAGTCGCCGACCGATCTGTGTTGTTGCAAGGTCGACCTGAGGCCAGCTTACAAAGGAATGCCTTTGTCACATTCATTTGAATACACATAGCTTGTGACTGGAATTGGGACTAAAATGACTTGTGATGGACTTGTAGTAACTGGGTACATGTAGTCACTCTCTGCCTAAAAATACTATTCAGGATTTTTCTTCTTTCTAAAAGCTGATTTTTTTCTTCTGGGTTTGTTGAAAAAAAAAGAGCTTTCACAGGTTGAGAATAAGCAAAATGTATGTACATGTAGTTTTTTCTATAGATATATTCATTACTTCACACACTTAGAAGTTTGGAAGCAATACAGTTCGTGCAGCTTAACTTGGTAGAAAAAGTGAAATTGAAAAAAAGAAAATGCAGCATTTTAAAGAGATTGCTATAATCTACCAGTACAATCCTACTTGAGGAAAGATACAAACACTTATTGCTTAGGAGTACATTTCTGGTGTAAATACGATACATAATAAGGAATACATGAAGATGAAAAACCATTCAATAAACACTCTCTGCAAGTATATACAAATATGCAGTTGGAATTCGGACTGAGTTCAATAATTGTTTTTTTCTAAACATGAAAACTGTTAACTGAATTTGGATATCACTGTAAATTAAATGCATGCTATTCTGAAGCACCAAGTTGATACAGAAATATTATATTGTTTGCCCATTTTTAAAAGTATGAATACAATTGCACAGTGAAATTAACAATGAATGTAAGAAAGATACTCCAAGCTGGTCAGTGTTTTGGTCAACAGTAAAGAAATCCTGGATAAATGATTTCAAGGGCAATGGGAGACTGACTGATTAGAATACAAGTTGCTTAGAAACTGTCACGGCTAGGACAATTTGAGAATACTCACTGATTTGTATGAATCATGCGTAGTTAAGCTGACAGATTTTTACCTGCAACTAAATGTGCCCTAAGCTCGGAACCATACCCATCCTGGCAAATTCCAACACCATATGGGAAACTCCATAAGGGGAGTGTGTGGCCTAGTGGTTAGGGTTCGTGACTCATGATCAGAGAGTCCGGGGATCGAATCCAGCTGCTGGTCATATATTGTGTCCTTGGGCAAGGCACTTCACCCCCACTTGCCCTTCTCCACCCAGGAGTATAAATGGGTAACGGCATTAGCTGGGGAGTAACCTGCGATGGACTGGCATCCCATTCAGGGGGAGTAGAAATATTCTCAGTCGTTTCATGCCAAGGAAACCGGAGATAAACACAGGCCTGATGAGCCACATTGGCTCGGGACAGACTTTACCTTACTTTTACATTTGAGAGCTCCACCAGTAGGGTGACAAACTGCGTTCGTGCACCGGTTTGAGCGCTTATGGCAAGCAGTATGCGCTACTTATATTCGCCTCAAAGTGCACAAACCCACTGCGTCAGCATCAGGTTGTTGTAAGCAGCGATGTGCTTGAATGTCCCTCCCAGTGGCCTCCCCCAAATCTCCCTTTGTAATCGTTGAGGGGGAATCTCTGCACGGAGTCCATGTAATTGACACGCATTATGGTAACAGTGTTCATTACGTTCATGTTCTTGCTAGAGATGGTTTGCCTTTTCAGTACAAAACAGAACTGATATTGCAATTGTTTCAAACCAGGGGGCAGTTGTCTTGACATTTCCCTTAGTTGTTGATCAATTGAAAACTTAGCTCAATGTGTCCAATTTCTTTGAGAAAAAAAATAATAATGTATAGGTGTTTTTAAATTACATGTATACTGAACATTTACAAACGGATCACCCAAAACTAAATTAAACTGTTCAAGAGCAATGAAAATTACAGTTCTGTGTGAATAACATTTCACTGAAAAAAAACCGGTAATTTTTGAGTAAACTCTTAAAGTAAATTTCCTTTCAAACAGGAAAACCTTTTCACCTTTCATCTTAAATAACTACAAATTCTTGGAAGAAAGAATTCAAAAAGAAAGCCGCACAATTTCTCCTTTCCTTACTACAACAAGTATCTTGAAACAATAAATATGCATCAAAATGTGAATGTATTTGCGTAGAAAAATATATTGAGTAAACAGAAATAATGCAACACAAAATCTAAAATATCGGTTAAGTAAATTTTCAGCAATCTGAAGAAGAAAAAAAAGCCCTCCACAAAACTCTTATTGTGTCACGATACAAGTTACTCAACTGAAGTACTGGGAAATTATGCTACCGCAAGAAACTAGCACAGGGGAGCATTTCAGACATGCAGGCACATATTGACCATACCTTCAACTCCGCAATGCTGGTGGCAACTCTTGAGGGAGTGTTATGTTTTGCCGGCTGGGCTTGCTTTGGCTGCCAACTTGGCTTTCTGTGAAAAAAAATGACATCACAAACCCAATTATTGAATGTTAAATGTACATAGGATCATTTGCACTTGGCAGAGTTGTAACGAGTCACTGATTTTTGTGACTCGAGTCGAGTCGAGTCGAGTCATTGTAAAGAAGTGACTTGAGTCGAGTCGAGTCATTTTAAAGAAGTGACGCGAGTCGAGTCGAGTCATTAGGTCAAAAGGTCGAGTCGAGTCGAGTCGAGTCGAGTCAAATATTTAGCTCGAGTCAATTCGAGTCACGATTATTTGAACACTATATACCAAAATTTATAAAAGGAGGCCATAAGTTTAGCCAGCGTTCAAATCCAATAGCTTTATAAAAAATCGCCTAAAACCAATGATGAAACAGCGAATTAGAAAATGTGTTTAAAAATCTGGTTCCTGGATAGTATTTTGTGCGTTCTAGAACCATGAGGTGGGAGTCTGTGACACGTTGTATATTTGTACATGACTGCTATTCGCAAAGTAAAGTGAGCATAAATTTTGCACCGTAAGTCATTGCAAATACTTTGCGCAAAGTTGCGCTTTTATTTTTGGGACTCGAGTCTTATTAGCCTTCGCTCGAGTCGAGTCGAGTCTTCTGATGAGGGACTCGAGTCGAGTCGAGTCATTTGCTCGAAGTGACTCGAGTCGAGTCGAGTTATTTACCCTTAGGGACTCGAGTCGAGTCGAGTCGAGTCACCAAAAAATGTCGGACTCGAGTCGAGTCATTGACTCGAGTCATTACAACTCTGGCATTTGGTGCATACATGTATTTTTGTTTTAAACAACAAGATTCCTCTAAGTTTGAAGTAGATTGCACAACAAAAACTAACCAATCAAAGTTTTAGATCAGTGGATACTATACATCTTGAGAAAACAGGGAAAATCTCAGCACAAGTGTTTGGTCTTGTAACTTTTTTGTAAGTGAATTCCGTTGCAAGCACTGTAAATTCCAAAGGTGCCGTTTCATATTTGATATTGCAGCCCACTCTTGTACTATCCCTAACTTAGCACTTCCAATAAACGGGTACTCCTCGCAGCATTTAACAACTATCATCTTTACGTGCCAGCGGCCCGACCACGTTGTAGCCGCGTCCTTCGCAATTCAGCATACCAGCTGAGAGTAAGGATGATTAGCCTACCAAATTATTATTATTATTATTATTATCTTTCTTTTTTTAAGTGTGGCCATGGGAAGACTATTTAAAACAAACAAATTCAAATGAAAAGACTCTGTTTTTCCAAACAACATAATTTCAGGTGGAATAATTTCACAGGGTATTTGGTACCAGCTCTATCTTCTCTCTGAGCAAGGATTTCCTATTAAATTCATAGGGTTACTTCTGGGTGATTACCAATGTCCTACGTACGTGCCTTTAAAGCTATAGTCCATCATTTGCAGCCATCCGAAAAAGTAACCGGCGTATTATTGTTAAAAAACATACTTGGTTGAAAGATAGTAAGTGGACTAAACTCCCTGTGAATTTAATCTTTCTAGCAAGCTATCATTTTGAAGTAATCAACAAAAGAAGGCCTTTCCAACGGTGCGTCTTAAGACGCACCGTAATTTAAATTAGTAGTTCGTTTTGTTATTCGGCGCAGAGCGCGCAAGCATTGGCACGACGCACACACGCGCGCGGTTGCTATAATTCGTCGGATCAGTGCGCCTCGGACGCTGAATTCAGGCCCAATTCAAAACATGATTCAGCAACTTTTGATTTGAAATTGAGATCCTAGAATGCTGTTTTTCTCGGAATATACAGCTGAAGCTGAGCTGAAACTTCATCAGGTTAGTTGTTCAGTATCCTTCATTAGATTTTGAACACTTTTGTTGCTTCAAACGAACAAAATGCACAAATTACAAATGATGGACTATATCTTTAAGGTTACTTCAAACAACAGCCAAGTAATTTGGACACTGTCTATCATGGGCCACTCCATTCAGCCTTGAAGCTCTACAATTCCGTGGCAAATTGATACACTGCTTTTTCTCAATATTCGGTGGTTGATTTATTGATATTACAAAAAAAATTGCCATTGACAGAGCTTATGGGCTCCTTGCGCCGAAAAAGAGGGCGCCCTTTTACCTAGCAACGACGTCCCATGGGTGGGACATTTCGCTGGTTGACGAGCACCGTTCCTTGTGTGTGACGCACGTACACCAGGGGATTTGTACTATGTACACGCAGTGGCCGCGCTTTGCGGCAAATGAATTGCAGTCAGGCAAGTTGGCGTCGGTCGGTCACCCCCAACTGTGCTTTCTTTGCCAGTGAGGGGGTACTTGTGAACGGATCGGATTAGGGTAGCCATTAATGAATGCTGGATGACTTCTGTAACGAGAAACACGTCTTACCAGGCCCCCTGCCTTCTTGGTTCCCTTCTTGATGATAACCGAGCTTCGCTTCTCCTCCTGTTTCTGTTTGACTTTCTCCTGGGCCTCTCGCATTCTGGAACAATCACAAATAAAGAGAGAAATTGTGAGTGGTAATTATCAAGCCCACTCCCTTGCCTGAGACAAGGGGGTAATGGGGGGGGGGGGCCGCAACCCCAAAAGTGGAATTTTTCATTTCCACAGACACGTAGATGTACTGTATCACTCTTATGCAAGCTGTATGCTTTTCTACCAAGGGTGTTGAATGTGCAACAAGGGCGTCATACTGTGGTTTTATGCCTATAAACATAATACAATGCATGTAAAAAAAAAAAGTCATAATATATATCAGAAATGATAACTCAGATCAGATAGCAAAGGACTGCAGGTTATCCCTGTTTCATAGCTCAGTGGGGTGGAACATTCAATAGTAATAGGCTAAATGGCAAACATTTGGTTCATGTATTTTCAAATTTGAATGCTTTGCCATTTTAAGGGCTCTGTGAGCAGATACCCTTCAACAGTGAGAGATAGTGATAGATGTTAGAGAATGAGTGACATTGGCACAGTGTGTCCATATTTTCATGTGAAGATGGTTAGAGTGTACGCGTGTTCTACATAACCCCGGAGGACCGACACACAAAGGGACAACAACAGATCCTTTCAGTCCTCAGGCATTGGGTCCTTAGTTAAAAACAGTCCTCTATTGTACGGTTGTGTGCTTAGTCTATGGGAGAATGTTATATTGCAGGGACAAAGGGTAACACAAAGCATTGTCCTCGAGAGTAAAGTAAAACGCAACTGTGTGTGCAGAGTGTGTGAACGTAAGTGTGTGAACTTCACATAGCCGTTATACACTGGCTCGATGTGAGTGGGCAAAACAAAGCAACGTCTGTTCCTACAAGGAGTTCATATTGGACATACTATGTTATGGAAACTTACAAATTATTGTACAATGGAAAAATCACACCACTAAAATGATTATTCATGAAACTGTTTTGCCACACCAACGAGTTTGGGGAGAGCTAGATAATGTTGGAAAGTAAACAACTTTCAATGTAAATAACCAATTTTATGGCCTAACATTTCGATCACAGTAGAGTCTCTGTCTATATACAGAAACAGACAAGAAACTACAGTCAACTCTCGTTAATGTAAACTTGGCCGGACCTAGCCAAAATGTTTGTTATATCAGAATTTTGTATTAAGAGGAACATCAGTCCCATTCATTGTGCACATAAATGCACATGGTACCAAGGCTTTATGTTTGTTACAACCAGAGTTTGTATTAACAGTGTTTGTACTAACGAGAGTGGACTGTTGTTGTTAGAAATCCTTTGAAGTTTAAAATATGATCATAAATCTCAGAAATTCTTGAACAATTTCAACTGCCGATGCTTGCCACGCATCTTGAGACTGACCTCCTCTTGGCTATCCCTTGTTGTTCCTTCTTCCAGAGATCCTTGAAGTCTTTGCACAGCGGAGCCCAGAGACTGAACAGGTAGTTGGGCGTTAGTTCCTCATTACTCTTTGGCTTGACACAGTATGACTTGGACAGGTAATCAAACCTACAGGGAAAGTATAGTAAGAAAATCAGTACTGAAAGGCATTTAGGATCATCTGCTTTTCATGCATTTTTTCACTTCCAATAATAACACCACTCCAAATCCAAACAAGAATATCAAAACCTAGTAGTGTATATTGTATTATACATTGGTTTAGTGTTTTTATGTAATGTTATTGTATAGAAATGCCAGTGGAAGCTGAATTTCTATACTTTTTAGCGTGGATAATAAACTTGAATTGGAATTTGAATTTTGAGAAAACGATGAAAAAACATGCACAACTTTTTGATCACGAAGCATTATTTCATCCATAGAACTCTTTATTTCCAAAACTCAGTCAGTTGAATGATCGTTGGAAATCACCTGCATTTCTGGATTTCTTCTAAATGACAGCAAGCCAGACAGAATAATTTCACAGGGTGTTTAGTACCAGTACGATCTTTAATCCAAGTAACTTTTTTAATTATAGTTCAGTAGGCTACTTTTGGGATAAATGCCAATGATCCTATGTGCCTTTAACATCTTTTAATAGACCTATTAAAAAAAAGACATAATGACGTCACGCTTTGTTTACATGTGCGCTTTCCAACGGGAGACACGTTAGGACGATTGGCTGGCCTCCCCACCTGGCTCCCATAGGAAAGCGCACATGTAAACAAAGCGTGACGTCATTATTTCTTAGGTCTATTGGACAAACGAGCATCGTGACATGGTCTTTGCCAGAGAGATTGAGGCAACGTTTATTTATTTATTTATTTATTTATTTATTTATTCTGTGTTATTTTACCAGGGTAGCTCCATCAGTTGTCAATGAACTGTTCTCCAAGGACAACGTTCAGACTCACTTTGTGACTGTTTCTTCCAGTTTTTCCTCCGTGATGCCGACATCATCTTTTGCCTGACTCAGGAAGGCTTCCATCTTGTCCTTGAAGGGCTGGAGATGCTCCTCAGCTGAACTCTTCAAGACCTTGACCATCTTGCCCTCACAACCTGAGCAAGGAGATTCATTTGAAGGTCAACCTAACCACTGAGGAATTGTTTTAGTTTTTTTTATACAGGCTAAATAGAATTATGGATTCTGTGTACGAACATTAGGGCATCCCTTTTTCTTTCTTTGGTTCTCATTTCCGACTGACCCTATTTTGGGCTCCCGACCCAAGAATAAGAAAACCTTTTTTTTATTACGCCCACCCTATTTGGAACCCCAACTAACACATTTTTTTTTAAACAATGAATACAAATTCAGGCAATCAAGCTCTGTGTAATTTGAAAGCTATAGAAAAATAATACCATATTTTTAACACCTAGAAGATGTGAGGGTCTTGCCTCTCATCATATTAGGGATCTCTAGTTTACCTTTACAGAGAATAACAGAGGCATGGTATGTCATGGCTGCCAATACAGCCAAAACGTAAATAGTGACCAGCATTACGCAGAAAATATTAAGTCAACTACATCTTGCCAGAAAATGGCTTTATTATTTTGTTCAGCGACTCATGATAAACTCATTGCAATTAACAAAACATAAGACAATACGCACTTGGCATCATTTAACTTCACCATCAATACGGGTGCACATTCAATTAGTTTTTCATTCAGATTTTTTTTTTTTCCCACTGACTGACCAACCCTACTTCAGAGGGAAAAAAATATGAGAACCACAGAAATAGAAAGGGACAGCCATAGATGGCACCTCGTGACCACTTGTGAGAGCTGTATACGGAACAATGTGGAAGTCGTTTTAATGCTTTCTTGAACTGAATTGCTTGCTTGAATGTGAGTGGTCACAAGGAGACGAGAAAACATCCATAATAGTATATAATCATATAAGTTGCGTCGTTTTATTGTTTGTCAGATGCCACACTTTTTTTCAAAAGGCAAGTTACATTTCTGATATGACACCTTTCGAGGAGATTAGCTCAAAGTTCTTCTTTAAAATCTAACAAATATCAGCTATTCTGGCCAGTTTAGGATGATGCATATAGAACTTGATCAGAGCATTTCAAATATTTTAGTATTGGATCAAGTCTATGTTTGATCAGCACTTTTCTATAGGCTGTCCCTGCTGCATGCCAAATAACAACAGGTAATACTAGAATTACTGCAAACTGGCCCACAAAATCAAAGGAAGCACATACCTTTCAGATCTCGCTTGATTTTGCTGAGGTCCTTGGTGAGGTCTTCAAACTTCACCAGAGCGGCTTGGTTGATCTTGCTGGGTTCAGGGAGAGGACAGTGTGCTTGCTCAGTTCCTGAATGCTGGACAAATCACAAATTAAAAATTAAATATTGAAAATAATTCTACTTGTTTTAAAAGTTGAACAAAGACATTGACTGGAGCGGGGTTTGAACCTGCGACCTCCAGACCACCGTTCCGGTGCTCTACCAACTGAGCTATCCAGCCCCATGTTGGCGATTCCCCATTTTTTTTCAATGTCTTCGTTCAAGGGGCGCTAGTCACGGGCCTGACTAACACCCCTTGAACAAAGACATTGCAGAAATGGGGAACGGCCAACATAGGGCTGGATAGCTCAGTTGGTAGAGCACCAGAACAGCGGTCTGGAGGTTGCAGATTCGAACCCTGCTCCAGTCGATTTCTGTTGTTCAACTTTGTTTCAAACAAAAATGATTCTAAATGATTTGCTTGATATCCAGTCAGGTTGGGGAAGTTGTATCACTGATACATGTAGCTCATTGGTCAATAAATTCTGTAAAAATAATTAATTGTTCCTAATCCTTTTTTTTTATAAGTAAACAGGAACCAGTCTTTAAAACTCCAATCATATTATAAAAACAGAATTGCCTTTAAGTACAGCGTGTGTCAATAAAAACGCAGGATTCAAAGCGATTTTTTTTCTGAGAAAATTATGCTACTGGTGTGCCTAATTTGATAAGGATTTGATTGTCCATAATTTCATCTTTGACAAGATTTTTGTTTGGTGGAATTTGAACTTTTGGTTCAAAAGTTATGACAAGTTTTGTGAAGCCCTTCTGAAGCGGGTTGGTCTGATTCAATGACCTTAACACAACGACCAGTTATGTACAATGCAGGTATGCATTGAAGACAATTAAACCAGAACAAAACTTTCTTTGAAACAACTGATGATAAGTATCACCTAAATTTAATAACTGGACTATCATTGTTTCAAAGCATCATGAATGTCGTCTCTGACATATCAAATAACATTGATTGTGGACTAAAGGATTATGTAAATCTAATCCTGCCACACATGTCCTTCTTTGTAATCCACAAATACTTTCACCTGTACTGAATTCAAACCTTTCATTAGGTATGTGTGATTTCACAAATCAGACCAGCTTGGAATTTACAACCCTTCTTCAATGTACTCTATCTCTGGACAGGATTGTCCAAATGAGATGGGATAAAAAGCATAGTGAAGAGAAGGAAAGGTACTTTGAAAAGAGGGTTAACATTATGATGAATAGGGGTGGTTTATATTCTTAATATTTTTGTTTCTAATCCTGCGTTTTTATTGACACACGCTGTATATGAAACAACTCTTACTTAAGCCCCTGAACCGCCCTAAACCACCCTGCCAGTTACTCCTCATTCTATCCCATACCGCCCCAGCACAGGCGTGTAGCTAGGGTTTTGTTTGCCAAAGCCAAGCAAAAAAACAATTTCATCCCATTTATGTTAAGTCCTGATTTTGAATTTAAAATCCAATTGTTGCCGTCCCGAGTTTGCTTCCATCAAGGGTCACGATTTTGCTTTTAAAATCCCTAGCCCGTTGCACTCTGCCACTCTGCATCCTCCCTGGCTACGCCACTGCCCCAGCACCCTGCGGCCTGATTGATTCACGGAGGCATTAACACAATGTAATACAATTTAATACCTGTGCTAAAGAGTTAAAAAGAAAACAACTACTTACCTCATCGATTTTCTCCACGTAGTGGGTGACGATATATTGTAGAAGAGATATCTTATTATCCTGAACAAAAAACAAGGAAATTAACTTTATTTTAATGGTCACTTTTAAAACACAAACAGGTATAGTACTTAACAAAATTTGGGGCAGCCATATGTTAATTTTTGTCAGTTTGGGCCTCTGGAATGCCAAAAGGTTTTGTCATTTATCAGTCAGTCTTTAATTATGAATTGTTACCGAGTCAAATGTCAGGCTGAGCATATATAAGCCAAGAACCATTCTAAGTACCTTGCCCAAGGACACACCTACCACAACCCCAGGTTGGACACATACCAACAACCTGCAGAATTACCCCCAGACCATGCGTTCAATGCCCAAGACTATGGGGCCACAGCACTCCATGCAATTCAGCTAATTCTGGTTAGCTGCATTGGCTGTGCTTACAAAAAATTTTGTGCTAACCAGCTCCATCAAAATTTGAAGAGTATATTTCCAAAAACACGATATATCATTCAAAAACAATGAAAAGTTGCACAGTTATGGAAACTTACATAACATACACAGTATAACAGCCATTTCTAAACTACATTTTTCACTGTACAGCATTCTTCAATTGTGTTTAAATACAGAAGTCAAAACTGACTTTGGGCAGCCTGGAGAGGGCAGGATTTTAAAAGGGAACAGAATGGTGTTAATCGCATTTTGGAAACAAACTCTATATTTAAAAAAAAAAAAATTCTGTGCCTAGCATCAAACAGCTGTGGACCAGTCAAAAGCAATACACATCCCATGCGATTTTGGAAAGTGAAGGCCCGTCTAAATTCATATCTGGGGTGGGTTCCAGACAAGTTCTGGACATTGTATCGGGTATAAGTTGCAAGATTCTGAAAAACTTATTGTTTTTTTTCTCAGCTACTTTCTTTGTTTTGTTTTTTGGGTGCAAAACACTGTCTGTATTTTGCTTGTTGAAGTCAAATAAATTATAATAATGAAAATAACTTTCCTGCAATCTTCCCCCAATGAAGTTATCAGAAGTGGTGAGTCAAGCAGTTGCTCATGCAAGTTTCCCCGGAGCATGTCCAGGACAAGGGCAGAGCTTCTTCCAGACAAAGGGAATGATTCTACCCGCAACTTGTCCGGAACTCACCCCGGCAGCTCCGTGAAATCTGACCCAGATGTGAAGGGATTCCAATGCTTACCATGCTCTTTACGTCTTTCAGCTTAGCGAGTATGTCCAGACCAAACCCATCGGCCTGGCCCCTGGTTCGGTTGCCTCCGTTCATGTAGTTACCAAAGGCTAGGATGAGACCAAGGATCTTCTTGACTCCCTCACTGGTAAGCAGCACCTGGAAAGCATTATGGGGAAATACAAGAGAAAGTTTGATCGAGGACCATTGGTTGACTGCCGGTTGATTTGCACAAAATAGCAACGTGTGAACATCTCCAGTCAAGCAATGGTGAAAATGTGCTATCAATCAAAGTTCGTTAGAGTTAAGGGTTAAACTACAGTATAGTTCTTGATTGAACTTACTTTTTGAAAAACTGAAAGGGACCTGGGTGTAATACTTGATTTTAGGATCAGTGGAAAAAATTGACAAACTTTCTTCCTATCAAAAAAAACAAAGTGCAAATGCAAAGTTCTAAGTTTGTGCTGTGCGAAAGATCAAAATACAAGACTGGCGTACAGAGGTAACATACTTCCAATTTTTCTCAACGAATATGACATGTTGCTATAATTACAGAGGCTAATTAATTGAAATTCATAAATACCTACCGGTAAGACAGTTACCTATTCCTATTGAACAAAATTGTTGGAAATTAAAATATTTGGACCTGCTTTGACTTTTGATTCAAAGGTATTTATGAATGGGAATAAATATGTGCTTGGCGGATATTACACAAGATCGTTTAAAACCGGCTCAGGGGCCTGGTCACCGATAGTATCCCTCGCCTTCCGCTCGGGCCATTATCGGGGTCCAGGCCCCTGAGCCGGTTTTAAACGTACTTGTTTAAAACCGGCCAAGCACATACTTTTTATTCTCTTAATAAAAATCAGAAAACAGGGAACGGTCCTGCTGGGATCAAATCTCAGGTCACATAGTTAAAGGCCGGTTCATACTTCACATGCATGTGAATTCGAAGCGAATTGATGTCATAAAACTTTCTGCAGCGAAATTTGCCAGAGTTGAAACGTATTAAAGTTTTGCAAATTCGCAGCGTGAAAACTTGACATGATGTCACAACTTTGCACTCCGATTCACTTTTACGCTGACTATGAACTGGCCTTTATAAGATTAAAATGCTCCAGAAAATTGAGAAACAAACGCTGCAGCATTTGCAATCTTACCTCACAGACATATTGAACGTTGCCGAGTTTGCCTCTGAGTGAGGTCAGGTTTTCATGGAAGGAAGCCTGGAATGTCATGCAGTAAACCCGGTCAGCAAAGTCTGGGATCTGGGATAACTCATACAAAAACCTGCAGAAAGAAAAGGGGAACAAAACAGGTCTATTATTTAACCTTTTCCGGAAACTCAAAATGTGCTGGTGAGGTATTAAGGGTTAATGGCACTATCCACAAAGAGCCTAAAAAAAATACATAACAGTAACAGGGTACGAACAGTATGGCCCTTTGGTTTCACCATTAAACTCTTTTTTAGAATGACTTAGAATCTGCGAGTAAAAGGGGTTAGTAAACATTTTAATGAAGTGCCGGAACAAAACAAGGCAGAAACAGTATACACCTTTGAAAAGCTTGACTGGCAGGGTATAAAAAGCACTCTCTGATGAAGAATCCACGTATGTATAGCGTGTAGCTGCTTCGCGTGATGTACATAATAATAATAATAATAAGCAAAGATTTATATAGCGCCCAATCCATCGAAAAAACCAATGCTCCAGGGCGCTTACAGAGTAACATATAGAAAATCCCTTTAAACACATGTAACTACGTATAGAGTTATGCACAAGATTACTGAATTATGTGCGAGTGAGTGGGCGTGAGCAGAAGAAAATTTACTCTGTAATACTATTTAAGCCACGTATTCTTCCTCTAAGACAAATTTAAGTAAAAACAAAGTAAAATTATTTGGTTTATCAACATTTTTTGTATTTTTTTTTTCAAACTGCAAAACCTACAAACTTTTCAGAATACATTTTAGAAAGCAGAAATATATTGCCCTGTTTCAGGGGCCACGTTTGTTGTTGGCTGGTTTGACACACTTCCTATCGTTGTTTTATCAGCGGTTTAAAACCACCCACGTGACAGGCTCTTGACCAATCGGAATGCATAAACCGTCTCAGGTATATAACAGTTTAATTACGGGAGAATGCAAAATAAACAGGCAGTAACTTGAGGTTTACCCTGAGGTTTTACAAGGGTTATGGGGTTCTTCTCTGGAAGCCTGATGCCCCTCGTCGTAGAGGTCATCCCAACATGACCCTGAAAACATCCATCGAGCTAGAAACTGGTCTGAGTGGTCCATCTCTTTCCAACACTATGCTTGACAGGGACAGTTGGGCGCAACTCTTCAAGTCATCACGATTGTATAAATGATCAAATGAATGAATAGGGTTTTTCAGGGTACCTCAGGGTCCAACCTCAAGTTACCATCACAATCTTGCCTTAAGATTAATGTAAAATTTCCAAATAATGAATTTACAGATTCCCATTACTTCGTCTAAAGGTTCCAGTAGACGGGAACCTGTATCAATCGGCTGATTCACTGGAAGTCTTTTCATATACGTGGTCTTCACAATGAGCCAGCTTCACCGCTTCACAACCAGTCCAAGTTGCAACTAACAGTAAGCAAGTCAGGCAATTGGTCAGTAATAGTCAGTGAGATAGGTACAAAGACGATGCTAGGCTGGCCCTCTAGAAACCAGCACAAACAATACCATTAAATACTTACTGTTCAGGTTTGTCCAGTGGTTGGTCTGTTTCCTTGTCTAGATGAGCTTTGATCTTGACCAACTCATCATCTTGGTGTCTCTGTCAATGGGATACAAAAACGGGCCACAAATGAGATAAGAATAAAGACAAACTACACAGGACTTACCCTGACAGTCCTGAATCCTCCAATTTCAATATGATATTTCACATACCATAAGGGGGTTAGGGAAAAAAGTCAACCTAATCTGTGTCTCAAAAAAATATACAGAGAGAATTTCCATCCAATTTCTATTTAAAGGTAGAGTACAGCATTCGCAGCTATTCAAAAAGTTATTGACAAAATTATTGTTGAAAAGCTTACTTGGTTTAAAGGTAGAGTCCATCATTTGCAGCCATCCGAAAAGTAACTGGCGTAATTATTGTTGAAAAACTAACTTGGTTGAAAGATAGTAAGGGGACTAAACTCCCTGTGAAATTATTCTTTCTGGGAAGCTGTCATTTTGAAGTAATCAACGAAAGAAGGCATTTCCAACGGTGATTCTTAAGAAGCACCGTAGGAAAATTTAAATTAGTAGTTCGTTTTGTTATTCAGCGAAGCGCGCACAAGTATTCGAACGACGCACACGCGCGCGCGGTTGTTATAATTCGTCGGATCAGTGCGCGACGTCGCGTATAGTTGTAATTCAAAACAATTCAAAACATGATTCAACAACTTTTGATTTGAAATTGAGATCTTAGAATGCTGTTTTTCTCGGAATGTACAGCTGAAGCTTAGCTGAAACTTCATCAGGTTAGTTGCTCAGTATCCTTCATTAGATTTTGAACTCTTTTGTTGCTTCAAACGAACAAAATGCACGAATTACAAATGATGGACTATACCTTTAAAGATAGTTATGGCACTAAACTCATGTGAAATGTTCTTTCTGGCATGCTGTCATTTGAAGAACACAATAAAAGAAAGTCATTTCCAAAGATGCGTCATTTTTGAAAATTTCCATAAGTAATTCGTTTCGAATTTGGCGACTGGTGCATTCAAGCGTTGGCACGATGCAAACACGCACGCGGTTGCTACAATTCGTCGGTTCAGTGCGTCACATGACGTAGCTGCAATTGGTTGATTGAGAATATGTCCCGTAATTCTAACATGACTCGGCAACTTTTGAATTGAAATTGAGATCCTAGAATAGTGTTTTCTCGGCTGATATACAGCATTCACTGAGCTAAAACTTCATCAGGTTAGTTGTTTGGCACCCTTAAATTTTTGAGCACTTTTGTTGCTTCAAACGAAAAAAATGAACAATTGACAAATGATGTACACTACCTTTAATCATTAATATTTACAAGGTACCGTTTTAATGATGATGATTTTATTTCCTCCACTATGTCCTCTCTTGACTGTTCATAATTCCCTCGGTAGGGTTTTGTCATTCTTCGCACACAAAACAACAAATTCAAACCAACGCGTCCTTTTAGAACAACCCCTGCTATACGGCTAATCACTCCACTTGGCACAAAACTTCTCCCAATTTGGGATATTCATTGTGCAATACTTCAAAACCTCAAATAAAGTTTTGTTTAGGTTTAAAATGGCTGAGGAGACACTATCGAGCTCCAAAAAATGTCTTAATCAGGGAAAACCAGACCAAAATGTTAATAACTGAGAAACACAGAAAACCTGGTAACATAGGTTTTCATATATTGTACTCACAATTTCAAACAAGGACTCAAAATTCTCCAGATCTACGATGGTTGTGTCCATGTTTAAGACCGACTGGCTGATATCGGTCATATCAACGTGGAGGCTAGACATGAAGATACCGACTGCTTGGGACCGCTTGCCATCCAATAGCTTCATAGCCTGGGAGGAGAAGACCGCAAAAAAAATGTTACTGCCTCTGGATTCATTGCACAAGCAAGGCCCTCAACGGTGAAAATGTAATACTGCACCAACAGAGACGGACACTTCACCGTTACCGCTCGATGACTGCTCTATTTTCCGACACCCCTATGTTCCAGCACCCCTATGTTCTGACAACCTGCACATAAGATTGTGTTACTCATGGTTAGGGTTACGGTTAGGGTTAGGGTTAAGGGTTAGAGTTAGGGATAAAAATATGTGCAGTCGGAACATAGGGTTGTCAGAACATAGGTGTGTCGGAACATAGGTGTGTAACCTTGCCGCTCTGCACCCCCATTTACCGTAGGTAACATTCTTCTCACACACGGTTGGTTCGTGCAAATCACAGTTGAATATTGGTTGTGGATACTTCCGTACCATGGATGATATACATGTACATAAAAGCAATGTCATAAAAATGTCCTTCACTTGATGTCATGTGTATTCCACACAGCACCATCTGCAGTTTTCGCACATTTGTGTGCGTGCTGATATAGGTCAGTGTGGATATGAGCTAGTTGGGGCAAGGACTATAGTTAACCATAGTGCAATTAACTTCAATCAAACGTAGGATAGTTGGGCTACTCTAGTTGACTATTTGAAACGAGACCACAGGGCACAGCTGCATCACTGGTTACTAATAGACGCGTGCATCATAAAGCACAACAGGGAGAAAGGACCAAGAAGTTCATATGCATGCAGTCCATTTGAATCCTCTTCCACTGCCATGCCTTTTACACAGGCTAGTCACCAACAGTCAAATCATATTTCTGGCAAGCACTTTCACTAGTCAAATTCAGTCAACAGACAAAAGCAGACAAGCGATACGCACAGCTGGCTTATCAATCACCCACAGTCATAGCATAGCCGTATCAAGTTTGATTAAACAGTCACAGCCAGTCAATCCTGCTTTATGTAGGCTGGGAGTTCTTAAATGTTAAGAAGTTTATTGATTTTGACTGAAAGGACAACTCTGCACATAATGTACATGTTTGCATAGGAGGGTTGGGTCCTTATAGAATCCTCCCTCTCTGGCTGACAAATTCAGCTACACCATCACAGATACTTTCTGATCATTAACCACAATCGTCAAATTTTGCCCTATGCACAATGGACCGGAAATGTGCTTTGGAAGGCAGCGTTAGCTGGACTGTCAAATCGTACAAACTGACCTCAAGCAACTGTTTACCTTTTTTGCCTTTGGTTTGTCAAAGGAGTCTGCCAGCGGTCTCTTCTTCTGGGTCATCTTCTTGCAGAAGAGTTCCTCCAACTCATCAGGGGAGATGAGTAGCTCATCCACCTGACTCCATATCGGGTCAGGACTAGAAGAGAAATGAAACAATGATATCTCTGTAAAAAGATCTATTTTTATATCAACTTGTACATTTGTCAACTCAATACAGAAATGTACTGATGAAGTACTTGCAAAGGCAAATCAACAGTTGTCCATACGCAAAAGCAAGCATGAAAGCAAATGTGTGTCATCATGGCAAGTACATACATGAACATGCTGCAAAACCACAACATTTAAACAAATTTTAACTTGCACATTTAATAGCTTGAATGAGTTGTAATGTCCACTACAGGGTGAGTAAAAAAACGAAACCCAAATGTCGGGACTATCGTTTTAGTGAAGTTCTTCATCTAGCACTTTGAAAATCTAGGATATGAAAGCCCAATCCATAAGCTTTCTTTTAGTACAAGAATCATTCAAATCACTCATGTACTTTAAAATTACAACTGCCGTTTTAAAGTTTTGTCCACGGATCACAAACAAAGGTGTGCGTTCTTTCAGCAAAACGAAAACAATTCACACACATCCCTATGTGATTTGTTTTCGTTTTGCTGAAAGAACACTGAACGTTTTTGTGATCCGTGGACAGAACCTTAAAACGGTGGTTGTGTTTAAAATTCCGTATAAAACTTGAAAAGAACATGAGTGATTTGAATGATTCTTGTACTACAACAAAGTTTATGCATTTGGCTTTCATATCCTAGACTTTGAAAGTGCTACATGCAGAACTTCACTAAAACAGTAGTCCCGACATTTGGGATTCGTTTTTGTTTTTACTCACCCTGTATTCTTTGCACAGTCATTCCTGTGTACAGGCCTTTGGACAAAATGTTTTAAATGTTGGAGAATCATTGAGAAATTTTTTTTCCCCAAGAAAAGCCGGTTATCACGAAAGGTTTGTCTCAAACTGTGTCCTATGCTCAAATACTGTGCAGGCAAAACAATGGGTCAACTGCTTGTTGAAAGAACCATACGCAGCTCATAGGGTCATACATGTACTGTGCTATTACAAACCTCTCATTGAAGTCCAAGTACTTGCACCTGATTGCAATTTTTCATGCTTGAACTCGCTCTAATAATTTCTCTATTCTTACTTTCATGAAACAAATTCTGTACACCCGACTTCTTGAAAAACTCTTCCAAACTGACTGAAATTGGCACCTTGGTTCTGTTGACAATCTGGGAATCATGGGCAAGTCCTTAAAACTGATCCAGATCTTACCGATCTTTTGTCACCACTGTGGGTAGTTTGTGCAACTGTATCCGATTCCAGTAGAGTGGCTTCATAGGAACCGTGGGCTCAATGGCTATCTTGGCAGGTCCCTTAGGTGTGGAGGGAGTACCTGCTGGTGACTGGGAGGAGTGTGGACCAGCGGGGATGATAAGACTCCCCGGGGGTGGGGGCGGTGGAGGGGGCATCATCCCTGGCATGGGAGGTGGGGGAGGCGGTGGTACACCCCCAGCTCCAGGGGGTGGGGGCGGCTGGGGTATCGTATGCGCTGATGGTGGTAAGGGTGGTGGTGGTGGTACCCCACTTGGCGGAGGTGGTACGCTTGCACCTCCTGGTGGGGTGGGAAGTCCAGCAAGGCTTGGGGGTGGAGGGGGTGGAGCAGCATTCTGGGCATCGACTAAAGGTATTGGTGGAGGTGGGGGAGGGGCGGGCACCTTCCCACCACCCGATTCCTTGATCTCCTCAAAGAGTTCAATCTGCTTTTGCAGTCCCTGCCTGCTGTAGTCTATCCAGTCCGTGTTGACCCCGACGTCCATCATGACCTTCTGCTGGGTGTCGCTGCTTGGTTCTCGGGATCCTCCTCCGTGCATCAGGGTGTCCTGAAGAGTTGAGAGCTTATCCTCCAGAGCACAAAGCTTGGTTGCATGATCGCCTCGCAACTCAACCATAGCTAGCTCATGGTCCAACTGTTTAGAGATAATACATGATTAAAGTGTAAACACTGAAATGGCAAACATTCCAGTTTTAGGTTATAACCTGGGCTCTATATGTAGTGCTGCTAAGCACACAATTTTCTGCTAGCAGTGCCTCCGTCTATTTCACAGAGACCGTTAACAGTAACACACAAAAGCAGCTTACATAATTAATGACATAACAATAGAAATCTCCATGTGTGCAAAATGTTTGCCATCCATGCCAGCTTAAGGTTAGCATAATTTTCTGCTATATTTAGCACCAATTTTCTGCTTACTTTTAAGCAGCACTGTGAAATTGAACCCAGGTTAAAATCAGGGTACATTTTATAAACCTGCTGTTGTTGAAAAAATATTGCCGAGTAAATTGATTTGCCAAGCAAACATTAGTTGGAAAAATGTCAGTAAAAATATACAACAAATTATATTAACTGATAAATTTCTTTGCTCAGAAGATGTATTTTTATGTTTTAGCACAATTCTTTGCCAAGCAGCTCTAAGCAATAAACCAGTTCGGTATCTCGATGAAGTAGTCCAGGCCAAAGGTCATTCAGGAAAAGTGTTAAGCATCTTGTAACCGCGATGTTACACAAACGCCCATTCTGCTCCTAGTTAACGCTCGAGCGTCGCGCAACCGTCTCCTTGCGCGTTCATGCGCCTTCAATGAGCATTCGATTATCCCGAATGACCCGTGACCCATATCATTGTGCACTTGCCCAGTTGAAATACCGAACTGGCTTATTGGACCATTTAGACAAAGTGCAAAGGGCCGTTTAACATACAGAATTGCTTAGCACAGAAATATTTTGGCTTTACAAAACGATTAGCAGCCAAGATGTCATGTGAAGCATGCTGCTTGCCACTAGCTCCCAGCCAAGTTCTGTTTAGTGACAAAATTAAGATACAAGCCCTCTTTCGTCCATCTTAAAGAGGTTGTGGAATGCTCAAAGACATTTCCGTCATTCTTCGGGTATATGTAGCCTAAGGTGTGATGAAATAAAAACGACTATTGTTTCTGTCATAAAAGTACAAAAGGTACTTTTGAGAGCTGTTTTTCAAGTCCTGTCATGCCTGTTTCGACCCGAACGTGCAATTTGTGTAAAAGTCGTCGTTGCGGGCAGCAAACAAAACACAGTAAATCGTGACGTAATAAACAGGACTCCCGATGCAGAGTAGCATAAACGAGTCCTGTTTATTACGTCACGATTTACTGTGTTTTGTTTGCTGCCCGCAACGACGACTTTTACACAAATTGCACGTTCGGGTCGAAACAAGACCTGAAAAATAGCTCTCAAAAGTACCCTTTGTACTCATTTCATGACAGAAACATTAGTCGTTTTTATTTCATCACACCTTAGGCTACATATACCCAAAAAATGACGGAAATGTTTTCGAGCATTCCACAACCTCTTTAAACTAATCAGTTTAACCCAAAAGAGAAATCATCTTGCATAAATATGTATCAAAGAAATTCTAGCTTTCAAGAAATCATACCTCCATCTTCTCCAGAGCGTCGTCATGCACTCTCTTCAGCCCCATGATGTACTGTTGCAGTTCTGTCAAATGCAAAACAGATAAAGATAAGTTCATTCCTATGATACCGATAATATTTTTTTTTCAAGATATCAAAACCCTCCATTCCTTTAAAAAATGAAACTTGGCAGCCATTTGTGCAAAAAAGCGGCAACAAAATTTGGTGGCACATATGTAAAAATTAAAATAACTCAAGAATCAGTGATAATTTTACAGAAATTTAGTGCATAGTTAGGAATTATCTTCAACAAAAATATGAGAAGTATTTTAAAATCACATGTACATCCAGGCAGTTACTCAAAATTAATATTTTACAATATTACACAGCACCATTATTTTTACAATAATACAATCACACTCTTGGATCTAAGAGCGAAAAGCCTTTTTTTTGGTTGCTTTTTGACACTGCCTTATTATTTGAGCCTTGCAAGTACATGTATGTAAATCACAATGATCAATTCATGCATACACATGGAGTACGGTATAAAGTTTTATAAAGCATTGATGGAATTTTAAATGAGGAATTTGGCAGCAATTTGTAACATACATGTACATGTACATGTAACTTACAGCAGGTGATACACATGCATTAAACAAATTTTAAAACGGTATCAAAAGTCAGTTGGAGCCTTTTTGGGTGTTGACTTTTGGAGAGATGTACATTACATGCACATACAGTATGCAAATAAACATGTATTATTATATGGCTCCGTGGAGCATAATAGTTTTGATTGATAATTTTTTTAACAAGTTAAACCAAATTTACTGAGATTAAGACTTTTCTTACTAATAGATTCCTCCCTACCGGTAGGTGTTTACAAATTCAGATACATGTACATTGTACATGTACACTATCACAGCAGTCAAAATCAATCAAGTGACTGTTTTTAACAGTTAAGAATTTCCTTCTTAGTTTTATATAGCTACATGTATGCTTTGACTGGAGGTGATTGATAGGCCAACGGTGCAGGCCTCTTTTGTCTAGTGGAATTTGACTAGTCACAGTGTTTACACGATTGGATCTGACTGGTTTTTTTTTTACTAGTCTGTACACAAATGCAAGGCAGAGGAAAAGGAAGACATTTTTGACTGTTTTTGACTGATCAAACCATCGGATGGTTTATTATTTTAAAGCTGATTTCACTTTAGTTTTTTTTTTTTTTTGCTTTGGATTTCAGCTTTTTTTCCCTCACTTGCTGTGTACACAAAGTATAGGAGATTTCCAAAGTTCAGCTTTTTTACACCTTTTTCAGCTGTTTTCAGCTCTTTTTTATCAGTGGTCACTCACACCCCTGTTTAAGCTACAAAAACCTTGAAAATACTAACTTTTCAAGTTTACAAATGTGCTTTGCATTCCAGACATGTTCTTTCATTTACATAAATTGATGACAAATATACATTGTACAAATGGATTCTTGGAGGAACAAAGTCTCCACTGAATCCCATCTCTTGTTTGCATTTAATAGAAGAAGTTGATACAGTGTAACAAGCAAGCGCGGTCATACTAAATTCGTATAAATAGTAACCAATGCCTTTAAAAAGAATGTTAAACAACTTCATGGGTCTGTATTGTGTAACCTATACTGCCGTATTTAAAGTAATGTCACATATCTTGAACAAAAATCCTTCAGTTGGGTAACTAAGGTGCAGCTATGCATGTCTTTAAGCTATAGTCCATCATTTGCAGCCATCCGAAAAGTAACTGGCGTAATTATTGTTGAAAAACATACTTGGATGAAAGAGAGTAAGTGGACTAATTTCACTCCCTGTGAAATTATTCTTTCTGGCAAGCTGTCATTTTGAAGTAATCAACGAAAGAAGGCCTTTCCAACGATGCGTCTTAAGACGCACCGTAGGAAAATGTAAATTAGTAGTTCGTTTTGTTATTCGGCGAAGCGCGCAAGTCTTGCACGACGCACACGCGGTTGCAATAATTCGTCGGATCAGTGCGCGACATCGCGTATAGCTGCAATTCAAAACATGATTCAAAACATGATTCAGCAACTTTTGATTTGAAATTGAGATCCTAGAATGCTGTTTTTCTCGGAATATACAGCTGAAGCTGAGCTGAAACTTCATCAGGTTAGTTGTTCAGTATCCTTCATTAGATTTTGAACACTTTTGTTGCTTCAAACGAACAAAATGCACAAATTACAAATGATGGACTATATCTTTAAAGGCATAAGATCATTTGCTTTTTGTTCGTTTCCAATAATACCACTCAACAACCAAAAAAGAATGTTCCAAACCTAACCCGTTGAAATTTCATCTCAGTGGACATGACACTTTTTGAGAAAACCGCAAAAAACCATGCACAACCTTTCGATCAAGATTGAAACACGATCTACAGCACTCTTTATTTCCAAAAAAAAATCATTCAATTGACTGATCGTTGGAAATCACCTACAGACATTTCTTGATGTCTTCTACATGTCAGCAAACAAAACTTATGGAAAAATTTCACGGAGCGTTTAGCACCAGTATGATCTTTAATCAAAGTGAGGTTTTTGATAATAATTTGGTAGGTTACTTTTGGGATAAATGCAAATTGTCTTGTATACCTTAAAAACAAACAAGATTTGATGGAATGTTTCTTCTTACCCAACTAGCCTCCAACACATGTACATGCGTTCATGTACATACATGTTCACTGCAAATTATTTAAATGAAGCCAACGTAAGAGAGCAGTGCCTTCAGGCTTTGCTGTGCATACAGAATACAAAAACTTAGAGTGCCTACGTACATGTAGAAATACAGAAATACAACTCACTCACAACATGCGATACTATTTCCAGTATCTCCGCGGAACCTAAATTTGTTGGCAAGTCAACAAAAATGGGGGAATTTTGAAAATTCTGATAGTTAAAGCATGCACATGTTTACAGATACCGGTACTACATGTATGTGCATTTTTAAGCAAAATGTCATTTTGCTGGGCATTAGTATTAAATATCAATTTCACAAAGAAGACTACTTTGTTGTTGCAGCTTTTTGGGGGGGGGGCAAACAACTTGTGTGTTATATTTTTGTCTCTGTTTTTTGTGTGGTACCAAAAAAAACCCCAAACAAACAAACAAACAGAAACAACAGGCTATCTTGCAAGACTTTGACCAGTTTTAAGTCTTATTTGCCCTCTAAAAGCATGAGCAATAGAATAAACAAAACGGACAAGCTGAACAAACGGTCACTGCATGGATTTTTACATACCAGGCCTTTTATAGTCGTAGAAACAGGCAATCTTGCCTGGTCAAACAGATCAATGAGCCAGTGGCTATCCACTGACAGTCTGCGCCTTACAAAAACAACCCATATGGACCGCTCGGGTCAATTTATACGAAGAGTAAAGCACTTTTTATGCAGGCTGTAAGGGTATACGCAAAGACGGGTTCATTCTCCACACGAATGGGAATGCAAAACGAATTCGACAACACAAAACGCTTGCTGTGAAATTCACCAGAGCTGTTCAAGTGTGTTCAACTTTGGCGAATTGCGATATCACAAATTTACGTTTGCTTTCGCGCTGAATATGAACCGACCTTTCATCGTCGAAATACTAACTACATGATGCACAGATTAAGTTTCACTAAGTTTATTTTTATTGTCGAATGCATATATATAAATTAGGTTTATGACTGTTTCGGTAAACCAAATGGTGTAAGGTTGTTTTTTTTTCCTGCAGCAGTTCAGACATCAAAGAATTTTTTAGTTTTGTTGTTCGCATCAAATATGCCTCTAACATAATGACGTCAAGCATTGTTTACATGTACATCTGCAAGATTTGTTCACATCTTTCTTATGGTAATTAGAGCCGCCAAGCTCCCACAAGAAAGTGCACTTGTAAACAAGGTGATTGGAGGATAAGGCAAAAAAGAAAAATACATCTGCTTCCGATAACATAATATTTGAAAATAGGGTACATGTACATGTACGTGTAGGTACCGGTAGGTAGTGTATTTTATTTGGGGGGGGGAGGGAGGGCAATTTTTTTGGTGTACGATCATATAGAGGTGTCTGCATGTAGTCAAGGGTAAAAGTTAATAATTGATGGTTTTGGTTTTTTCCCCTCATTTCTTTCAAAAGAAATCAGGCTAGGGGCTGTCAAAATGGGGTATGTACCGGTTCATGTAGGGTAACCAGAAATAGAACTGATTTTTCCTTTCTTTGGCCAAATTTTAGGCTAATGTTTAAAAACAAACACAAATTTAAAACAAAAGCATAGAAAGAAAGTTTAGATATGCACATGTGGTACATGTACATTTTGTACATGTATACATGCACAGAGTAAGCAATACCAGGCGCCTAGATAATGTATTTGGCAGACACACTGTAATGAAAATACAATATGGGCTAATTAGCAGACCAGTATGTGAGCGTCCTTACACCACGTTGGCAGACTGACCAACCTGCACATCATGTGCGTGTATGTGCAGGCCAACATTCAAAGTGTATTGACAATGTTGATTGATTGATTGAGTGACATTATAATTACTGCATCAGACTGTAAAAGCCTCAATATAGGAAGCCATATTGAGGCAATTGAGGTACTATTTGCTTTTGCAAAACAAAAAGGCTATTTTTCACAAGGGATAAGAAAGCTTGTTAGGTTCATGTCGGATCAGAAAAGATTACACGTATATGAGGTCAAGTTCCAGTCAAGGATTTACATTTGAAAAATCGTAACAGGGTTTTCGCCAACTACACTGTACGTGCAAACTATGTTCAGAACACACTGTGAAGAAAAACGATGATCGATATGTATACATACATGTACAATTAATTTCCCCGACAGTGGGGCTTAGAATCAATACTTGTCCATGTTTTCAACTGTGAGTCAACACAAACATCTCAACTATTGGATTTCAGTCACCCACCTGCCTCCGTGTACTTGAGACCGTGTTGATGGGCGGAGCCTTCTTCTGGCTTGGGAGGGGGCCAGACGGGTTCCAGCTTGCCCGGGGAGGACACGATGGGGATGCCGTTTGGGTAGCTGGGGTGGTAGGCATGCTGGGCCCAGCAGTACATGGCATCCAACTGGAGTAGGAAGGAGAATTACATAACTGTCATCTGCTTCAATCCCTAAGGCATTGTGCTAGGAAACTTCCTATAGTAAATCTTCTGAATTCTACAAGGGTGCAAGAAACCATGTGGTACATGTACGTGTGTACTCTTTTATACCTAAACTTTTAAGGGGTATTCATAAATGTAAGGTTTACTGGCAAAATGAGACAGAAGTTGGCAGAGGTCGAAATGAGGGTTTGCATGTATTAGGAAAGAGAATTAAGTTCTCTTTTGCTGTATGTTGCACTTCAAATCAGACATTCTGTTGACGAGTTTTAGCTGTTCAAAGTTTGCATTTATCGACAAGTCAAAAAGTAAAATACTGGGAAAAAAGCCATTCAAGTTTCAAGTTTTGTATTCGTAAAAATGCCAGATGCAAATTGCTTTTCCTTAAAAACACTTTTGGTCCACAAATTTTATACTATATCTTTAACAAATGTGTAGTAGACATATGAAAGCTTACAAATATGAATAAACCTGAAATTTGAAAAATAATCAATCCCATTTAGTTGTTTGCAAATTTCTCCACTACAGGTGCATGTACGTCCTGCGCCCAGTTCTGTCTCATTTTGCCAAAACACCTCACAAATACCTTATCTATTCCTATTGGTCGAGAGCTCGTCAGGTGGGAAGTTTTCACTACTGTCACTTATTTGTCAGTGTTTCAAAAGAACCCAAATACGAGGCTCATGCGCAGTTCGCAAACATGCGCACAATACATGTGTACACGCAACGCCTGTCGCCAACAATGAAGTGCTGGAGACTCTGTGAGCTTGAGACTCACAAAGATTATAAAACATAGCAAAATGTTGAGATGTTGAGCAAAACCAAGCATACCACATGGAGTAAAAATGGAAGAACAAAATCATTGAAATTGTCAACTTCTTTTCTTACTTTTATTGGTTTATGACCGAACAGTTCACCTTTGCCATAAGCACCAGTATGAGTACCTTGCCATAAGTATAATAATATTATTAATATTGGCTTCTTGTAAAGCGCTCATGTCTGTCACTAAGTGACGCTCCTGGGGCTCCAATATTACGTATGAGTACGATGACAAGAGCAAGGAATTTTATCCATGAGTACGAGCAAGAGTACATTTATAGAAGTACAAGTACTTTCCATGAGTACGAGCACATTTCAATGGGTATATGTTCGCAAATGTTTTCAGCAGTTACATGTAATCAATTTAATTTGTCATTATAATAGAAATGTAATTATTCCGTCAAAACAGAAACCCACAAAAAAGTTTCAAAGATTATAATAGACATCACATACCTTGAAATTGTCGGTTCCCGTCTCAGCCTCCAGTGGTTGTATGACTCCGATATCCAGCAGGCAGGAGCAGAGGAGCAAGACAGAGGTACGACCCTCAGAGGATGGGGAGGTGACTGAGGAGGATGGTGTGGGCTCATCCTGCTTGGGGTCTATCATGGTAGAACACAGCCAGTCAACTAGCCGACGACCTGCAACATAAATCATAACAGGACAAATATCACTAAAAATACATAGCTATCCAAGACTGCAAGGGTATAAAACATTAATGGAAAGCTGATTAGGCCAAAAAAATATATATTTCTGCTTCCGGTTTCCCTACCTACCCTATTATGACAGCCCCCATCCCTATGTTTTTATTGGAAAAATGAGAAAAAAACACCCAAAAGCATACATTTTTACCTTTTACCCTTGACTACACGCAGACGCCCCCATATGCATCATACATGAAAAAAATGGCCAAAAAATAAAATTTCCTACCTACCTGCCCTAAGTTCAAATGCCATGTAATCGGAAGCAGAAATATTGGGTTTTTTGGGGCCTAAACTATCCTTTAAACATGTACAACCTCAACTACAGTGTTGAAGTACATATCATAAATTTCACATGCTGAAACCAGCCACAAAGAGCAGCCACATGGGCACTATTTACAAGCTTCAAACGTTTTTTTTTTTTTTTAATGTCGTAATTCATCGTGCAATGGTCTGCATTTTGTTCCAGTCACTCATTTTGCAAGACTGTTTTAGGAGTAAATGGGGTTGTTTACTTACAATGTACACGTTATACATGTATGTTAAGGTACTTCTATTGAGTGTCAATGATTTAAATGGGGTATAAGTAAATATAGTGACTACTAAATTGAAAAACGTAGCAATTTAAAAGATGAGTACTGTTTGCATTATTATACATGTTATATTATGACATTTTGCATTTAAGAAGTAATTTCTCTGCTTAAGCTATTAAAATGGGCCACATTTTAATATGCACTGAAAAAAAAATACTGTGCAGATTTTTGAATAGTGTTGATTTTGACCATGGCATATGAAGCATACAGGATGCAATTATATGTGTAAGTGCCTCCTACTTCTACATGTTGCTATGGAGTACCGAAGTGAATACGTCACGCGCACAAAATGTGTGTAAAATTAGCGCATGATTCGGCCTGTGAACCAACACGCGCGCATGCTCCATTCGTTTGCACTACACTTTCTGGTTCTAAATGACGTCACACTTCGGTACTCCATGCTGGCACATTGCAGCCTATACAGAGCACATGATAAATTCCTCCAAATTAATTCCAGTTTAACAGCTTCAGTAATTGCTCCAGTCATGGTTGGTTTGTTTGCTACTTCAGTATTTCACTTGATTTCCAAAATAGATGATGGATTTTGTAAAATCTGCACACTCTTGTTACTGCTGCACATTTGGCATGTGTAATGAACTTCCATGAATGTGATTAACCCAAGATGTGTACATACTGTACTCTGTTAAAATATGGAAAACTAAACTACATGTAAAATATAAGGTGCATGAAACTTGAAATGCAAAAATTACTCACCAGTAAAGGTTTTCTGATCTTTGAAGTTAATCTTGAAGTCCAGCTTTGCGTGTTTTTCCCTCTCGGGGCTGATGAGTGTGGTCTTCCTTGGTGACATTATCCTTGGGCTTCTCAGCGGGGATGAATAAGGCGAGGTCAGAGGTGAAAGTTCACGCCACAGGCGCCCATCTGACCGGGTCCGTGTCACCCGCTGCCGTGGTGGAAATCCGGGCTCTTTGGTGGAGGGCTTGGCTGAAAATGTGAAGAGTGTGTCCGGTCTTTTGAGTCCCCCTTCTGGTTTTGAGGGTCCGGGAGGGGACGAGACTGCTAGTGGACCCTCGTCGAACTGAACCTTGGAACGCTTGGGGTCACTCTGGGGTCTCAGGGGTGATTCCGAGTCTGGGCTCAGGCTTGTTAGGGGTTCCGAGTTGATTCTGGTGGCTCGCTCACTCTCCGTGAGTTGATGCATGAGGTGTTTGGACTCATCGAAGGAGATGGAGCGCGTCTTCAGTGGCGTCTGCCATTTCTCCGAGAAGGAGAAGAGCTTGGCCATTGGTGTGACCTTCTCAATGAGGTTACTCCACTGCGGGAGGCTGGACCTGGCATCCTCAGATTCAAACACGTGGCTAAGATCTGCCTCCTGTCGGTCATCACCCGTGAACTGTTTCCTCTTCTGGCCTGACAGGGACTTATGGCTTGAAACGGAGGACATACTTTTCGTTCTACGCTTTGGAGAGCCACTCTCAGATGAGGATGAATCAGCTGTCGGCTCCTCAACAACACTACCGACCTCTTTACTTGCTTCCTCCACGCCTTCAGCACTTGTTTGGTTTTGGGAAGGTTTCAAAGCAGCAGGGCTTGATCCCTCCAAGTTGAGAGATCCCTTGATAGATTCGGACAGATCCTCGTTGACTAAATCGTCCAGAGGGTCTTTACTGTCGTTCAGTTCTGAGCGGCAGTCAAAATACTCGCTCGGACTCTCGGCACCGAAGTAAGTATCCCTCTCTCGCAATCTTGCCACTGTTGGGATCATCAACTGACCAAACTCCCCACTGGAGGTGCTTGGGGTACTGGTATTGCTACCCTTCAAACTCGCTTGATCCACTGGGCTGATCACGGTGGGAGAGTTGGGTACATTCAGGTCACTCTTCAGGCTTTCTTTAGTCGTAGTCTCCTTCCTAGGAATTACAGATTCAGGTGGGTCAGCCACGCTTGGGAGGGCAAAAGCGAAGTCAGGAGAATATTTCAAGAGAAAGTGATGATGACTTGCTTCTTTGCTTGCATCAGTTTTAGAGCTACTGCCCATCTGTTTAGTTTCCAGTTCACTGGGTTTTTTATTTGCGCCTTCATTCTCAGCCATGACTGGAGCTAAGTCATCAAGCGTAAGCAGAGGAAGACTTGATTTCCAGAACGACAGCTCACTGAATGATTCAGATGGAGGCAGTGACGTCTGCTCAGTCAGAGGAGTTTCAAAATGAAAGTCTCCTTTCGATATCCTCGAGCTGTTGACTATCTCTCCCACTTCGAGTGATGCAGTCACTACTGACATGGGTTCATCTGCTGCTCCTGCATCTTCAACTTGACCTAAATTTCCCGCATTGTCTTTCGAGACTGTGCTGCCATTCGCCCCAGCAGTCTCCCCCGAACTATCCATCGCTTGCCTCTCTTCCTCGGCAATATTTGGGATCTCTCCCTCAGCACCATCTTTGGTCATCCCCGTTGGGATTTGCTCGCCTTGATATTGCTGTTCTTCGGTTGCCAGCGAATCTGTCATTATAGCTACATTAATGTCTTCGGTATCCAAATTAGTCTCCCGCGTTGCATCCCCGAGGGCGCTTGTGCTTCCCCCCTCCGAGGTGTCAGATGATGGCTCATGATTCAGAATGTTTAAGTCTCGAGTGTCAGCGCCATTGCCTGGGGCTGTTAAATGATCCGCTTCGGCATCAGTATGTAGTCCATTCGATTCCGATGCGTTTCTTTGCATTTCCTCGCTATCCGATTCTTTTTCAGGCATTCCTTCTGAATCTTGTAGCGTATCTAGATTCACTTTTGGATCGCCTGCAGTGAAACTAGGTTCAGGGGGCGACTTGGCTTCAAGTGTTGCCAAGGTTAAAGCGTCTCTCTTGTCACGCGTGTTTGCAATCTCTTCTATGGTGATTTCATCCACCGTGATCGTCGATATGATCAGATGCTTCCCACTGTCCGACGAATGGGACGAATGAGGCGAATCCAGTTCTACTGGTCCTGAAAAACTGGTTGGTAGAACGCATATGGCATTTTCTTGAACTGTGTGCGTTTCAGGTTGAATACATTCATTAGATTGGTCGTGATCTTTGTACTTTTCACTCATCTGGTTTGCAGCAGCCGCTGAAACGGTCTGGCCCTTGAGTTCAGTCCCACCACATTGTAATTGTGCGGAGGCAGCACCAACACTTGAGTTTTCACAGGGTTGTGTGACTGACGTATTGTGGCTCTGAGCTGCAGCTGTGCATATATTCTCTCCGTTTGCTAGATCAGCAATGATTGACCCAGAGGCACTGGCATTACTCCTTATTTCACCTGTTCCTTCGGTGGCATTCCGGGAATTTTTCCCAGCCACTTCCTTACAAGATCTGCTTGTTTGTCCGGCATTGTTTAACTCCACAGACACTGGAAAGTCAGGCGGTTGTTTCAGCTGTGTGGTCTTTTCGCCGGTTACCAATACAGCTGGTTGACTCGTTTTACACGTATTACTCTCACTCTTTGGATTTGAGTCACACACATTAGCGTCACTGTCAGTACTTTGCAAAGCCACAGCAGGACCATCCTCTGTCGAGGGCACGGTATTTTTTACTAAGTTGACCTCTGACACAGTGCTCCCATTGTCTGTGTTTGCAGCTGGGGTTTGCCCCTGTAAATCTTGACTTACAGAGTTCAGTCCTTGATTCAGGGATTGCGTTGCGGTGCGAGATGATTGTTCCTGGCCCACTTCTGCCATTTTCTCATCAGATGTTGGAGGTTGATGCAAGCTCGGGTTACTCCCTTCTGAATTTTCACCAATAAGAGGGTCGGATATTGATGCGTCATGGTTTCTCCCTACTTGCACTTGTGCAGGTGTAATCCCTTCTCTCTGATTTCCGCTGCGTACACACTCGGCATATGAAACAGGTAGCCGGCCATCGCGTGATCCACTTTCATCTCCTCCGTTCCTTTCCTCCGAACCACTCTGCAAATTTACCGAATCTTCAACTGTCAATCTTTCATTTCTCTTGCCTGGATTGTCTCCACTCGGCAAATCCGATGATACATGTACATTTTGTACACCTGGTTTATCCGTGGTTCCGTTTATTCCGTCAAGACCTCCTTGGACGTGTTGGACTTCTTCCGGACCCTTGGGTGGTGGTTTTGGAGATGGTCCACCCCCATTTTTAACACTCTCATTGTTTCCCATACTGATATCGATCTCTGCGTCATCTTCTGTGGTTGAAATGGCATCAGAGTGTTCCTGGGACATCACTTAATTGACCACCAGAACCCAAAGTTACAACAGCCAGTTAAGCCCCGATAACCAACCTGCCTCTCCTCAAACGTTACGCAATTTTTTTCTCCACTCAAATCTCTTTGACCTTCATGCGCTGGTAAACCGTACACTGTAGAATGATTCTGTCCAAATCCTCACAGATACACCAATGAATGGCACAAATACACAGTACTACCTGAACCCAATATATTTGTGCCTAACTGTTCTCTCTCATATCACGGTATTCATTTAACAACTGTTGACAGCGTTCCAGACCAGTTACAGCCATCTTAATTTCCTGGTGCAGGGCTCTGTCTTTTGTGTCTGGTAGCTCTGTCCAATTTCAGTGCTGGGCTTATCCAGTCAGACATTGTCCATGTTCACAGACCTGTGACAAATAAGGGGAAAAAAAGAAACAGTGAACGATTTCATGTGGCACTGTATACATTTGCGGTGTATACAATAACTTGCAAGCCTGTTCTGTGTGTGACATCAAGCAGATCACAATGTTACCAATGTGTATAGAATATAACCACTGCATCATGTCATCTGCATTTGGGCAATTCCCGGTTACTCGCGTTACATTTTCGTAATGTGAGTAACCGATTTTGTGCGTCTTGTTCATCATACATAACACATTTTTCTGGATGTCATCTTTGGTACTTAGGTAGGTCTAGGTCTACTCTAACTACCATGGGGATAACAGTTATTAAACCTTTTCAGTAAGGTAATTACAGCCCAAGGAAACTCAAAAGTACATCAAAAATGTAACGTGAGTAACCGTGGAATTGCCCATTTGTTACGTAAATTGATGGCATTGTTTTCTAGTGCAGAGGACAATGTTTAACAACACTGGAACAATATTTTCCAAATGTCCTCTTGTGTTTACCTCATCAATTCTAGCCAATAATACACTGTATAAGAGTTGCACACTCGACAATGGATTCACAAATGAAACATGTACGTGTGTACATTGTAACAACCCTGGTGACAGGTCAAATTCACGATTTTTGCTTAATAGTGAATTAACAAATGTGCAAAAGAAACGGCGTCCAACGATTTAACACACCAATTTGCACAACAGGCATGTAAAAAAAAACCTGTCGAGTGACCTGGCAAGTGCGGCGATCTATTCTGACCAGCTATAATGCATGCCTGAAGGTACTTCAAAGCAATCTTGACCCCATACATAGGTGTACGGTACCTTTCACATACACACACACACTATTTACGGCACTATTAACAACGTGTTCTCAATCTGTACCAACCCATTCACAATGAGATTACGGCATCTCTTTAAAATCCGCATACCTCAGCAAATCCCTTATAAAATGTATTACACCCGCAATCCTGGGCCAAAGGGGGGGAAAAAACAACTCTCACATAGAAATCAGATGCCAGAATGGAATTGCAAAATAAAACCTTCAACGAGTCTGGAGTGTATTCAATTGTATTGTAACCCAAACATAAAGAAAATTTGTCAAGGCAATATCACTCAAGCGCAACAACTAAGGCAACTTAGTTTCTAAATCGCACTGTACATGTATCAAAAATATTCAGATCTACATTGTACTTGTACATGTACGAACATGCACGTACGTATACAATTAACTGGGCTATTCGTGTAAGCACTTCATTTACGGGTATTTAACTTTATGGACCCCGTACACAAGCATGACATTGACAAGTTTACATTATGATGACATGTCAAGTTGTGTGAAATTGTACAAATCCATGCTTATGAAATACATACATTTACATACACTTTTACCTTCTACGGCTTGAAGGAAGAAGAAATCAAAATGACAACAAACAAACAAACAAACACAAAACATTACATGCACAACCCAAAACATAACCCCAAAAAACAAAAAAAACAAAAAACTCCAACACGGCATTGGCTGTAATAATTTGTTTTAATTGATCTTTCTCAAGCAACATATAAATTTATTAACTTAAATCTGCATCCAAATGATTCTCAAGGAAAGCTTCAAACATTTTTTGGGGTCTAGCACTCACATCACTTACTTCCTCAAATATAACTAAATCACTCTTATTCGATCATCACATACACATGCATGTCAGGTGCCACTGGCATTCAAAGCAGACGACTCAGAAAGTCTACATCTCATCAGTCTGGTCAACACACACCTTTCTCCAGTGTCACAGTATACATGGAATCATATCAGTCCCTGTCTGTCTGCACTTGTCTGCTTGCTACATGTTGTAATTCCAGCCAAATGAAAGTGGTTATAGATGCCAAGTATGACATCATCATCTCCCAGCGGAGACGAGAGAGGGTCAATCAGACAGTCGGTGAGCAGTCAAGCGTGTCTGTGCACAGCACAATCCTACCATGGAGCTAATGTACATATCCTACAATATACCGGGTACATAATGTATTTGTGTACATCAACATAGGACTCTATCCCTGCTCTGACTCAAAAACAGGCCTCGGGAGTGTACAGTGCTATTAATTATATATGTATGCATGTACATCCACACATGCTAAATGTTTATGTACAACATTGTGTTTCTTTTAAAACAATTTCATTTTTAAATACTTTTAAACAATCATTTATGAATGTTAAAAAAATAATATGATTCAATTCGTGGACTTCAGACTTCCATGCTCGATCTGCTGTAAAATTTCCTTTAAGTGGATTTCACCTCTGCTGACAGATTAAGGAAGAGGGATACAGTGTACATGTACTTTAGAAGAAAAAAAGGAAAAGATGCAAACAACAAACTTGTACAAATTTATCATACACATATTATGTACGTCAAGGATTCTATGGCTATCTCGGCACATGAAAACCTGATTTGTTTTAATCATTTAACACAAAATTGCAAGAAAATGAAAAGAAAAAAAAAAAAAAATTTTTAAAATTTACGGATCGTTTTACACTGGTTTTGAAATGCCTCACTGGTGACACATACATGTAATGAACGTCTGAACTTTAGCAAGTTAAGCCTACTTATGCAGTTTTCATATTGATGCATCGTCACAGATGGGGCCCAAACTGCATAGGACCCCGGTATTTAACACAAACTGCATGGTGAAAACCCACACAAAACACATGCTATGTGCACATTTAGCAGCCTACCAGTAGGTTATGGTTCAGCAAACCTAAATTTCCTCCTCGCTTAAAGGGAATATACATCATTTGCTTTTGCTGTAATTTTCCGAAATGGATGGAATTGGGGGGTTGGAAATATAAAGCAAATATAGTTACACTGACTTTTTTGAGGTTTTGGGTTCGAAAATGCTATAAAACCAAGAAAAAAAATCATTTTCCTGTAGTCTGGTTCCCTGACTCCATATAAGAAGAAACATAGCAGTTTACATACATTGGGGAATTGTAAGGTCAGGGAACCAGTCTAGCTGGCTTGTACCCGTTCATAGGTGTGTAATCCATTGCAAACAAGTGCGATGGTCAATTGGGGCCAGTGTTTGAAAAAAACCCAGTTTTTTCCAACGCTGGTCGGCCGACCAGCGTTGGAAATTGATACAAAAGTACCACTTTTCTTGAAAATGACAGTAAACCAGGTGCCATGATTTTACAGGATGCTTTACACTGTCATTCACTAACAGTCCGGCAAGGTATTTCAAAATGATTTGGTGGTTTTATTTTTTGATGTTTGCAAATGTTGTATTTTCCCTTTAGATCACAGACCATTTACATGATACCACAACCTCTGCTCATTTTCAACGCTTAACAAATAAGACTAGACATGTACAAATCTATCAATTAAAAAAAAAGCTACATGTATGTAACTATAATTGAAATGGACAATTTTAAAGTGAAGATACATTTTAACATGAAACTGTTGATGATTTGATGAAGGCGATGTTGTTTTCAATTCTCGGATTCAATAACAATCACTCCCACATACCTTAATTTTTGTGAAAGAAAGTGGTTTGACCCATTCAGCAAAATGCCAATTCTTTTAGATCTTACAAAAATCAAATTGTTTCATGTTTTGGGTGTCGTGTTCTGAGACTGAGTAAACAGTACATCTGTAATTTCCCTAATGTATTCCACCGACAGACCCTGTGCATGTACTCCATAGTAACATTGCCTGCAGACATCAACCTAAGCTGTCAACATTGGCTGTCTGCTGTCACGATGGTGCGTTAAGAGCAATGGTATTAGGCCTAAAAAAAATAGTTCTGCTTCCGATCACATGGCATTTGAAACTAAGGTAGGTAGGTAGGGAAATACTTTTTTTGGGGCGAATTTTTTTTGTCAAGAGAAAAGGTAGAAACTGATGGTTTTGGGTGTTTTTTTTCTCATTTTTCTCATAAAAAAATTAGGGTACAATGTAGGGGCTGTCAGAATAGGGTAGGTAGGGAAACCGGAAGCAGAATTATTATTTTTTTGGCCTTACCAAACTATGTATAATGTACATGTTCATACATGTACATGTATGTACAAGTATCAGTGCACACACATACTGCAAATTCGCTAAATACCAGTAGTAAATTTAGCACAAGAGAAAAGAATTAACTGAACTAAAAATGATTAAATACTTCTTTCGAAGAATTTCATCCTTACATTACATTATTATGCCTGATTATTACTTTTTTGGCAAATTAGAATGTACATTGAAAAAAATACACGCAATATTAAAAAAAAAAAAAAAAAAAGTCATACAAGGCGTAAAAGATTAAAATGTATAGTTGGACTATTATTATCGCGGCAACTGTATAATCTTGGCATCAGAAATTTGTCATTTTGTGGTGCCAGTATTCCCTCAAGAAGCGATTTCATCCAGTTCATCGATGGCTAAGGACTTCTTGCCGAGTTGACTTAATTTTTTAAAATGACGATAAAAAAATGTCGTGTCTTTTGATACTTTTAATTGATGATATTTAATTTTCACATTTTTCTTAACTTGCAAATTTCCCTTCATCATGTCTGCCAAAAGGTACTCTCTATACATCTTTAGGCCTAATGCTGCTACATTGTACATGTCCATGCAAGTTCCGTTGTCTGGTTCCCATTCTCCTGCTGTCAAAGGTTAATGACGTTGAAGAACGATATTTCCAAAGGGAAATTGTAGAAACTTGTAAGGAATCCAAATAAGAACTAGCGTACCTCTAACTGAAAAATAAAAACCACATTTACACCCAACAAGGGTAAAACATCCGGGCAGTGGGGGAAGGAGGAGGGGGATACCTTGGGGTGCCCAAAATGTTTCAGGGGAGGGGGGGGGGGGCACTGAAGGCAAATGATTTTTTTTTTCCATTTTAAGATTTTAAAGGGACACTGGGTCTGGGAAAAGCCCAATTGGGCTACAAAACGCGCTTTGAACGAAATTATGTTAATCAGAAAGAACACATGTAAACATCCACACAACTACATTGTACCGTATCCTTTAAACATTGGGCGTTTTTGTGCTATTCCTGTATTATGCGTGCGAAAACGAATTTCGGGGTCCACTTTTTGCATTTTGCGGACGTCGAAGAAAATTTTATTGTGTGCATTGGTGTTTGGTCACCGCTGTTCTCGAGACACACAACGTGTATCCTACACTGAGAACGACAGGAAAAACGTATTCGTACTCCGTCGTGTCCGATGTAAACAACCGGGGGTTTTCGTCTTTTCTCGGGAACAGTAAGACATTTGGCTGGTTCCCTTTCAACCACATGTTTGAAATAGGATAAGTAAACAATCTCAAACATGAAATTTTCAGGGATTTTAGGACCTAGTGCCCCTTTAATCGGGAGGGTGGAGGCATCTGGGAGCATAGACATCCGCTGAGGGGCACTTGACACGCCCCCCCCCCAAAAAAAGTTCAATTGACCAATATACAACAAGCGAACTCTGCATGATGTCAAATGTCACCAACACAGCACAGCACGATCCGTTCCACTCTTGCATGTTGCACTTCACTCACGTTGGATTTGCACAACAATCTCTTCAATACTGAAAACTACATTTCCGTTGGCTCGTATACTAGTGTAGACATCAGAATATCATGAAAGTTTCTGAAATGAAGCTCAAATGTCTAATTTTGCTACATTTTTGTAGTTGCCAACATTCAGTTCAATGCACAATCTCTTCCCCTGCAACGGGTATTTTCATCACAATTTCTATGTTGACATCATACACATAAATTTACAAAATGGCCGATCACTGTAAATCTCACAGACGAAAATATGGTGACGAGTAGGTTTTAAACCGATCAAAATACACTAAAACAGGGAAAAATGTCTTGATTCTTTCTGTCTGAGTTGAAAAACCTCCACAAAAATCAGGCCAAAGTGCAGATGACCCGGATGTCTGTGGATTTGCACACAGTGACAGAGTTGATTTCATTGATTTTTCGGTGGTATAACCCGAAGATATGAATTATGACAGGTTAATTTTTCTTTGTGACTTGTGTACACAAATTTATAGGCCTATATGTAGTTTGCCGCCTTGTCAGGATCCGTTGTTTTTGTCCACAGTGAAAAGTCAAACAGTCACAGGCGTGAAGACAAGCACAGTACTACAAGTTATTACAAAAAACACAGTGATCGTGTAGTGTAGGGTCCTGTTTCTATAATAAGGGAACAAAATCCACTTTTAAGTACATGTACATTGTAATTTGACTTACTAAACATTGGTGCCAATAAGAACAAACAGTTATGCTGTAGATAGAGGGTAGGGTTTCGAAATGTTGAGGTAAAAATGACACTGACGACAACAAAATGCAATACTGAAGTTTAATGACGATCAACGCGATGTAATTTTTGTAGGCCTACCGTGAACCATGGAGGAAGACATGAATGATAATTAATACCGTGCTGAATCATACGACACCAACTGTAATATGGGAAAACGCTTACATGTACATGTACAAAAAATGGTAATTTCCAATCTGTAATTTCTACCCCAGAACTACCAGAAATTGTTCAAATTACAAACATGACAAACAAGGTGTCATTGGAACATGCAGAATTGAGAGGAGTCTGCTTGCTTACAAGTTACATGTACGTTCAAAAGGTCCTTTTTTGGAATAATAAAACACCCTTGACCATGTTGATTCAAAAATCTAATTTGACCAAAACTAAATGGCAGTGTATATTTCGCCGGAGACGGCAAACGTTAGCTTGCCAGATATGCATTGAACATGCGCAGTTACTGTGTTTTTTTTACCTCGACATTTTCCGGTGACATATTTTAGTCTGGCTCCATGCCAATATTATCGTTGTAACTTCGTATTCACAAGATGGGAATCAGACCATTTTACAATTTCGGACCTATATTTCCCTTCAAAAAAAAAATCCTCCAGAGCCACAAATCTGAAAAAGAAAATGTAATACTCACAATAAAATGTTTGAGACATGTTAAAATAATAAAAGAAGAATATTCTTATTTTTGGGGATGGGGAAAAACCTTACAAATTTCGCCAGTACAGCACCCTCTGTTGATATGGATTGCTGCGGCAAAACTTTAGTAAACGTTAGCTTGCCAGCATTACCTCCGGCAATATATCCACTATCAAACTAAATTAGGCCCGGGCACTACACTCCAAGTCACTACACATGCTACACTGTACACAATTGCAAACAAAACACCACACATTCTTATTAGGGAGTCCGGCACTAGTTTTAGGGTTTTTTAAGAGCACCCCCCACAAAAGAGAACTGGCCCTAGGCCCCTATATCATCATGACAAGACAAATGACAAACAACAAATATAAACATGATAAATGTTACTTGTTAGGCCTACTTAATTAATTAAGTAAAACACATACCTAATTGCAGTAACTCCAGCTGACATGCTCATATTCATTCACATGTTGTAGCATGTGAATGAGGAGCAACTATAGAATGCAGGGCCACGCCGAAGCAAGGTTTTTTATTTTGCCTGGAGGCGTGGATGGAGTAGGAGTAATAGATATGCAAACCTGCAAAAAAGTGCTAAGTACAGCGAAGGAATGCACTGCACTTGTCTTCAAAGCTTCTCATGAAGGATCGGAAGGGAGGGCGTGCTTGTAAATGTGTTGGGGGCACTGTCTGGAGCGGCGGAGGCGCGGAGTCTTGGAGTCGCAGAATCGCGGAGACGCGGGGCACTGGAGTGGCGGAGGCGCGGAGTCGCGGAGTCGCAGAGACGCGTACCGATAGAGGGCGCAATTCTCGGCGGAATCTTTTTGAGAACGAAGCATCCATATCCATTTTAAATGGGCGGGCCAATTAGGAAGGGGGGGGGGAGGGCGACGGGGCACTGTCTGGAGTCGCGGAGGCGCGGAGTCGGGGAGTCGCAGAGTCACTTTAATTGGGCGGGCCAATTAGGAAGGGGGGGGGGGAGGGCGACGGGGCACTGTCTGGAGTCGCGGAGGCGCGGAGTCGGGGAGTCGCAGAGTCACTTTAATTGGGCGGGCCAATTAGGAAGGGGGGGGGGAGGGCGACGGGGCACTGTCTGGAGTCGCGGAGGCGCGGAGTCGGGGAGTCGCAGAGTCACTTTAATTGGGCGGGCCAATTAGGAAGGGGGGGGGAGGGCGACGGGGCACTGTCTGGAGTCGCGGAGGCGCGGAGTCGGGGAGTCGCAGAGTCACTTTAATTGGGCGGGCCAATTAGGAAGGGGGGGGAGGGCGACGGGGCACTGTCTGGAGTCGCGGAGGCGCGGAGTCGCGGAGTCGCAGAGTCGCTTTAATTGGGCGCGCAAATTAGGAAGGGGGGGAGGGCGACGGGGCACTGTCTCTCAGTGGTGGAGGCGCGGAGTCGCGGAGTCGCAGAGACGCGCACCGATAGAGGGCGCAATTTTCTGCGGCTCCACGACTCCACGATCGATTTTCAGAGGTAGGTCGACTGCGGTTCCACGCCTCCACGCAGCCGTACGGAGGCGCGGATGTAGAGTAAAGTGGCCCTGCATTCTATAGTTGTACCTGTGAATGAATATGAACAGATGAATGCATGAGCATGTCAGCTGGAGTTAGAGTTTTATTTGTAAAATTGTATTTTCTCCACGAACCAAGAAAGTCGAAATCATGCTTGTGTAATCAACGTAAATGTAGAACAGCTGATTGACTATGTGGTAGTTAATAATACTCACCGTTTACATCGAGGAATGGAAGAATAGTCCAGACTGCATCCTCACTGCTCACCGATCCCGCACAAGTTTCCGCGATCAGCAGATCACTTTCACTTGACACTAATTTGTACGCGATGCATTATGTGATTGTACCCAGACTCCCCACGACAAATTTCATGGGAAAACTCGCAGATCTTTGGGTTACCATACTTAAAATAAAGTCCACGTTAAGTTGACAGTGAGGGCGCTCGATATTCAAAACAAAGGCACGTGCGTGCAACACCAGCGCACACTTGCCGCTCACCGCGGAAGCCTGACATAAAACATGGTCTCACTTTTTTTTTATTGATGCTAATTACTTTGAGACATGCTCCAATAAGTCTCATTAACAATATCCTGCTTTATTAGAACCGATATCATCGAAAGGAGTTGAGTCTTTTTTATTTCATGAAATTATTCAGTAAAAGAAAACTCGGAGCGCGTGTACTGCATGGAGCCTTCTGAGCAAAAGGGCTTCAATCGGCGAGTCAGTTTATTTTCTTTGGTCAACTTCAAAATTGAATTGAATCTACACAGTTCCCCGTGGTTCATTTAAGGATTTTGAAAAGTAAAAGTCTAGATATAATTTTTTGTTGTAATAGAGCAGAATGATGACTTTTTGGCAACGTGCTGCCGACCATAATGAACGGTGGGTTATTGTAATTGCCACACATTTTTGCTTCCATGCTTTTAATAGTGTTCTTCTTTTAATGGTTCCACAGTTACTATGTATATTATTGGGTAACGTAGGGATCAGACCCTACCCCGAGGTCAAGGGGAAGTTTGGTTAAGGGAACCTCAGCTCCTTCTAGCTCGTGAGGTGAGGTCTTGAACAAGTTCAAGTTCAAAGAATTCCCCCAAAGTAAGAGTTCAAGGTTGTTTATGAAGTCAAAATCAAAAGTTTAAAACTCATCAATTGAAGTTTGGTAAGACTATTTGATGAAATCTGTTGAGAAGAAATGCGCCCAACTTTAGATCACAAGGGTATAGCCATATAGGATATTTCAATGTCCTCATAGTTATCCATGTCGTATATTTTGTAAGTTAGGGTATTTAAAAAGAACATCCAAATGAACTTTTCGGGGTTTTTTTAATGTACCAATGATCTTTGCATAAATACATTTCACGGCGGCAATTTTTGTAAAATTCCGATAATAATAACAACTGTCAGGTGACAACCTTCTGAAATATTGTTGGTGCTTTGGGACCAGTCGGTCTCGATGCCACTCGCCGCCGGACTGCTGGGCGATCGCCCATCAGGATTACGTCATTAGCATTCTTTCGTCTGTAGTCCAAGATTGTGCAGGAAGCAATTATGCAAATAACGCGTTTAGAAGGCGTGCACACGTATTGTTACATTCATGCCTCGCTGATCCCCACAGTGTAGCATGCCGGGTCGCGTCTTAAGACTGTTTCAGCGCATCAGCGTTGACTGTCATTGTGTTCCTCACGCTCACACATACACTTGCACTTACCGTTCATACATTGCCTGTAATTTATTTCGGTAAAATTGTTAGCTTAGTTCTGTACTAGGTTTATTTTAATTTAACATGTGTGTTACTGGTTGGCCATATCACACAGCCACTTGTAGCAACATTCGCCATAGCTGTCTTGCACCAAGATCAGCGCCAAGTAAAGCACAAGGTATGTCTTTATGTTGCATGTTCGAATTATGTTTTTTTCATTCAAATTGTACGCAAGATATCGTTTTATATTGTATTAATAATGTTAGTTACAGTAAATAAGAATCAAGGTACGTGCAGTGACATTGCGTTCGCACGTGAAAAAAACAAATTTGTAATGGAGTAAGTAAGGTACGTGCAGTGACATTGCGTTCGCACGTGGGAAATTAAAATTTACCAAGGAATTAAAGTTAGGTACGTGCAGTGACATTGCGTTCGCACGTTGAAGATGAAAACATTGGGCGTGACTATAGTATCCGTTAATCCCAGAAAGTTTTGATTTTTCAAACATGATTTTTGCAAGCTGAGCGAAAAATCACTTTATCACGGGCCTGGAAAACACTTCCTATTTGAGGAATCTGTGAAGAAAAATGAGTTTGTCACCTGAAACGAAGAACTCCTTATAAACTTATTTCGATTATCAATAGTCAGGATAGGAATTAGTCCGATACGTACAGTGACATTGTGTTCGCACAAGGACATAAACATTACATCGGATGTTTCTTGAACAGTTTGAATCGTTTACCTTGACCGACCTATTTATAATTACTATTTTTGTTTTAAAGCCGGGTGGCATTTCAGTGGAATCTTTCCTTTTCAAATAATCCCTGAGTTTTTTTAATACCATCGCTATACTTTACACCAGTACTTTAAATTATAACTAATTAAAAAATATTAATATAAATTTATGAACATTCTGGGGAAAAGCATAACCTAAACATTTTATAAATGTATGACCAATATGGGGAAAAGTGTATAACCAAGAAATACATTGGGATTTTGTAAAGTTTGGAGGGGTGAAGAGGCAGCTCGCGTGCATTGTTAAGCAGCAGCGCAAAGCAGCCAGTTGCTTAGGCTAGGAGTGTGTGATAGGGACAGTGTTTAGTTAGGGTCAGGAATTCGATTTAAATTCGGTCAAATGCCATCGAAATTCGAACGCGTTTAGAACGTAAACCTCTACCGCGCTTTACCGCCTTTTCATTTTGGTGGTTGAACTTTTTCTGAACAAAATCCAAGCCAAAATATGAAAGTAAAACCCAACGCAAATACATACCAAGACCTAGAGGCTAGGGGACATAGGGGACTTGAATATTTTATTTGCGTATTACGTACGTACATGATGTTATCACGTTCGCATTTGATAATATAATTAAGTTTTTAGTCACGTACGTACGCAATTATATTGCGGACGTACATTTTGTACGTAATATACTTTTATTACGTAAGTACGTGATGATAAGTACATATGCAATATAATCACGCCCGTACGTGTTTGTATTTCGTATGCATTCGGCAATATTACGTTGGTGCGTTATATTATGTGATCACGTACACAATAATATTGTATACGCAATTATTGCGTATACACAATAATATTGTGAACGTACTAGGCCTGCATAATGTAATATTTTCACATATGTATGTAATAACAAGTGCGTTTTTGATTTCGTATGTATATTGCGTAGGTACTTAATATTATGACCACGTAGGTACGCAATATTATTGCGTACGTACGTAATATAATATTATTACTACGTAATTACGTACGTAATATAAACATGAACGTACGTTATTTAATTACATATGTGCCCAATAATATTGCGTATCGAGGTGTACGTGATGTATGATCACGTACGTACGCCCTATATTTGTCACATAGTTCACAATAATACGTACGTATGTAATATCATCGCGTAGGTACGCGATGATTTTACATATGCGCGTAACTATTATCACCTGCTTACTTGATACCATCGTGTTCGTACGTCATACAACTGTACTAAGAAAAATCTAAAATTAAAATGTCAAATAAAAATCTTCCCCTGTAGGTCTTCTTAAATTCAAGGTCATTTTTTTATACCGGAGAAACTTTACCCACGCGATTTCGTGTGCCAATACCATACTTCGAATAATTATCGGCGATCAAATCTAGATAAATGTGAGCAAATGATAGGGCCTATATTAGGAGCAAGCACAACCCGCTGCAAGCATGCGCACATCGAGCCTCTAAGCAGCGCAATAATCTTCATTGGGGAGGGGTGGGGATGGGGCAGGGGGTTAGGCGTTAACTCTACCCAAAAACTTTTTTATAACTAAGCCATCATACCCTAAAAGTTTCAGAGTCTTTATGAAACAGTTTAAATAAGTCTAAAACGCAAATTGTATAATGATCAATGACACTGTGCCTTCTGCCTTGTCAAATAATTGTATTCCTAAAATTGAAAATACTGGTGTAAATTTTGCTCTGAAATTTAAGTCTGATTTCATAGTTGATTGATAATCGTTTTGTGATATTTTGACGATCCACTGGAATACTGCCCATTGTATTAATGTTCAAGAGCAGGCAAAATAGCAATCAGTGTCAGGTATACGTGCAGTGACATTGCGTTCGCACGTGAGAAATTAAAATCTGTAAGGAATAAATCAGGTACGTGCAGTGACATTGCGTTCGCACGTTTAAAATTCAAATTTGTAAAGGAATAAGTTAGGTATACGTGCAGTGACATTGCGTTCGCACGTTTAAAATTCAAATTTGCAAAGGAACAAGTAAGGTACGTGCAGTGACATTGCGTTCGCACGTTTAAAATTCAAATTTGCAAAGGAATAAGTAAGGTACGTGCAGTGACATTGCGTTCGCACGTTTAAAATTCAAATTTGTAGAGGAATAAGAAAGGTACGTGCAGTGACATTGCGTTCGCACGTTTAAAATTCAAATTTGCAAAGGAATAAGTAAGGTACGTGCAGTGACATTGCGTTCGCACGTTTAAAATTCAAATTTGTAAAGGAATAAGTAAGGTACGTGCAGTGACATTGCGTTCTCACGTTTAAAATTCAAATTTGCAAAGGAATACGTAAGGTACGTGCAGTGACATTGCGTTCGCACGTTTAAAATTCAAATTTGTAAAGGAATAAGTTAGGTACGTGCAGTGACATTGCGTTCGCACGTTTAAAATTCAAATTTGCAAAGGAATAAGTAAGGTACGTGCAGTGACATTGCGTTCGCACTTTTAAAATTCAAATTTGCAAAGGAATACGTAAGGTACGTGCAGTGACATTGCGTTCGCACGTTTAAAATTCAAATTTGTAAAGGAATAAGTAAGGTACGTGCAGTGACATTGCGTTCGCACGTTTAAAATTCAAATTTGTAAAGGAATAAGTAAGGTACGTGCAGTGACATTGCGTTCGCACGTTTAAAATTCAAATTTGCAAAGGAATACGTAAGGTACGTGCAGTGACATTGCGTTCGCACGTTTAAAATTCAAATTTGTAAAGGAATAAGTAAGGTACGTGCAGTGACATTGCGTTCGCACGTTTAAAATTCAAATTTGTAAAGGAATAAGTAAGGTACGTGCAGTGACATTGCGTTCGCACGTTTAAAATTCAAATTTGCAAAGGAATACGTAAGGTACGTGCAGTGACATTGCGTTCGCACGTTTAAAATTCAAATTTGTAAAGGAATAAGTAAGGTACGTGCAGTGACATTGCGTTCGCACGTTTAAAATTCAAATTTGCAAAGGAATACGTAAGGTACGTGCAGTGACATTGCGTTCGCACGTTTAAAATTCAAATTTGTAAAGGAATAAGTTAGGTACGTGCAGTGACATTGCGTTCGCACGTTTAAAATTCAAATTTGTAAAGGAATAAGTAAGGTACGTGCAGTGACATTGCGTTCGCACGTGGAAATTCAAATTTGTAAAGGAATAAGTAAGTTACGTGCAGTGACATTGCGTTCGCACGTTTAAAATTCAAATTTGTAAAGGAATAAGTAAGGTACGTGCAGTGACATTGCGTTCGCACGTGGAAATTCAAATTTGTAAAGGAATAAGTTAGGTACGTGCAGTGACATTGCGTTCGCACGTTTAAAATTCAAATTTGCAAAGGAATACGTAAGGTACGTGCAGTGACATTGCGTTCGCACGTTTAAAATTCAGATTTGTAAAGGAATAAGTAAGGTACGTGCAGTGACATTGCGTTCGCACGTTTAAAATTCACTTAAGGACAGTGACGTTGACAGGTCAATGTCGCTTCTAAGGGATGTCCTCTTCGGTGCATATTAGTAGCGCCGACTTCCAAGAGGCCCCTTCCTGCAGAGGACTCGAGAGACTTAATAACTTGAAAAGTTAAACTAGCCTTGAACAAAAAAACTCAAAGAATTAAGCCACTCAATAAATAGCCATAAAGAGAAAACTGAAATTTAATCATTAACACTAATTACCAAAGGAGTTATTTGTTAAGATGACGATGCAAAAGCGCTAAACGGAATTAAAAGATTTCTGCATTTAAATCTGGGATTAACACCGTCTGTAAAAGCGCACATTGTTTCATCTCTTATATAATTGCTAAATGTGTAGTGTGAGCATACAGTGAGGTCACAATAGAGAATGATGATCAAAAAGATCTTACTTTTGGTTCATTATACTTGTATAAATTTAAAGATTTATTGAAGAGATGTTTTTGTTATTTTTCGAGAAGGAGGCTCATAATTTGATAGACTTCAATCAATGGATTCATGGCAGAGAATGAAGTGTGTATAATTATTTCCATTGTAAATGTTGCATGTTGACAAACGAGGGAATTTGGTTTATTGCCGCTTTGTGTGGACTGCTTTCTATGTGTGGCGTGATTTTATTTCGTGTCATTTTCTCTGCATTTTGTAAAAGGAAAAATGAAAGGTTTTTTATTCAACTTTCGTTTCGGCTCACGAAAATGACAACTCGTATGTACTACAAAGCAGACGTTGAAAAAAATAATACTTGAAATCATTGTTACTTTTTTTTCTCGACTGAAATACTTCGGGGAATAACGGTTTCAAAGCAGCAACGATCAGAAACAACGACAATACAAAATGTAGGCCCTACGCTAAAATCTACAGCGGCATTGGAAGAAATAATAGCCGAAATCGGCGCTACTTTACAGCAGTGCCTATCCGGAAAAAAATTACTACTATGACGAAAATGGAAAGAAAAAAATCAAACCTGTGTTACCCACAAACTAAAAAAGAAAACGGTTACGGAAATATCCACAACAAAGCGAAGAAAGACATAAAATGACGAACAGAATTACGGCAAAAATTAACTGTAGAAGCGACAGAAATAAACACTTGAAATCGGTGTAAATTTTCCAACTTCGATGCCATGCAAAAGTTGACTGCAAATACCATAAATTATGATCGGCAGAAACGGTTACGACAACGTTTCAAACAGTTGGAAAACAACGTTTTGCAAACGGGATAAATTCGAAACGACAACAGTACAAAATGTACGCCAAACTACAGCGGCATTGGAAGAAATAACAGCCGAAATCAGCGTTACTTTTACCATTACAGCAGTGCCTACTCGGAAAAAAGGACGAAAATGGAAACAAAAGTCAAATCGCAATTACATACAAACGGTTACGGAAATATCCAAATCTAAGCAACGAAATACAGAACATGATGAACAGAAATTACGGCAAAAATTAACAGTAGGAGCGACAGAAATAAACCCATGAATTCCGGTGTAAATTTTCCAACTTCGATGCAATGCAAAAATTGGTTATATACAAATACCGTAAATTATGATCGGCAGTAACCGTTACAACGCTTCAAACAGTCGGAAAACAACGTTTTGCAAACGCAAAAATTACAGTAGAAAAACAAAATGTTGGAAATTACGGCAAAAATCACAGCTGGATTTGATTTCAAACAACAGTTGCCATCTCGAACCAAAAAAACCGTTAAAAGAAACTTTACGAGTATGACGAAAATGGGGAAAAAATCAAATCGGTGTTACCCACAAACTAAAAAAAAAACGGTTACGGAAATATAGGAGCAAAAGAAAATCGGCTACAAATACCGTAAATTATGATCAGCAGTAACCGTTACAACGCTTCCAACAGTCGGAAAACAACGTTTTGCAAACGGGAAAATTACAGTAAAAAAACAAAATGTTAGAAATAACGGTAAAAATCACAGCGGTATTTGATTTTTAAAAAAATACCATCTCGTCGAACCAAAAAAAAACCTGTTAAAAGAAACGACGGAATTTACAGCAATTTGAAAAGCATTTTCCCGTAGGAATTAAGTGTTACATTGTATATGGACATAACGGATATTGCTGCACATAGCGAGAACTTTTCCTTTAAAGTTATGTCGGCATTTAACAACAGCAAAATAATCACCATCTCGGGCCAAAAATAACCTGTTGAGAAAGAAATTGACGAATTTTACAGCAACAGTTTTTAGAAGGACTAAGTTTCTTCGCCTATACGAAAATAACGGAAATTACTGCACATCTTCTAAAAACTTGTGTTCAGAAAGATCTCATGGCAAAAACAGTTGTATAAATGTATACGAGTAAAATAATATATCTAAACAAAGCGTAAGAAAATGGCTGTGAGACGTATCTGCAATGTTGCTTGCGACATATTTTTTCACGTTCTTGTAATTGTTTATGCATCATTTATGTAAGTCCGATTTGGAAAGATCGGCAGGTGAACATAATTATTAATTAAAGAATCTGGTGACTTTTAAAATCCAAAGGAGTTATTGTGAGACATGCGACACCTTTATAGTCACATGCAGTAATGTTATTTCCCTTGTTGAATTTAGGTATAGGGCCAACGTGTAACCCTTCTTCCGCCATGTTTTAATGTAAGTCCGATTTGGAAGGATCGGCAGGGATATGAAGATGGCATTTTGTCATCTTAAAGTCATGAATTTCTTTATTCTTCGTTTACAGCGTCAGTTCATGATTTTGCGGTTTCCAAGGCAACCTGCCATTATCTGTGTATGTTGTGTGCATTATAACAAATAATCGTGTCTGTTTTAGAAGAGTAAACAACAACAACATCGAAGTAAGTATTGTAAACATTGGTAGAATCGTTTAATTTCCAATATGACATTAATTTAATTTAACCACGACAGGTTACAGGTAAGATCAGACATAATTAAGACATTTTCCAGCTGAATCCCACCACGTCTTTAAAAAAGTACATTCGTCAACGAACGGAAATTGCCATACACATCTTCGAGAAGTGTATCTTCCGAAAGAACTTATGGCAAAACCAAGGTATGCGATGTGAATGAGTAAAGCGTACTGTAAGCAAAAAACGCTTGTGAAAAAAAACGGGGCTGTAAGACATGCGACATGTTTAATGCATGCGACATTTCTTCATGTTCTTTTAATTTGTTTCAACCTTATACATCACAATTTTATGTAAGTCCGATTTGGAGCAATCGGCAGGGACACATAATTATTAATTTATATGTTATCCTTTCGTAACTCGTTTTAGTCTTACTTTGACCTTTGATAACGTAAGTCCGATCATCCAGCATCGGCTCGGAATGAGACTTGACATCAGTGCTGCGTTATTTAAGGAGGAAAGCAGAGTTTACTTGGTACTTGGTTGGTTTCCTCCTGAAAACATCCTCTTGGGATCTAAGCTTACGGCCAAAATAACAGCGCAGCGGCAGCAAAAGTGACAGCTTATACCATAAATGAGTGACAGTTTTAATATCATCAGTCAAAATCAAATCTCTGTGCGGTTATGAGTATACAGCACTTACCATGAATATCCATGAGATATTTCTGTAAGACATGCGACATACAGTCACATGCAACATTATGTTTCCTTGGTGGTTTTTTTTGTAAATTAGATTAACATGTAACCCTTCTGCCGTATGGTAATGTAGGTCCGATGTGGTGAGATCGGCAAGGATGAAGATGGCATTTCGTCATATGGATTTATTTTATGTTCATTTACAGTGTTAGTTATTTTGTGGTTTCCAAGGCAACCCTCCATTATCAGCGCGGCGCATTTTATGCCTTATAATTAATAATCGTGTCTGTTTTTAAAACAGTAAATAATGAAAACACTGAAGTAAACATTGTAAACATGCATGGATAGAATCGTTGATTCCAATTGTGTTATTAACCATGACAGGTTACAGGGTTAGATAATTATTGGCTGCATTGGAATGGTTCACCTCAGTAACAATGGGCTAGGCCTAGTATTTTCGTTAGCCCTGTTCACTTAGGAAAAGATTCGCAGCTTTCATTAAAGAAAATGAGGATCTAAAAGTTGAGACAGACCGGACGAGGAGGCTGCTTTGTTAGGACGAAAAAGGGACCCTTCAACAGGCTGATGTCTCTTTGGTAAAAGAAAACTTGATCTTGTACTACAAATATTACTTGAAAATCAGTGTTTTTTTCTGGACTGCAATTCTTTGGGGCAAAAAACGGTAGCAAGCAGCAAAAATCAGAAACGAGTAGAATACGAAATTTACGGCAAAAAGTTTAAGCGGGATCATGGAAAAATAATACCTGAAATCAGCGTTATTTTCACCGTTTTAGTTTACTGCAAGACCGAACTGAAATATACGAGTATGACGAAAATGGAAAAAAAATCGGTTATGGGAATAACGAAAACAAAGCGACGAAAAAATAAAAATGTCGGGAAAATATACGGCAAAAAAGAACCTTTTCCTGCCTTTGACGCAATACAAACTTTGACTACAAATATCGAAAATTATGATCGGCAGCAACCGATGCTACACAGTCAAACAGTCGAAAAACGAAGTTTTGCCAAACGAGAAAATTACGGTAGAAAAACAAAATGACGGACATTAAGGCAAAATCACAACAGTATTAAAATCGAAAAATAAAACTGTTGAAAAAAATTGACGAAATTTACAGCAACTTCAACGGTTTAAAGTATTTTTTCGTAGAACTACTATGTTCGCCTGCAAAAAAATTACGGAAATTGCTGCACATAATTCGAGAAGTTCGCTTTCAAAAAGACCTTATGGCAAAAACAATCCTAACCCCCTAGGGTGATACTTGGAACCTTCCTCATCCTAAATTCCAACACCCTGTGCTATTAAACTGTACACAAACAGCTGGAATCCATCAAACCCTTATGGAGTTTGGCTGGTTGGGGATCGTTAGGGTTAATTATTGAATGAGTTTTTTTCGTCATCTTAATATCATATGAATTTCTTTAATGTTCGTTTACAGTGCGAGTTATTATGCGGTTTTCAAGGCACGATCAGCGCGGCACATTTTTGTGCATTACAACAAATAATCGTGTCTATTAAAAAAAACACGAAATAATGAAAACACTGAAGTAGCATTTTTGGGTGGCATCTCTAATACATTTAAGCTGAAACATAATTATTAGATGCATTTGAATGTTTCACTTCAGTAACAATGGGCTAGGCCCAGCTGTTTTCTCACCCCTGTTCACTTGGGAAAGATTCGCAGCTTTCATCACAGACAAGGAGGATCTAAAAGTTGAGACAGAATGGATAAGCAGGCTGCTTTAGCAGGACGAAAAATGGACCCTAACAGCCTCGTCACACACCCAACCTAGGAGCCGGAAGCAGGGAGGAGGACCAACAGATGAACGGATGACCTGCTTGCTGGGCTTCCCATTACCGATTCTTGAGGTGAGTTTACATGTACTGAAAAGTAAACTGCAGCAAGTCGAACAGAACGAATCAAAATGGGTGATCTTGCAATCTTTTTGATGTTCTTCCACAAAGAGTGTTGGTGCAGTGGAGTATTGCTTTATTTTTTTAATTCAAAGTTTCCTTTCCCCTTTATTTTTTTTATATTTCAGCAAAGGAGCACTGACAGGCATAGAGCTGGCTGGATGAAGAGGCTGCTTCCAGTCGGTGAGGGCGAGAGGATGTAGCTCCAATTTGAAACCATCGCATCAAGACAAAACCGAGGAACCGGAAGCAGGGAGGAGGACCGACAGATGAACTGACGATCCTGCTTGCTGGGCTTCCCATTACTGATTCCCGAGGTGAATTTTGCTCAAATAAGAGTGCAGTCGACTTTCGTCCATACAAACATCAGCCGGATCTAGCCAGAATATTTGTTCTATCAGAATTTTTGTATTAAGTGGAATGCTGGACTTATTCACTGCACATTCACAAGTCGGGAACAAGGCTTTGTTTTCTATAACCAGAATTTGTATTAACACTGTTTGTATTAACGAGAGTCGACTGTCACTGTCTGGTTTCTTAAGAGTTAGCAGAAAAGATGCAGTAATTTATTAATAAAATCTCTAACCATAGGTGTATACCAATGAAGCCATGCTAAGACTGATACACCATTATTTTTCTTTGTGAATTAATGCATAAAAAGTAACTATTTTATAGAGAGCTCTGAATATTTTAGTTTATAGTTTTTTTGTTTTTTTCTTTCTTTGTAGATCCTCCAAGCTTTCATCAACGCAGCGCTCAGCATATACAGAGATGGCTAGCTACCTTCCCACTCATCCCCTCAAGAAGAACATTATAATAAGAATGGTGTATAATTTCAAAGTGGAGTGTAGACTTGCTTTTGCACTGGACAATGTTCCGAAATGCGATTTTAGATAACGTTATTGAAAAATGTGTCTTTCAAACTTAAGTGTCAGAATATTGAAGTTATTAATATTTTTCAATCAGGCAACAACATTAAAAAAAATAGAAGAAGCCTACTTTTTAGACATTAAATTATCCATGCCTCTAAAATATCTTAAATCTGATATAAAAACTGCAACAGACAATTATTAACCTTATAGTTAATACTAAAACGTGACTTTCTTTCCAATTTTAAACTAAATATAATTTTTTTACTTTCAATAGAATTTTCACTTTAAATTTAAGGAATCACTGGGAATTGTTAAGTAACTCCTGTTCACCTAAGTGTTGGAAAATATTTTAGGAAGGTAAAAGACCCCCCCCCCGTTATATTTCACCAGTCTTAGAGAGGCACTTTAAGTCTTACATCAAAATAAAATTGAAATGGTTCTTTTTTTCCATGGAGAAATTTCTTTAATGCATAGCAACAGGTGACAGCACTCAAAATATATTTGCGTTTATGCTTTTGTGATATATTTTATTGCACAATTTTACTAATACATGTAATTAACGTTCTTTGTTCACTTTGTGTTTATTGGTGGTTTATTGGTGTCTTTTCATTTTATTTGCAGTTTAATTAACCCAACAAAAGGATAAACGCAATGTGTACCGAGTGCTGAACTTGCCTTATATCAAAAATTGTATTCACATAATAGGTAAATCAATAAAAGATAATGAGTGCTTACAATACTTTAAATCAATCATCTATGATTATGAATGTTGATTTTTTTTTTGGGGGGGGGGCTGTCCCCTGATTCCTATTTAATTTATTAAGTCGCAAAAAGTGAAATTCAAAGAAACCAGCTTTACTCTTATTGCTATGTTATGTTTTGCACCTCAAGCCTATAATGTTCTTACTTTTTAAAGGTATATTTAAGCTAAAGTTCACAATGTCCAAATTCAATTGCTTCAAAACAAATTAAAATGTTTATTGTTATAATAAAATGTTGCTATTAGCTTCTACTCACCTATCTTATACCTGACTTTTGTTAGTCAACTGAGGGCACTTGACCAATCAACGGCGGTTGCTCTTTAAATCCCACCAATCCAATCACTTTGACTGCCACAGATCAGCATTGGGTGGCTCTGTCATTCCGCTTATATACTCGGTCATGATTGAGATGGAGTTGTTGACAAAACAAGTGGAATCATGTTGCATAGGGAGAATTTAATTAACAGGTGTATTATTAATTTATTGTATTCAGGAAATCGTGAATTATTAACATATGTCCTCATCTGTAATCCATTGTCGGTATTGTTTTGTAAGGAATTGGTAAAAACGTCTGTATGTCAATAGGTTGTAAAGAATAACAAAGAAATAAACTAAAAGAAATGACACCCTTGGTAGATTGTCAATTATTGTTGCCTTTTTGTGCGTTTAATTAAAAAAAATGAAATAACGTTTTGAATATGGCGATTCGGGACGGGGTGCACACATGATGCGATCAAGGTACATAAAATAAATTTGGTTTTTGTATGGGGAATATTTATACTTTGAAGATATGTAGGCTATTCTGTGCTCTTCAAAAAATGGATTTTTTTTTCTCCCAACGAATTTTCGATTTGACTGTTTTGTTGAAACAAAAAAAAATTGCTTTAGTGTGATTTTGGGCTTTTGCAACCTTATGAAAAGGGGCTTTAAGTTTGCGCACAAATTATTGTCTAGCAGCCAATCAATTGACATATTTGAAGAAATAATTAAACTAAACGTCGGTGGATGTTCCGCTTGATGTGTCATTCAAAAGTGAATAACGTTGCAACTAAGCAATAAAAAGAACCAAATTAAGATAAAACTCGAAAATGGTATGGGGATCCATTATTAACCAAGACCAAAAAACCTCCAAACGCTAAGCAAGCGTGACCAATACTGCGAAAAGTGCTGTTGGGGCCCAAGTGGGGATTGTTCATTAACAATAAGCGGATGTCAGTACCCCCCCCCCCCCCCCCCCATTGTAAACTCTTGAAGTAAACAAAAATAATGCATCATTTTCTTTTAATGCACCCTTGAAAACATGTATGAAGTTGGTGGCGGCGCTATACGGGGGAGGGGCCCAAGTCCCCCCCCCCCGTTTTCTCCCAACTCTTTGTGTTTAATTTATTCGCTGTTTAGATTGATACAATGTGGACAAATTTTGGACCAATAAAAGCATTATAAACATTGGTACTTTAGACGAAACGCACCACACATGCATTTATGCAGCCAACGTCTTGTTACACGTTTGTTATACATTAATTTGTTATACACCCATTCTGCTGTTTGATACATTTCTCATTCATAAAAACGATTAATGCTAGTCTTCTAGTTGCTCTGGTGGCTTATTTCCGTACACGGGCTTAAAAATTTATTTTGACTGCCCCTCAAAAATATATATATATATATTTCCTTGCCCCCCAATTCTTAACCCCCCCCCCCCCCCCCCCCCAAATGTAGAGTCTGGCGCCGCCACTGACCTCGGTAAATTACGACTGTGATATATCAAAGAGCGTATGTGAGAAAGATTTACAGAACCGTCGCCAGCTCCGGGCATTTTCTTGGGGGGGGGGGGGCACAGCAAACTTATATATACTTTTTACGCTTATGGTTTTTGCCGAGGGGGGGGGGGCTCCTTGGGCCACCTTGGCGACCCCCTTGGTCCCTCTTGGCGACGGGCCTGGAAAGATAGGACACTCCGCTGAAAAAAAGGAAACAGGAAGTAGCTGCTCACAGCGAAGGGCGTCACCACGTCCGTGGTAGGTAAAACGCAGCTACTGCTTCACCAACCTCGTCCCCAGTGCTTACTTTATTTCCAACACGGTTTCCAATAGTAAACCCTGGATAGGAAACTTTCTTCCTGTATCCTGATTCGATACCGCAATTGGCTAATAATGGATTTTTATCGTGTACTTCAAGTGGAGTGCCATTGAGCGTAGTGATAATACACACAAGCATTCATTAAAATGAGATATTAATAATTGAAATCAAGACCATTGTTTTTACTGTCAGTTGTAATGGTTTGCATATGAGGAACAAGTCAACTCTTTTTCTTCTGAAATGTTGTTAGCGATATAAAAATCCTTTGCAAGTTCTCGTTCATTCATCGAGGTGGGAAAACGTCCATGTTTCATAATACTCAATGTGTATTAACCAGTTCGTAGAATTATCAGAGGTGGACAGCCGAGCTTTTGTGATCTTTTTATTCAAATAGACATAACGTGAGATTTGAAGGTTTGCATGGTGGAAAGATACTAGGACAAGAAAAGTTTGCGGTAGCACCATGTGAATAACATTCTCCTGACGACGGGCAGAGCATACTGTTCGAAACGTTGAGTCCCTCGGTTCTTTTCAGAATCTAGCCTTTAGTCAAGTCCCACGCGCTTACCCGGACACGTGACGCACCCCGGATGCTGACACGTAAAAAGACTCGTGCTAGTCTTTTTACGTGCCAGCATCCAGGGTGCGTTACGTGTCCGGATGGTCCGGGTATAGGCGCGTGGGACTTGACTAAAGGCTATTCAGAACCACACATACATACATGTACTCACAAAAGAGATTTATTCACATGGTGCTACCGCAAACTTATCTTGTTTTAGACATAACGCGGGAATAAAATATGCAAATGACGTGATATATTCACAGTTTAAAGTCAATAAGATGTACTTTATTATTTTTTTCATAATGAAATTGAGCAAGCCGAATATTTTTTAATATTTTCAAATTCAGTCATTTTCTTTTTTTACTCCCCTGCAAGAAGAAGCCGGTAGAAAGCCTTGCGAATCGGTATCGGCTGAGCACCGCATGCATGGTTGTATACACGGTAGCCTCATCAGTAACCTGTACTCTGAAACCGACCACTCGCATGGCGGTTTGCATCATGTCCTATTAGCCAATATATTCGGCTTTTCCAAAAAGAGAGACTGACAACAACATTCCATAGGGAAAACGTTCCTTTCGCGCAACTCACAGGCAGATGTGATAAAAGTATAATATTGTCGAATTAGCCGGTTATGCTGTAAAATATGACCGGCGTTTGTATGGTGATAAAGGAAGGATATTAAAAAACATGCTGACATATATTTACAGTTATAATTCTTTTTCATTTCTTGAAAAAAAGGTAAAACATACTGGTACTATCAGTGGCGTAACTGGGCTGTTCCCCCCCCCCCACAACGAATGCCCGTGCCCCCCCCCCCCCCCCCGCCCGGCGCTCCCCGTTTAAAATCTTGACATGAACAAAAATTTGTCATTTGCCTTCAGTGCCCCATTAAAAATTGTGTGCACCCATGTGCCCCCCCTCCCCACCCACCCACCCACCGGAATTAAACCTCACGCCACTGACTGTTAACACCTATGAACAAAAAAGTACTCTTAACGTCTTCCACCTGGTGTCTTACGTCGAGGAAAGTATCATTAACTTATTAATAGGGAAATTGTTTAGGTTCTTGGGAATTTGAATTACATGTTTGACAAAATTTCATTCTTCCCGAGGGATTTTCTCAGCCTTAACGATTTAGGTAGTTTTGTGATCTAAAATCGCTTGTAATTTCATACTTCATGACATCAGAATAACGTCACAGCAATATTGAGGCCGATGTCTCATTCAAAAGTGAACAACTTCTATATTGCTAGGAACAGAACTTTATCATAATGTGATGATCACAGTGTGGTTTTAGTGTGCTAAGGCTAATCATAAGCTAATGTCCTTTATAAAACATTGATTTAGTGTTGACAATGAGTTTTTATAGTGATATCTTTATCAAATCATTTCTCGTAATATATCAGACCAGAGTTTTGCTAAATTTCCGATATTCCAATTTAAGCCATGAGAGTCGTTTTATCTTAAATATGATCTCAATATGATTAAAAGCAAATCTTGAATTTGTTAGTGTCATTTAAGAAAGCAACAAGTTTTATGCAACCTGTCAGTAAAGACATTTTTGGGAATTTATGATTGTTAATGTTTAACGTGAAGTGAATTAGTTTTCTCCGGGATAAATAGGGGAAAACAAGGCAGAGGTGTGATTTCCTACGAAGCTTTGGGGAGTAATTTAAAACAAGTTGAAAATACAAAAACACAAATTAACTTCGACCCAGATCAAATCAATACCCTACAGTTTATCTCTTGTTCCTCTGCCAGTTTATTGTTCATATAAGAACAGGTGGGGAAAACCTCAAATGCACCGACGAACAAGAAAGAATCCACGACAATGCTTCAAAAACGGGATATCCATGCAGAACGAGATTTTTGCATGTCATCATCTCCACATCGTAAGTCGACTTGGCAAGATAATTTATCTCGACAAGTTGTCATCTCGACTTCAGGAAGTCGACTTGGCGAGATATTTCATCTGGACAAGTCGTCATCTCGACTTCGAGAAGTCAACTTGGCGAGATAATACATCTGGACAAGTCGTCATCTCGACTTCGGGAAGTCGACTTGACGAAATAATACATCTGGACAAGTCGTCATGTCGACTTCTGGAAGTCGACTTGGAGGGATAATGCCTCTGGACAAGTCACCAAGTCGACTTCGGTAAGTCGACTGGGCGATACAATTATGTGATTAAGTCGCCTTACTCTCGGCGATATGTCAACATGACGTGATAAATTATCTGAGTAAATAAAGAAGTGGATGGCACTCATGGAGCGCCGTACCAAATAAATAAGAATTTTCTTCTTTTATTATTTTAACATGTCTGAGACATTTTATTGCAGAGTATTACATTTTCTTTTTCAGATTTGTGGCTCGGGAGGATTTTTTTTAAAGGGAAATAAAGTCCGAAATTATAAAATGGTCTGAATCCCATCTTGTGAATACGAGGTTACAACGATAATATTGGCATGGAGTCAGAATAAAATTTGTCAGCGGAAAATGTTTTAAGTACAAAAAAACAGTAACTGCGCATGTTCAGTGCATATCCGGCAAACTAACGTTTACTAAAGGTTTGCCGTCTCCGGCAAAATATCCACTGCCATAATAATAATAGGGACGCCGCGATAATAGTTAATACTATAGGAGTCCGACTATAGCCTAGGCCTAGTCTAGGAAATGCCTGCAAATCAAACCTAAATAATCCCAAACACGATGCCACCTTTCACCTATTAAATGTAGTCTGAGGATCAGACATTCATCACCTGTACAATCACGTTTGTTGTGCAAAGGGATATTCCACAATTTAAAAGTAGCCTACCCTTTATACCCAGATATATGGCAAAACATTTCTGCAGGGATACTGGGAGCGCCCTCTATAAATTGGAGTGAGCAGGTTCTGCTCCAGGGTTTCAAACCTCGGGATCATTTCGGCTGCAGGTTCGTCTCTCTTAAAAATACTTCAAGAGAGTATAGTAGAGCTATCTCATACCAAAATTTAAAAAGGGACGTAAAATCATGAAGCTGTATCTGAAGCCATGACCGGAGATAAGTGCAGGTTTGAAGAAAAAAAACACCTTTTGTTTCCCCGGCAATTATTCATACTCGTTGCAAAATTTTGATTCAGGCAAAATGTATTAATGTTAATGCATTGTTGATGTTCCATAAAAGAGGCGCGGCCCCTAACGTGGCGCACTTTGATTTTTCGCCTCTAGCGCCATGCTAGAGCAAAAGTTTAACCTGAAATTCCACAGTACAGCCATGTGGTTGCGAAGGGCGATTTCTAAAGGTTACGTAACACTTTATTTTGAATGAAACTACATGTACACACACATGTTCACGTTGGCGGGCAAAATCTTATTAATTTCTCCCATTTGGAAGACCGTATCTTCATCATTCAACTTTCAGGTTTTATTTCCCTTATAATGATCCAAGTATGTGCTACAAATCGTTGTGATATGTTCTTTACTTTTCGTTGAAATTGCGGGAAAAATAGGCCTGGCTACGTGCATTTTGAAAGCTGTATCACTGGCGTTAGCAATGTAGCCTCACAAATAAAGTTCCTATCCATTATGGTGTGCAGTAAAATGTGCATAAAAGCCTCCTTCACGGGCTATTAATTGATAAATATCACCCTTTTTGCCGGCTTCCATTGGTCGATACCGAGACCCACGCCAAGTCACGCCACTTGAAGTGACGCTAAATGAATATGCTAATATGCCCGTCGTTATTGTGCGGTGCCAGGCCGAAATTGGTCAGCCGTAGCGCCTACGGCGCTATGAAAACCATGCAAGTGGGTTGGTCGGAAAAATCCTCGTCGAGATTATCCTTAGACATATTTTGAGCTGTAAAACAAGCGTTAGCACCAACAGATTAAGCTGAAATTCGGAATATACTTAGATGATATAAGTGTTCAACTACTCGTGAAATAACACATTTCGTAAATTCCTAGAAATTGATATAAATAAATAGATTTGGGGACGTTTTCGCTGAACGATTTCTTCCAGACTTGAAGGTCTGCTTTACCAGTAACCATGCAGTATTGAGGTTTCGGCATCGATGACGGCGATTTTTTTCACTGACATGAAGTTTAGAATTTCCTCTTCCGTTGTAATTTAACATTTCAATCATACTGAGCATATTTTCTGAGAAACACAACGTTCAAAAGGCCATGTTTTGGGGTTCACGAATTTCACCGCTCTGTTACAGCGTCTAAGTACGTAATCGGATTAGCTTTACTTGACAACCAGCCAAGCTTCACCCTCGCAACCGTAATATGGCTGAGTAACTCAAGTGAAATTGCATCAAGCTCTAAACATTCACGTTCATAAATCTTGAGTTTACCTATACCCGTTACAAAGTTAGCAGATTATGGCGTGATTTTCTGATTTTATTTTTGAAGTGCACATTGAACCCTATAAAAATAAGAATTGTTTTGGACCAACATCTAGTTGGGAATCGGAGTAGAGATAACAATGGTTTATCAGAATTTTTCAACTTTAAAGAAATTGGGATTTTCCGAGATTTTTTCAAGTGCGCCACGTTTAAGGGACCGGGAACACTCGGCCGATTTTCTTGAAAATATCAGTGAATATGACTTTACTTTTCTACTTAAAGTATTCTTTTCCGCACCCTCCCTCACATATTGTATCAGGGAAAATAGCTCACAATTTAGATACAGACACGTTGCTTATGCCTGGTGTTAGTCGTTTGCCATTCTTCGATTAAATGAATTATTTGCTTTTTATGTATTTTGCTCATTTCCAATAATAACACCACACAACATCCAAAGAAGAGTATTCAAAGCCTACATAACTTGTTGATGTTTCAGCTCAGTGGATATTACACTTTTCAGTGACAAACCGTGCAAAGCCTTTTGATCACGAAACACGAACAATTTCGTGAACACCACTCTTTATTCCAGAAAGCAGTCAATTGACTGATCGTTGGAAATCACCTACGTTCCTTGATTCCTTCTAAATGACAGCAAGCCAGACGGAATGATTTCACGGGGTGATTTGGCAACATTACGATGTTTAATCAAAGTAGGCTTTTTGATAAGTATGTGACTTTTGGGATAAATGCAATACGCCGAGTCACCCAAGTTAAGTTGATGTGCTATTCATATTGCTCGTTGTACGAAAAACATCATGAAAAAATTATGAGAATTTAAGAATTTATCGAGGTAAGCATGATAAATTTTTTCCATGTTTAATAATTTAATACCAGGAATTCAACACAAACACAAAAAATATATACAACAAATTCCACAAAACCATGCATTTTTGTTCGTCTCCTAAAAAAACCCAACGACTACATAGAAATGTTTTATCAGCTGCCCCAAAAATTGGCTTGTGGTAAATTTTTATCATTTAAAAAAATTCTTACGAAAATGTATCCATCAACAATTAACAGGCGAACCTTTGAGGAGCTAGATCATGTTAGATAAAAATTTCTACAGCAAAACATTCACACATTTTACTCTTTTAGGCTATAATTTTTCTTTTCATTTTACAACAAGTAAAATAACATTAAGTGAAATGGTAAGAGGACAACAATCCTAACTAATTCGTGTTTGTTGAGTTACAAACGCACAGAGTGATCGGGAAGACAACTATTTCATTAGACATTTCCCAGTTAAGTACTGAATATTTTTGTCAGAGCAGAAATAGGATCATCGAAATTTTCCGGTACAACCATTGTTTTGTTTTCAACAAAATGCATTTTTGGGGTGATGATCAATGTCAGGATACACATATACACGTACACGTACACATATTTTCGGTTTGATGACGTCATCAGTTAAAATGAGCTAATTGAATACTGATTTAGTTCAGAGAGGATACATGGTCATCAGCCTGAAAAGAACCTTTGAAAATTTCGAAATTATAATGAATGTTAAGTGTATTTGTTAACAACACCGAGCTTCCAATTTGATGACGCCATAGCATTTGACAGCCCAAGGTCAACATTGTGGTATCATTATTTGTGCTACGAAAATAGTCATTAGACAGGGATCTAATGATGGTGCAAAACTGCAAATTCATTTGCGGTTGTCTAAGGGCAATTTTGTGAAATGTTTATACAACATTCAAAAGTTTAACTGTATTTGCTGTGCCTCGAGAGCGCGCCCTTTTGGGTGATGACGTCATTATGGTGTTTTTATGTGGTTTGCATTCCTCACTAAACACTTCCATAATTTATATGTCTGTGGTAAAATGCTATTGGTTTCGAGTAATATTCAGTTTTGATTGCACTTCCGGTAACACCGGAATTGGAGGCCGTCAAGCCACGGTTTTTATGCCCAGAAATTAGAAATGTTGCTCAAGGCACCGCATAACACTTCACGAAAAATACGATAATTATGCGAACACGATACTCTACTTAATTCAAAAGATATAGGCCTAGTTCAAACTATCTTGTCAAATTCTGCTAGTGGCTAGTGGTGACGCCATCATGACGCCATAGTAATATGCACCACTCGGAATTAGGGTTGATTATGTTGAACTAAATCAATATTTAATTTGCACATCGTAACGGATGATGTTTGCAAACCGGAAATAAGGTGTAGACTGTAAACTGTGTACTGAAATTTTATCAAACCCCGAAATATGCATCACATTTTCAAATTAAAAGAAATGGTTCAACTGGAAAGGCTGAATTTCGTGAATCTTATTACTTCTGTTCTGACATTGAAATATTCACAACTTAACTGGAAAATGTCACATGAATAGTTAATTTCGAGCCCGGGCCGATCACCCTGCGTTTGTAACTCGACAAACGCAAATGTCTAGTTTGACATGTTTTCTAACTTGGACATTTTCTTTTTTACTCACCCTTTTTCTTTTTTTACTCACATTCAAACTGTCATGCAAAACAATTTACACATGTTCACGTTACTTTATCTTTACTACTTTAGCATGATTACAATATACACGCTGCACAAAATTTAATATCCAATAAAAGTTCCACACAAAAAAACTCATAGTGAATTAATTAAGGTCACGTCTTCAACCTTGTCCCCTTCGCTCTGGCATCTTATGCCTGAACCACTCAGCGCTCCCTGGCCACGCAGTCTTACTCTTTTGGAGAGGAAGGAATTTAGAAAGAGAAAGGAATCTTCTTGAAATGGCGGAAGATGTTTTGAATTAACAATGACAAAAACAAAAGGGTGCAAAAGAACTTTAATAGTTGCTATATGTGTTTCATACTAAACTTAATTCATAAGCGTTCGATACGGATCTTTCCGACAGTTAAATCAGACATATTATGTAAAGCAACGTTTAGAAACGTTTAGAAACGTTTAAAAAACGTTTAGAAACGTTAAAAGGAGTTGACAATCTTACCTTTACAACCAAGCAGCTCAAAGCGAATGCAGATATACCTTGTCCAAGACTGAGGTTCAATTTGGATGAAGCGAGTGTGCAGAGGCGCCGGGAAATAGACAGTTACTTGAGAGTCATCATCCGTGTTTCCTGGAAACTATATAATAATCGGGTTCACCAAAAAGAAAGTCAGAATTGGACCCTGAGAAAGAAGGGGGAATGGGTCAAATTATTGCTAAAGTTACAGCTTTTGACTCCAAATTTACCCTGTCAGAACTATTTTAATAACGCTGTAGAGAATGTCATTCTGGAGCATTCTGGAGCACTAGAAGAAAATAAACCTCGCATGAAAATCAAAAGCGATCACTTTGATTACAAAAAGGGTGGTATGAATAAATTCCCACAGCTTACCACTTTTGGGTTGCCGGTTTTGTCAGTGACATAGGCCCAGGCCGCGTTATCTGAGCTGTACTTGACTTTGTATGTCTTGGTCCAGACATCACTGTAGGACCTTCCTTGTGTGATGAGTCCTGTCACTGTAGTTGATTTGCCTAAGTCGACACGGATCCATTGGTTTGTATCTACGGGCCTTGCACACCAGGCAGCTAATAGGCAAAAGGGAGGCTAATTATTGGCTAAATTTGGGTTGTGTTGGGTTGGGTTGCGTTGGCATGTGTTGGGTTGTGTTTGGTTTGGTTGTGTTGTGTTGTGGTGGCGGGCTGGGCTGGGTTGGGTTGGGTTGGGTTGGGTTGGGTTGGGTTGGGTTGGGTTGGGTTGGGTTGGGTTGGGTTGGTTGGGTTGGGTTGGGTTGGGATGGGCTGCATGGGCTGGGCTGGGCTGGGCCGGGCTGGGCTGGGCTGGGCTGGACTGGGCTGGACTGGATTGTGCTGGGTGGATTGATTGTATGGGCTGGGTTAGTCTTGTTTTGCTGTGTTGTGTTGGAATATACTATAGCTTAGCAGTGATTTGATTACGTCACAGATGTAAGTTTACCCGGATAATTCAGCCGAGCCTTCCGTTTGTCGTAGCCGGGAGGACCTGCATCAGAGACAAACAGATTGTCCGTAGGAATGTCTCCATTCTCCATTCCTAATGGATCGGCACAAGCTGTGGAGCAAAAAAAAAAATGATCTGAGATAAAATCGGAAATCATGGAGACAAACTTCTCAACCCAAACGACTAAAGATGGGTCGGGTCAACGTTCTCAAGTAAAAAAAAAATCCAATGCGTAGAAGATAAGGTTGCATGGTTTGAAAACAAAAGACTTCATTTTCAACATGAAAATAGAGTTAGTGCTCAGGCCTATTTCCTTGATTTCATTTTTGTTGGTTCCAGGAGGGCCGCGAATTGTTTTTCTCAAACGACTTCCGCATTTTATGGGTGTACGCTATGGCTTTTTGGACTTCACTTTTCTGAAAACATGAGAAGAAATCATAAATTTAGTCAAAAAGAAATGAATTCGAACCTAATGAAATTCGGACTTTAATTCCCTTAAAAAAATCCTCCGAATTAAGCCTCAGATTAGAAAAGAAAAAAAATTAGGGGGAACAGTTACGGTGACTCGAACCCACAACCCTGCGGTGCAAAATCACGACTCTATCGACTGAGCTAGCTATCGCACTACACGTCAAATCCTTGGGGGGATTTTTTATATACCTGCCTACGTATTATAAAAGTATCGTAGAGGGCGCTAATCTACCATGTATGTGGATGTAGTTTGGGAAAAGAAAATTCGCAAGCCGGCCAGCCTAAAGTCCTCTTTGTTTTTCTCACTGACACATTGAATGAGTAACATTTTTGACTTAGGCCAAACAAAATAATAAGGATCTACTTGCATTTCTTATCTCCATAATTATAAAGCTCGAAGACAGTTGATCAGTCTTCTGTTTTGGCTTCTTATATAGCATATAGACTTGGCATAAGTCGGTGTTTTAGTGGGCCCTTTACACAACACTTGATGATACTCTGGTGATGAATTTAGGGCTGGTTGTGATGGCAACCGGTGTTATGAATATCGAAATAAATCCGACTTGAGTGAAGTCTATTTACAGCAGAAATCAAAAACCTTTTGTATCTGTTTTCGAAGGTGGTTTGTAGAAATCCTCGGGATAGGACGAGTCAGCTGGTATCCTCTGCAAGAGATGTAAATGTCGACATTCACTGCAGGAGGAATCGTTCACTTGCGGGAACCAGCGGGTCTCCATCGGGTAGCGCGGATCTGGCTTCTTACGAAAGGTGCAACAGCTGGCTGAGAAACTGCCCGAGGCACCTAATGAAAAGACGAACGTGTGGAGCATGTACACCGACTTGTAATCAAGACTATTCATAAAAAACACACGCGCGTAAAGAAGTAAAGCAGACGTTTACGGAGTAATATTTATGATAACTCCATGACGTTTACCTTTCTTTTGTTTGATATTATGAGGCACCATTTTGTATGGGCTGCCACACGGTGGGTACACAAGGGTAATAATTTAAGCCGCGTTTTGCAACACTTGCCAAACCTGAATATTAACACCCTCATTATGTAGAAAAGAGGTATTTTAGTAATGAGTGTTTTGTCGCGCTTGTTAGTTATTTTGTATATATTTCAATAAACTTGCTTCATGTTTTCTTCATCGAATGTGATCGTGCAAATAAATTGCAAAACGTTCAGGCTCACCGTGATTTGAACGAATACAAAAAGCTGCGAAATGAAAAGTCATGACTATATAGGCCTACTGACAAAACAATCTGCAGCAAGAAAAGCGAACATTTTAAAGGCGTGGAGGCCACATGAGACTATAGGGGCGCTGTTCAAGATACAAATATGTATCTTATAAGTTGTATGCTAACTTCCCTTATCACCAAAACGGTGCATTCAATGCTTTTGTATATACGGTAATGTTTGTTCTCCGTTTTTGATAACTATAAAAGAAAACCTCACAAATCGGCGGGGGGGGGGGGATTAATACCCCCCCCCAGCCATGTGGTTGCGAAGGGCGATTTCTAAAGGTTACGTAACACTTTATTTTGAATGAAACTACATGTACACACACATGTTCACGTTGGCGGGCGAAATCTTTGAAAATTAATTTCTCCCGTTTGGAAGACCGTATCTTCATGCGACTTTCAGGGTTTATTTCCCTTATAATGATCCAAGCATGTGCTAAAATCGTTTTGATATGTTCTTTACTTTTCGTTGAAATTGGAAAACAAGGCCTGGCCACGTGCGTATTTGAAAGCTGTAACACTGGCGTTAGCAATGTCTTTTAATCTTTTCAAGCCTCACAAATATTAATGAGGTTACTACCCACTATGGTGTGCAGTAAAAATTTGCATAAAAGCCTCCTTCACGAGTTATTAATTGATAAATATCACCCTTTTTGCCGGCTTCCATTGGTCGATACAGAGACCATGTGACGCTAATGAATATGCTAATATACCCGCCGTTATTGTGTCATGCCAGACCGAAATTGGTCAGCCGTAGCGCCTACGGCGCTATGAAAACCATGCAAGTGGGTTGGGTCGAAAAAATCCTCGTCGAGATTGTCCTTAGACATATATTTTGAGCTGTAACACAAGCGTTAGCACCAACAGATTAAGCTGAAATTCGGATTATACTTAGATGATATAAGTGTTCAACTACTCGTGAAATAATAACTTTCGTAAATTCCTAGTGTCGGACCCTGTTAAATTGGGGACCATTTTAAAAATTGGGTCCGACAAGTTGTTTGTCCCATTCCCACGGTGTGTGGTTGGAATTCTTAGTAACCGGGCCTCCTCCGCGCTGACCACGTCCTGTTCAGAAGGACATCTTAGACATTGCGTCACTCCACGAATCTAATTTTTTCCTCTAAAGTTCGCAGTTTCCATTGTTTCAATTCAAGGAAGTTCGATCACGCTGACCATTAAGTCATAAAAGGAGGACCAGATTGGTCAATCCCAAGCTGACCACGTTCCCTCAAGAATGTTAGCCCACTACTCCTTTTCTGATTGGCTTTTCCGAAGATGATATCATTATTTTAGCTATTTGACCAATTGGAAAGTTTTCCCAAACCTGTCCGAGCGCGTGATCAGCATGGGTTGAACCCCTGCTCCACCTCAATTCTTCAGAAGCGAAGAAGACCTCGATGCGAGAATATCTTAGAGTGCTACCCTTTGCACTTTTGATAAGTTAGCCTAGGAACGAGTGCGGACTTTCCATAAGTCATTTTCTCGTGAGAGACGTTCCTAACTCCTTCTTGCATCAATTTGCCACGTGCTTTTGTTGATACAGGTAAGCCGATGTTTCTCTTATTTCTGTATAATTTACTTGTATATAATTTTGATGATTGAAATAGCATAAGAATTGTCCCGCCTATGGATAATTTCGACAGCTTCACATCCAGCATGAGTTGCAGCCAATGATAATCTGATTGCCAAATTTTGATTCACTATGTATGCTGTATCTCTATTGTAGTGTAGATATTTGCTCTATAATCCTTTTATTCACTTTCCAATTCTTATCGTTACCGTTATACGATGTGGGTTTTTTATCACTGAATTGATCGTTAGGTTTTGACCACTTTTCATGTAACCCGAATCCTTGCCTGATTTCAGAATAACTGGCTCGGTCAGTTAGATAGTTGTATATAACTTGTACTTGATAATTCTGCATTTTAGCTTCAAGTGTTATTTGTGTATTCTATATTTCCTTGTAATCTTATGTTGAAGTGTTTTCAGTTCCATGATTTTGAAGCAAACTCTTGATGAGGCCGTTTATTGCCATCCCTCGTTCATTGTGTCCCGTTGATTCTGTTCTGATCTTAACCACCTGTGCTATTTCTTGCTAGTCTGTTACCACGGACACGGGAATGAGTGTCTTGTGTAATTGTACCCCTAGGTGTCCTTGAGTAAGGTCAGTACCCACACGCACAGTACCGTCTTTTTGGCTAAAACATTGAGTGCATCATGTCCAAATGATCAGGAGCAGCTGTGAAACTTTTATTTTCTCTGTGTACACACATGTACAAAATACGTGCGTGTAAGTCCCATTCGGTCTAGGATTTGTTTTTGAGTCCCTTTACATCATATTTGTCTTTAGTTCGAGATGATCACTGGTTTAAGGTTTTTCACGCATCCCATTCAGATAAGTTAGTGTGTCTTACGACCAGTTGCGGTTGAGAATATGTGAGCAATCATGCCCTTTGTCCCCCACATGACTAAATCTCATGTTTCAAGCATGCACATGTACAAAACACTTCCTTGTTCCGAACTTGTTTCTGATTTAGAATAATGTTCTGGGTGAACATCATCAAACTTTCAGTTTTATTAGTTGTTAGAGTATTTTTGTTTACTTTATCCTATCTCAGTTTTTAATGTTTTTTTGTAGTTAGTAATTTAATACAAAGTTGGTTCTAAATAAGAAGCGAAGAAGACCTCGATGCGAGAATATCTTAGAGTGCTACCCTTTGCACTTTTTAATAAGTTAGCCTAGGAACGAGTGCGGACTTCCCATAAGTCATTTTCTCGTGAGAGACGTTCCTAACTCCTTCTTGCATCAATTTGCCACGTGCTTTTGTTGATACAGAACACGGAGTCCCTAGGTCACGCTTTGAGGAGTCGACCCGGTTCGATTCTTCGCCCGGCCTGTTCCTGCTTCTCACCACCACCCCTCTCCGTCTGGACCACTGTTCGCTGGACTTCGCCTGGACGCTGCTGCTTTACACGGACCCCATCCGAGTACGACACCGCATCGGCAAATCAAGACGAGTTCCAACGCAACGCTTGAACCCAGCTAAGATCTTATAATTATACTATTGTATAAAATTCCTTGTTGTATATTATTGATGTATTCATTGATGTTTGCTATTCTTTGTGTTGATGTTTCAGTGGTTTGACTTCATTGAGCTTGTTGTATTAATTCATGCTGAACCTATGCATACTTGTTGACTTTTGACTTTCACAAAAAATTGAAGTTTGTTGACTTTGAATACTTTGCAAAATTTGTTTCCTTGGATTCACATGATCTGAGATTTTGGTAAATTGTTTTCACATCCTTTGATATTTTTTGGTCTTCCCAATTAACTTTTGTTGCAATTGTTTGTTTTTTTCCCCATTGTTTGGATTGCATTGTTGTTTGAAACGTTACACCACTGAAAAGTCACACGTTGATATTTGGATTTTTGATGATTCTTTTATAATTGATTTTTGACCAATCACTGTTGACATTGACGATTTATGATGTGTTGATGAAATAATAACAAATTGAATTCATAGAGGAAAGGACCAACTTTAATTTCTGCTATCTGTGTGATTTTTATTCTGAGCAAAGTTCCGTCATTTAACAACGAACCGACATAGGTCCTCAGACAAAGCTTGAGATAAACCTGTGACACCAGAAATTGATATAAATACATAGATATGGGGACGTTTTCAAACGATTTCTTCTAGACTTGAAAGTCTGCTTTACCAGTAACCAGTATTGAGGTTCGGCATCGATGACGGCGATTTTTTTCACTGACATGAAGTTTAGAATTTCTTCTTCCGTTATAATTTAACATTTTAATCATTCTGAGCATAATTATTTCTGAGAAACACAACGTTCAAAAGGCCATGTTTTTGAGGGTTCACGAATTTCACTGCACTGTTACAGCGTCTAAGTACGTAATTGGATTAGCTCAACTTGACAACCAGCCAAGCTACACCCTCGCAACCATATGGCTGCACCCAACCCAAAATCCAGGATTTATGCCCTCGACAGGAACGAATTTGAATGCAATGCACACCTGTGACGTGGAAAAATCTTTGTCAATCGATCAAATTGAGTTCTTGATCAACCTCTTGTACAATTAACTTTTTTTGTCGAGAGAACGACGATTGAATGAAGATGAAGTCAGCGTTCCAATTCACTTGAAATTGAATGGGCATGGCATTGAATCGAACGACTTCATGTTGAGATTGACCGGGAAAATTTGTAATTTCATCTTCGACTTCGAAAAAAAAATAAGAGATTTCTTTTTATGATTTTAATAGATTTACCCAATCGCGCATATTATTGTTAAGCTGAAAATACGGCCGAAATAGACTACTATTGGCATTGCCTTGGCCGTAGAGGGCGACTGATGATTCTACATCAGTCGCGACTCTGCCAGACGGGGTTCGAGGTTGACTAATAGTCAGGGATGTTAGGGCGTTATAGGGGCCGTTTGGTTCAGTTTCTTCCAAAAGCACCAAATTTGGCACAGATGTCGTTCATACCATACTATTTCGATTTTTGACGGGCGCCAAGACGGGCGCCCCACGGGGCCGCCAGCGTATTTTTTTTTCCTAGGAGGGTTAGGGGCAATGTCATGAATAATTCAGTTTTTCCTTTGAATCATTGCAAGACTTAGGTTCTCGTTCTATTTTCCCCTTAATTTAAAATTATCTCAGTGATAAATTTGGAGAAGAAAAATAGCTGATGAAAATGAGCAGCGACGACGTGGATTCGAACCAGGGATCTTTGTATCCATAGCTCATCTCGCTATCCACTAGGCTACTGTGTGGTAGCTCGACGACAACCGTTCTTTAAAATGCTTTAATGTATTGTAACTAGTTGAGTAACTAACAACAATGCTGTTGATGTCATTGTCCGTTCTCATGGATAAACATGAATTATTCATGACATTGCCCCTAACCCTCCTAAGAATAAAAATTACGCGGGCCGCCATATTGGCAAAATCTAATATGGCCGCCAACTGGGTCAGAGTTCAATCGAACTAAACAAGCTAGAATCATAAATAATACCACTTTTTAGGTATTTTCGGGGTCGAGTAATCTGAATCTGATGTTATTTTAACGATTTGAGGCAAGACAGATGCCCCAAGGGACCGCCATATTGGCAAAATCCAAAATGGCCGCCACATACCGCAGTTAAAAAACTTAACTAGCTAAAATCATAAGTAATACAACTTTGGAGGGGTTTTCGGTGTCAACGAATCTGAATCTGAGGTTATTTTAATGATTTGATGCCAAACGGATGCCGTTGGGGCCATATTAGAAAAATCCAAAATGGCCGCCAGCCAAGTTAGAGGTCAGTCACAGTTAAAAATTAAACGAGCTAGAATTATTAATAATACCATTTACATGGATTTTCAGGGTCGGAGAATCTGAATCTATTGTTTTATTAAAGATTGTATGTCACATTTTGCCCTAAAGGTCATTAAGGATTGGACTTATCAATAAAGATTATTGTTTGCACTATTTTCATTTAAATATTTAGAGATGATGTCTGCAGTGACAAAATGCTATGTGCCGCTGTGTGCGTTTAAATGGAGCTGTTCATTTGTAGAGGACCTTGCATATAGAAACCTAGTGTGATTGCATTTCAATCTTCCTTTGCATGTGCCTGCAGCTGCAGCGCACGAGAATGGCACATGTCACTGAAGCATCATTGAGAGTTGGTCCATAGTGATTGCCATGTACTGGTACCATCTTTGTGGCAGCCCCACACGATGAAGTCAGGAATTTCCTCCTGGACCGAGGTGGCCTGTAGTAGCGGTTGCTTTACATGTTCAAACAGCACGACAGGTAGCTGGGATGCTTCCGACAAGCTGCTTCCAGTAGTGAAGAAGCGATGTCTGGCCCCTTTGACACCTACAGTTGCACCACACCCCTTGCTCTGCATGAAATGGCAAATCAAGTTGTGTCGCACCATGTTAGGCTTTGGAAGAAGGGTGGTGCCAAGGACTTTGTCAGACCGAGATCGGAGTAGATGCTTTGGACTAGTATGTTACTGTACTTTTCACCACTTCTGAAGCCCACTAAGATCTCCAATAGGCCGAGGATCTTCAAAACAAGCTTGAAATGATCTCGAAAGTGATCGCAGTGACTCGACTCTCAATCCTTCACTGGCTCAGTGGGTCGCATATCAAGTTACTCCGGTGCACTCATAAGATGTGGATGCAGCCTTTTCTAGGTATAGGGCGTAGATCACGATTTTGGCATGGGGCTTTGCCGACTCGTTTGCTAGCACTGAGTTAATTGTATCCCAACCAGGTGAGGATGTCACCATCTGCAAACTGTTATGATGTGTCAAAGAAGTCAAGCTTGATGAGCCCTCCTCACTGCAGGGTTCTCATGCGAGAAATGGATATTTACGGTTTGGGCATATCACTGGAACTCACAAAGTGAGAGGTTGCCCTGAGCCTTTGTTATCTGTGATCAACATCTTGGGTGGTGAAGACAATGAAACGACCGTTGGTTGATAGCTCCACCCATCCTCAGCATGGCGGGCACACACCACACGCGCCTATACATCCTTACAATAACTTAGGACAATTTTCTCGCTCCAATCTAAGATTGTTTCTGTGGTATACGTAGAAATGTCAAACTGTCCGACATGTGCAGCTAATGTGAAAAGGTTTTTTTATGGAATGACGCACCAGAAACACCAGGTTTGACCGGAATGATCTCGAGTGGTAAACTTGACATCAAATAATTAAAATAACATCAGAATCAGATATTTGGACACCCCCCCCCAAAAAAAGTTGTATTGTTTTAACTGCAAGTACCTCCAACCTGGGTGGCGGCCTTTTTTTTTCAAAAATGGCGGCTCCTAGAGCATCTGCCTTGCCTCGAATCATTAAAATGACATCATATTTAGATTCTGTGACCCCGAAAACCCATTAAAGGTGGTATTATTTAAGATTTTAGCTCGTTATTTTCTTAACTGTGATAAATGTGGCGGCCATTTTGGATTTTGCCAATATGGCGGCCCCTTGGGGCATCTGTCTTGCCTGAAATCGTTAAAAAATAACATCAGATTCAGATTGCCCGACCCCGAAAATACCTGAAAAGTGGTATTATTTATGATTCTAGCTCATTTAGTTCAATTGACCTCTGACCCGATTGGCGGCCATATTGGATTTTGCCAATATGGCGGCCCCGCGGGGCGCCCGTCTTTGCGCCCGTCAAAAATCCAAATAGTATGGTAAGGACGACATCTGCGCCAAATTTGGTGCTTTTGGAAGAATGTGAACCAAAATATCCCTAAGACCCCCGACTATAAGCAATGGTTCTTTGAGTCGGCAAGTACACTGGTGAGGGCTCGGCAACAGCTTTCCCCACCCACCCACCCCACAAGGGAACACAGGAAGATGGCGCCGGCTCCGGTTTCTACTCTCCAATCGTTTCACACCCAGTCCTGAACAATGTAGAAGCTGGAGCCAGAAACAACAGAGCGGTGCAAATAGACTACTGTTGTCATTGTAGACTATTAGGTGAAACAGGGCAACCGCACCAAATACAAAGAACAGAACTACAGGTAGAAAACACTAACTGACATGGAGTGTACAAACATAAAGTTGCCAAAATACAAAGGAAACTAACAGAAAACAACATCAATTTTGTGTGGGCCAAGCAGCAGATTGGGGTAAGACATATTACAGAGATTTGTATAAGTGAGTTTTTAACATAGATTTAAATGTTTCTAAGGACGAGGCACTTTGAATTTTAGGAGGGAGACTGTTCCATAATTTGGGAGCGGTGACGGAGAGAGCTCTGTCACCATAGGGTGTTTTCACTGGAGGACCAGGCATAAGTTGAAGATGAGAGGATGTGGAAGAGCGTAGCCGGGTTGATGGAACTTTGGGTTTAATTAGTTCTGAGATATAAGTTGGACACTGACCATTACGAGTTTTGAAAGTAAGCAGAAGAATTTTAAACAGTATGCGTTGAATAATTGGAAGCCAGTGGAGATGACGAAGAATTGGGGTGATATCACCTACATTTCTTGATTTCTTCTAAATGACAGCAAGCCAGACGGAATAAATCAGGGTGGGATTTAGTACCAGTGCGAGCTTTAATCCAGGAAAGCTTTTTGATAATAATTAGGTAGGCTACTTTTGGGATAAATGCGGTGACCCTATATGCCTTTTAACCGTTGTTTACAGATATGCCTCCTATTTTTTTTATCGGATGCAGATAGAATAGAGAATATTGTGGGGGAAAATAAAACAACAAAAAACTGATGGAATGACTAAAACAGACGATTGGGAAACAAGGGCCGCTCAAGAGAATGAAATTTTTTTTGATGGGGGGGGGGGTAAAGAAAAGAAAAGAATCAGGAAACAAAACATACCCGTGATTGCTGTAGCTGCAACGACAATACAAAACCCCATCAGCGAATACAAGAGTGCATCCATGGCCCTTGATGAGAAGCAACTTCCAAAGTTGAAGATTTTCGTCTTATTTGAAGTACTGAAAAGATGAGTCGGCAACAGCGCGTGTGTAATAATGTCGTCGTTGCCAACGTTTGTCGGCAATAAGTTTATAATTACGTTTTGGATATCAAAAGCACTCAGACACCGACTTTCGAATCTTATGGTTTCGCGTCAAATTTCAAAATGACAAAAGTCATACTGAGGAATGACGAGATGCAAAACGTAAACACCTTTTTTCAGCCACGCGAATATTGGTGTCCGGTTTTGATATAAGACACAATTTGTTATGTCCTCCAACTCCTCTGGCATGCGCAATAATCCAGCAGTAAATGCCACCAAGACTTCGTGGAAGTAATTACCATGACGGTCTACATAGCAACGAAACGCCCCACGTACAATCAGCCATACCACTCAAGGATTCCTTGTATGCTATGATAATACAGCGTATTAATATGTAACTACGGCGCTCCATGAGTGCCATCCACTTCTTTATTTACTCAGATAATTTATCACGTCATGTTGACATATCGCCGAGAGTAAGGCGGCTTAATCACATAATTGTATCGCTAAGTGGACTTACCGAAGTCGACTTGACGACTTGTCCAGATGCATTATCTCTCCAAGTCGACTTCCATAAGTTGACATGACGACTTGTCCAGATGTATTATTTCGTCAAGTCGACTTTCCGAAGTCGAGATGACGACTTGTCCAGATGTATTATCTCGCCAAGTTGACTTCTCGAAGTCGAGATGACGACTTGTCCAGATGTATTATCTCGCCAAGTCGACTTCCATAAGTTGACATGACGACTTGTCCAGATGTATTATCTCGCCAAGTCGACTTCTCGAAGTCGAGATGACGACTTGTCCAGATGTATTATCTCGCCAAGTTGCTTTCTCGAAGTCGAGATGACGACTTGTCCAGATGAAATATCTCGCTAAGTCGACTTCCTGAAGTCGAGATGACAACTTGTCGAGATAAATTATCTCGCCAAGTCGACTTTCGATGAGCTGATGATGACATGCAAAAATCTCGTTCTGTATGGATATCCCGTTGTTGAAGCACTGTCGTGGATTCTTTCTTGTTCGTCGGTGCATTTGAGGTTTTCCCCACCCGTTCTTATATGAACAATAAACTGGCAGAGGAACAAGAGATAAACTGAAGGGTATTGATTTGATCTGGGTCGAAGTTGATTTGTGTTTTTTTTTTATTTTCAACTTGTTTTAAATTACTCCCCCAAGCTTCGTAGGAAATCACACCTCTGCCTTGTTTTCTCCTATTTGTCCCGTTGACAAGTAATTCACTTCACGTTAAACATTAACAATCATAAATTCACAAAAATGTCTTTATTGACAGGTTGCCTAAAAATGACACTTACAAATTCAAGATTTGCTTTAAATCATATTGAGATCATATTTAAGATAAAACGACTCTCACGGCTTAAATTGGAATATCGGAAAATTAGCAAACCTCTTGTCTGATATATTACTGGGGCACTGAAGACAAAGACAAATTTGTGTTAATTTCAAGATTTTAAATGGGGAGCTCGGGGGGGGGGGGGGATTTGTTGCAGGACATTATATTCTTTTACATTTCGTTCAGAAAAGAAAAATCGAAATTTTGAAAAAGCACGTATATAACTGTACCAACAATAACCTTTCAAATTCCCAAAACTATACAATCATGCGTTCCATGTTCGTCAAGCTTAACAGCTTCTCCATAGATGATAATACCCAAACGCTTTGCATCAAAGCAACAATATCTTTTCAATGAATACAACTCTAATGACATCATTAATCATCCGTCTTTGTGCCGCTTCATGTGTGGAAAGGAAATAGACGAGCAGACGTTTTGCATTTTTTATGAACTTCAACAAAAGAGACACAACCATTAGTTGCCTCTGCACGCCGCATTTCGATCAAATTTTCAGTCTCGGTGTCGTCGGGTATTAGTTTCTAGGAATGCTATTTAATAATTAAGAAATATCAAGTCCGTTTGCGAACATAATTTACACGTTTCAAAATGTACCACAAACGTATTGACACTCAACTTTCCTTTAGTTCTAATTTTACATGTCTTTGTGTGTGTTTACTCGACTAAACCACAGATGTCCCCGGTTCGATGCCCCATGAGTTTGTAAGCTGGATAAACACAATCTACAAAGAAATAAATTTCGTCGAATTTTTTGGTTTGTTGTTTTATATTTTAATAACATCATGATGATGTAAATAATAGTTGATGACTTATTTTGAGGTAAAGTTAAATGGTCTTGTGGCAATAAAACAGACAAGTCAAGCCTAGCCAAGCTTTTCCCAAATCATAAAAAAAATTATATTCAACTGGTGCCGAATGGTTATTCAATAATTGAGGCCTTGGCATGCATCTGTGTACACAATATCCCATTCGTGTGACGTTACGGGGTAATCCTGTACAATAGTACTGCCCAGCGCCCCTACTCCGACACCCCGAGAAATTATACTGGTATTATACGCCTTTCCCCAAAATACGGACAGAACCTGCTGGGTTAGGGGGTATTTGTACGTCCCGTAACATATTGTTAATAATCGTCGGATTTGAACAGCGACCGCTTTGAAAGTATGGTAAGAGCCACCCCCCCCCCTATTGATTTTAAGGAGCCAAGTGTCCGGACAAAAAAACCTGTCTACATTTCAGCATTGATTTGCTGATGAACCCCCCCCCTCCCCTCCACAAAAATTCCTGGTTTCGCCCCCGATTGTTGTTGTGCATATACGGCAATTATTATCGTCTACAAGGTGATCCAAATGCAATCAAATTTGATGCACAAATTTGATACAATGAAGTATGTCTAATAAGAGCATGTTCTTTCACTCATCTGAAAAAAGCAGTTACTGATACTGATCTATGCCAACAGGAGTTATGCATGTTTTACTTAAAGAAACCATTTTTATAGCTGTCCTTGAGTAGTATAGCAGGAGCATTTGACCTCGTATTTCGCAGGAGGACCATGACCCTCAATATATGAGGGTCATTGAGGGTCTCGTGACGTCGATCCTAGGAGGGGGGTGTAGCCCTTGCAAAAGTTGAAAGGACGTTGTACATGATCATAATATTTTGATGTAAAATATGAACAATATGATTTAATTTATTGTATTATTATAATTATATATTTTTTTGTTGAAATAAAGTTTTTTCCGTTTTTTTTTTTTTTTCGATTTTGTTTTGATGTTGTATGAAAATCCAACACCGTTCATTACAAACAGGCTGAATATAATTGTTTTGTCTAAACATCAAAGTTGGGATATTTAAGCGAATCCAAAGAAAACAAGCTGTTTCATGACGATGCTTGGGACGAAACAGGGCCGTTGGTGGATCGTGTCCAAACATGCACACACGTTTTATCATGCTGTGTATTGTTAATGAACGTATTGTTCAAGTATCGATCGTTGTTGGTGTGGTTTGGAACGGAAAATAAAAAGAAAGACCATTCGAATCGTAGAAAGGTTATATAAGTTTATAACTGCAAAACACAGGGGTGTCTTTTGATAGCCGTCACACATACATAAACACAATGTTCGTGTCGTTAATCTATAGCAGGCGTTGTTTCAAAAATGCGAAACAATACGCATCCAAAAGAAAAGTGCAGACGCATAAGACATTTAAGTTGAGTTACATAAAATAGTGCAATGGTTTGAATTTGAATGGAGAAAACTTTGCTTTGTTTTCGGTATGGTTGCATATTCCAGTGCTCTAATTTTCAAGTATCACGAAACTCATCAAATTCTTGCTTGCACGTTTATAATTTCTGTCAATTTTTTGGGTGTTTTTGTTTGCTTAGGCCTACACATTTGTATTTTGTTTGTAAGTTGGTGTTTATAGCAGGTCTGAAGGGATGTAGAACCTGCATATGTTTGTTCCACATCAATAATTTCGGGCGACATGTGTCATTTGTATTTTGTACGTTGTATTTGTACGATAACTCTAAGTTCAAGCAGTGCTCACCGGGAATTTCTACGATATATTTATAGTTTACTTTTTTTATTTTATTATCTTCATATACATTTCTACGCTTGTTAACAGTGGTCATTGAGGTTGTTTGTTTGCATTTCGTATTCGTATAATTATTTTGTATGTTAAAATGTTGTCAGTTTTCCTTTTGTTGATTTTTTTTTGTATTTTTGTACATGATTATGCTTTTATACAGTTATACTTTTGCAATTTTCGTACGCTTGGACTTTTGTAGGCCTATTTCTTTTTACGTTAATACCGTTCAACATTGCGATCCGTTTGTCTGTATGTTTGGATATTTGCTGATTTATACTTTTGTATATCAGTTGTCCAGATTTGTTCGTTTGTACACGTGATTTATGGTAAGCTTTTTGCTCATGCGATGTACTATTAATTCTTTCGCTGCATGTAGGCCTAAACATCTTTAACACATACCCGCCAGTTAATACAGTCGTTACAATTTTGAACTGAAGCGAAGGTGCCCGCCAGGAACTTGACTTCACGACGATGGTTCATTGAGCATTGTGACGTAGTGGGACAAGTCGAGACTTGTTTTGCCAAATCCGTGAAAATGTTTCGTGTACGTATAGGCCTATATTTTTTTTGTCGGTATCAGAAATTTTGCTCTTAAATTTAAATTTGATTTCATAATTGATTGATAATCGTTTTGTGATATTTGAACGATCCACTGGAATGCTACCCAGAGACGATATAATTTCTTTATGATTGTATAAAATGTTCAAGAGCAGGCAAGAAAACAATCAGTGTCAGGTATACGTGCAGTGACATTGCGTTCGCACGTTAGCAATTAAAATTTGTAAAGGAATAAGTAAGGTACGTGCAGTGACATTGCGTTCGCACGTTTAAAATTCAAATTTGCAAAGGAATAAGTAAGGTACCGTGCAGTGACATTGCGTTCGCACGTTTAAAATAAAAATTTGTAAAGGAATAAGTAAGGTACGTGCAGTGACATTGCGTTCGCACGTGGACATTAAAATTTGTAAAGGAATAAGTAAAGTACGTGCAGTGACATTGCGTTCGCATGTTTAAAATTCAAATTTGCAAAGGAATAAGTAAGGTACCGTGCAGTGACATTGCGTTCGCACGTTTAAAATAAAAATTTGCAAAGGAATAAGTAAGGTACGTGCAGTGACATTGCGTTCGCACGTTTGAAATTCAAATTTGCAAAGGAATAAGTAAGGTACGTGCAGTGACATTGCGTTCGCACGTTTAAAATTCAAATACAATATTCTAGGGAAGTATGACAGCAATAGCTGAAGAGCAAACTTAAGGACTGTGACGTTGGCAGGTCAATGTCGCTTATAAGGGATATCCTCTTCGGTGCATATTAGTAGCGCCGATTTCCAAGAGGCCCCTTCCTGCAGAGGACTCGAGAGACTTCTGGATTTAATATGAGAACTTGAAAAGTCAAACTAGCCTTGAACAAAAAACTCAAAGAATTAAGCCACTCAATAAATAGCCACAAAGAGAAAACTGGAAGTTAATAACACTAAATACTAACGGAGTTCTTTGTTAAGATGACATGTAAACGCGCGTATTGAAATAGAAAGATTTTTTTTAAATCTGGGATTAACACCGTCTGTAAAAACGCCTGGTGTCTTTTCTATATATAATTGCTAAATGTGTAGTGTGAGCATACAGTGAGGGCACAATAGAGACTTATGATCAAAAAGATCATTCCTTTTGATTCATTATACTTGTATGATTTATAGATTTATTGAAAAGAGATTGTTATTCTCTAAGAAGAAGCTCCATAATTTGATATACTTCAATCAATAGATTCATCGAATGAAGTGTGTATATTTTCATTGTAAATCTTGCATGTTGACAAACCAGGGAATTTGGTTTATTGCCGCTTTGTGTGGACTGCTTTCTATGTGTGGCGTGATTTTATTTCGAGTCATTTTCTCTGCATGTTGTAAAAGGGAAAAAAAGGAAAGGTTTTAAATTCAACTTTCGTTTCGGCTCACGAAAATGACAACTCGTATGTGTACCGCAAAGCAGACGCTGAAAGAAATAATACTTGAAATCAGTGTTACTTTTTTCTCGACTACAATACTTCGGGAAAAGACGGTTTCAAAGCAGCAACGATCAGAAACAACGACAATACCGTACGCCAACATTTACAGCGGCATTGGAAGAAACATTATATAGCCGAAATCGGCGTTACTTTTACCATTACAGCAGTGCCTACTCGGACAAAAATGACGAAAATGGGAAAAAATCAAATCGGTGTTACCCACAAACTAAAAAGAAAACGGTTACGGAAATGTCCCAATCAAAGCAGAAAATGATGAAGAGAAATTACGGCAAAAATTAACAGTAGGAGCGACAGAAATAAACCATGAAATCGGTGTCAATTGTCCAACTTCGATGCAATGCAAAAGTCGGCTACAAATACCGTAAATTATGATCGGCAGTAACCGTTACAACGCTTCCAACAGTCGGAAAACAACGTTTTGCAAACGGGAAAATTACAGTAGAAAACAAAATGTTGGAAATTATGGCAAAAATCACAGCTGTATTTGATTTAAAAAAAACCGTTAAAAGGAACGTCACGAGTATGACGAAAATGGGAAAAATCAAATCGGTGTTACCCAAAAACTAAAAAGAAAACGGTTACGGAAATATCCAAATCAAAGCGACGAAATACAGAAAATGATGAACAGAAATTACGGCAAAAATTAACAGAAGGAGCGACAGAAATAAACCATGAAATCGGTGTAAATTGTCCAACTTCGATGCAATGCAAAAATCGGCTACAAATACCGTAAATTATGATCGGCAGTAACCGTTACAACGCTTCCAACAGTCGGAAAACAACGTTTTGCAAACGGGAAAATTACAGTAGAAAAACAAAATGTTGGATATTACGGCAAAAATCACAGCTGTATTTGATTTCAAACAAATTACCATCTCGTCGAACCAAAAAAACCTGTTAAAAGAAACGACGGAATTTACAGCAATTTGAAAAGCATTTTCCCGCAGGAATTAAGTGTTACATTGTATACGGAAATAACGATATTGCTGCACATAGCGAGAACTTTTCCTGTAAAGTTATGTCTGCATTTAACAACAGCAAAATAATCACCATCTCGAACCAATAAAAAACGAATTTTACAGCAACAGTTTTTAGAAAGACTAAGTATTTTCGCCTACGAAAATAACGGAAATTACTGCACATCTTCTAAAAACTTGTGTTCAAAAATATCTCATGGCAAAAACAGTTGTATAAATGAATATGAGTAAAATAGTATATCTAAACAAAGCGTAAGGAAATGTCTGTAAGATGTATGTTTACTGTTGCTTGCGACATTTTTTTCACGTTCTTGTAATTGTTTATGCATCATTTATGTAAGTCCGATTTGGAAAGATCGGCAGGTGAACATATTAATTAAAGAATCTGGTGACTTTTAAAATCCAATCTTTGTACGGATACAATTCCCAAAGGAGTTATTGTGAGACATGCGACACCTTTATAGTCACATGCAGTGATGTTATTTCCCTTGTTGAATTTAGGTATAGGGCCAACGTGTAACCCTTCTTCCGCCATGTTTTAATGTAAGTCCGATTGGGAAGGATCGGCAGGGATATGAAGATGGCATTTTGTCATCTTAAAGTTGTATTCATTTCTTCAATGTTCGTTTACAGTGTGTGAGTTATATGCAGTTTCCAAGGCAACCTGCCATTATCAGCGTCGGCACATTTTTGTGTACATTATAACAAATACTCGTGTCTGTTTTTAGAAGAGTAAACAACAATGTTGAAGTAAGTATTGTAAACATGGGTAGAATCGTTAATTTCCATTATGTCATTAACCATGATAGGTTACAGGTAAGATAAGACAAAATTTAAGTCATTTTCCAGCTGAACTGCACCACGTCTTTAAAGTACATGTACATTCGTCAATGATCGGAAATTGCTACACATCTTCGAGAGGTTTATCTTCCAAAAAGAAATTGTGGTAAAAACCAATTGCAAGGTATGTAATGTGAATGAGTAAAGCGTAATGTACTGAATGTATTGCGTGCGACATTTCTTCAAGTTCTTTTAATTTTGTTTTAACCTTATACATGTACATCATTTATGTAAGTCCGATTTGGAACGATCGGCAGGGACTCGTAATAATACAGTATTATCAAATTGTATCCTATCCTTTTGAACCTTATTTGGTAGTCTACTTTGACCTTTGATAACGTAAGTCCGATCATCAAGCATCGGCTTGGAATGAGGCTGGACATCAGTGATGCGTTAGTCAAAGAGGAAAGCAGAGTTTAGTACTTGGTTTGTTTCCTCATGAAAAGGGTCTCATGGGATCTTAGCTTACGGCCAAAGTAACCGCGAAAGAGACAGCTTATGCCTTGAATGAGTGACAGTTTTAATGTCATCGTATATGACTTTCAAAATCAGGTCCGTGTGTGAATATGAGTATACCGCACTAACCGTGAATGTCCATAAATAAGATATTATTATAAGACATGCGACATAATACAGTCACATGCAACATTAAATTTCCCTTCTATTTTGTGTGTGTTTTTGTAAATTAGATTTACGTGTAACCCTTCCGCCGTATGGTATAATGTAAGTCCGATGTGGTAAGATCGGCAAGGATGAAGATTGCATTTCTTCATCTTAAGACCATATGGATTTCTTTAATGTTCGTTTACAGTGTGAGCTATTTTGTGGTTTCCAAGGAAACCTGCCAATATCAGCGTGGCACATTTATATGCGTTATAACACTTAATAATCGTGCCTGTTTGAAAAGTAATGATAACATTGAAGTAAACATTGTAAACATGGAAAAAATGTTGATTTCCATGTGTCACTAACCATGGCCGGTTACAGGTAAGATTAGACATAATAATATTGGCTGCATTGGTGGAATGTTTCCCTTTTGTGGATAGGCCCAGTGTTTTTGTAAACCCCCCCCCCCCCCTTTACACTTGGGAAAGATTTGCAGCTTTCATCAAAGAAAATGAGGATCTAAAAGTTGAGACAAACTGGACGAGGAGGAGGCTGCTTTGTCGGGCCGAAAATGGACCCCAACAGCCTCAGTTTTTATTTCGTGTCATTTTCCATTCCTGTTGTTTCTTTGATAACAGAAAAAAAAGGATTATTTAATTGAAGTTGATTTTAGCACTACGCAAATGGCAAATCGTAGGTCTATAGTTATAGGCCTACATGCAGCAAAGCAGACATTGAAAGAAATCATACTTGAAATCTGTGTTATTTTTTTTTCTCAATTACAATTCTGCGGGGCAAAACGGTATCAAGCAGCAAAATTCAACGACGCCAATACAAAATATACGGCAACTTGTCAACAGTATTGGAAGAAATTATACCTGAAATCAGTGTTATTTTTACCGTAACTGCAGTACCTATACCAGATATATTTAACTACGAGTATGACGAAAATGGAAACAAATTCAAATGGGGGTTACCCACAAACTAAAACAAATTCTATTACGGAAATAACGAAATCAAAGCGACGGAAAATAATAATGACGAAGAAACTATGGCAAAAATTAATGGTGGCGGCGAAAGAAATGAACAATTAAAATCGGTAGAAAATATTGGTTACGAATCCCGTAAAGTATGATCCGCAGCAACCGTTACTACACCGCTTCAAACAGTCGGAAAACGAAGATTTGCAAATGGGAAAATTACAGTAGAAAAAATAAATTGACGGAAATTATGACAAAAATCACAGCAGTATTAAAAAAAAAATCATCACCGTCTCGAACAAAAAAACAGTGACAAATATTGACGGAATTTACAAAGTATGTTCGCCTACGAAAATAACGGAAATTGTTGCGCATATTCGAGAAGTTTGCTTTCAAAAAGACATTTGGAAAAAAACCCAGTTGTTTTAATGAATATGAGGGGTTTTTTTCGTCATCTAAAACCATGTGATTTTCTTTAATGTTCGTTTACAGTGCGAGTTATTATGCGGTTTCCAAGGCAACCTGCCACGATCAGCGCAGCACATTTTTGTGCATTGTAACAAAATGATCGTGTCTGTGTGGTTTTTTTAAAAGTAAATAATGAAAACATTGAAGTAAGGATTTTGGGTGGAATCGCTATAGTTTCCCTTGTGTTATTAACCGTGACAGGTAACAAGTTAGCTTAAACGTATGTATTGGATGCATTTGGAATGTTTCACTTAAGTAACAACGGGCTAGGCCCAGTATTTTCGTTCCCCTGTTAACTTAGGAAAGATTTGCAGCTTTCATCAAAGAAACGGAGGATCTAAAAGTTGAGATTGGACAAGGAGTGCATGCTTTGTTAGGACGAAATGGACCCCAACAGCCTCATCACACATAACCTAGGAACCGGAAGCAGGGAGGAGGACCGACAGATGAACGGATGACCTGCTTGCTGGGCTACCCATTACTGATTCTTGAGGTTAGTTTACATGCAGTACTAAAAGCAAACTGCAGCAGGTCAAACAGAACGAATACAAATGGGTGAACCGGCAATCCTTTTGATGTTCTTCCACAAAGAAAGAGTGTTGGTATAGTGAGGCATTGCTATATTTTTTTAATTCAAAGTTTCCTTTCCCCTTTACTTTTTCATATTGACAGGCATTGAACTGGCTGGATGAAGAGGCTGCTTCCAGTCGGTGAGGGTGAGAGGATGTAACTCCAATTTGCAACCATCGCATGCAGACAAAACCTAGGAACCGGAAGCAGGGAGGAGGACCGACAGATGAATGGATGACCCTGCTTGCTAGGCTTCCCATTACTGATTCCCGAGGTGAATTTTACTCAAATAAGAGTGCAGTCGACTCTCGTCAATACAAACACCAGCCGGGCCTAGCCAAAATGCTTGTTTTATCAGATTTTTGGAGTGCCGGTCTTATTCACTGTACATTCACCAGTCGGGACCAAGACTTTGTTTGCTATTACCAGAATTTGTATTAACAGTGTTTGTGTTGACGATAGTCGACTGTCACTGCCTGGTTTCTTATAAGACTTAGCAGAAAAGATGCAGTCATATATTAATAAAATCTATAACCATAGGTGTATGCCAAAGAAGACATGCTAACGCTGAGGCACCACTATTTTTCTTTGTGAATTAATGCATAAAAAGTAACTTTTTTAGAGAGAGCTCTGAATATTTTAGTTTATAGTATTTGTTTTACTTTCTTTCTTTGTAGATCCTCCAAGCTTTCATCAGCGCAGCGCTCAGCATATACAGAGATGGCTAGCTACCTTCCCACTCATCCCCTCAAGAAGAACATTATAATAAGAATGGTGTATAATTTCAAAGTGGAGTGTAGACTTGCTTTTGCACTGGACAATGTTCCGAAATGCGATTGAAAAATTTGTCTTTCAAACTTAAGTGTCAGAATATTGAATAAAAAATGGGACAGCATATTTTGAAAAGCTATTAATATTTTTCACAAAATAGAAGAAGCCTACTTTTTAGACATTGAATTATCTATGCCTCTAAAATATCTTAAATCTAATATAAAAACTGCAACAGACAATTATTAACTTTATAGTTAACAATAAAACGTGACTTTCTTTCCAATTTTAAACTAAATATAATTTTTTTACTTTAAATAGAATTTTCACTTTAAATTTAAGGAATCGCTGGGAATTGTTAAGTAACTTCTGTTCACCTAAGTGTTGGAAAATATTTTAGGAAGGTAAAAGACCCCCCCCCCCCATTATATTTCACCAGTCTTAGTGAGGCACTTAAAGTCTTGTATCAAAATAAAATTGAAATGGTTCTTTTTTTCCATGGAGAAATTTCTTTAATGCATAGCAACAGGTGACAGGCACTCAAAATATATTTGCGTTTATGCTTTTGTTATATATTTTATTGCACAATTTTACTTATAATTAACGTTCTTTGTTCACTTTCTGTTTGTTGGTGGTTTGCATGTCTTTTCATTTTATTTACCGTTTAATTAACCCAACCAAAGGATAAACGCAATGTGTACCGAGTGCTGAACTTGCCTTATATCAAAAATTGTATTTACATAATAGCTACATCAATAACAGATAATGAGTGCTTACAATACTTTAAATCAATCATCCATCTAGTTGATTTTTTTTGGGGGGGGTGCTGTCCCCTGATTCCTATTTAATTTATTAAGTCGCAAAAAGTGAAATTCAAAGAAACCAGCTTTACCCTTATTGCTATGTTATGTCTTGCACCTCAAGCCTATAATGTTCTTACTTTTTAAAGGTATATAAGCTAAAGTTCAAAATGTCCAAATGGAATTGCTTCAAAACAAATTAAAATGTTTATTATTATAAGATGTTGCTATTGAGTATTAGCTTCTACTGACCTGTCTTATTCCTGACTTTGTTAGTCAACTGAGCTGAGGGCATTGACCAATCAGCGGCGGTTGCTCTTTAAATCCCACCAATCCAATCACTTTGACTGCCACAGATCAGCATTGGGTGGCCCTGTCATTCCCCTTATATACTCGGTCATGATTGAGATGGAGTTGTCGACAGAGCAAGTGGAATCATGTTGCACTGGGAGAATTTAGTTAACAGGTGTATTGTTAATTTATTGTATTTTGGAAATCGTGAATTATTAACATATGTCCTGATCTAGAATCCATTGTCAGTATTGTTTTGTAAGGAATGGGTAAAAACGTCTGTATGTCAATAGGTTGTAAAGAATAACAAAGAAATAAACTAAAAGAAATGACACCCTTGGTAGATTGTCAATTATTGTTTCCTTTTGTGCGTTTAATAGAAAAAAATTGAAATAACGTTTTGAATATGGCGATTGGGGACGGGGTGCACACATGATGCGATCAAGGTACATAAAATATATTAGTTTTTGTATGGGGAATATTTATACTTTGAAGATACGTAGGCTATTTATAGATATATAGGCTCTTCAAAATGGATTATTTTTCTTCCAACGAATTTTCGATTTGACTGTTTTGTTGAAACAAAAAAAATTGCTTTAGTGTGATTTTGGGCTTTTGCAACCTTATGAAAAGGGGCTTTAAGTTTGCGCACAAATTATTGTCTAGCAGCCAATCAATTGACATATTTGAAGAAATAATTCAACTAAACGTCGGTGGATGTTCCGCTTGATGTGTCATTCAAAAGTGAATAACGTTGCAACTAAGCAATAAAAAGAACCAAATTAAGATAAAACTCGAAAATGGCATGGGGAACCATTATTAACCAAGACCAAAAAACCTCCAAACGCTAAGCAAGCGTGACCAATAGTGCGAAAAGTGCTGTTAGGGCCCAAGTGGGGATTGTTCATTAACAATAAGCGGATGTCAGTACCCCCCCCCCCCCCCCCATGTAAACTCTTGAATTAAACAAAAAATAATGCATCATTTGCTTTCAATGCACCCTTGAAAACATGTATGAAGTTGGTGGCGGCGCTATACGGGGGAGGGGCCCAAGTTCCCCCCCCCCCCCGTTTTCTCCCAACTCTTTGTGTTTAATTTATTCGCTGTTTAGATTGATACAATGTGGACAAATTTTGGGCCAATAAAAGCATTATAAACATTGGTACTTAAGACGAAACGCACCACAAATGCATTTATGCAGCCAACGTCTTGTTACACGTTTGTTATATATTAATTTGTTATACACCCATTCTGCTGTTTGATACATTTCTCATTCATAAAAACGATTAATGCTAGTCTTCTAGTTGCTCTGGTGGCTTATTTCCGTACACGGGCTTAAAAATTTATTTTGACTGCCCCTCAAAAAAATATATATATATTTCGTTGCCCCCCAATTCTTAACCCCCCCCCCCCCCAAATGTAGAGTCTGGCGCCGCCACTGACCTCGGTAAATTACGACTGTGATATATCAAAGAGCGTATGTGAGAAAGATTTACAAAACCGTCGCCAGCTCCGGGCATTTTCTTGGGGGGGGGGGCACAGCAAACTTATATATACTTTTTACGCTTATGGTTTTTGCCGAGGGGGGGGGGGGGGCTCCTTGGGCCACCTTGGCGACCCCCTTGGTCCCTCTTGGCGACGGGCCTGGAAAGATAGGACACTCCGCTGAAAAAAGGAAACAGGAAGTAGCTGCTCACAGCGAAGGGCGTCACCACGTCCGTGGTAGGTAAAACGCAGCTACTGCTTCACCAACCTCGTCCCAAGTGCTTACTTTATTTCCAACACGGTTTCCAATAGTAAACCCTGGATAGCAAACTTTCTTCCTGTATCCTGATTCGATCCCGCAATTGGCTAATAATGGATTTTTATCGTGTACTTCAAGTGGAGTGCCATTGAGCGTAGTGATAATACACACAAGCATTCATTAAAATGAGATATTAATAATTGAAATCAAGACCATTGTTTTTACTGTCAGTTGTAATGGTTTGCATATGAGGAACAAGTCAACTCTTTTTCTTCTGAAATGTTGTTAGCGATATAAAAATCCTTTGCAAGTTCTCGTTCATTCATCGAGGTGGGAAAACGTCCATGTTTCATAATACTCAATGTGTATTAACCAGTTCGTAGAATTATCAGAGGTGGACAGCCGAGCTTTTGTGATCTTTTTATTCAAATAGACATAACGTGAGATTTGAAGGTTTGCATGGTGGAAAGATACTAAGACAAGAAAAGTTTGCGGTAGCACCATGTGAATAACATTCTCCTGACGACGGGCAGAGCATACTGTTCGAAACGTTGAGTCCCTCGGTTCTTTTCAGAATCTAGCCTTTAGTCAAGTCCCACGCGCTTACCCGGACACGTGACGCACCCCGGATGCTGACACGTAAAAAGACTCGTGCTAGTCTTTTTACGTGCCAGCATCCAGGGTGCGTTACGTGTCCGGATGGTCCGGGTATAGGCGCGTGGGACTTGACTAAAGGCTATTCAGAACCACACATACATACATGTACTCACAAAAGAGATTTATTCACATGGTGCTACCGCAAAATTATCTTGTTTTAGACATAACGCGGGAATAAAGTATGCAAATGACGTGAAATTTGCACAGTTAAAAGTCAATGAGATGTACTTTATCATTTTTTTTTCATAATGAAATTGAGCAAGCCGAATATTTTTTAAATATTTTCAAATTCAGTCATTTTCTTTTTTTACTCCCCTGCAAGGAGAAGCCGATAGAAAGCCTTGCGAATCGGTATTGGCTGAGCACCGCATGCATGGTTGTATACACGGTAGCCTCATCAGTAACCTGTACTCTGAAACCGACCACTCGCATGGCGGTTTGCATCATGTCGTATTAGCCAATATATTCGGCTTTTCCAAAAAGAGAGACTGACAACAACATTCCAAAGGAAAAACGTTCCTTTCGCGCAACTCACAGGCAGATGTGATAAAAGTATAATATTGTCGAATTAGACGGTTATGCTGTAAAATATGGCCACCGTTTGCATGGTGATAAAGGAAGGATATTAAAAAAACATGCTGACATATATTTACAGTTATAATTCTTTTAAATTTCTTGAAAAAAAGTTAAAACATACTGGTACTATCAGTGGCGTAACTGGGCTCCCCCCCCCCCACAACGAATGCCCGTGCCATACCCCCCCCCCCCCGGCGCTCCCCGTTTAAAATCTTGACATGAACAAAAATTTGTCATTTGCCTTCAGTGCCCCATTACAAATTGTGTGCACCCATGTGCCCCCCCCCCCCACCCATCCACTCACCGGAATTAAACCTCACGCCACTGACTGTTAATACCTATGAACAAAAAAGTACTCTTAACGGCTTCCACCTGGTGTCTTACGTCGAGGAAAGTATCATTAACTTATTAATAGGGAAATTGTTTAGGTTCTTGGGAATTTGAATTACATGTTTGACACAATTTCATTCTTCCCGAGGGATTTTCTCAGCCTTAACAATTTAGGTCGATTTGTGATCTAAAATCGCTTGTAATTTCATACTTCATGACATCAGAATAACGTCACAGCAATATTGAGGCCGATGTCTCATTCAAAAGTGAACAACTTTTATATTGCTAGGAACAGAACTTTATCATAATGTGATGATCACAGTGTGGTTTTAGTGTGCTAAGGCTAATCATAAGCTAATGTCCTTTATAAAACATTGATTTAGTGTTGACAATAAGAGTTTTTATAGTGATATCTTTATCAAATCATTTCTCGTAATATATCAGACAAGAGTTTTGCTAAATTTCCGATATTCCAATTTAAGCCATAAAAGTCGTTTTATCTTAAATATGATTTCAATATGATTAAAAACAAATCTTGAATTTGTTAGTGTCATTTAAGAAAGCAACAACTTTTATGCAACCTGTCAGTAAAGACATTTTTTGGAATTTATGATTGTTAATGTTTAACGTGAAGTGAATTACTTTTCTCCGGGATAAATAGGGGAAAACAAGGCAGAGGTGTGATTTCCTACGAAGCTTGGGGGAGTAATTTAAAACAAGTTGAAAATACAAAAACACAAATTAACTTCGACCCAGATCAAATCAATACCCTACAGTTTATCTCTTGTTCCTCTGCCAGTTTATTGTTCATATAAGAACAGGTGGGGAAAATGCACCGACGAACAAGAAAGAATCCACGACAGTGCTTCAAAAACGGGATATCCATGCAGAACGAGATTTTTGCATGTCATCATCTCCACATCGTAAGTCGACTTGGCAAGATAATTTATCTCGACAAGTTGTCATCTCGACTTCAGGAAGTCGACTTGGCGAGATATTTCATCTGGACAAGTCGTCATCTCGACTTCGAGAAGTCAACTTGGCGAGATAATACATCTAGACAAGTCGTCATCTCGACTTCGGAAAGTCGACTTGACGAGATAATACATCTGGACAAGTCGTCATGTCGACTTATGAAAGACGACTTGGAGAGATAATGCCTCTGGACAAGTCGTCATGGCGACTTCTGGAAGTCGACTTGGAGAGATAATGCATCTGGACAAGTCACCAAGTCGACTTCGGTAAGTCGACTGGGCGATACAATTATGTGATTAAGTCGCCTTATTCTCGGCGATATGTCAACATGACGTGATAAATTATCTGAGTAAATAAAGAAGTGGATGGCACTCATGGAGCGCCGTACCAAATAAATAAGAATTTTCTTCTTTTATTATTTTAACATGTCTGAGACATTTTATTGCAGAGTATTACATTTTCTTTTTCAGATTTCTGGAGGATTTTTTTTAAAAGGGCAATAAAGTCCGAAATTATAAAATGGTCTGAATCCCATCTTGTGAATACGAGGTTACAACGATAATATTGGCATGTAGTCAGACTAAAATTTGTCAGCGGAAAATGTTTAAGTACAAAAAAACAGTAACTGCGCATGTTCAGTGCATATCCGGCAAACTAACGTTTACTAAAGGTTTGCCGTCTCCGGCAAAATATCCACTGCCATAATAATAATAGGGACGCCGCGATAATAGTTAATACTATAGGAGTCCGACTATAGCCTAGGCCTAGTCTAGGAAATGCCTGCAAATCAAACCTAAATAATCCCAAACACGATGCCACCTTTCACCTATTAAATGTAGTCTGAGGATCAGACATTCATCACCTGTACAATCACGTTTGTTGTGCAAAGGGATATTCCACAATTTAAAAATAGCCTACCTTTTATACCCAGATATATGGCAAAACATTTCTACAGGGATATTGGGAGCGCCCTCTATAGATTGGAGTGAGCAGGTTCTGCTCCAGGGTTTCAAACCTCGGGATCATTTCGGCTGCAGGTTCGTCTCTCTTAAAAATACTTCAAGAGAGTATAGTAGAGCTATCTCAAACCAAAATTTAAAAAGGGACGTAAAATCATGAAGCTGTATCTGAAGCCATGACCGGAGATAAGTGCAGGTTTGAAGAAAAAAAAACACCTTTTGTTTCCCCGGCAATTATTCATTCTCGTTGCAAAATTTTGATTCAGGCAAAATGTGTTAATGTTAATGCATTGTTGATGTTCCATAAAAGAGGCGCGGCCCCTAAGTGGCCATTCAGAATTTTCAATGTTTTAAAATTTCGACTTTTTTTCCAAATTATTTTGACCCACCCACCCACTCCTAATTTCGATTAATAAAAAACTGAACATGTACATGTACATGGACTTGCATGTACATATACTTGAACATGAACACGTATACCCCTGTACATGTGTGTCTTGTTCAGTGACGGCGTGAAGTTGTCGGTCTTCCTCTTTTGCACTGGTGACCTTCAGTTTTCTTGTGTTTTGCCAGCTGATATGCTGTTGGGAATGACAGGTTGCAGTTTTGGAAGCCACCAAGATGACCGTGGATTTATCGTTTTCTGGATGAGGTGGATGACATGTGACATACGAGGTTGTGCCTGTCACGTGAGGTAGCTGAGGAAAACATTCGCTCGTACCCCCCCCCCCCCCCCCCCCCCCCTGTTTGCAGGGCGGGTACGAGCGAAAGAAAAGCATCAGGTTTGGGCAGACATCACATCACAGGCTGCAGTCCTCGTAGTCTTGGAGTCCAGTGGTTGAATAGTCCAGTTTTTATAGTGATTGGTAATCGACACCCGCGGCGTGTTATAGAGCCAATCTAGTACATGTACACCTGGTACCCTGCTGCCTCTGCACGGCCTAACCGCTACAAACGCCCGGCGTCCAAGCCTACTGAAAAACCACCTCCCTCTAATGCCACAGTGGGTCTATATACACGTACATGACGTACATGTACAGTACATACAGGGGACGAAGTTGGAAAAGAAACACGCATTGCGATATCGGAACGCTTGCGCGTAGTTCAGGCAAGTCAAAAGATCTATCTTTCTTTTTTTTCTTTTTTCTTTTTCCATGGAAAGTGAATTTCGATTTTCAATTATTTAGCTTGACCTACCCACCCACAATTTGGAAAAAAGATCGAAATTTTAAAACATTGAACATTCTGAATGGCCCCTAACGTGGCGCACTTTGATTTTTCGCCTCTAGCGCCATGCTAGAGCAAAAGTTTAACCTGAAATTCCACAGTACAGCCATGTGGTTGCGAAGGGCGATTTCTAAAGGTTACATAACACTTTATTTTGAATGAAACTACATGTACACACACATGTTCACGTTGGCGGGCAAAATCTTATTAATTTCTCCCATTTGGAAGACCGTATCTTCATCATTCAACTTTCAGGTTATATTTCCCTTATACTGATCCAAGTATGTGCTACAAATCGTTGTGATATGTTCTTTACTTTTCGTTGAAATTGCGGGAAAAATAGGCCTGGCTACGTGCATTTTGAAAGCTGTATCACTGGCGTTAGCAATGTAGCCTCACAAATAAAGTTCCTATCCATTATGGTGTGCAGTAAAATGTGCATCAAAGCCTCCTTCACGGGCTATTAATTGATAAATATCACCCTTTTTGCCGGCTTCCATTGGTCGATACCGAGATCCACGCCAAGTCACGCCACTTGAAGTGACGCTAAATGAATATGCTAATATGCCCGTCGTTATTGTGCCGTGCCAGGCCGAAATTGGTCAGCCGTAGCGCCTACGGCGCTATGAAAACCATGCAAGTGGGTTGGTCGGAAAAATCCTCGTCGAGATTATCCCTAGATATATTTTGAGCTGTAAAACAAGCGTTAGCACCAACAGATTAAGCTGAAATTCGGAATATACTTAGATGATATAAGTGTTCAACTACTCGTGAAATAACACATTTCGTAAATTCCTAGAAATTGATATAAATACATAGACTTGGGGACGTTTTCGCTGAACAATTTCTTTCAGACTTGAAGGTCTGCTTTACCAGTAACCATGCAGTATTGAGGTTTCGGCATCGATGACGGCGATTTTTTTCACTGACATGAAGTTTAGAATTTCCTCTTCCGTTGTAATTTAACATTTCAATCATACTGAGCATATTTTCTGAGAAACACAACGTTCAAAAGGCCATGTTTTTGGGGTTCACGAATTTCACCGCTCTGTTACCGCGTCTAAGTACGTAATCGGATTAGCTTTACTTGACAACCAGCCAAGCTTTACCCTCGCAACCATAATATGGCTGAGTAAGTGAAATTTCATCAAGCTCTAAACATTCACGTTCATAAATCTTGAGTTTACCTATACCCGTTACAAAGTTAGCAGATTATGGCGTGATTTTCCGATTTTATTTTTGAAGTGCACATTGAACCCTATAAAAATAAGAATTGTTTTGGACCAACATCTAGTTGGGAATCTGAGTAGAGATAACAATGGTTTATCAGAATTTTTCAACTTTAAAGAAATTGGGATTTTCCGAGATTTTTTCAAGTGCGCCACGTTTAAGGGACCGGGAACACTCGGCCGATTTTCTTGAAAATATCAGTGAATATGACTTTACTTTTCTACTTAAAGTATTCTTTTCCGCACCCTCCCTCACATATTGTATCAGGGAAAATAGCTCACAATTTAGATACAGACACGTTGCTTATGCCTGGTGTTAGTCGTTTGCCATTCTTCGATTAAATGAATTATTTGCTTTTTATGTATTTTGCTCATTTCCAATAATAACACCACACAACATCCAAAGAAGAGTATTCAAAGCCTACATAACTTGTTGATGTTTCAGCTCAGTGGATATTACACTTTTCAGTGACAAACCGTGCAAAGCCTTTTGATCACGAAACACGAACAATTTCGTGAACACCACTCTTTATTCCAGAAAGCAGTCAATTGACTGATCGTTGGAAATCACCTACGTTCCTTGATTCCTTCTAAATGACAGCAAGCCAGACGGAATGATTTCACGGGGTGATTTGGCAACATTACGATGTTTAATCAAAGTAGGCTTTTTGATAAGTATGTGACTTTTGGGATAAATGCAATACGCCGAGTCACCCAAGTTAAGTTGATGTGCTATTCATATTGCTCGTTGTACGAAAAACATCATGAAAAAATTATGAGAATTTAAGAATTTATCGAGGTAAGCATGATAAATTATTTCCATGTATAATAATTTAATACCAGGAATTCAACACAAACACAAAACATATATACAACAAATTCCACAAAACCATGCATTTTTGTTCGTCTCCTAAAAAACCCAACGACTACATAGAAATGTTTTATCAGCTGCCCCAAAAATTGGCTTGTGGTAAATTTTTATCATTTAAAAAAATTCTTACGAAAATGTATCCATCAACAATTAACAGGCGAACCTTTGAGGAGCTAGATCATGTTAGATAAAAATTTCTACAGCAAAACATTCACACATTTTACTCTTTTAGGCTATAATTTTTTTTTTCATTTTACAACAAGTAAAATAACATTAAGTGAAATGGTAAGAGGACAACAATCCTAACTAATTCGTGTTTGTTGAGTTACAAACGCACAGAGTGATCGGGAAGACAACTATTTCATTAGACATTTCCCAGTTAAGTACTGAATATTTTTGTCAGAGCAGAAATAGGATCATCGAATTTTCCGGTACAACCATTGTTTTGTTTTTAACAAAATGCATTTTTTGGGGGATGATCAATGTCAGGATACACATATACACGTACACGTACACATATTTTCGGTTTGATGACGTCATCAGTTAAAATGAGCTAATTGAATACTGATTTAGTTCAGAGAGGATACATGGTCATCAGCCTGAAAAGAACCTTTGAAAATTTCGAAATTATAATGAATGTTAAGTGTATTTGTTAACAACACCGAGCTTCCAATTTGATGACGCCATAGCATTTGACAGCCCAAGGTCAACATTGTGGTATCATTATTTGTGCTACGAAAATAGTCATTAGACAGGGATCTAATGATGGTGCAAAACTGCAAATTCATTTGCGGTTGTCTAGGGGCAATTTTGTGAAATGTTTATACAACATTCAAAAAGTTTAACTGTCTTTGCTGTGCCTCGAGAGAGCGCCCTTTTGGGTGATGACGTCATTATGGTGTTTTTATGGTTTGCATTCCTCACTAAACACTTCCATAATTTATATGTCTGTGGTAAAATGCTATTGGTTTCGAGTAATATTCAGTTTTGATTGCACTTCCGGTAACACCGGAATTGGAGGCCGTCAAGCCACGGTTTTTATGCCCAGAAATTAGAAATGTTGCTCAAGGCACCGCATAACACTTCACGAAAAATACGATAATTATGCGAACACGATACTCTACTTAATTCAAAAGATATAGGCCTAGTTCAAACTATCTTGTCAAATTCTGCTAGTGGCTAGTGGTGACGCCATCATGACGCCATAGTAATATGCACCACTCGGAATTAGGGTTGATTATGTTGAACTAAATCAATATTTAATTTGCACATCGTAACGGATGATGTTTGCAAACCGGAAATAAGGTGTAGACTGTAAACTGTGTATGAAATTTATCAAACCCCGAAAAATGCATTACATTTTCAAATTAAAAGAAATGGTTCAACTGGAAAGGCTGAATTTCGTGATTCTTATTACTTCTGTTCTGACATTGAAATATTCACAACTTAACTGGAAAATGTCACATGAATAGTTAATTTCGAGCCCGGGCCGATCACCCTGCGTTTGTAACTCGACAAACGCAAATGTGTAGTTTGACATGTTTTCTAACTTGGACATTTTCTTTTTTACTCACCCTTTTTCTTTTTTTACTCACATTAAAACTGTCATGCAAAACAATTTACACATGTTCACGTTACTTTATCTTTACTACTTTAGCATGATTACAATATACACGCTGCACAAAATTTAATATCCAATAAAAGTTCCACACAAAAAAACTCATAGTGAATTAATTAAGGGCACGTCTTCAACCTTGTCCCCTTCGCTCTGGCATCTTATGCCTGAACCACTCAGCGCTCCCTGGCCATGCAGTCTTACTCTTTTGGAGAGGAAGGAATTTAGAAAGAGAGAGGAATCTTTTTGAAATGGCGGAAGATGTTTTGAATTAACAATGACAACAACAAAAGGGTGCAAAAGAACTTTAATAGTTGCTATATGTGTTTCATACTAAACTTAATTCATAAGCGTTCGATACGGATCTTTCCGACAGTTAAATCAGACATATTATGTAAAGCAACGTTTAGAAACGTTTAGAAACGTTTAAAAAACGTTTAGAAACGTTAAAAGGAGTTGACAATCTTACCTTTACAACCAAGCAGCTCAAAGCGAATGCAGATATACCTTGTCCAAGACTGAGGTTCAATTTGGATGAAGCGAGTGTGCAGAGGCGCCGGGAAATAGACAGTTACTTGAGAGTCATCATCCGTGTTTCCTGGAAACTATATAATAATCGGGTTCACCAAAAAGAAAGTCCGAATTAGACCCTGAGAAAGAAGGGGGAATGGGTCAAATTATTGCTAAAGTTACAGCTTTTGACTCCAAATTTACCCTGTCAGAACTATTTTAATAACGCTGTAGAGAAAGTCATTCTGGAGCATTCTGGAGCACTAGAAGAAAATAAATCTCGCATGAAAATCAAAAGCGATCACTTTGATTACAAAAAGGGTGGTATGAATACATTCCCACAGCTTACCACTTTTGGGTTGCCGGTTTTGTCAGTGACATAGGCCCAGGCCGCGTTATCTGAGCTGTACTTGACTTTGTATGTCTTGGTCCAGACATCACTGTAGGACCTTCCTTGTGTGATGAGTCCTGTCACTGTAGTTGATTTGCCTAAGTCGACACGGATCCATTGGTTTGTATCTACGGGCCTTGCACACCAGGCAGCTAATAGGCAAAAGGGAGGCTAATTATTGGCTAAATTTGGGTTGTGTTGGGTTGGGTTGCGTTGGCATGTGTTGGGTTGTGTTTTTGGTTTGGTTGTGTTGTGTTGGGGTGGCGGGCTGGGCTGGGTTGGGTTGGGTTGGGTTGGGTTGGGTTGGGTTGGGTTGAGTTGGGTTGGGTTGGGTTGGGTTGGGTTGGGTTGGGTTGGGTTGGGTTGGGTTGGGATGGGCTGCATGGGCTGGGCTGGGCTGGGCCGGGCTGGGCTGGGCTGGGCTGGACTGGGCTGGACTGGATTGTGCTGGGTGGATTGATTGTATGGGCTGGGTTAGTCTTGTTTTGCTGTGTTGTGTTGGAATATACTATAGCTTAGCAGTGATTTGATTACGTCACAGATGTAAGTTTACCCGGATAATTCAGCCGAGCCTTCCATTTGTCGTAGTCGGGAGGACCTGCATCAGAGACAAACAGATTGTCCGTAGGAATGTCTCCATTCTCCATTCCTAATGGATCGGCACAAGCTGTGGAGCAAAAAAAAATGATCTGAGATAAAATCGGAAATCATGGAGACAAACTTCTCAACCCAAACGACTAAAGATGGGTCGGGTCAACGTTCTCAAGTAAAAAAAAAATCCAATGCGAAGAAGATAAGGTTGCATGGTTTGAAAACAAAAGACTTCATTTTCAACATGAAAATAGAGTTAGTGCTCAGGCCTATTTCCTTGATTTCATTTTTGTTGGTTCCAGGAGGGCTGCGAATTGTTTTTCTCAAACGACTTCCGCATATTATGGGTGTACGCTATGGCTTTTTGGACTTCACTTTTCTGAAAACATGAGAAGAAATCATAAATTTAGTCAAAAAGAAATGAATTCGAACCTAATGAAATTCGGACTTTAATTCCCTTAAAAAAATCCTCCGAATTAAGCCTCAGATTAGAAAAGAAAAAAAATTAGGGGGAACAGTTACGGTGACTCGAACCCACAACCCTGCGGTGCAAAATCACGACTCTATCGACTGAGCTAGCTATCGCACTACACGTCAAATCCTGGGGGGGGGATTTTTTATATACCTGCCTACGTATCATAAAAGTATCGTTGAGGGCGCTAATCTACCATGTATGTGGATGTAGTTTGGGAAAAGAAAATTCGCAAGCCGGCCAGCCTAAAGTCCTCTTTGTTTTTCTCACTGACACATTGAATGAGTAACATTTTTGACTTAGGCCAAACAAAAAAATAAGGATCTACTTGCATTTCTTATCTCCATAATTATAAAGCTCGAAGACAGTTGATCAGTCTTCTGTTTTGGCTTCTTATATAGCATATAGACTTGGCATAAGTCGGTGTTTTAGTGGGCCCTTTACACAACACTTGATGATACTCTGGTGATGAATTTAGGGCTGGTTGTGATGGCAACCGGTGTTATGAATATCGAAATAAATCCGACTTGAGTGAAGTCTATTTACAGCAGAAATCAAAAACCTTTTGTATCTGTTTTCGAAGGTGGTTTGTAGAAATCCTCGGGATAGGACGAGTCAGCTGGTATCCTCTGCAAGAGATGTAATTGTCGACATTCACTGCAGGAGGAATCGTTCACTTGCGGGAACCAGCGGGTCTCCATCGGGTAGCGCGGATCTGGCTTCTTACGAAAGGTGCAACAGCTGGCTGAGAAACTGCCCGAGGCACCTAATGAAAAGACGAACGTGTGGAGCATGTACACCGACTTGTATTCAAGATGATTCATAAAAAAACACGCGCGTAAAGAAGTAAAGCAGACGTTTACGGAGTAATATTTATGATAACTCCATGACGTTTACCTTTCTTTTGTTTGATATTATGAGGCACCATTTTGTATGGGCTGCCACACGGTGGGTACACAAGGGTAATAATTTAAGCCGCGTTTTGCAACACTTGCCAAACCTGAATATTAACACCCTCATTATGTAGAAAAGAGGTATTTTAGTAATGAGTGTTTTGTCGCGCTTGTTAGTTATTTTGTATATATTTCAATAAACTTGCTTCATGTTTTCTTCATCGAATGTGATCGTGCAAATAAATTGCAAAACGTTCAGGCTCACCGTGATTTGAACGAATACAAAAAGCTGCGAAATGAAAAGTCATGACTATATAGGCCTACTGACAAAACAATCTGCAGCAAGAAAAGCGAACATTTTAAAGGCGTGGAGGCCACATGAGACTATAGGGGCGCTGTTCAAGATACAAATATGTATCTTATAAGTTGTATGCTAACTTCCCTTATCACCAAAACGGTGCATTCAATGCTTTTGTATATACGGTAATGTTTGTTCTCCGTTTTTGATAACTATAAAAGAAAACCTCACAAATCGGCGGGGGGGGGGGGGATTAATACCCCCCCCCCCCCCCCAGCCATGTGGTTGCGAAGGGCGATTTCTAAAGATTACGTAACACTTTATTTTGAATGAAACTACATGTACACACACATGTTCACGTTGGCGGGCGAAATCTTTGAAAATTAATTTCTCCCGTTTGGAAGACCGTATCTTCATGCGACTTTCAGGGTTTATTTCCCTTATAATGATCCAAGCATGTGCTAAAATCGTTTTGATATGTTCTTTACTTTTCGTTGAAATTGGAAAACAAGGCCTGGCCACGTGCGTATTTGAAAGCTGTAACACTGGCGTTAGCAATGTCTTTTAATCTTTTCAAGCCTCACAAATATTAATGAGGTTACAACCCACTATGGTGTGCAGTAAAAATTTGCATAAAAGCCTCCTTCACGAGTTATTAATTGATAAATATCACCCTTTTTGCCGGCTTCCATTGGTCGATACAGAGACCATGTGACGCTAATGAATATGCTAATATACCCGCCGTTATTGTGTCATGCCAGACCGAAATTGGTCAGCCGTAGCGCCTACGGCGCTATGAAAACCATGCAAGTGGGTTGGGTCGAAAAAATCCTCGTCGAGATTGTCCTTAGACATATATTTTGAGCTGTAACACAAGCGTTAGCACCAACAGATTAAGCTGAAATTCGGATTATACTTAGATGATATAAGTGTTCAACTACTCGTGAAATAATAACTTTCGTAAATTCCTAGTGTCGGACCCTGTTAAATTTGGGACCATTTTAAAAATTTGGTCCGACAAGTTGTTTGTCCCATTCCCACGGTGTGTGGTTGGAATTCTTAGTAAGCGGGCCTCCTCCGCGCTGACCACGTCCTGTTCAGAAGGACATCTTAGACATTGCGTCACTCCACGAATCTAAGTTTTTCCTTCCAAAGTTCGCAGTTTCCATTGTTTCAATTCAAGGAAGTTCGATCACGCTGACCATTAAGTCATAAAAGGAGGACCAGATTGGTCAATCCCAAGCTGGCCACGTTCCCTCAAGAATGTTAGCCCACTACTCCTTTTCTGATTGGCTTTTCCGAAGATGATATCATTATTTTAGCTATTTGACCAATTGGAAAGTTTTCCCAAACCTGTCCGAGCGCGTGATCAGCATGGGTTGAACCCCTGCTCCACCTCAATTCTTCAGAAGCGAAGAAGACCTCGATGCGAGAATATCTTAGAGTGCTACCCTTTGCACTTTTGATAAGTTAGCCTAGGAACGAGTGCGGACTTTCCATAAGTCATTTTCTCGTGAGAGACGTTCCTAACTCCTTCTTGCATCAATTTGCCACGTGCTTTTGTTGATACAGGTAAGCCGATGTTTCTCTTATTTCTGTATAATTTACTTGTATATAATTTTGATGATTGAAATAGCATAAGAATTGTCCCGCCTATGGATAATTTCGACAGCTTCACATCCAGCATGAGTTGCAGCCAATGATAATCTGATTGCCAAATTTTGATTCACTATGTATGCTGTATCTCTATTGTAGTGTAGATATTTGCTCTATAATCCTTTTATTCACTTTCCAATTCTTATCGTTACCGTTATACGATGTGGGTTTTTTATCACTGAATTGATCGTAAGGTTTTGACCACTTTTCATGTAACCCGAATCCTTGCCTGATTTCAGAATAACTGGCTCGGTCAGTTAGATAGTTGTATATAACTTGTACTTGATAATTCTGCATTTTAGCTTCAAGTGTTATTTGTGTATTCTATATTTCCTTGTAATCTTATGTTGAAGTGTTTTCAGTTCCATGATTTTGAAGCAAACTCTTGATGAGGCCGTTTATTGCCATCCCTCGTTCATTGTGTCCCATTGATTCTGTTCTGATCTTAACCACCTGTGCTATTTCTTGCTAGTCTGTTACCACGGACACGGGAATGAGTGTCTTGTGTAATTGTACCCCTAGGTGTCCTTGAGTAAGGTCAGTACCCACACGCACAGTACCGTCTTTTTGGCTAAAACATTGAGTGCATCATGTCCAAGTGATCAGGAGCAGCTGTGAAACTTTTATTTTCTCTGTGTACACACATGTACAAAATACGTGCGTGTAAGTCCCATTCGGTCTAGGATTTGTTTTTGAGTCCCTTTACATCATATTTGTCTTTAGTTCGAGATGATCACTGGTTTAAGGTTTTTCACGCATCCCATTCAGTTAAGTTAGTGTGTCTTACGACCAGTTGCGGTTGAGAATATGTGAGCAATCATGCCCTTTGTCCCCCACATGACTAAATCTCATGTTTCAAGCATGCACATGTACAAAACACTTCCTTGTTCCGAACTTGTTTCTGATTTAGAATAATGTTCTGGGTGAACATCATCAAACTTTCAGTTTTATTAGTTGTTAGAGTATTTTTGTTTACTTTATCCTATCTCAGTTTTTAATGTTTTTTGTAGTTAGTAATTTAATACAAAGTTGGTTCTAAATAAGAAGCGAAGAAGACCTCGATGCGAGAATATCTTAGAGTGCTACCCTTTGCACTTTTTAATAAGTTAGCCTAGGAACGAGTGCGGACTTCCCATAAGTCATTTTCTCGTGAGAGACGTTCCTAACTCCTTCTTGCATCAATTTGCCACGTGCTTTTGTTGATACAGAACACGGAGTCCCTAGGTCACGCTTTGAGGAGTCGACCCGGTTCGATTCTTCGCCCAGCCTGTTCCTGCTTCTCACCACCACCCCTCTCCGTCTGGACCACTGTTCGCTGGACTTCGCCTGGACGCTGCTACTTTACACGGACCCCATCCGAGTACGACACCGCATCGGCAAATCAAGACGAGTTCCAACGCAACGCTTGAACCCAGCTAAGATCTTATAATTATACTATTGTATAAAATTCCTTGTTGTATATTATTGATGTATTCATTGATGTTTGCTATTCTTTGTGTTGATGTTTCAGTGGTTTGACTTCATTGAGCTTGTTGTATTAATTCATGCTGAACCTATGCATACTTGTTGACTTTTGACTTTCACAAAAAATTGAGGTTTGTTGACTTTGAATACTTTGCAAAATTTGTTTCCTTGGATTCACATGATCTGAGATTTTGGTAAATTGTTTTCACATCCTTTGATATTTTTTGGTCTTCCCAATTAACTTTTGTTGCAATTGTTTGTTTTTTTCCCCATTGTTTGGATTGCATTGTTGTTTGAAACGTTACACCACTGAAAAGTCACACGTTGATATTTGGATTTTTGATGATTCTTTTATAATTGATTTTTGACCAATCACTGTTGACATTGACGATTTATGATGTGTTGATGAAATAATAACAAATTGAATTCATAGAGGAAAGGACCAACTTTAATTTCTGCTATCTGTGCGATTTTTATTCTGAGCAAAGTTCCGTCATTTAACAACGAACCGACATAGGTCCTCAGACAAAGCTTGAGATAAACCTGTGACACTAGAAATTGATATAAATACATAGATATGGGGACGTTTTCAAACGATTTCTTCTAGACTTGAAAGTCTGCTTTACAAGTAACCAGTATTGAGGTTCGGCATCGATGACGGCGATTTTTTTCACTGACATGAAGTTTAGAATTTCTTCTTCCGTTATAATTTAACATTTTAATCATACTGAGCATAATTATTTCTGAGAAACACAACGTTCAAAAGGCCATGTTTTTGAGGGTTCACGAATTTCACTGCACTGTTACAGCGTCTAAGTACGTAATTGGATTAGCTCAACTTGACAACCAGCCAAGCTACACCCTCGCAACCATATGGCTGCACCCAAACCCCAAATCCAGGATTTATGCCCTCGACAGGAACGAATTTGAATGCAATGCACACCTGTGACGTGGAAAAATCTTTGTCAATCGATCAAATTGAGTTCTTGATCAACCTCTTGTACAATTAATTTTTTTGGGTCGAGAGAACGACGATTGAATGAAGATGAAGTCAGCGTTCCAATTCACTTGAAATTGAATGGGCATGGCATTGAATCGAACGACTTCATGTTGAGATTGACCGGGAAAATTTGTAATTTCATCTTCGACTTCGAAAAAAAAATAAGAGATTTCTTTTTATGATTTTAATTGATTTACCCAATCGCGCATATTGAGGTTAAGCTGAAAATACGGCCGAAATAGACTACTATTGGCATTGCCTTGGCCGTAGAGGGCGACTGATGATTCTACATCAGTCGCGACTCTGCCAGACGGGGTTCGAGGTTGATCTTTGAGTCGGCAAGTACACTGGTGAGGGCTCGACAACAGCTTTCCCCACCCACCCACCCCACAAGGGAGCACAGGAAGATGGCGCCGGCTCCGGTTTCTACTCTCCAATCGTTTCACACCCAGTCCTGAACAATGTAGAAGCTGGAGCCCGAAACAACAGAGCGGTGCAAATAGACTACTGTTGTCATTGTAGACTATTAGGTGAAACAAGGGCAACCGCACCAAATACAAAGAACAGAACTACAGGTAGAAAACACTAACTGACATGGAGTGTACAAACATAAAGTTGCCAAAATACAAAGGAAACTAACTAAAAACAACATCAATTTTGTGTGGACCAAGCAGCAGATTGGGGTAAGACATATTACAGAGATTTGTATAAGTGAGTTTTTAACATAGATTTAAATGTTTCTAAGGACGAGGCATTTTGAATTTAAGGAGGGAGACTGTTCCATAATTTGGGAGCGGCGACGGAGAGAGCTCTGTCACCATAGGGTGTTTTCACTCGAGGACCAGGCATAAGTTGAAGATGAGAGGATGTGGAAGAGCGTAGCCGGGTTGATGGAACTTTGGGTTTAATTAGTTCTGAGATATAAGTTGGACACTGACCATTACGAGTTTTGAAAGTAAGCAGAAGAATTTTAAACAGTAAGCGTTGAATAATTGGAAGCCAGTGGAGATGACGAAGAATTGGGGTGATATCACCTACATTTCTTGATTTCTTCTAAATGACAGCAAGCCAGACGGAATAAATCAGGGTGGGATTTAGTACCAGTGCGAGCTTTAATCCAGGAAAGCTTTTTGATAATAATTAGGTAGGTTACTTTTGGGATAAATGCGGTGACCCTATATGCCTTTTAACCGTTGTTTACAGATATGCCTCCTATTTTTTTTTATCGGATGCAGATAGAATAGAGAATATTGTGGGGGAAAATAAAACAACAAAAAACTGATGGAATGACTAAAACAGACGATTGGGAAACAAGGGCCGCTCAACAGAATGAAACTTTTTTTTGGTGGGGGGGGGGGTTAAGAAAAGAAAAGAATCAGGAAACAAAACATACCCGTGATTGCTGTAGCTGAAACGACAATACAAAACCACATCAGCGAATACAAGAGTGCATCCATGGCCCTTGATGAGAAGCAACTGCCAAAGTTGAAGATTTTCTTCTTATTTGAAGTACTGAAAAGATGAGTCGGCAACAGCGCGTGTGTGGTAATGTCGTCGTTGCCAACGTTTGTCGGCAATAAGTTTATAATTACGTTTTGGATATCAAAAGCACTCAGACGCCGACTTTCGAATCTTATGGTTTCGCGTCAAATTTCAAAATGACAAAAGTCATACTGAGGAATGACGAGATGCAAAACGTAAACACCTTTTTCAGCCACGCGAATACTGGTGTCCGGTTTTGATATAAGACACAATTTGTTATGTCCTCCAACTCCTCTGGCATGCGCAATAATTCAGCAGTCAAGGTCACCAATTAGGCTTAGTGGAAGTAATTACCATGACGGTCTACATAGCAACGAAACGCCCCACGTACAATCAGCCATACCACTCAAGGATTCCTTGTATGCTATGATAATACAGCTCCATGAGTGCCATCCACTTCTTTATTTACTCAGATAATTTATCACGTCATGTTGACATATCGCCGAGAGTAAGGCGGCTTAATCACATAATTGTATCGCTAAGTCGACTTACCGAAGTCGACTCGACGACTTGTCCAGATGCATTATCTCTCCAAGTCGACTTCCATAAGTTGACATGACGACTTGTCCAGATGTATTATTTCGTCAAGTCGACTTTCCGAAGTCGAGATGACGACTTGTCCAGATGTATTATCTCGCCAAGTTGACTTCTCGAAGTCGAGATGACGACTTGTCCAGATGAAATATCTCGCTAAGTCGACTTCCTGAAGTCGAGATGACAACTTGTCGAGATAAATTATCTCGCCAAGTCGACTTTCGATGAGGAGATGATGACATGCAAAAATCTCGTTCTGTATGGATATCCCGTTGTTGAAGCACTGTCGTGGATTCTTTCTTGTTCGTCGGTGCATTTGAGGTTTTCCCCACCCGTTCTTATATGAACAGTAAACTGGCAGAGGAACAAGAGATAAACTGAAGGGTATTGATTTGATCTCGGTCGAAGTTGATTTGTGTTTTTTTTTTATTTTCAACTTGTTACTCCCCCAAGCTTCGTAGGAAATCACACCTCTGCCTTGTTTTCTCCTATTTGTCCCGTTGACAAGTAATTCACTTCACGTTAAACATTAACAATCATAAATTCACAAAAATGTCTTTATTGACAGGCTGCCTAAAAATGACACTTACAAATTCAAGATTTGCTTTAAATCATATTGAGATCATATTTAAGATAAAACGACTCTCACGGCTTAAATTGGAATATCGGAAAATTAGCAAACCTCTTGTCTGATATATTACTGGGACACTGAAGACAAAGACAAATTTGTGTTAATTTCAAGATTTTAAATGGGGAGCTCGGGGGGGGGGGCATTTGTTGCAGGACATTATATTCTTTTACATTTCGTTCGGAAAAGAAAAATCGAAATTTTGAAAAAGCACGTATATAATTATACCAACAATAACCTTTCAAATTCCCAAAACTATACAATCATGCGTTCCATGTTCGTCAAGCTCAACAGCTTCTCCATAGATGATAATACCCAAACGCTTTGCATCAAAGCAACAATACCTTTTCAATGAATACAACTCTAATGACATCATTAATCATCCGTCTTTGTGCCGCTTCATGTGTGGAAAGGAAATAGACGAGCAGACGTTTTGCATTTTTTATGAACATCAACAAAAGAGACACAACCATTAGTTGCCTCTGCGTGCCGCATTTCGATCAACTTTTCAGTCTCGGTGTCGTCGGGTATTAGTTTCTAGGAATGCTATTTAATAATTAAGAAATATCAAGTCCGTTTGCGAAAATAATTTACACGTTTCAAAATGTACCACAACGTATTGACACTCAACTTTCCTTTAGTTCTAATTTTACATGTCTTTGTGTGTGTTTACTCGACTAAACCACAGATGTCCCCGGTTCGATGCCCCATGAGTTTGTAAGCTGGATAAACACAATCTACAAAGAAATAAATTTCGTCGAATTTTTTGGTTTGTTGTTATATTTTAATAACATCATGATGATGTAAATAATAGTTGATGACTTATTTTGAGGTAAAGTTAAATGTTCTTGTGGCAATAAAACAGACAAGTCAAGCCTAGCCAAGCTTTTCCCAAATCATAAAAAAAATTATGTTCAACTGGTGCCGAATGGTTATTCAATAATTGAGGCTTTGGCATGCATCTGTGTACACAATATCCCATTCGTGTGACGTTACGGGGTAATCCTGTACAATTATACTGGTATTATACGCCTTTCCCCAATATACGGACAGAACCTGCTGGGTTAGGGGGTATTTGTACGTCCCGTAACATATTGTCAATAATCGTCGGATTTGAACAGCGACCGCTTTGAAAGTATGGTAAGAGCCACCCCCCCCCCCCCCCTATTGATTTTAAGGAGCCAAGTGTCCGGACAAAAAAACCTGTCTACATTTCAGCATTGATTTGCTGATGAACCCCCCCCCCCCCCCAAGGGCGGATCCAGAACACAATTTTTTTGGGGGGGGCCAAAAAAAAATTTGGTCCCCCAAAAAAGTGGGTAAAAAAAATTACGGCGTGGGGTTCGGGGCCCGCTTAAGGGCCCCGAAATTTTTTTGGATTCTAGATGCTCTGTGGTGCGATCTGAGGCAATTTCTGACCACTTTAACCAATGTTTTTTTGAGGAAAAGATGGTGGTGTACTCATTGCCTGCCTTTATTGCGATGTCACATAAAAAAAAAAAAAATTGGTTTCGTTTTTTTTGGGGGGGGGGGCCATGGCCCCCTTTGGCCCCCCCCCCCTGGATCCGCCCTTGCCCCCCCCCCCCCACAAAAATTCCTGGTTTCGCCCCCGATTGTTGTTGTGCATATACGGCAATTATTATCGTCTACAAGGTGATCCAAATGCAATCAAAATTGATGCACACATTTGATACAATGAAGTATGTCTAATAAGAGCATGTTCTTTCACTCATCTGAAAAAAACAGTTACTGATACTGATCTATGCCAACAGGAGTTATGCATGTTTTACTTAAAGAAACCATTTTTATAGCTGTCCTTGGAGTGCCATTGAGCAAAGTGATAATACGAACAAGCATTCATTAAAATGAGATATTAATAATTGAAATCAAGACCATTGTTTTTACTGTCAGTTGTAATGGTTTGCATATGAGGAACAAGTCAACTCTTTTTCTTCTGAAATGTTGTTAGCGATATAAAAATCCTTTGCAAGTTCTCGTTCATTCATCGAGGTGGGAAAACGTCCATGTTTCATAATACTCAATGTGTATTACATGTAACCAATTCGTAGAATTATCAGAGGTGGACAGCCGAGCTTTTGTGATCTTTTTATTCAAATAGACATAACGTGAGATTTGAAGGTTTGCATGGTGGAAAGATACTAGGACAAGAAAAGGTTGCGGTAGCACCATGTGAATAACATTCTCCTGACGACGGGCAGAGCATACTGTTCGAAACGTTGAGTCCCTCGGTTCTTTTCAGAACCACACATACTCACAAAAGAGATTTATTCACATGGTGCTACCGCAAACTTATCTTGTTAGACATAACGCGGGAATAAAGTATGCAAATGACGTGAAATTTTCACAGTTAAAAGTCAATAAGATGTACTCTATCATTTTTTTCATAACGAAATTGAGCAAGCCGAATATTTTAAAATATTTTCAAATTCAGTCATTTTCTTTTTTGCCTCCCCTGCAAGGAGAAGCCGGTAGAAAGCCTTGCGAATCGGTATCGGCTGAGCACCGCATGCATGGTTGTATACACGGTAGCCTCATCAGTAACCTGTACTCTGAAACCGACCACTCGCATGGCGGTTTGCATCATGTCCTATTAGCCAATATATTCGGCTTTTCCAAAAAGAGAGACTGACAACAACATTCCAAAGGGAAAACGTTCCTTTTGCGCAACTCACAGGCAGATGTGATAAAAGTATAATATTGTCGAATTAGCCGGTTATGCTGTAAAATATGACCGGCGTTTGCATGGTGATAAAGGAGGGATATTAAAAAACATGCTGACATATATTTACAGTTATAATTATTTTGTATTTCTTGAAAAAAAAGGGTACAACATACTGGTACCATCAGTGGCGTAACTGGGTTGTGCCCCCCCCCCCCACAACGAATGCCCGTGCCATACCCCCCCCCCCCCCCCCGCCCGGCGCTCCCCGTTTAAAATCTTGAAATGAACAAAAAATTGTCATTTGCCTTCAGTGCCCCATTAAAAATTGTGTGCACCCATGTGCCCCCCCCCCCCCCCATCCACTCATCGGAATTAAACCTCTCTTTTAACGTCTTCCACCTGGTGTCTTTCGTCAAGGAGGAAAGTATCATTAACTTATTAATAGGGAAATTGTATACGTTCTTGGGAATTTGAATTACATGTTTGACACAATTTCATTCTTCCCGAGGGATTTTCTCAGCCTTAACGATTTAGGTCGATTTATGATCTAAAATCGCTTGTAAATTCATACTTCATGACGTCAGAATAACGTCACAGTAATATTGAGGCCGATGTATCATTCAAAAGTGAACAACTTCTATATTGCTAGGAACAGAACTTTGTCATAATGTGATGATCACAGTGTGATTTTAGTGTGCTGAAAGGCTGATCATAAGGTAAGGTCCTTTATAAAACATTAATTTAGTGTTGACAATAAGAGTTTTTATAGTGATATCTTTATGAAATCATTTCTCATAATATATCAGACAAGAGTTTTGCTAAATTTCCGATATTCCAAAATAAGCCATGAGAGTCGTTTTATCTTAAATATGATCTCAATATGATTAAAAGCAAATCTTGAATTTGTAAGTGTCATTTAAGAAAACAACAAGTTTTATGCAACCTGTCAGTAAAGACATTTTTGGGAATTTATGATTGTTAATGTTTAACGTGAAGTGAATTACTTTCAACGGGATAAATAGGGGAAAACAAGGGAGAAGTGTGAGTTTCCTACGAAGCTTGGGGGAGTAATTTTAAACAAGATGAAAATTAAAAAAACACAAATCAACTTCGACCCAGATCAAATCAACACCCTACAGTTTATCTCTTGTTCATCTGCCAACTTATTGTTCATATAAGAACGGGTGGGGAAAACCTCAAATGCACCGACGACAAGAAAGAATCCACGACAGTGCTTCAAATACGGGATATCCATGCAGAACGAGATTTTTGCATGTCATCATCTCCACATCGTAAGTCGACTTGGCGAGATAATTTATCTCGACAAGTTGTCATCTCGACTTTAGGAAGTCGATTAGCGAGATATTTCATCTGGACAAGTCGTCATCTCGACTTCGGGAAGTCACCTTGGCGAGATAATACATCTGGACAAGTCGTCGTGTCGACTTATGGAAGTCGACTTGGAGAGATAATGCATCTGGACAAGTCACCAAGTCGACTTCGGTAAGTCGACTTGGCGAGATAATACATCTGGACAAGTCGTCAAGTCGACTTCGGTAAGTCGATTGGGCGATATAATTATGTGATTAAGTCGCCTTACTCTCGTTGATATGTCAACATGACGTGATAAATTATCTGAGTAAATAAAGAAGTGGATGGCACTCATGGAGCGCCGAATGTAACAGTTTACCGTATATCTATCTTGTTAATATATATCAAATAAAAAAAAGGATGGACAAAAGGTGAAAATATTCCTTGCAAAATTCTAGAAAAGAGGATATTCATTACAACAAATGTTGGTATCTAAAGAAAACTCTACACAACTTCGCACATTATTACATTGCCACACAATAACTTATTCATAACTGAAAATTGCTTAAAATTCTTTTGACACTCTATATTTTATGAAGGACGATAAACATTACAACAAAGTGGATTTAAAACAACTATATACAGCAGCTTAAACATTATATTACATCACTGCCACCTATTCAAAACTACAAAGTATCTGAACATTTCTTAATTAATGTTATTTGACATTCTATAAGTATCCAATGACGCCACTCATCACTAACCTAGGGATGCACCCTTGTATCAAAATTCCCATAGACACAGTGTAAATGTCTACGGGATAGAATGCCTATGATGTGAGCAGATTCGCTGATTAATTAGGCAAGACAACCGCCTCTTGACCTCTATATTTTGACCAATCAGCGGGCCCTTTCTACTTTGGGTCTTCGGTCATTCATCTGTTATATAAGCGTCAAAGATAATGGGAAAAAACTTGTGTCACGCGCTCTGTATATCATGTTACGCGATAATGCGCCCGGCTGTTGTATTTAATTACAAAACACTGCATTGGAATATTGACCAATCAAACCCTTTAGTCCTGATTGGGAATGAAATGACGTCATAATTTAGTAAAGTCGACTCCGATCTCTGGACAGAGAGGCCACATAAGGCCAAAAAAAAATAAGTCGGTCTCTGGTCAGCGCGCGCGTCGATTTCAATCATGCGCGTCGATCTTTTTTTCCAAAAATGTTCCGCGGTAGCTCCAACAGCGCCCTCTATTTCCGCACCTCCTCTTTTTTTTTTACCAAAGAGCACCAAGGAATGGGAAATTGCACCAAGGCAAATGATCGAAAGCACCAAGGCAAATTATGGAGGACACCAATGTACATGAGGACACCAAAAAAGCAAAATAGTACCCACCTTGTCTGTACAATCCAAGCTTGAAGAAAAAAAAAAAAAAAAAAAAAAAAGCCGCGTGGCCGCGTCAATTCCGGAACTTTGGTCTGACCAGAGACCGAATATTTTTTTTTGGCCTAAAGCTTATTCTCGATCGTAACCCCATGTAAAATTGTGCAGCAGCAGGATATTCCAGTCAAACCAGTGAGTTTGGCGGTTTTGAAACATCGTCTTTCATTAAAAAAGAAAATTAGACTCCCATATATTTGCACTAATAGTCGGGCACCATTTGCAGTCATCAACCGACATTTGAAGTAAAAAAAGGTAAAAAAAAAAAAAAGACCGCGTCGCCCCACCACTTTTTGGGCAAGCTCCATACCAGAAACCGGAGACTTTTTTGCCGTACTATATGGAGATCAATGCCTAGAATAGTCTGGTTCCCTGACCAAAATATTCTGACTATTCCTGATGAATCTTAGGTCCGGTAGCCTCCGGTAATACATTGTATTACAATTTACATCACGTGACTAAACCGGGAGGAATTCCTCCTTTTCCCGAAAATATCCGAAGTTTGCCGAATTCATTTCGTCGACAATCGGATATCACCCGAGTATTTCCGAGTATAATATAGGTTTAATTAACTGCTAATTCTTTTTAAAAACTTTTTAAAATGAGATGATAATAAATATTCTTTGCTTTCATTTAGAAAACTTCAAATTCAACGCCGATTTTGTGCATCGAGTAAACTCGGATCGTACGGGCGAACTCTTTGCAGCGTCATGTATTGTTTTGAATTTCACGACCGTTACTGAGATTTTCCAAAACTCGGTCTTCCTTCGGCTCTGCCTGCTAACAGTGGTATCTGGGTCAGTGTTGTAGGTCTCGAGACCGGTCTCGGTCTCGGTCTCGGTCTCGAGACCACTTTTTGCCGGTCTCGGTCTCGGTCTCGGTCTCGGGAGCTGTGGTCTCGGTCTTGGTCTTGGTCTCGGTCCCCTTTGGTCTCGATATTTTGGCTGGTCTCGAGTCGAGACCAGCCAAAAAGTGAGGGGGGCGGATTCCGCCCCCGGCCCTTTTAGGGTTAAGTAAAGAATCAGTTTAGGGCAAATGTGACTGCAGTGTGATGCTAATGGACATGTCTCTCTTCACTTTCTAGTGAGTGAGGCATAGTCCAATAACCATTGGTCCTCTTCTTATTTCTCGTTTTTATTGTGGGATGATCTGTTGAAACAAGCACTTTATAGCCATCCTCATTGATTCCAAATACAACTGAGGTTTAAATCTTATGAATCAAGACTGAAACATTATTTTTACAGTCAGATTTTGTATTTTGAATATGGGAACAATTCAACTCTTTTTCTCTAGAAATATTGGTGATTTTTTTTCTATTTTCCTTTTTAATTTTTCCTTTATTCTGTGTAATTTGGATGTAATTTGGACCCTAAAAGCGCTCTATTTTGCAATGGAGTGTAGGCATCGTTTTTCAAAATGGCGATGGGCTTCAGGACTATTTTCTGGGGTGATCATCTTCAGATGGAAATTTCTCCTAAAAGTCATCAGTTGACCCCCCGGAAATTGAAAAGAATGAAATAAGCTTTAATTTGATGTGTGTCTCGAACACCTTGGAGAGTTGTGAGTATTTTTTCCCGAATTTCTGAAGTGGGAGCATTTACCATTGGGGTCTATTGAAGTTTATTTACTGGTCTGCTACCATATGCTGTTTACGACCATCACAATAAACTATTAATATATTGGCAATATGTCGTACTTGTTAATCACTTAAATACTCAAGTAAATTGCCCAGCAAAGTAGCTGATGCGGGCGATACGATGGCACGGTACAAAACAAGGAGAGGCGTGTGCACTGAGCCATGAATCCTAAAAGTACATCTCGCCCACCACATTCAGTTTGTGACTGCGCCCTTCTATTGTGTCGGCCATATTCTCAATTAGCTTAATGACGATGATGACGGCGGGTAGATTAAAAGAAGATAGATCAGGCAAATAGGGTTCATCAATCTTCTATCCGGTTCGTTAGTGTGACGTCACTTCCAGCACTTTCTGCATGATTTGAACCGGAAGTTAACGCAGCTCGAGCGTTTGTAGCCAATGGGCGCTATTAATCAGTGGTGCGCGCGCGTGTATGACGTTTTTACTAACGAACCGGATAGTATATGTAACGTTATTGACATTAAACAAAAATAAAGTGGCATTACATTTCAGCCTTAGCCAGGCCTTCTTCAGAGGTAAATGACAGAGGAACAAGAAACAAACATGTAGGGGACACACAAACATGCAGGGTTGGAAGGAGAATCACAAAGAGGGATGGGGGGGGGGGGCAGACCAATCCATATCTGGCTACCATCTCTCAATTTTTTGGTCTACATGTACAAATCTATATTCCATGACTGAAATTTTAAAAAAAAAATCAATATTTTCTTGCTCCAATTTTTTTCGAATCAGGTTTACAAGGAGGTCCAATGTAAAATTAAAGTTGCATTTAAATATCCGTTAGTGGTCATTGCTGAAACCAAGGGGTGACTGTGGAGTTTAGGGTCCGAGTTCCTATAACAGATGAAACATCCACCTTTAACTTTTTACTTTTGTCAAGTTTCAACATGTTCAAGTTTTGCACAAACTAGTACAAATTGTCGTACTCCTAAGTTAGGGTTTCTTCATCAGATTAACACTTTGTAGTAGTCAAACAATTAAAAAAAAAAAATTAAAAGTGGCAAAAATATATGGAGTTCATCAAATAAGGTTTTCCCCTTCTTTAAATTAGGTTGTTTCCAATTTTTTAAAATTGATTGTGACAATAACAAATTCTGTTGCCATGTTGTAATTTATGGCGTGAAGCAAACACGAAGAGCACTCGCATGACACAATTAAGCGGGTACAAGTGATTCCTAACTTTCAATCACTTCCTTCACATCCCCATGAACATCAACATCTCAAGGACAGACTGTTCAGCTGCAATTAGTGTCTTGTTGTTTATTTAGATTATTGTTATTTATTATCCGCGGTCTCGGTCTCGAGCTCGGACCATTTTGGTCTCGGTCTCGGTCCGCCTTGAAGGGGCTGGTCTCGGTCTCGGTCTCGGTCTGGTCTCGCAACTTCAGGTCTTGGTCTTGGTCTCGGTCTCGGACTATCCGGTCTCGGCTACAACACTGGTCCACGCCTTCTCGAAAATATTAATTTCCTTTCCAATTTGTTAATATTAATATGAAATGTGATACTGCATATTGTTTCGTTAAGATCGCAACAGTTTAATTGAATACAAATTGTGTTTTCGTAACTCACGCCATACTCGCGCTGCTACGAATTGACTCTGTTTTTACCCCAGACACGGCAAACAAAAACAAACGCTAATGTAAAGCACATGAAGGCACCAGACTATTCCTCATTTGCATACGTGTTCAAAAATCTTGCACATGCAAATTATCCAATACCAGGGTGAGAGAGCAGGTAGTGATGGGCGCGTACTGCTCGACACCCTGGGGACGAGGTTGATGCTTCACTTACTCAACGTGAATTACGTGATAACATCGTTGTGCGCAAATTTCAAAATCAGCACCGTTTGATGTCCTTTTGTCGTGGAAAGGTTTTTTTTAATAATTGATATTATTATCAAAACATTGAAGGGGATATATTATGCATGTTATTCACAGTAGCTGATTCAGAGCGGGTGAGCCTGCATGGTTACGGGGGTTGCACCCCAGCCGCCAGATATGTTTTACGGGGCAAAAAAATAATAAATGGAATGCAAAAGTTTCTTCTCAAATTGCTTTAGAAAGCATGTCTAGGAACCCCCCCCCCCCCCCCCCCCCCCTTAGCAGGGGACGCCTTCACTATTTGGAGATAATTTTAGTGGTGCAAATGGGATGTGTGTTTTCTCTTTGTACACATTTTCTACTTCATATTTTGCACTAAATAGTGGATGCATAATATCTGAAACCTGCTTACTTTTTAAACACCATTATTCTCAACATTTGAATCTAGTTCCATGTGAATGAACTTGATCTTCACTGAGGAAACTTTGTGTGGATGAAGCAATCGCCGCTTGAGTTTAAAGGGAAAATACAACATTTGCAAACATCGAAAAATACAACTACCAAGTTTTTACGACATACCTTACTTGGATGTTGGTAAATGACAGTGACAAACATTCTGTAAAATTATGACACCTGGTGTGAAGTCATTTTCAAGAAAATGGTATTTTTGTATACATTTCCAACGGTGGTCGGCCGACCAGCGTTGGAAAAACCTAACTATTGTTCAACTACTGCTCCATCTACCATTTGTTTCAGTTCAAATTGTGTTTGCTATTGGTTACATGTTCATGAACAGGTACAGGCCATCTAGACTGGTTCCCTTACCTTACAATTTACCGGCATCTATAAATTGAGCCATTTCATCTTTAGTGGAGTCAGGGAACCAGACTACTTGAACATTTTTGCTTTTCTTGGTTTTTCGAGCATTTTTGGACACAAAACTTCAAACATGGCAGTGTAACAATATTTGATCTATTATAATAGCCCTTCAACTTGTTCATTTCTAAAAATTACAGCGAAAGCCAATGATGTACATTCCCTTTAATACATTGCCCTGTCTCATCCCCTCAACAATTAATTGTATTATGTGATTTGAAAAACATCGTATACATCCTAAAATGCTGCTGTTATTTGTTACATCATTTATTACTATATTCATTACTTCATTTCTCGATTTAGTCATCTTTTGTTTTTCAATGAAAATCCCGCTCTAGTCCAGTTGGCATTCCTATAGACGCAATGACCCAACCTAGAAATGTTCTTTCCTATGAACTTTTTTTGTTGATTTGCATTCCCATGGGGTCCTAGAACAAATTCAGCTTGGTTGCCCAAATATAACGTTTGGGCAACTCTGGTAATTTGCATAAATCCAAAATGGCCGCCAGACGCCATCTTGAAAATTTAACTCTTGAACCACTTGTCCTAGAATGATGTATAATATCTCTTTTAAGAGGTTTTGTGGTATGTAGAATCCATTTCTGGGGTTATTTTTAAGATTCGAGGTCAAATTCAGGTGCTAATGGTCAGGTCAAGGTCAAATTTGACCTCTTGGTGGACAATGAATGAAAACTTCGACTTACACGTACCTTTCAATCTCATTTATTGGTATCCATGCACATATGTCACATTATTTGTCATTGTCAGGATCATGTTATAAGGATTGTTCTTAAACAATAAATAAAAAGGTAGTTATATACATGTGGTTATATACATGCTATGCAGCAAAAATATATCTGGTATCGCCTATAATCTTTATCCTTTACTCCCATTCATCATCTACGTAATCAGGATCAACAAGACTGCCCTCAACATCCTCATGGTCTTCACTGTCCTGCTCCACACCATCCTCGGAATCCTCTCCCTCAACATCCTCCCCCTCATCATCCTCGATCTCTCGAGTCTCCACACGTCCCTCGTCTCCAGCCTGAGCATCTCCTTTCCTAGTGTACGGATTGCAGCAGCCCTCTTTTCCAGAGCAGTTACAGTATGATGTGCACGAAAGATGCTCTCTTTGACAACCACAAGCCTTGGTGCTGCACTTCTTGCCCTGTGCCTTGCACTGACACTGAATCACATCAATTAACTCTGGTGGAGCTGGATCACCCTGAGCAATGGCAGGAGCGGGAATGCCATCCCGCATCTCCCACCCAAAGTGAGTGATATCAGCTGACTCGTCTGGTGGGGCTTGGTGTCCTGCTGCTTTCCACAACATGACCTGCAGGTGAGCCCGCAGCACGTGCTGCAACAGGTTGGCAGATGTTGGAGGAAGGGCCATGACTTTGGGAGTTTTCTTCTTCTTGGTGAAAAGTGAGAAGCGAGCAGACTCCATAGGTGTCTCTGGCGGCTGACCATACAGAGCAATGAAGAAGGGTTCTGCTGCCTCCATCAAATCTGCCCGTTCGATTCCTTTCTCACCCAGTACATCAGCCAAACCTTGGAAGTCCCCAGCGAGCAAGGTCTTTAGTGCACCGATCTTGCCTTTGCCATAGGGATATGATGTTGTGTCACAACCGCTGAGGGCATGCATGCCTAGCAGCTGCAGACATTTTGGTCCTAGGTTGGCGCAGGTGGCATTGATATCTAGCACTGTCCCATCCCATCGCTCCATCTGCACCTTGCACTGCATTTTCGTCCGATAGACCCAATAGACCAGCAGAACAAATACGTCTGTGTCGTCACTAAGCACACAGATCACACCCTTGTCACTGTTGGCAGCCTGAAGGACATATGATATCATGGTAACGTCCGCCTCATCATGACCAAACACACCATCGTCCTGGGTCTCCATTGTCGCCTTATCTCCTAGATTGAAGGTACACAAGATGCTCGCCAGCATCCGGTTGTTATTCTTGCTATGCAGGATTACATCTCTTTTGGGCAGAGGACTTGTGATGGATAGTTCATAATCGATGATAACTTCACCAGCTCGCCGCATTCTCTCGTGATCTTTGGCAGAGACATCTTGGTACTTATCAAAGACAACAATTTTCTCAGTACCATCTGGATAGCGATTTAAACGACCATGGATGGACGCAATCAGATCTGAGGCAGTGCCACCATGTGGCCACATAATGTGGTAGAACAGTTGTGAAACATCCACGATGACAATATCAGCAGGTGATGGCGAGACTTCAAGCACGCCGAGGCGTTTGACCAGACCAGACTTACTGGCTTTACGGAGACAACCATGCCCATCAATGAGCGATGACGGCACAGCACACAGTTCGTAGGCAAACAGAGGCTCAAGCTCCACCTGCCGCCGCTGACCAATCAGCAATAGCCGGAGAAAAATGTTCTCAAGGTCTATTACTGGCTTGGCCTTGTTGCCCTTGCCCTGATTCTTGAGAATATGCATCGTCTTGATGGGGCTACTAATTGCATTGTAGAACCCGTCAGGGAGACTGGCAATGTATTTGCTTTCCATCTTTTCTCCAATCACAATTGAATCCGCCACATTCACATCAGCGGAGGCACGTTGGCCAGTGACGGGATTGTATAGATGAGGGCGGTGATCTTCCAGTGGGTGTAGGTACTTCTCCACCTCTGCATCAATGAGACCCCGATCATGTGCATCAATGATGCGCCGGTGCTTCAACTCCTCCTTGTGCTGCTTCTGCGCCGATTGGCCTGGAGTATAGTCATAGTAGATAAAGTCCACACGGTCTGCGACGTGAACAGTGATAGGGAAGGCGTCGATCCACTCACAAACTAGCTCAGTCGAAAGGGTCATGCCCTTGAGAGCTCCCTTACCGATCTTGATGGCTGTCTGCTCACCAAACTGGTCAGCAGAGACAGCGTTCCAGTATCCATCATGGTGCCGACAGACAAGGTCCACTTTGTCTTCGACATGGAGTGCACGCATCTCCAGGAGGTACTGCGTGAGATAGCGGGCGTACTGCACATGACCAGCGAGAAAGAAGTACTTCATCATGCGCTTCATGGTCAAATGCTTCAAGTAGATGTCACCCTCTCTCTCTGCACGCTCAAACTGGTGAATTAGGAGCATTGGGAGAAGGAAGTTGTCCACCCAGTGTCTGCCAGTGGGATGGAGGCGGGCACTCTCCAGATACATCTCTATCTGCTCAAATGTCTTTTGTCCAGTTGACAGAAAGCGCTTCAAGAGTGCTGCTGATACACCACAAGACTTCCCATTGAAAATACCGGTCAGCCCCCCATATGCTGCGGCAACATACACTTCCAACGCAGAACCTTTCATCAGCTTCGCGATGCAGCTAATGAACGACTGTATAATATGCATCCCACCAGGATGGGTGATGACATTTTTGAACTGCATAGGCTGATACCAGCACACCTGTTTGGTTACTGCATACAACTGCATGTCCATGCAAACATGAACATATGCCATCCCCATATCAACCAGTGACCTCTGCATGTAAGTGAGCGTTGTGAGGATAGTGTCTGGGTGAGAGGGTGGTGCATCAATCAGAGAACCAAACATATAGGTGGTCCCAGGTTTGAGTACGCCCTGGCTTCTGGTTAGCTGATCCCAGTCTTGCTAGTAGGTACTGCAGGGGGCTTCACTTTCTTCGGACCAGTATAGTGCATAAGTGGAATGGCCCTGTTATTGCCCACAGACTTAGACTGCTTGGTCGTGAGGCGAGGAATGATGAGAGTACTGACACCAGGCTGAGTGCTGCCAGTCTCGATAATCCCAGCTGGGTGCATCTGAAATTCTGTTGCCATGGCGTCAACAGAAAAATTCAAAAATGTGCAATTACAACACTCGTTATTGTAAGCGATTCTCACAAAAATGTCCCATGATGGTCCCATGGTGGTCCCATGGTGTCCCATGGTGTTCCCATGGTGTCCCATGGTGTTTATCCCATTGTGTTCAATTGGTGAACATCCACAGGAGTTTCCCATGGTCAGCGTAACAAATAGAATTCTTGATAACCTCTATGACCACAAGGGAAATATTTTTAATTGAATTCAAATTTACAGCTAGGCGAATAAGTAATTAATCAAAGAAAGGTTTTCCTATATTTGGGAGTGCAATTGGGTCTATGATGGTTTTCCATGGCACATGCATGTTCTCCAGAATAACCCGGCAGTGTCCCCGTGCTGCCTTTTAAATCTCCATGGTGTTACCATTGTGTCCATAATTTATATCACCCACATTATGGTGTTCCCATGGCGTCCGAATCCTCATGGTGTACCCATGTGTCTAAAATCCCCATGATGTTCCCATGGTGTCCAGTAAATCCCCATGGTGTTCCCATGGTGACATACAATCCCAATGCATGGTATTCCCATGGTGTCCATAAAATCCCCATGGTGTTCCCATGGTGTCCATAAAATCGCCATGGGGTTCCCATGGTGTTCCCATGGTGTCCATAAATTCCCATGGGGTTCCCATGGTGTTCATTAATTCCACATGGTGTTCCCATGATGTCCATAAAATCCCCATGGTGTTCCCATGGTGTCCGTAAAATCCCCATGGTGTTCCCATGGAGCTCATAAAATCCCCATGGTGTTCCCATGGTGTTCCAATGGAGCTCGTAAAATCCCCATGGTGTTCCCATGTTGTCCATGCAATCTCCATGGTGTTCCCATGGGTTTCCCATGATGAGCATAAAATCTCCCATGGTGATCATTTTAACTTACATGGTGTTCTTGATGACCCCATGGGTTTCCCATGGGGTCCCATGGGAATCCCATGGGACCCCATGGGAATCCCATGGGATGCTCATGGGACGCTCATGGGACATTTCTGTAAGGGGTGTGTCTCACGTCGACCATTTGGAGTTGACACCAGTAAGTCGAAGTTGTCATACCAGCCAAATACGAGTCCGACTGTCCGACTAAGCCCCATCATTCCATGCAACGTTGCAGAATTGTCACTTACATACTTGGCCGCCGACTTGCGGAACCGCAGCACCTCATCATAAGACACAGTGTATCCATGTTCATTTAAGATGTCAATGAGATATCTGCTACCAAACTTGTGGTGTAGTTTGACACCCAACCCAAGTGTTGTTTGGTTACGTGTTTTGGTAATTAGATATTGTATGGATTGCGAAAGACTCAGTGATGTTTTTGTGACTTCACCGTTTGATATTAGCTTGGAGATAAACCTAAGCAGTGTAGTACTAGTTTGTTGTTTTGTCTTGGCATGAGTGAAATCACCAAGATCATAGTTTTTGTTGTTGACTGGAATACCACGTGCCTCCGTTGTGATCTTTCTTAACTAAAAGCAAAAAAAGCTTTAAAAATGCGCAGTTTTGATGTACCGTAAGCGTGAGTATACATGTTAATATATTGTTACATCTATATTTTGAAGGGCGCCCCCTAGTGTAATGTGGTGTCCAGCCCCCCCCCCCCCCCCCCCCCCTCCAGCCTGCCTGTCGAATTTCCCCCACTCACCGGCAAAGATTTACTCCAATGTATAGAGTCCTTTATGTGCCAAAACATCTAAAACAAATGTGACAGTTAGCCTTGACCTTGACCTTGAAATGGAAAAAAATAACACAAATTTGAGTTCTCACCATTTTTTACGGGTAATTGGGGCTGATATTGTTTGATTATCTATTTTTGGCATCATTAACTATTAAAGTGTAAGTTTTAGTTGATTTTTTTTCATTGTCCACCAAGAGGTCAAATTCGACCTTGAACTGGCCATTATCACCTGAACTTGACCTTGAATTAAAAAAATAACCCCAGAAATGGATTCTACACATCACAAAACCCCTTAATGGATATATTATACATCATTCTAGGACAAGTGGTTCAAAAGATAAATTTCCAAGATGGCGTCCGGCGGCCATTTTGAATTTATGCAAATTAGCAGAGTTGCCCAAACGTACCATTTAATGCATTTGGGCAACCAAGCTGAATTTGTTCAAGGACCCCATGGGAATGCAAATCAACAAAAAAAGTTCATAGGAAAGAAGATTTCTAGGTTCAGAAAATTTCTACTGGATTACTCACAAATACACCCGATTCCCCTCACACGCGGTTACCTACCAGACGCTGGGGGCGTTCCTACCGGATGGGACTTGTGGGAAACGAACATGGCGGCCTCCATGATTTAGAAAACAAATCAGGCGCGGCCTACACGGTGAGAATTTTTAATGCATATTATGCAATTACAGTCTTTGATATTGTCTAAATAGTCAGGACCTTTTCACAGATCTTAAAGACATTATTTAGAGGAACTCTTAAGTAGAATTTGAGAGACATATTTTCTTTCTACTCCGAAAATGTGAAACGGCATCACCATCGGCCCGCGGCCGCACGCGCACCGGCCGCACGTACAGCAGCACGCGTGATGATGTTGAGGCGACGTACATGTACATAGGCCTATAGTCGTGTTCCCTAACGTGGCGCACTTCGAAGCTTACCCAACTTTCCTCGTGTAGTGTTGCCAAACCTCTTTGTTGACAAACCTGAAATTCATGCAGTAAAATACTAGTAATTCTACCTTTTTAATGCTTGCTATTTAACCTCTGTGAACAATTTCGGTTTCATAAAATTTAATCCGAAATGCAAAAACGGTCGCGTCCGGAAATTGGGCACAAATTGGCGGAGTGTTCCCTAACGTGGCGCACTTGAATAAATCTCGGGAAATTCCAAATAGTAACATTTAAGAATTTCTGTAAACTTGATAAATTCTGATAAATCATTATTATCTTTATTTACAAACCCTGCCAGATGTTTGTCAGAAAATTATTTTCTTATTTTTCGGGGCATTTTTAAAGGGTTCACTTTGCACTTGAAAATAAAATCAGAAAATCACGCCAAAATTATTTTTTCTTTTAACTTTGTAACGGGTAAATAAACTCGCGATTTATGAACGGGAGTGTTTAGAACTTGATGAAATTTCACTTTCTTTGAAATTTCAGTTAAAACATTTGCTCTAGCTAGGCGCTACAGGCGAAATATCAAAGTGCGCCACGTTAGGGGCTGCGCCACGTTAGGGTACATCAACAATATAGTATTAGGCGAAGTAAAAAAAAAAACAAGTTTCTCGTCCCCGCCCGCTTCCTTTTTGGAGGCCGCCGGGATTTTTTTAATTATTTTTTATTTTTGATAAATGTAGTAAAACAACACCGAAAAAGTCCACAAATTCATCGAAAAATAAATACCAATACAAATACAACTCTAATTGACACTGTGGGAAAAATTCCATACTGGGCCACGACTTTACCTGCCGCTAAACACATCAATTTTCACCTCACCTTGTGATTTCACCCAAGAGGAATCCAGGAAGCTGTGTTAATGCGAAAAAAAAATTAGGCAAAATGTGTTTTTAGAGCCCATTTTGGATGCACACGTCGTGCGGAACTAAGTTGAAGCAGCCGGTCAAAACTGATTGAAGTGTGGCTGACAGACAGCGGTACGCATGACGCATGACGCATGACATCGACAACCATGACGTCGCATGAGCCGGCCAATGATAGTGCAATACGTCATTATGAATATTTAGTTTATTTCAATGGCTACTTCAAATACGTCCAAAGATTGATTATTGCAACAGCGATCGTGCGCGGCCTAGGGGTTAAGAGTCTCGTGTTTCAAGTAAGAGTTCGAGGTTCGAATCTCGATGAAGTAAGTCAAAGGATACAACTTTTGGCGCTTGAAAATTAATTGAAAAAAAGTTGTGGCCCAGTACCTATTTTTTTTCCGACACTGTAAATATGTTCAGTTCTCTTGTCCAACTTGTCTTTCATTTGAAAAGTCTCTTTGAACAGTTGACACAACCAACGTTTGCAGGAAATTTTAAAATGGCGGCCATCTTGAAAAAAATTAAAAATAAAAGGCCCCGCTTCCTCCCTTTTTTTCAAAAACCCCGGACGAGAAACTTTTTTTTTTTTACTTCGCCTTATGTGTAGGATGATATCGTGGGGATTGTGAGGTTTAGGACAGCTCACTTTATTAATTCTTGAAAAAGATTTTGTCGCTCAAAAATTCCATCGCCAACCTTGGGCAATCTTCTTTTAAATCAATAAATGACGCAATGTTTTTTAATATGAACAGTTTTTGTGGAGAAAATGTGACTTTCTTACCTGATTTCTTGTCGAGATTCGATCCCCGTACTTTCATCACTTTATGCACACATTTATCAGACTGAGCCTGCAAAATGCTTCTGTCATGTTAGGAAGTAAAAAAATTCGCAATGTTATGTTGCAATCCCATATAACTGTGGCTGTTAAAAATGCATTAAAAATTAAAATTCCCTGAAATTAGCACTACTTAAATTAAAATTCATGTTATCGACAAAACTATGCTTTAGTACTAGAATTCTCTTTGGGATGCCGTGTTCAATGTGTTGTTTATTTCAGTACTTTCATACTGTTTACAAATACAAGGATTAAAAATTAAAAAAATTACAAGGTTTAGAAATTGAAAAAGTTTACAACTTTTATGCAAGGGTTTTTAATCACGGTTATGTCCAAAAGTTTTATAACTATTTTGAAGCTTTTTGTTAATTCCTTTTGTTTTCTTTCGTTGGCAGGTTTCTCTTATGTAAATTTTACAGCAAAGATGGATGCAGGATTGCAAAAGAGGCATCTGCTTTTGATAAGGCAAATCGCAGTTTGTACAATGTGGTCAAGAACTTCACGTTCAGCTTCCCGTCAGTGTTTGCAGTCGGCACAAATCCTCAGACATAATCTCCAATTACGACCTGCCAAGAACTGCTCTACAGTTGCAGAGAGATTCAGTATAAAGCCACATTTGCCGTACCGTCGTCCTTGGAACATTGCACCCCTTTCTGCCCTTGACTGTCAAGGTAGTAGTCTGAATCAACCGGTGCGATGGTACACCAGGGAAACGCCCCAGAAAAAGCTGGAGCGTAGGCTGGAGAAGATTGAAAAGCGCAAAAAGGAGAAGAAAGAGAAGAAAGTCATTGAAATCAAGGAGAGAATGTCCATTATGGAGCTTGCAGTTGCCATGGATATGGATCTAGGTGAGGGAATTACGCACTAGTGTTAAAAACTAAGGGAAGAATTCTATACATGGACATCACAAATTTTTCCCTATCTATCAGCCATCAGAAAGCGATAACATGTCCTAAAAGTCTAATTTAGCAGGGAAAATATTAAAGTATTTACTGAGAAAACACTTGGAATTTTTCAGACCAGTCTCATAGGGTTTGTGCACAGGGTGTCAAGTGATGTCCAGGTATGGAACTCTTTCCAAAACGAAATTTAAAAATTAGTATTTTTTTTTGTACTGCAATGGTCTGCAGACTACCTGTGGCCCAAACTGATGAAATTGTTAAGCATACAAATTTAAGTACAGAAAACATTTGTTTTGGAAAGAAAAACTTTATTTGCAAAAATGTCATTTGATTTACATTGCTCGTGAACACTTTATTCAAAGATTTCTATTGTATAGGCCTAATCGTATATTTCAGTTGCACCATTTCAAATATTCAGAACATGACGATCAAAAGGTGCGTCTGTGATGCCCAATTATCACAAATTAGTAATGTGATAAGATGATTTTTTTTCTTTAAGTTGGCCCAGTACATCACTCAAAAGAAACAGTCTTTAGGCCTTCTGAGGATTTCGTAAGACAGTCCCTGTACAAGGGTTTGTGACATTGATCTGCAACTAGTCATACATGTATCAATATTGGCATTTTGATTGTAAAGAGTGTATTTTTCCTTTTTTCTTGCAGATTACTCTGTCAATCTTTATATCTTTCATTTATTTTTGTCCTTGTTTCTTCATAGACGGTGTTTATGAATGTCTGATGATGAAAACAAACATTGAAGATTTGAAACCTACAAAGGGTAAATTTTGAACTTTTCCCTCCGAAAATGTAATCAGAATGTGAGAAAATAGTGAGTTAGTATGTAAAAGTGATGAACTTAATTAGATCAGAAAGGATGGTTTTATAAGCTTTCCGTAGATATTTCAGGCCAAGACAAAAATACCTGTGTTTCCTATTACCCAACCTGCGAAATCATACCAATCCTAAATCTTTGTTTTAGAAAAAAAACTTATGGTGCCGCCCCCATCCTAGTTTTTGCAAATAACATCCTTCCTTTTGTTTGTTTGGGTTTTTTGAGCTGTTGTACATTCAGCAATGCTCAGTCATCCATGATTGAAGGGATACTAGCAATTAATGAAAAGCTGAAGTCAGAGTTGTAACGAGTCACTGATTTTTGTGACTCGAGTCGAGTCGAGTCATTTTAAAGAAGTGACTCGAGTCGATTCAAGTCATTAGGCCAACAGGTCGAGTCGAGTCGAGTCAAATATTTAGCTCGAGTCAATTCGAGTCACGATTATTTGAACACTATATACCAAAATTTATAAAAGGAGGCCATAAGTTTAGCCAGCGTTCGAATCCAAGAGCTTTATAAGAAATCGCCCAAAACCAATGATGAAACAGTGAATTAGAAAATGTGTTTAAAAATCTGGTTCCTGGATAGTATTTTGTGGGTTCTAGAACCATGAGGTGGGAGTCTGTGACACGTTGCATATTTGTACATGATTGCTATTCGCAAAGTAAAGTGAGCATAAATTGGCACTATAAGTCATTGCAAATACTTTTCGCAAAGTTGCGCTTTTATTTTTGGGACTCGAGTCTTATTAGGCTTCGCTCGAGTCGAGTCGAGTCATTTGCTCACAGTGACTCGAGTCGAGTCAAGTCATTTACCCTTAGGGACTCGAGTCGAGTCGAGTCACCAAAAATTGTGACTCCTCGAGTCGAGTCATTGACTCGAGTCATTACAACTCTGGCTGAAGTTGCAACCTTACTGACAGCATTCAAGTTCATAACTTTATCGTGTTGCCCATTATTTTTATTGCCTCTTTTGCTCCGTTGCCAACAGACAACCACATTGCACCTTCTAGGGGTGTACAGGTAGTACAGGAACCGGGTACCAATTGCGAAAAATACGAGTACCTGTTAAAGAAACTCAAGCCAAAAATTCAAATCTGGGAAGTTGCTGTTCAGATTGTTCATAAAGGTCCGCATGATAATACTACCACATCGGTGCGGCAATACAGCTAGATAGGGTGTATACAGTGAGCTCTTTAGCTACATGTATGTGGTGAAAACTGCAACTTTCGCAAGCATCATAAAACGTGAAATTGGTTTTGGTTTTCCGTGTATCCTGTTTTTATTTTGAAATGTTCCCACTGACATTTGAAACATTTCGTTTTCATTGACTGAGAAGTAACTAATTTATTTGCAAAGTTGGTTGCAGGTACTCGATTCCATAATCTGGAACCGGTTCCTGACATCAGCGGTCGGGTACGCGGGTACCCGGTTCCGATGCACAGCACTAGCACATTCAAGTACATTTTGTGGTGTTACCTACGTGTATGATGAAATGCGGACTTTTTGCGCACAGTTCTAATGAAAAGAAACAGAGAATTGGTATTTTCAACACCGACAATCGTTCACTCTATGTGCAATACACAGTTTCATTTCTTACATTTGCAGTTCTAAGATTGGAGACAATCAAAGAAGTTCTTAAGTTGTTGGGCATGACGTACCGCTTTGCCTCCCTGCACAAGGAGGATGCCAAAGAGAACAAAGATGCTGTAAGAAGGTAAAAATCGGTTGCTTGTCTGAAAGTTTATACTGTAGTCATTTCCTCAAAAGAAGATTGCTCCACTTAAAATCAGATTATCAAGTTGGATCGTAAATCCAGTCTCAAGTCAAGTCCCAAGCTATCAATATGAGTAGACCATTCAGCACTATGTCATAAGCCCTGCCCAAATTTGGTTTGTGTACATTGGTCACAGTGTTTGTGACTGAGTTTGTCTGAGCGTCTGTGGTCACCTGATGAAGATAATTTGTCAATGAGCACTGTTTGATTGGCAAGCTGGAAGGGTACATTATTGTGATAGATAGCCATTCCTTTTTCATTGCTCTTTGCCTATTACTTGTGACGTGACTTGTGATTAGATTCGTGATTGACTTGCCACTGTCATTGTGGCCTTTTGTATGATTGAGCCAGAAAAGTGTTAAATTGTACATGGAGATTGTTTCTGTCAATAAGCAGAGCACGTTGTTCAAAATGTTAAGTTCCCCTGATTTTTTTCAGAACCACTCAAACCCACAATTGGCACTAACTTCACCTTGCAAAGCTTCAAATCTTGGCACCCCAGAACAGTCATCAAAGTATTGGAAGGTTCAATTTATTGGATGTTTTGGTGAAGTAGTGGACCTAAACATTGCTTGCTTGCTTGCTTGCTTGCTTGCTTCAGTTCGCCGTCACACATGATGATTGGCTACCACTGTCGCGCATCTCTAGCTTGATCTCCTGCCTCAAGCTGCTCTGTCCAGAGCAAGACGCTTGGCTTGTACAGAGCTCATTCCTGTCCATTCTTTGATGTTGTCAAACCATTGTTTCTTTTGACGACCCCTCCTTCTTGTTCCCTCTGCCATTCCTTCTATGAGCTGGAGAGCCAACGAACTAAACATTATAAAACCTAAAGTGTAACTCTTTTTTTTTACAGGCCGCCCCCTAAACCTTCCCAGCTGAAGCCACGCCCTCCTGTCGTCACGGTAATGGGTCATGTGGATCATGGGAAGACTACGCTACTGGACTCGCTTCGCAAGACCTCTGTGGCTGCTGGGGAGGCCGGCGGTATCACGCAGCACATCGGTGCTTTCCTAGGTAAGTGCTTGTTTTTGTACGTTTTCACACTTTGGTGATCCACACTGGATTTCTCCCTTGTGTATTTAAGGATTCCTTTCTCGATAAATAGGCCTTTTCCTTATGATGTTCAGAACATACTGACCGAAACATCCTCTTCTCAAACCCAGAGATGAGAGGTTCAGTTCACTGTTCACTAAAATTGACCAAAATTGACTAGACCAAAACTTTTTTGCTATAATTCGTCGGTTCAGTGCGCGACTTCGCGTAGCTGCACTCGGCTGAGTGAGAACATGTCTCGGACGCTGAATTCAGGCTCATTTCAAAACATGACTCAGCAACTTTTGATTTGAAATCATGATCCTAGGATATTGTTTTCACGGAATACACAACATTCACTGAGCTGAAATTTCATCAGGTTAGTTGTTAAGCAGTCTTCTTTAGATTTTGAGCACTTTTGTTGCTTCAAAAGAACATAATGCACAATTACAAATGATGGACGCTACCTTTAAGATTTTGAGCAATTTTGTTGCTTCAAATGAAAAAAATGCACAAAAAAGAAAAATGATCCTGTGTACCTTTATACAGCCTGATAGGAAAACATAAGCTAGATATACTAGCAGACCATGATTACTTTATGATTGCATCTTTACGTATTTTTACACCCTGCAGTTCCCCTTCCAACTGGTCAACAGATTACCTTCCTGGACACCCCAGGCCATGCAGCGTTCTCATCTATGAGAGAGAGGGGCGCTAACGTGACCGACATTGTCATCTTGGTGGTTGCAGCAGACGACAGCGTCATGGAGCAAACTAGGGAGTCCATCAAGTATGCTCAGAATGCTGGAGGTAAAAATGAAAAAAAAGTGATACCAGCATTTGTTTCATTCGGACTGCTGTTCCAGAGTAACTCAAAACCGAATTATTCTAAAGATTGAATCAAGCACATGGACAGTTTGACGTTTGAAAATGTTAATAGTTACTATTTTGAAAGATTGCATTGTGCAGTCATTTGGAACAACTCCAGAGTCTAGCCAATTGAATATAATACACAAATTTTGCCTTTCTGAAACCCAAATCTATTTGGGTCATTCTGAGACACTGCTGTTACATACAATTTGGTTCAGTATGACTCAGCAAAGCCAGTTTTAAATTGGTGCAAGGATGAGTCTTCAAGCTTGACAGTTATCGAGTTTTTGAGTCCGACTCCAAGTCTCGAGTCACCTAGGTCAAGTCCAAGTCCGAGTATTGAGTCATTTGTTTCAAATCCGAGTCTGACTTACAAGTCAATTGCTGATGTACATACATGTGCATGCTGACCTATGCATTGTACAAAACGGATGATGGACACACATATTGTACATGTAAGCGATATGTAAGTGATGCACTGTCATGGGAAATAGGGTGGGCACTTTTAATAACAAACATTATTTGCAGCACCATCTGGAGAGTGGTGCGATACGGTACATGTGCTTAACATTCTTTAGCGTTGCTGTAATGTATTTTTGGAAAATAAACGTCAGAATTTTGTTTTTTAAAAGGTAAATTTGTTTTAAAAAAATATGTGACTTGCGAGTCACAAGTCATTAGCGTCAAGTCCGAGTCATGATGGTTGAGTCCGAGTCTAAGTCCAAGTCTTTTGCTGAGTAACCAAAATTGTGACTCAATACAGACTCAGGACTGAGGACTTGATGATGTCAGTTGTGGCATGAAAAGTAACAAAGTGACACCCTATCCGTCTCATCTATCAGTAATGTTTTCTTGTGTTTCTCCACAGTTCCCATCATCGTTGCCGTCAACAAGTGTGATAAACCAGGCGCTGATCCCGTGAGTCCAATCCCATGCATCTTAATATTTTATTTAAATTGATAAACTCTCTAACTTAAGACATTTTCAGGAAAACGATCACAACAGGTTTCCAATTTGAGCCTTGACCGCAAAGCATGCGTACAATAGCATTTGCTTTAGCACACATACTGTGAGTATTTGAATTTATGACAATCTTGTTTTTGCCTGAAATTGAAAAGCTAATTTTTAGAAATATTTAAAAATCAATTTCCCGTGGGGTTTTTTCCAGGACTTTACCAAGCGAGATCTTCTAGGCCATGGCATTCAACTGGAGGAGTTTGGTGGCGATGTACAGGCTGTGGAAATATCAGCACTCAAGGTGAATTATCGCAAAACAAACTCATTATTGAAAAATAAATATATATTGAAAGTAAAAATACAAAGAAGGTACCATTGGGTTCACGCATAACAGTGGAAGTGTCGGAATGATCCTAGCCCAATCCCTAGTGCTGAGGATAAAATTATGATCGGACATTAGATCTTTACTAACTCATTATTATCGTTATTAATTTCTGGCACTGAAACCAAGGATTTCTCAAAAGCGGCCTAGGCACTGTAGCTCATAAGCCTGAAGAAACCTGTAGAGAGGAGACAGTGAAGAAAGAATTAATTTTTAGAGGTGGGAGGAAAACCCCAGAACGATATTCTGGGAGTCGAACCCGGGCTGTAGAGAAGGATGGCGAGGAAGGAACCACTCTGCCAACCTGACTCCCATTACCATTGACACATTATCAACGTGTTCTATATTTTCGTAAAACCATTTGAGTGCTCCGGGGGGGGGGGGGGGGGGGGGGGGGGGTTCGGTGGTACAGTGACTTTAGGTTTCCATCTTTGTATGAGCAACTGCAGTGTAATATGAAATGTACAGTCAAAAAAAGCAGAACCCATATGTCGGGAAAACAATCCATTAGCTTTCTTTCAGTACAAGAATCATTCAAATCACTCATGTACTTTTCAAGTTACGGAACTTTAAACACAACCACCGTTTTAAAGTTCTGTCTATGGATCACAAGAAAGTGCTCTTTCAGTAAAACAAAACCAAATCACAACGGGATGTGTGAGAATTGTTTTCGTTTTGCTGAAAGAACCCACACCTTTTTGTGATCCATGGACTGAACTTTAAAATGGTGGTTGTTTTTAAAGTTCCGTAACTTAAAATGTACATGAGTGATCTGAATGATTCTTGTACTAAAAGAAAGCTTATGAATTGGGCTTTCCTATCCTAGATTTTGAATGTGCTACATGAAGAACTTCACTAAAACAATGGTCCGAACATTAGGTTTTCACTTTTTTGACTCGCCCTGTATTCTTAAGTACATGTGTTTGCTCAAATTGTGTTATCTGAGCAGTTACTGCATTTACTTACACCCTCTGTAGGAAGTTTTCATTAAGGGGTTTAATTTGGAAAATATTACTCCCCTCCCCCCCACCTCCAAAAAAAATTAAAAATAAAAAAAAGTGAACATGAGCTTAACCTTCTCTGAGAATATTATTGTGATATCCGTCATTGGTGACATTTTACTTATGGATGAGATCTGGAGTCTGCAGTAACTATGCCCTTTGCCTCATAAAAATGTTTTGGTGTGTATAGACCAATCTGGGCACGATATCCATTCTATGATGGAGGCCCCCTTCAATGGTGAAAGCATTGTGCTAGCTATTGTTCAGGTAATCAGTCACAGGGCAGTTGCCTTGTGCAGTAGCCTGCGCCGTGGTTTCTCCATTGAAGGGGGCCTCTTGAGTTTACAGTGATTAGGTGCCTGGATTCATCTGACATGGCTGTTTAATAATGTAAGTGTAAATTCAGTCCAATTCTGAGAGATGTTATTGTTTGTATCGTAGGGTACCAACTTGGAAGCCTTGAGTGAAAGTGTTGTGGTCTTGGCCGAGCTGATGGAATTGGGTGGGGATCCAACAGGGCCCGTAGAAGCCACGGTCATTGAGTCGCGGGTCGACAAGGGAAAAGGGTAAGTATTCTTGGAGGCTGCCAAACCACTTATCGGTTGTGACAGATGGAAATAAATGAAAAAAAAATAATCCCACCTGCCTGTACTTTTGACTGCTCTCAGCTAGCCCAGGTTGGACAACATCTTCATTGCATTACGACTGACGTCCAGGGTATTAATTCTACTACCATATCAAAAAAATTATAACTTAAAATTATTTTTTTCATATTTTTACCTGATGGTGGAAGCTGAAATTTCGCTTACATATTCCTTGTGTCCAGAATTGTGCATGCGCTGGGTTTAGAAAAGGCAAACATATCTGCGGGTGGCATGTTTACCGAAAATAATCCGCAATACCCCGCTTTCGCTGAAAACATTTTTCAGTATGAACTCCCCTTGTGACTTACACGTGCACGCGTAAGTGGAGTTCGTACTGAAAATGTTTTCAGCGAAAGTGTGGAATTGCGGTTTATTTTCGGTAAACACGCCGCCCACGGACATATTTGCCTTTTCTAAACCCAGCGTATGCATAATTCTTGACACAAGGAATATGTAAACGAAACTTCAGCTTCCTCCATCAGATAAAAATATTTTTAAAATGTATTATAATTTTGTTTGCTATGGCAGCAGACGTTCATACCCTGGACTCCGTCGTGTACACCACGGAGTCCAACCTGGGCTAGTTCTCAGCTTTCTTGGGGAATGCTGAAATGCAGGTTTGAATGCTACAGCTGGTGTCCTTAAGCAAGACACTTTGTTGCAATCATTGCTCTCATTCTAAGAGCAAGTGGGTACCTGCAAGGGCAAAGTTGGTTATTTTATCAGGTTAATTTCCTGAAAGCTACTTTGTTTCTTGCTTACTGTAAATGACAATCGGTGTGGGGTGTAATATAATGTGTGGGATTTTTTCAGAGACTGCCATGTGATGTGTAATGGGATCTGTAAAAACTTGATAAAATTGTAAGCATTTAATACCACATTAAAGACTGAGCTTTCTCCAGAACTGGTTTTACTTTTTTTCAACAATCTCCGCATCAAAAACAGCGAGTTGGTAATGGTGACGTTTGTCAAAATAACTGTAATATGGAGGTCACAGGTATGGCCTGTCACTATTGACTCTGTGGATTTTTTTGCCAGAACATTGCAGTTAGCTGGACTTTGACTGTTGAAAACAAACATAATTTTTTTTTGGTCTGGCATCAATTGGATACAAAACATTAAACATGTCAGCGGAATGATATCTTAAGTAAGTTATGGGACTCAAAATCCATTTCTTAAAAAGAACGTGGGCAATTCCAGCATTTTGATAGGAAGTGTAATGTCCATGACAGAACCATGATACCTAATTAATGATTCAAAGTAATAATCCAAAATTCCAAGACCATTACTAGATAATAGATGTAAAAGAGTTGAAAAATATGTTTTCAGGTTCATTCACTGAGCTCTTAAAAGCTCGGTCACTGACATTACATAATAATGGAATTCCCCATATGCAAATATAGGTTTTCCCGGCTATTTTAAAAGATTTTTTATTCAAATTCGCCAACTCTATTATTCAATTTCGTCCACGAAAAATTTCACATGCTTTTAACAGAATCAATTTAGTCATTTACCATTCAATTTTATAGTTTGTTCACCGTCTTTAGTCCCCGGGTCGAGAATATTCATCATTACACATCAAATTCGTCTAAGCTGTTGCCGAATGGCAGCATTCAGAGATCGAATTTGTCTCATATAAATCAATTAGACGAATTTGATTTCTGAATAACAAGGTTTGGTGTAGTCGAAACGAAATCGAATACTCCGGGACGAAAAACGTGTGCTCATTGTTTGAATTTGCTTGAACTGAATTTGAAATTGTCTGACAAAAGACGAAATTAAACATTGGAAGTGCACGAAAATGGATGTTGCTGGACGAATTGGAATAAAGTAATCGTTGAATTCGAACTAAAAATGTTTCAAAATAGCCGGGAAAACCTATATTATAAACTACCTTTAATAATACCCCTTTTGTTAACCACCAGTCCCATAGCAACAGCCATCATTCAGCGTGGCACATTAAAGCGAGGCAGTATCCTCGTCTGCGGCACTGCCCAGTGCAGGGTGCGGGCCATGTTCAACGACAAGGGACAACAGGTGCAGAAGGCAGAGCCTGGGATTCCTGTAGAGGTGATTGGATGGAGGAAACTGCCCAACGCAGGGGAGCTGATACTGGAGGTGCAATCTGAGGTACATTAGGCTTAGGTGACTTTTCAGCTACAACCTGCTCGGTTCAGTTCTATTCTAAAATTTGGTAGTGAAAAAAAGTAAAGGGACGAACCTGTGTTCACAGGAATGGAGTGCCCATCTCTCTATCGAAGCAATTGGGCCAGACTCGAATCTATGAAATGCTGCTGTGGGGGGATCGCCACACCTCCTCCACAGCGAGCCTGTTACCTTCCCAGCATTGAACAATGCCGGTACCCATTTAACACCTGGGTTGAGAGTAGTAATTGAGGTAAAGCGCCTAACTCAAGGGCACAACACACATGGCCACCACTAGACATATAGGTGCCTTTAAATTAAAATTTGGTGGTAGAGACCACCCAGGACTAACCAATTCATAGCACTGCTTACCAGTACACAAATATGTATCTGCGGAAACTTTCTTTGTTTAAACCCGAACCACCCCAGCCGTTCAAAATCAAACTGCATGTTTTGTTGGCATCTGTTGGCGTGAGTAGTGCACTAGTAAGCTGATTATGCTTTACATGGGGTCAGGCATACCCACCATAGTCAGAGTCTAGCAGTTGGGGGTTATGGTGTTGGATTTTGCAAGAGTGAGGAAGGTTCCTAGTAAATCACCTCAGTGGGTTAGGGTTAAGTCAAACTTTCTCTTTGTTACAATCACAATTTTATCATGCCCTTGATTTAATCATCATTGCAACACATGACATTTTTTTTCGATGGGGTGGGGGCAAACCTACACACCTAAACCTGCAAATTGATGACTGAATTAAAATAATTCAAAAATTGAGCTTCATTATGGTAATTAAAATACACTTTATTAGGGCCGTGCATTGGAACTGGGTCCCCGAGTACCCGACCATTGACGTTAGGAACCGGTTCCAGATTATGAGATCAGAAACCCGTAACATACATGTACTTTACAAATTACCCAGTAACTTCTTAGACAATGAAAGAGAAAGGTTCTGAATGTCATTTGTTGGGAATTTTCAAGATGAAAACCAAGCTGCATATTGGAAAACAAAACATGTTCACGTTTATGACGCTTACGAAAGTTGCGGTTCACACCCTAAAGCTGTGCTCACTGTACACACTTGTATCTTGCTGTATTGATGTACCGATTACATGTAGTAGTATTATCTTGCAGACCTTCATGAACAATCTAAACAGCAACTTCCGAGATTTGAATTTTGGGGTTGGATTTCTTTAACGGGTACACGGGTACACATGTTTTTTTTCAGTCGGGTACGTGGTTCCCGTACTGCCCGTACACACCCCTACACTTCATAAAGTTACAATAGTAAAGCATATAAAAAGGAAATAACAGTGTTCACCAATGATAAGTGAAGCCACATTTTCGGACTGTCTGTCCTTCAGGGCTGGGTTGTAACTGCCGCGTTATGCTGATGGAACATGATGAAGAGTATATACACCCCCACAATGTGAAGTTTTTGGCCTTGTTATTTTTATTGCACCAGCTGCTGACTGTAAAAACTGTTCCTCCTTTGCAGAAATATATTTTTTGTTCTAAAACAAATGTTGTTTTGGGGGGCTTGTTTTGGCAGAAAAGAGCCAAAGAAGTTGTGAGGTGGCGAGAGGAGACTGCAAGATCTGAGAAACTTGAATCAGAGTCTGTGATCATCGAAGAGAGGGCAGCAGAACACCAACGGGCGTACAAGGAACGCAAGCAGGCCAACAGCCTGCTACACTGGAAGACGCTGCGAGCCCAGAGGGCAGCAGAGCGGTTTGCTCGGCCAAAGGAGAACGTCAAAAGTGATGACCCTGAGCTCAATCTTGTCATTAAAGGTTAGCTTATAGGGTCCGATCGTATGACGTCAGAGTAACACGTGACCTTTCGGTTGGCCTGTGACCTGCCACCATCGCAGTAGGCAAGCATTTGGTTCAAGCAACCATGTCATGAGTTGCAAACTAGACACTAGGGCTTACTTTTGCCTTAAAATAAAATCTAATTCTTTATCAAATGGCATAATGGTCACTATTCCTGTCTGAGTACAGTTGACATAATCGTGTCAACCCAGCACTGCTGGCTCTGCATTTTTCTCATATTTTATGCCATCCATCACAGCTTTAAATGCTTGCCTACTACAGACCATTGTCTGCTCCGGGCATTTGGGGGGGGGGGGGATACAGTACCAGCCAGGGGGGTACACCACAAGAAAAACACAAATTCATATGGTTTTTGCATAGGGGGGGGCCAATTGCCCGCCAGGAGGGCCTTGTAATCTGACTTGTGATGAAATTGTGATGGACCTAGAGCTTTGACTAGATAACAACTCTGTCTTGCCCAAGGACATACACACCACAGTCCCTCTGGCTGGGATCGAATCAACACTCTGGTGTACCACCAATGAAAATTTGTGTTGACTTCTAGGCTATAATTGACCTATTGCCGTTTGCGAGTTAGCCACGCCCCTAAAACAACCCTATGGAATTTTGGGCACAATTGCAGAATACCCTGCCACTAGTCGGCTACGGAGTCACGGTTGATTGCCCTCAATAAACCTTCTCAGTGCTAGGGGACTGACTCCCACTCCGTATCCGTGTAGCCGGCAACAGGTCAGTTAGTTTGGACTTGGAGTTTTTAATTTTGTGCTGAATTTGATCAACTTATTTATTGCCTTTATTTAATCATTTTCAGGAAATTGAACTCTGACGGCGTTCCCTAAAATGTCATTAAATAATGAATCTTCTTACTGTTTGGTTTCCGTGGCAACAGGTGATGTAGATGGCTCCGTGGAGGCCATCTTGGATGCTTTAGCAACCTACGATTGCCAACAGCAGTGCAAGATGGATGTGCTTAGCTACGGTGTGGGAGTGATTTCAGACAAGGAGGTGGAGTTGGCGGACACATTCTCAGGTAAGACTAGTCAACCTGATTATTTTTGTTTGGAACATTCCTAGATCCTCCACAGTCCACCACTGTTGGGGGAACCCAGTGGCACATTCTTGGTAGTAAAGATGTCAAGCAGGTTTCCCCCAGTCATGGATAAATCTTGGAAAATCTTGGAATTTAAAGCCGCCCAGAAATTCATGGGAAAAGTCATTGAATATTATTTTACTAGGATTCATGGAAAGTTGATATTTCAAGAAAAACACTTGTGAAAAAGTCATGGGATCCTGCACAACCGATACGTGACGATGCATTATATATATTTTGCAAATCACAGTCTTCCAGTTTGTATTTCAGTTTACTATAGTTCCTCCTTGTATTCATTGCGTATTTGTTGTGTATTTGTTGCATGTTCAATACATCAGTTCAGTGCTTTTGTGGTGCTTAGTGGTCTTGTGTCAAACTGGAAGGCTGTCTAAGATGCCAAAACAGCATAGGAATCTGTCATGGAAAGTCCTAATTATTTGTCAAGGAAAAGTCACGGAAAAGACATTGAATTTCACTGTAAGATTTCTGTGGGAACCCTGTTCAAGGTGCATCAACCTACTTGAACAGTGACTGGGCTTCTGAAATTATGCAAAACCCTCCAAAATATCTTAATGGATGTCGCATTATATCGGCGGATAGGGTTTTAATATCAGAATGACGTTTTGAATGATGTATTATGGAAGTGCTGTCCTGTAATTCCATTCGAATTAAATGTGTAATGGTTCTTTTCAGAGCCTTCACAAAGGTAAAGAGGTTAGTTTTTATTGAAGTTGAAAGTCAGTGTGAAGTTTTACGTATGCCCCAGATAGAAGCTGGAATTATTTTACTTGAATATTTCCCAAATAAAGTTTTACCATGTTTCTTATTAAATCTGAGGTTTTTTTGGTAGTTGTATTCTTACAATTAAAGTAGTAGAATAATAATCCTACAAGTGCAGTTATCAGTTTGATTTGTTCCCCTGGTAGGTATAGTGATTGGATTCAACGTCGCAGCGAGTCCTGAAGCTGAGGCCCTAGCCCAAGATAAAGGAGTACCACTGAAGATGCACTCAGTCATCTATAGAATGCTGGATGACATCAAAGATGAACTCAGCAGTCGACTACCACCCAAGGAGGAACATGATATACAAGGTATGCAGACCTATGTCTGTGAGATCCAAGACATGAAGGCTCATGCAGTCTGTGACACCCATGTCACATAGAATCAGTCTATAGACTAATTCGGCGAACGCATGCAGTGAAACCCTCTGTTAAAAGAAAACCCAAATATCTCAACAACTCTCTTATCTCAACATTTAATGCCCCTGTGGGACTTTATTACTGGCGAACGGCCACAACCAGCAGGAAATCATTAGGCCTATCACTTGACTGAGTGACATGTTAGTTTTGCCTAAATCCTTTTAAAGGGAATATACATCATTTGCTTTTGCTGTAATTTTCAGAAATGGTTGGAATTGGGGGTTGGAAATATAAAGCAAATATAGTTACACTGACTTTTTTGAGGTTTTGGGTTCGAAAATGCTATAAAAACCAAGAAAAACGATCATTTTCCTGTAGTCTGGTTCCCTGACTCCATATAAGAAGAAACAGAGCAGTTTACATACATTGGTGAATTATAAGGTTAGGGAACCAGTCTAGCTGGCTCGTACCCGTTCATAGGTTTGTAATCGATTGTAAACAAGTGCGATGGTCAATTGGGGCCAGTATTTGAAAAAAAAGCCAGTTGTTTCCAACGCTGATCGGCCGATCAGCGTTGGAAATTGATACAAAAATAGCACTTTTCTTGAAAATGACAGTATACCAGGTGCCATAATTTTACAGGATGCTTTAGACTGTCATTTACCAACATCCTATTAAGGTATTTCGCAAAAACTTGGTAGTTTTATTTTTCGATGTTTGCAAATGTTGTATATTCCCTTTAACACACATTTTCTTTCAATAAATATACTATGCAGTGCCATATTTGTTCATGTCCAGTAATGAAACCATCTATTATTATTTTGATCATTGAAATTGGTGCACAAAAAAACGAAAATCCTGAAGTATACGTGCATTGTGTATGCGTGGTGAAATTGTGTGTCCAGAGAGAATGGACTGGCCACCGGCCCTGCTGTCTTGCAAATTGTCTGGAGAGAGTAACCAGATAATGTTACAGTGGGCTGTGTAAAAGATAAACAATGAAATACTGGTATGAAAAAGACCGTGGTTAAAAGGGAAAATCACCTCTTTGGAATTAGACTCCATTATTGAGGTGGAACACGTTTGTGCTCAGGTGGTACGCACGCACTTCGGGCTCCATCTACCAATAGGGTTACCAAAATGCACGCACCTCGTCTTTAAGAATGCATGCGGCATGCACGCGAAAGTGGTTCTACCTCAAAAATGGCTTCTAATTTTGTACTCTGAATTGGTCTATACAGAACCCATTCAGGAACAGCAGTAGTCTTGGTCCAAGACTGGATTTGGATTGTAATTCTAGAAATTTCAAGTATACCTCATTTATGCATGCTACATTCAAACCAATGTGTATGCATGAGGTTTCCTTGGAATTTCTCTGGTCCTGGTGTCAAAGTTCGCAAGACTGGATTTGATTCATCTTGTTGATAGCATCCCATACCATAATGCATCAACTTGACTGCACAATATTGCGACTTGAACCAGCCAGCCGACCCTGGGAAGCTCGGTGGCCAAGTGGTAAGATGTCTGCACTAGTCAGCAGGAGGTTGTGGGTTCGAGTCCCACCCGAGTAAGCTTGTGAATTTGTTCTTGCAAGCCCTCGGACCACACTGAGTATACAGTGTTTAGAAAAAAATACGTCGGCGAAAGGCAAAACAAAAAATCATCTAAAATTCACAACATAGAAATAATCTTTTTTAATCTCCTTGTTCAACAGGTGAAGCCACAGTCATCCAAAACTTTGAGATCACGGTGGGCAAGCGCAAGGTTAGCGTCGGGGGCTGCAGAGTGAACCAAGGCTCACTGCATACCAGCAAGATGTTCAAAGTACTACGCAACGACGACGTCATACACCATGGTACAAGTATTGATCTCCATTTGGACTGGATAGTACCTGCCACTACAAAATGTTTTTCTCTAAAATTATCTTCAACTCAAATATAATTCATTTTTCTTTTCTTTTAACCCTTACTCCCTAGGCCTTTTTGCTAGGATGTAGCCTCAATCAAGCAAAATCCTCCAATTGGCCTCATGGAAAAATAACATATAGCCTCAATTCTTCAAATTTCTCCATTACATTGTATTTCTTGAATATGGGTTGTGGAGGGGTGACCACCGCCTGAATCCTGCAAAATCCTGCGGCAGTGACTGTCAATATGTTGAGGCTTGGCCAGTGACATCCTGGAGCAGTAGGCCTACAGAGGATTTCAAGCATAATCCAGGACTATATTTATGCATGTCTGAGCAAAAACAACACAAGGTCCGGTCCAAGACCTTGACAAAGTGCATCCTACAAAATCAGTAATGCACTTTTACCATGCAACGTCAATCCTCCAAATTCATCCACTTTGGCAAAGAGGATTTTGAAGGATTCAGGGCGGTTAGGGTTAATGAAAGAAATGAAAAAGTAGAAACATGAAAAAAAGTACCAATTTTGTTCTTTTCTTTTGAAAAAAAAAATGTCAAGAAAGCTTCAGGTCTCATAACATTTGGAAGAGATTGAAAACTGTTACTCCCAAATTTTTTTTGCTGAATGTTCCGGAATGGTCCCTTTGCTGAAAATCAATGACACGCTTGGAGGAATATGTTCTGATTGATATACATGTATTTACAGAAGTAGAAAACACCTGCTTGTTGGCGAGCTGCGAAGCAGATGCGAGCCTTTGTAATATCAATTGCCATCCTAATCCCCTTCCATCATGCCCATCCCCAACCCTACCTTCAGCCTCCCTTCCCGCCTTTGACAGCAAGCCATGGCAGCTTTGCCGTTCTAGTTTATCTTTATGATTATCTTAAGAAAACATGCATCAAAGTAACTGTTTCCAGATTTCTATGAATACCTCATATTATGGACATTTGTTTGGTTTATTATTGTCACGTTTTTCATGTAACGCTGATGTTATCCTCATTTTGTCCTCATTACAGGTCCGCTGTCATCCCTCAAGCATCTTAAAGACGACGTCAACACGGTCAAGAAAGGCATGGAGTGCGGTCTACGATTCCAGCAACCGCTAGAGTTACATGCTGGAGATACAATCATCTGCTATGACATCAAACATGTACCTCAAACTATCGACTGGCAGCTAGGGTTTTGATGACGGGCATTCCTTCCCCCTCCCCCCCCCCAAAAAAAAAAAACCAAACAAACAACAACAAACAATTATTTGAGAACGGTTACAATTAGCATACCGGATAGGTCATAAGTTTATGCTGTCTTCTGACGTCATACGCAACCCACTATCCACCCTGTCTGTACACAGCACAGATAATTCGCTTGATACCCGTCATGTGAAAGGCATAGTAAAATCATCAAATTCCATGTCTGTTTGTTTGTTTATTCAACACCGACTGGCGCACGGCTTGCATAAATCTGCATGTCTAGACATATTAGATGTTATACAGGACTTGGCTCCGTGGATAACGGGTGATACTCAGACTAGGATATGAGGGGCATTTTGATAGAAGTACGTCCCATCATACCATTCGCTCTTTTCACGCTTTTGCCATAAGCATTTAGAGCCTCGATCGGGCAACTTTACACAATAGATATAGCCGGTTCAGTGATTCCCGTGTCGGGGTTCAGTGATACCCGTGTATACCTGGGAATCACTGAACCGGCTATATTCATTGTGTAAAGTTGCCAGATCGAGGCTCTGCATGCTGATGGCAGAGCGTGCAAAGGGCGAATTGTAACCTGTGCATGATGGGACGAAATTCTGTTGTTAGTGCCCCTGTGATTACCACATGACCTCAAAGATGGCGTTATCCGTGAAAAGGTCTATGAAGCTGTTGAACAGAAAATTCTGTATTGCAAATGCACATGCTTTGCAAATGATAAGCTGGGAGCCAGTGACAAGCAATAGACATCACATGGCATTTTGGCTGGTGACCTGTTTTTTGCTAAGCCCCTGTTTTTTGCTAAGCCAGTAATTTCTGTGCTTAGTTGCAACTCCATGTAATTTGCCTCTGCTGTCGGATTATTTCATGTCCAATGAGATTAGGTCCTTAATGGAAATATATAAGCACTTCCACTAATAAGGCACTGTGTGCAATTTATGCAGTGGTGTAACTAACCCCCAGGTGCCTCCTAGAAGTTTAAACCTATAGTTACGCCACTGATTGTATGTTTTTAAGGAAACATTTGAAGTAAACATTTGCAGTTGTTGCTATCGTATACATATGTACATGTGTGTATTTGGAATAAAATTTGAATATATTTATAACAATTTATTGAAAGTCAAATTTGGTGTGGAACTCATTTTGTCCATTGTGGTTTTGTTCTTTTGACAAATGAGAGCAGGCTGAGGGTTCCCTTTTACTTCCGTTTGTCTTTGCATCCATTTTTTGATTAAGTTTACACGAATGTTTTTTACTTTTTATGTTCTACATAGGGACCTCACAATGATAGGCATTTTAGGAACTGTGTATTATAAAAAATGAGCAAATCTGCAATTATCAATCCTTATCTCTTAGCAGTTGTGTAGTTACAGGCCCCTCTTTCAATTTGGTCCTTTTTGAGTGTTTTTATCATTACAAAATGACCTCTGCAACCTGAAGCAGTCTTCTTTTTATTCTAATGACCCTGTTTTTTGTAATTTTGAACGGTATCGTTTGGTAGAAAAATGTGATTTTCTTATGCATATTTTAGTTGATTTCCGTGCTGGTTTTTCTTCTTTGTCATTTTAACCCCCCCCCCCCCTTAAAATAAACGTATGCACTGCCCTGCATCCATGACAGTCCTGTTACTTTTAAATATCATTAACAAGTTGGGAGAGTTCAATAACCTAAAAGTGGATTTTTTTTGGGGGGGGTACCTTGTCGCCCCCCCAGTTGCCCCCCCCCCCCCCCCCCCCCACTGAGATTTTGAGTTTCTAAAAAAAATTATCATTGATCTAAATCTAAATAGTCGCGAATGATCCACTGATGACCACTGAAGAAACGACCCTTCGACCGGCGACCGCGGACCAGTAAGCTGACAACCGGCGTGACATAGCGTATAATGATAATCTAAAATGCGTATTAACACCCACTGCACTGCTCGCTAACACCACGGAACACGGATTATAGACAGGTGGTCCGTGGGTCACACAGTTTCAGTCAGCGATATCACGCGAATCGGCCAAGCACAAACTTTTCCTCCATTCATATAAGCTAAATAATAATAATAGACCAATTAAAATTCCTTGAAATCAGTGGCATAGCCACGGGGGAGGGGGGGGCGTGGGGGGCGACAGCCCCCCCCCCCATGAAACCTTGTCGCCCCCAGTCGCCCCCCCCCCCCTGAGATTTTGAGTTTCTAAAAAAATTATCATTGATCTACATGACGCCATGGGCGTCAATCCTGGGGGGGGGGGGGGGGGGGGGGGCAGGGGGACTGGTCCCCCTCCCACTTTTTGAAGGGTGGGGGACACAATATCAAATGTCCCCCCCCCCAGATTTTTGAACTCGTGTCTCATTTACAGGGCCCTATTATGTACTACAATGTATCTTTTGCTTAGAAAATATTGGTTAAAGTGGTCAGAAATTGCCTCAGATAGCACCACAGAGCATTTAGAATCCAAAATTTTTCGGGGCCCTTAAGCGGGCCCCGAACCCCACGCCTATAGCTCAGAATTCTGGTAGCTGATTCAATGACTCCAACCTCGAAAACGATGTTCAAATAATTATCTTTTGCTAAGAAAATATTAGTTAAAGCATGGAGGAAAGTGGTAAAAATTGCTTCAGATCACACCACAGAACATCTAGAATCCAATTTTTTTCGGGGCCCTTAAGCGGGCCCCGAACCCCCACGCCGTAAGGGCTTCGCGCTCCCATCAGTTCTGATCAAGGTATGTCCCCCCCCCCACACTTTTGAGAAGCGATTGACGCCCCTACATGACGCCCCCCCCCCCATGAAATGTTCCAGCCCCCCCAGCGCCCCCCCCCCCCACTATTTTTCCATCCAGCCTCGCTTTGGTTACGTTGGTTTGAATGGGAAATATTCAAATGGCCGCAACATGATAATAGTCTATAGCAATGTGTGAACGCCTCTAGTCAAACGATGGTCAAAACATCACAAAAACTTTGTGGTACTGGCTCTCCGCTGTTATGCGCGTGGCTGTTTGTAACTGTAAGCAGTGATGGAATCGTGCCCCGTGGTCTGGTTCCAATATAGTCAACTGGAGTAGTCCAACCCAGTGTTTCCCCTCCCTATTCAAACATGACGCAGCCCACCTCGCTACTTTCAGTGACCACCTTGCTCAATTTTTGCCAATATCACCACCTCGCTGTGAAGATTTACAATAAAGGAAATATCGATGGAACAATTTTCATTTTGTGTAATAACTATATGAGTATTTTCCTTGACCTCCATGTATCAAGAACTCACTATTTCGATGTGATTTTGGAATCATCGTGCATTTTTGTGAGCGCTGCATTCTTTTCAGTTTGCAGACTGTAAATTTTGTTTCAATCATCAATTTGAATTGTTACCACCTCCCTCAGTTCATTAGCCACGGGAAACACTGGTCCAACTATACTTCCTTCGAGGGAAGTCAGTCAAACTTTATATAACTGACCTACAGATCCTCGTCATTTGATTGGTGAAACTCACATCACATGACATTCCTTAATGCTCCCATTCACGCCGGGACTCAAAACGTCCCATTCGCCCATGGTGAATGGGATTTACTATTCAACAGTAAGGATCGTCCTTGTCCCATGGAACTGTATTTGTGTGCAAATGCATGCTGGTGTGGGCGTTGAGCGTATTGTTCCCAAGAGCCATTGGCTAAAGAGTTGGGTTCAAACATTTCATGATGGGGTGGTTTGGAAGAGAGAAATACATTTCCCACCAATTTTGTATTGAAATAGAAGTTCATTTTAACTGTAAATCAAATGACAAGGATCTATGTCAGTTATATAAAACAAATATCGAGTGGCTTTAAATTTTGAAATGGGAGGAATATTATCACTCGGTAAAATCTGGACTTTTCCAGTTCACTGGGCTTCGCCTGGTGCAATAGAAAAGTCCAGATTTTACACCTTGCGATATTCCTCCCATTCCGCTCCGAGCCACTCAATAATAGTTTTTGCTCACTGCTGAAAAGGTTTTACCCATTCTAAAAGTTCCAACGCGCATTTCTACTGTAAAGTTGACTCAGAAATGATTTCGAATCACACCATTCTTCTCTGTATAACTCGACACAAGCTTGTGTCAGTTTTATTGTCAATCCTTGCCAAAACCACAAATTTTACACACGGACTGATCTCGCATAACTGATTTGATTACATTTACTAGATCCAGTAGTTTGAAGGGTTGAGGTTTAGTTTTATACGACATTTACAGGAAAATGTGAAGTGGATTCTCAATTCCAGTTCATGATACTAGTTGGGATTGTTTTTTACATTAGTGCACTGATCGGCTGTCTAATGCGTACATTGGAGTGAATCGTAGTCAGTTGGATCTATTTGTCCTTGAAGACGTAAGTCAAGCAGCACTTGCCGCAGTACTGCCGGTCAAAGTGTGAGGCCATGAAGACACCGGCGCCGCACTCCTCGCTGGGGCACTCGCGACGCAGACGAGTGATCTTGCCGTTAGCGTCAACCTGGGGAGGCAAACAACAGCAGATGGAGACATTTACTCGATGGAAAACGGATAAATGAGGGTTGAGCTTGAGAAAGCAGCAAATTCAATATTTTTATCTCGATTTGATAATTTTCAGTTCCAGATATGTTACAGTTAACATGTGTGCTATGGTCTATGGGAAAATTGTAACTAAAACTGGAATCTTCTATGTTTTATGCAAAAAACAAAAATGGAACTTATGTATAACCCTAACCCACCTCACTCCTCCAAAATCCTCCTGGCGGTTTTGGAGGATTCTAGAGGATTGAGGATGAATGGTGATTGAATCAAATGAGGATTCTGGAGGATTGAGGATGAATGGTGATTGAAGCACATGAGGATTTTGGAGGATTGAGGATGAATGGTGAATGAAGCACAAGAGGATTTTGGAGGATTGAGGATGAATGCATTTTGAGGCAGGACTGTCTGATGATTTTGAAGGCTTTGGCGTTGGTTATCCTTCATTTAAACACGAGTGCAAAGTTTTGGGATGAGGAGGATTTTGGAGGATTGAGGATGAATGCATTTTGAGGCAGGACTGTCTGACAATTTTGAAAAATTTAGGCGGAGTTGAAAAATTTTGGAGGATTTTGGAGGATTGAGGATGGTTGCAAGCAACAAGGGCCTAGGGGGTTAGGGTTAATGTTTTGGAACTTTGTTATTACTTCATCAGAAGACCGTGTATTCATTTATTAGTCCCATACAGTGGATTGTGCTTCCCAAAAAGTAAATTGTCAAACCTGTAATCCCTTTCTATATCGATGGTATCTGCTTATACCAGGAACAAAGGAGTGGCCCATCAACGAGCGATATACGTGATCGTTTTGTTCATCATGTTCTGAAATTCGTGAGGATTGGGAACTGGCTTTCACTGTATATGAGAGATTGTTGAAATATGATTGGGGATAGTTGTTATGAGCTTGTTTTAACTTGGGATAACTTTTGACTGAATAGTTGCGGGTTTAAAATTAAAATCTTGAACACACAACAGACGGTAGATGGGGAATATTGTAGAATGTCTGCTTCAGGGTGATTTTAAAAAAAATTAGCATGAATTTTTGGTGATTATAACACCTCATCTACAGATTCTGTATTTTGATAGCCCAAGAGTGAGTCACATGGCATTTTCTATTTTTTATCTTGCTGTGCAGCGAAAAAGATAATACAATAGTTGCCTTGGTCTGAAAACGTACTATGCGCATAGAAACCAACGCAGCAAGCAGAGGTCCGTATGCACATGCACGCGGGTGTGTGTCTTGCGTGTATTCCCATGCGCTACAGAGTTGGGTTCAAACATTTCATGAAGGGGTAGTTTGGGAAAAGTGCAAGTAAATTTTAACTAATTTCGTACCGAAACAGATGTACAATTTTATTGGATTTTGGTTATCTGGTTATCTCTTTGGTTTTGGTTATCTCTTAAAATTAAGCAGAATCTGTGGTTGAGGCATTATAAAAAAACACTGACTGCTTTAAAGCTATAGTCCATCATCTGTAATTTGTGCATTTTGTTCGTTTGAAGCAACAAAAGGGTTCAAAATCCAAAGAAGGATACTGAACAACTAACCTGATGAAGTTTCAGCTAAGCTTCAGCTGTATATTCCGAGAAAAACAGCATTCTAAGATCTCAATTTCAAATCAAAAGTTACTGAATCATGTTTTGAATTGTTTTGAATTGCAGCTATACGCGGCGTCGCGCACTGATCCGACGAATTATAACAACCGTGCGCACGTGTGCGTCGTTCCAATACTTGTGCGCGCTGCGCTGAATAACAAAACGAACTACTAATTTAAATTTTCCTACGGTGCTTCTTAAGAATCACCGTTGGAAATGCCTTCTTTCGTTGATTACTTCAAAATGACAGCTTCCCAGAAGGAATAATTTCACAGGGAGTTTAGTTCAACCAAGTTTGTTTTTCAACAATAATTACGCCAGCTACTTTTCGGATGGCTGCAAATGATGGACTATAGCTTTAACTCGTGGTATAGTAAAAATGATCCATGGAGGGTTCCATTTCACTCGGCTACGCCTCAGGAAAATAGAACGCTCCATGGATCACCTAATTTTAGCACGCCACTCGAAGCAGTCAATATTTGTATAATATGACCTTGAGTAAGTACTCACTTTGTAGTATTTGAGTACAGCCAGCTTGACCTTCTTCTTCTTATGCTTGATCTTCTTGGGCGTGGTGTAGGTCTTCTTCTTGCGCTTCTTGGCCCCGCCCCGCAGCCTCAGCACCAGGTGGAGCGTGGACTCCTTCTGGATGTTGTAGTCGGAGAGGGTGCGGCCGTCCTCCAGCTGCTTGCCGGCGAAGATCAGCCTCTGCTGGTCTGGCGGGATGCCTTCCTTGTCCTGGATCTTGGCCTTGACATTCTCGATGGTGTCGCTGGGCTCAACCTGAAACAGAAATGAAGCATTTTTTGGTTTAGTTCCATGGCTTTAGTTTAGTTCCACACACTCTTTGTGCGTGTGGAGGGGGCTCTGACAACTCGACTCGTTCACCAACTCAACACCAGTGCGACATCTCGACTGGTGGGACAACTCGACCATCTCTGCATCAAACGGAAAGACAAGTCATCCGTTGAGACAAGTTGTCCATTGAGATAAGAAGACTCGTAAATCGCAATTTGAAAGAAAAAAACACAATTGTGCGCAAGGCATTGGGGGCTGGTACGCGCGCAGAATGATCGCAGTCATTTTCGGGTTCGATCGCTCGGAGCGCGCCGCAAATGACTGCGATCATTCTGCGCATGTGCACGTTTCAAGTGTCAGGTTGGCTCAGTGCGGAAAGGGCATATTTTTCATCATTTTTGCCGAAAAACCGACAGAATCCACCGATGTTTGTTGGGTGCACATAACGTGAGTATGTCATGAGGTATTGTACGGAGTTTAGGGGCAAACTGTGCAGCGGTTCTGTGGGAAAAAGCTTGGTTGGGATGGACGTTTTTGTATTAGTGTTTTACTGGTGCTGACAACAATTTTGCGGGGTTCTAAATCTATGAGGCTTCACTACGTGGAGCCTCATAGTTCTAGGAGTACTGGCGGGTGGGGCTGCTTGAAGGGATACAATTATTGGGCTTGAGAGATCCATGGTTCAACTCCCGGCTAGCAATATTTTCAATTTTTTAATTTTTTTTTCATCCCCACGAAATGAGAATATTTTTCTTTTATTAGGCCTAGGCCTATTTTACTCCTAGAACTATGATGAGGCTCCAGAGACCTATTTTCTTTTTCAGATTCATGGCCGGCTCTGGAGGATTTTTTTAAGGGAAATAAAGTCTGAAATAAAATGGTCTGATTCCCATTTCATCATGTTCGTGAACATGGTGAATACTTAGTCACAACGACAATGTTGGCGTGGAACCAGACTTATTTTTGTTACAATAAAACGTTGAAGTCCCAAAAAAACAGTCACTGCGCATGTTCAGTGCCCATCCGGCAAAACATCGTTTACTAAAAGACAGCCGGATCCGGCTAAATATCCACTGTGTCATGTCACAACTTAGACCCGTGAACGTGGCGTTGTATACAACGCCACGTTCTTGTTTCATTTCGAACCTGGCGAAATCGATCCGACATACATAATTCCGTATGGGTGTTGAGTACTCACCTAGAAATCTAAATTTGCCCGTCCGATTGTTTCGGCTGTGTAATTTCGACGAAATTTGCCCATCAGTAAAGACCCATACGAATGTGTAGAAATAAGATTTTAACCTGACCCAAATAACCCCGGACGCGTCTGAGTCGCTTGGACAGATTGACGGCTGTTTCATGTCGCAACCCCGGAAAAAAAAAACCCGCAGACGATTGGCTGCTCGGCTCATCTCGTGTACAGTACATGTACGTGTGTGCACACACACGCGGGCGCACGTGCGACCGCGTGCGGTACGGTGCGGTGAGAGAGGAAAGGACTTGAAACTTGTCTAGGAGCAACTACATGTATAGAATGCAGGGCCACGCCGAAGCAAGGTTTTTTATTTTGCCTGGAGGCGTGGATGGATAGGAGTAATAGATATGCAAACCTGCAAAAAAGTGCTAAGTACAGCGAAGGAATGCACTGCACTTGTCTCCAAAGCTTCTCATGAAGGATCGGAAGGGAGGGCGTGCTTGTAAATGTGTTGGGGGCACTGTCTGGAGCGGCGGAGGCGCGGAGTCTTGGAGTCGCAGAATCGCGGAGACGCGGGGCACTGGAGTGGCGGAGGCGCGGAGTCGCAGAGACGCGTACCGATAGAGGGCGCAATTCTCGGCGGAATCTTTTTGAGAACGAAGCATCCATATCCATTTTAAATGGGCGGGCCAATTAGGAAGGGGGGGGGAGGGCGACGGGGCACTGTCTGGAGTCGCGGAGGCGCGGAGTCGGGGAGTCGCAGAGTCACTTTAATTGGGCGGGCCAATTAGGAAGGGGGGGGAGGGCGACGGGGCACTGTCTGGAGTCGCGGAGGCGCGGAGTCGGGGAGTCGCAGAGTCACTTTAATTGGGCGGGCCAATTAGGAAGGGGGGGAGGGCGACGGGGCACTGTCTGGAGTCGCGGAGGCGCGGAGTCGCAGAGTCGCTTTAATTGGGCGCGCAAATTAGGAAGGGGGGGGAGGGCGACGGGGCACTGTCTCTCAGTGGTGGAGGCGCGGAGTCGCGGAGTCGCAGAGACGCGCACCGATAGAGGGCGCAATTTTCTGCGGCTCCACGACTCCACGATCGATTTTCAGAGGTAGGTCGACTGCGGTTCCACGCCTCCACGCAGCCGTACGGAGGCGCGGATGTAGAGTAAAGTGGCCCTGCATTCTATAGTTGTACCCTTGTCTAAAACGATGTCTGTTTTAGCTGCGACAGTAAACAGCCGTCGAATCATACGAAAATAAAACGCAATGCGCATGCGTCAGTTGGGAGAAAATGGCAGCTAGCAGTAGCGGACGGACTTCTTCATGAACCGGGGCCAGAATTTTCCTCAATTTTCGTCAAATGCAAGTTTTGACGTACAAATAGAATTCAAGACAGCTTCATATGTGAGTACTTATTACATGGGCAAAATAACGTCCAGTGTGTGTAACGGAGGGAGTCAGAGGGACACGTTCGCTAGGTTCGAAATGACATAAGAACGTGGCGTAGTTTACAAGCCACGTTCAGTTTACAAGCCACGTTCACGGGTCTAGTCACAACTCAAACACTTTACCTCGAGGGTGATGGTTTTACCCGTCAATGTCTTCACAAAAATCTGCATGTTTGCAGTGTGATGCCACCTACACGAAAGAATGATAAAAGAACAATATGTTGAAATGTTTAATTATCTAATTCATACAGTAAATTGCGTAAAAGAACAGACTTTCTTGGAGCATAAAAACTCACCGATGCGGCGAAAATGGCGGCGGTGAAAGAGAGAAAGATTGGCCCACGTGGTACGTATGAGGGCGCTACAACCACCGGTCTTATCAAGAATCGTCACATGAGGGCGCAATTCTGTTTCATGGCTGGTCGACAATCTCGTGAACTGAGTCAAGTTTTGGCCGAAAATGGCTGTTTCTAAGAAGGCAGCAGCCCGTCTTGAGACCGAAATCGAGAAATATCGTGTTGAATGTAACTGGGAGAAGGTTTCTGAGCTGATCAAGAATACCAAGACGAAAATACCCGCACTAGGTATCGAGTTTAAACTAAACTTTACTCAGTCTAAACCCTTTTTTTTTTACATCCCAATGCAATGGCAATGTCCATAACTCAGGCCTAGGCCTTACAGTACACTTGAATTTACACTTGCAGCTTGAGTAACTCCAGCTCTAATGCCTATCGCATTAGATAGGCATTAGAGCTGGAGTAACTCAAGCTAGGCCTATACCATGACAATCAAATGACAATGTTGACAATTTCATTTGTTGACCACTGATGTGACAGACCATGACAGATGTGCCCCACCCACTTCCATGTTCAGTGTCGACAGTCGCGCATTTCATGCTGTTATTTATTATTTTCTACTACAGGCATGACATTGACAGAATAATACAACAATGTCAACTTTGGCTGTAATTTTCAGCATGTTCCGAAATGGACGAATTTGGGGGTTAGTAGTCCACATTCGTCCATTTCTGAACAAACTTATAACTATAGCAAGTATTGTAAAGTAATAACTAATATTATTACTGTATAGCAAGTATTGTAATATAGCAAGTAATAACTAATAATATAGCAAGTATTGTCCTACACTGCACTGACCTGCTTAAAGTTTTGTGTTCATAGATGCTGGTAGTATGGTTCCCTGACCCTACTTCAGACCCTACTTAGATGAAACGGAGCAGTTTATAGACGTCAGGGAATTGTCAGGGCACGGAACCAGACTAACCAGGTTGAACCTGTTTATGGATGTGTACCCAATTGCAAACAGAATGTGGACTAACTAAATTTGGTAAATTGGGGGCAGTATTTGAAAAAGGTCAGTTTTGCCAACGATGGTCATTCGACCATCGTTGGAAATTTATACAAAACTTCCACTTTTCTGAAAATGACAGCACACCAGGTGCCATGATTTTACAGGATGCTTGAGATATTATTCACTTACATTCAAGTCAGGTATTTCATAGTAATTTGATAGTTTGTTTTTTGATATTTGCAAATGTTAATGCTCTCTATTTTGGCATTTTGTTGAATTTGTAACCTGCCGAATTATTAAGCAACTTAAGACCGATTTAGTTAAATATTTATAATAACGTGTATTTTATATTATATAGTGATGCTTATTGCTCTTTGTAGATAAATATTATTTTTTGGTAATAAATTCCTAAAAGTAAGTGAGGATATAAATGTCGTGTTTAAAATTAAAATTAAAATGAAATTAATGATGAACACCTACATGACCTATGTGATTTATGCACAGGATGCAAGCTTCAGCTATCAGAAAACAAGCCTTTTTTTTTTTTTTTTTTTTGCTCACTAAGTTATATAATTTGTGGATTTAATTATCAGCGTTGACAATTTTACACAGGCATGACATGGTTTAATTTTTAATAGGCCCTATATAATTTTAGCATGTAATTTTAAATGCTAACTATCAATTTTCAAAATTTCATAAAAAGATTTCCCTTGACTTGACAGACCCCAGTACAATAGTGGTCCATTTCTCTGTTATAAAGTTTGTCACACAGCCATCATTGGTTGGTGAATTTTCATCAATTTGCCCAGGTGATCTCATAGTTTATCTTGTTTTGTCTGTTTGTTGCAGAGACCCTTTCCCATTTAGCATTAGGAGAGAGCGAGTTGGAGTTGTACCTGCTTCAGAACCCTCCCAGCGCAGCCGTCAAGAAGAATGCAATCAAGCAGCTGGCCAATGCTAAGCATCATCTCCATCTAGCAGCCAAATCAGGCAGCAAGGTCAGGCATTTATACTGTCTACTTCTACAGTACATTGTAACTGAATGTTAACACTGCCAATGGGAATGGGAAATTTTGTGAACAGAATTAGTATTCGCATTCCAACCCGCATTTCCCATTTTGTGAAAATGGTTTCCCACTGGTGTGAAAAGGCCTGAAAATGTTTTCCCACTGTGGGAAAAGTTTTTCACTTTTTGTAAAATGAAGATGAATTCCCTGGGAGGCTGGGAAGAGAAAAAGTGTGAAGAGAAATTCCCATTGCCAGGTTAACTTTCAATTGCAATGTACTGTAATGTTCGAGTCCAGCCTGTCAAGTCGAGTCCAAAATAACAAGCATAAAAAAATTGTTACAATTTCAACAATTAAAATTGCACTTGCAGCTTGAAGTAAAGTTGTTACCATCACTTTTACGATGGGGACAAATGTTAAAAATAATCTTCAGTATTGGTTATTATCTTGAGATTTGGTCATTCTACGGAGGATGCTATTTTCCACTTCTGTAATTCTCAGAGCATGCCTATGCAGCTTCTATATTTCAATATAACATGTATAAAGGCCCAGCCTTATACAGATTGTCCCATAAAAAAACAGTGGAATCAGGCATGTTTTCAGAAAAGTGGGGGTAGTATTAAAAATTGTGTCGAATATATTGCTGAGTAGCATAATTGGTCTTCCAAATGCTTTTTAGTTGGTTTCATTAGGATATTTTGTTCAAAGGATACAGGAATCACAATACGGGACTTGAAAAACCACTTGGGCCACTTTTTCTTATTTATCAAGCTTACCGATCGATGCCGGTAGAATAAGTCACACATTACTCTTGAACAAAGGAAATAAATCCTTTGTGTGTTTCTCTAACTAAGCTTCCTCACTTTCAAGGAAAGTGGCCCAAGATGATTTTCAACCCTTGAGTTAAACGAAGCATAGCGTTTTTTCCAATGCATCAATTGAATGAAATAAAGTTTGTATGGTAGATTGGTTATCTGAGTTTAATAGGTCATTTGGAAATATTCCCAAACTCACATGCAATATACCTTAATTAATTGGTTTCGACTGTTGGTTTTTTTGTGGGAAAACCTGTATGCGTATCTTGGCTTATTTCTCCAAAAATTATGTATTGGTCTGTTCAATTATGCAGTGTTCCATTTGCAGCAGGGCCAATAAATTATCTGGTTTTGTTACTCTAGATACCTTATGCATTCGTGTGTTCCTTTTTTTTTGCAGTGAGGCCTAATTGTTATTATGTCTTGTTTCTCCAGCATGCCCTGCGCATCGACGCCCAGTTGCTGCTTGCCAAGCTAGAGTACGCTATCGGGGAATACGCTGATGTCTTGAAGCACTTTGATAAGATTCATCTGGAGGAATTCACCAAGTCGTCCATGTCCTGTACCAGACTTAAAGCAGTGGCAGAGGCATTTGCAATCAAAGGTACAACTCATCAAAAAGCAGTTAATTTAATTCATATAATGTTTGGAAAGTTTAACAAAGAAATTAACTGGGGCAGGGCTTGACCCTGTGACCTCCGGATTGCCGTTCCAATGTTCTACCAACTGAGCTATCCAGCCCTATATTGGCGGTTCCCCATTTTCGGAATGTCTAATACAAAAGAGGACTAGACTTGCTAAGTTAAAGGGAATGTACATCATTGGCTTTTGCTGTAATTTTTAGAAATGAACTATTTGAGGGGTTAGTATAATAGATCAAATATTGTTACACTAACTTGTTTGAAATGTTGTGTTCGAAAATGCTGGAAAAACCAAGAAAAACACAAATGTTTAAGCAGTCTGGTTCCCTGACTGCACTCAAGATGAAATAGACCAATATTTATAGGTGGCGGAAAATTGTAAGGTAAGGGAACCAGTCTAGCCTACCTGCACCCGTTCATAAACATCTAACCAATGGCAAACAAAATTTGGACTGAAAAAAATGGTAAACTTGGATCTGTAGTTGAAAAATAGTCAGGTTTTTCCAACGGTGGTCGGCCGACCACCGTTGGAAATGTATACGAAAATACTATTTTGTTTAAAATGACTTCACACCAGGTGCCATAATTTTACAGGATGCTTTCCACTGTCATTTATCAACATCCTAGTAAAGTTTTTCGTAAAAACTTGGTAGTTTTATTTTTCGATGTTTGCAAATGTTGTATATTCCCTTTAAGCTGGACCCGAAGTCTCAATTGAGAAATATTTTTATTCCGTGACTGAGTCAGTCAGTCAGTCAGTCAATAGGCTGGGCCTCAAGGGCCAGCAAAAGGAGAAGAGATATCCGGCAGGGGTATAAAAAGTGCACTGTGAATTGCTGTTACGTTCCAAAAACAAGGTATTTGTTGCTTGTGAAAATCTGTTTGAAATGGAAGGGATTTTCCCTTTGAGTGTTTCAAATTGGAATTCGGATTCCAAATCTTTGATTAATCAAAAACATTCAAATACATCTGTTTGATTCAAACCATCAAGAAATAAAGGGATATGCAATAATAAAAAGAGAAAAGACCCCAAAATTCCAAAAATTGTTTTGCTTAAGTTTTACTTACGAATCCCTTTGTTATTGAATCATTCCAAGATACTTGTAATATTCTCTTATTGTGCTGATTTAGGCTTTAATATAACTGCTAGTGTGATTGCTTATATTCTTCTCGTAACACCAAAGGAGGATTTTTTCTTCTCAAAATGCGATATATTTGGGAAAAAGGGAAATAGTTGCACAGTCTGGAAATTTTTGAACATACATTTTTGAACGTAGTATTAAACATACGCAGTTGAGTAGCTGTTTCTCCAACTACTTGCACATTTTTCACTTTATTGTTTTCTTACATTTGTGTTTAACTAGATACAAATCATTGAAACTGACTTTTGGCAGCCAGTGGAGGGTGGGATTCTAAATGTAACAAAATGGCATTTATCACTTTTTGGAAACAATCTCTTCAGATGTTGACATGACCACATGGAGATTCGTATGTTGGGAGTTAATTGAATTATTGAAATTGCCTCAAGCCTAATCTCAGAATCCTATTTTACCCCATCTTTGTCAGGAATGTGCAAGGAAAAGCAGGTCTCCTCCATCACCGATGAGGTGGAGAAACAAAAGCTGAAGGAGGACATTGCCCTGTGCTTTGAGAAGGCAGGAGACATGGCACTGCTGTATCTACAGGTGGGAAATACTAGAAACCCTGCCAAACGCAGCAACTTGCAACACTTGTCTAAGTAACAAGCCTGCCCAGTGCAACAAGATCCATCAGGCCAAAAGTCTCAAGGCCAAACTACCTCAGAGTCTGTGGTCATCGAATGCAGCAGAATACAACTGTGGCATTGTTCAATGGGACTAGTTCTCATTGTCTCAGAAGCAGGGCCCTTTATGCACTGGTGTTGATAGTTGAATGAATCAAAGTGCAACAGACTTTTCCACCTGATGCACTGTGTTGCGTCTGGCAGGGTTAGGGTTTTGTGCACATTTCAGAATATAATCGGTCACGCGTACTGCAAACTATACAAGCGCAAACCAGTAAGCATGTAGATGTGTCCCATCCACTGGGTTCTGGAAAGTGGTCAAAGAGCGCCCTCTCTTGTTCCAACACTGTGGCCGCGCTCTTCACCTAAGCATCCTCTCCTATAAGGGTTGGTTGTAAGATTAATATTGGTTTTTACCCTTTACCGATGCATTTTTATAAGCACTATTCAGTGCTGTCTGAGAGCGTGCAAGGAAAATTCACAAGCTTGCTTAGGTACGTGGGACTCAAAGACACGACCCTCTGCTTAGTAGTTTAATAATTAGTATCATCTGTAGAATTAAGCAGGTGGTTCGAGTCCCACCCAGGTCAGCTTGTGTTTGTACTGGTCTGAGAGGGCCAGCCTATTTTGTACTTTTTATACCGGTCAGTCGGTTGGTCGGTTGGTCTGTCGGTCGGTTTTTGATAGGATTACCCCGTAAGACCAAGAATTCCAGTGAATAGCCATTTTGCACATTTCTTAAAGACTCTCGGACAGAACTGAGAAAACAAATGCATTACTTATAAAATGATGCAGCTTATAAAAACTCTCCTTGTAGATCAAGCATTTTAATACCTCATGAAATGTGTCCCTCATGCATATTCATGCTCATGTGACCCAGGAGGTGGACAAAGGTCGCGGAGCAGGCTCAGTGTTGTCCTCCACCAGTAGTCTCGGTGGCAGCGGCAACTTGGTAGGACCAGTGCTGGAGACAGCTGTACAGAGAGCGCCGCTCATACACATACAGGAGGGGTAAGCATGATCAGGATTGTATTCATTTGTAAGCGTAACTTCCTGGGCGTTTTTGCAAGGAACTTTGCTTAACCCTAACCACCCCAACTCCATCACAATCCATCCTCCAATTTTGGGGAACTTAATTGGTCCAGAAGGCCTGGCGTGACTAAATATTGATGGAGTATGATGGACTTGGGCCTAATGGCCTGAAACAGTGCTAGGGGTATCCAATTGATTTTGCATAGCAAAATTGATTTTGCAAGTCCACGAATGTCAACCAATGCGTCAGTGGATTCCATTATGTCATGTACAGTTTTGTATTAGACGCACAGTGATTTATGGATTTTGATGGAATTGGTCCAGTAAAAGATGCTAGGGAGTTAGGGTTAATCATCCAAAAATTGTTGTCCATAAAGCCAAATGTATATTTCTTGGTCACATTGTATTTTCAAGAAGCATCAAGCCGTGTGTTAACACTTACCATCCCTAACCCTTCAAAATCCAACTGCATGTTTTGTTGGAATCTGTTGGAGTGAGTACTGCACTAGTAAACTGATTATGCTTTACATGGAGTTGGACATACCACCATAATCAGAGTCCAACAGTTTGGGTGTTGGGTTTACCATATGGTGTTGGAATTTGCAGGAGTGAGGAAGGTTCCCAAATCACTCAAGGGGGTTAGGGTCAGATTGGTCCATAACTGGATTTGGATGCTTTTCCCCTTATACAGCCGGTCCTTGACAAGTGAGGTCGCTATCTAACAAGATGAATCAAAAGCAGTCTTAGCAATATTGGCAGCGCTACCCAGGAGATTCTGAGGAAACCTCAAGTGCGCTGTATTCAAACTAATGCATGCACATGAGGTACTTTAGCTTTAATACCGGTACAGTGCGCGTGAGGTATGCTTGGAATTTCCCGGGTAGCGCTGCCAATATTGCCAAGACTGGATTTGATTCATCTTGCTGATAGAAACCTCTACCGCCGCAGCAACTTAACCGAGTGTCACGGGACCGGCTGCAAAATAGAGGAATAAAAATTCAAATTCGATACAAAGTAGTGTCTGGGCTCTACATGTGCCTTCCTCTCTGCTGCCAAATCTTCAAAAAACTTTCCGAAAACTTTGTGGATAATGCATGGATAACCTTGGGGAGCTCAGGATTAACCCTTAAGCCCAAATCCTTTTGATAGGCATCTATCCGAATCTACCTGAAAAGAAAAGGAACTTTAATGTTTTACAAATCCCCAATTTTTTCTCTTCAACACAGAGATGCCACTTTTCAGGTTTTAACCTGAATTCAGGTTTTTATTTAAAAATGTGACAAATTAAAAGTGCTGGATTTGTTCGGAAACATCCAGAAAACACATTTTTGAAAGGGGGTAAGGGTAGTTTCAGGTTTTTTAGTAGTGTTTCAGGCTTTTTATTGATATACTGGTGGTATCTCTGTCAACAAACAGCAAACACACACTCCATTCATAGATATGGCCCCTGAACATGGATAGCAATATAACGTGAAATTGTCAAACAGAAATCAGAGGAATTTTATTAAATTTTCCGACTCTGTTTTTTGCAGTTTTTGACCAAAAAGGTATTTATGAATGGGAGTAATAGTGGGATTGAGCAGCTAGGGGCCTGGTTGCCGATAATGGCCCACGCCTTGGGCTCAGATTATTATCGTCGGCCAGGCCTCTAACTGGTCTTCAACCAGCCGTATAAAACTGCTCCGTCGCACTAATATTCCATTGTTAAAGAAAACATTTGTGCTCTGCTTTCCTCAATTGTCTTAAAGTTTAAATATTTTCTAAATCTGTAAAAGTTTTTAAGATGGAATGGTTAATCCTTTTACAAATCTACATTTAGCACTTAAAAAAGGTTTTCTTCACGGGCACTCTAGAATTTTGTTCTGAATCTTGTTTTTTTCAATAGGAGATTGGATCAAGGCATCGGTCGGTTCCGTCAGATTCTGAAGGCTGTTGAGGCAAGGACTTCCCAGGGTATCCGCACCACCATGGCCAGAGAGCTAGCTGAGGTCCTGCTAAGAGGTAATGATAACTGCAAGCCTCCCAGTCTTGGCTGTCAAACCTGAATGCCTTACAACAGCAGGCATGCAACTTTTCCTCGGATCCACTGATTTCCTCTTTTTTTACTTCTCATGAATGCCATTACAAATTGAAAAACACTGTACAAAGTCTTGTGTGATTTGGAATTTCCTTGTTTTTTCAAAATTCCCAGTTGCATGCCTGCAACAGGGTTAGGATTTGTCAGGATATTTTTGATTTATCAAATTTTTTTTTTGTAGAAAGCCTTTTAAAATCTGAAATTCCTGAGTATTTACCGTAAAGGTGTTTTTACCTGTAAAAAGTTCAAAACGGAACAAAAAGAAATGGATATTTCAAGGACTGCCTTTGCACAAATTCAAACATACGTGAATTCCATGGACTCTACATTGCTCTGGGGCCCTTTGGTACCCTCCTAAAACATCTGCCGATTATTTTGTTGATTTTTCATTTTCCTTCAATCTCACCCATGTTACAGGATTTTTCTCTAGAAACCCTGCTGAATCCAACCTTTCAAACAAACTTGTTGTTTCTGCTCACTGTTAGATATTGAGTTGAGCATTTTCCCCCTTGAAAGTCATTTTTGGTTTTCCTGCAGCCTCTAAAACTGAACAAATGCCTCCATTGTTTTCTTCCTCTGCAAGGCCTAATAGATTGCAATTAGCACTGAAGTTTTCCAGGTTAATAGTCTATTTGTCTGAATGTTATGCCTAGGTGTCTGTAAGAACAGATACACGCCGCCCCCAATTGAGAAGGAACCAGAGAAAGAAGAGAAGTCTAGTACCCCGGGTTCTCTGCCCCGCGGGCCAGGCTCGGCCTCTCTGTCCTCTCTCAGGCCGGTCAGCTCAAGAGGCTCCTTCAGGCCCAAGATGTACACCACGGAAAGGTGAGACAACGATCATTAACAAGCAACTTATTTTTTTTCCAGTTTCCAACTGGTCGGAATCATCTTATCTATAATAGACATTCTACAGTTGAGGGAGTGAAATTACTATGGAACATCAGACGTGATCTGGGCCCAATTTCACGGTGCTGCTCAGCACAAAAATTTGCTTAGCACAAAAAAAGTCTGGCTTTATAAAAGCAGGTTATCAGCCAAAACTCCATGTGATTTTCATGCTAAGCAAACAACAGCTGAATACTAATCACAAGCAATATACATCACGTGGTGTTTTGGCCGGTAACCTGGTTTTATAAGCCAGACTTTTTTGTGCTAAGCAAATTTTTGTGCTTAGCAGTGCCATGAAATTGTCCCCTGAACTGACTATGTACCATGTTTACTCCAACAACTTTTGGAATGGACGTAAATGCATTCTGTAAATGCATTCGAATCTAAACATTGATTGTGCTTGGTCGTGGCTTATCAGTTTTTCTGAGTAATTTCACACTGTGCTGATAAATCTTTAGTGACCATAAGTGGCCAGGGGCCAATTTCATGGAGCTGCTAAGCACAAAAATTTGCTTAGCACAAAAAGTCTGGCTTATAAAAGCAGGTTACCAGCAAAAACTCCATTTGATTTTCATGCTAAGCTTTCATAACAACAGCTGAATACCAACCACAAGCAATATACATCACATGGACATTTGGTTGGTAATCCTGTTTTTGCCAAGGCAGACTTTTCATGCTAAGCTATTTTTTGTGCCCCAGAACATGCTCATAGCAGCCACGGATGACTAACATTTTTGACATTCCTTTTGAAGCAACATGTAAAAAGTTCTGAATCACTCTGGAAATGGCAATATAATGACTGTTGGAACATAAAGTTGTTTTATTTTGTGCATTCTGCCAACTTTTTTTCTTTATGTTTTTTGGCAATGCCATCGTTAAGGGTCAACTACCGTTTCTCTCATATCAAATGTTCCAGCAACAACAAAATACTCATGGAAAAGGTTTGATGGGAAGCTTATATTAGAAAAAGTCTAAAACGAATATGAGCAAACTTGTGTGGGTAAAATATCCTCACATATATAACAGTTCAATTACCCTTCTTTCCCAGTAGAGGGCAGTTAGTTCCCATTTAGCCCCTTTGTATACATGTCATCAAATGTAGACCCCTTGTAATTTAGGCTTGGGCAACTCGAATATTTTAAATTCAGTTCTGATCCATCATGGAGTCAGGTTGGCGTAGCGGTACTTTCCTTGCCTTCCACTGCTGTAACCCGGGTTCGAATCCCGCCCAGGCCAATATGTGGATTGGGTTTTCAGTCCCTACCTGATTCCGTGGGTTTTCCTAAGACTATTCCCCTGGGTTTTTCCTCCCACCTCTAAAACTGTAACTTCTACTCATTGTCTTCTCTCTACAGGTTTCTTCAGGCCTTCGAGCTACAGTGCTTAGGGCACTTTTGAGTAATCCTTGGTTTCATTACCAGAAAGATTAAAATAAAATAAACAAATTATCTCAATAGAATTGATTCCAAGTTTTTGGGAAAAAGGAGAAAACCAAATTAATCTCATTTAAGTGAGCTGTACTAGTGAGTCACATACATGCATATTTTTTCATTTCGCAAATTGTTATTGCAATCTGAAACATGATTATTCATCACCTGAAAATCATTACGATTTTTTTTCACCAGTGAAAACATCAGCTTACTCTTGGATATGGGTCAGATGCTATTTCTAAGCTTTGTAGAGTCCATTTCTTCCAAGAATTGCCCAAACTCATATTGGAGTTTACCCATCTTCAGAATTTCTCTTTTTTTCTGTTTGGTAACGTACGCAAGAATTCCTCAAAAGTGTTCAAGGCACTGTAGCTCGAAAGCCTGTAGAAAACTGTAGAGAGGAGACAGTGAGACGAAATTACAGTTTCAGAGGTGGGAGGAAAACCCCAGAATAGTATTCTGGGGAAAACCCACGGAATCAGGCAGGGACTGAAAACCCAATCTACATGTGGTCTGGGCGGGAATCAAACCTACTTGCCAAGCCCAGCCTGGTATCAACTCTTTGGAAACTTACTAGAAGTGAGAGTCACAATTCCACTTAGGATTTGTTTGTTTGCAGTTTTTCTACACATTTGAGTCGCCCAAGCATAGCCTGTACATGTAGACTTGTAGACTATATAACCCAATCTCTCCATGTTCATATACAGCCGTCCCAGTCACTGCCCAGATGAACTGTAAGTTCCCCCCTGGTATCTCATTCCTGGTGATGGTACAATTAATGATCTGTCAGTCTTGAATCTACATCTGTGCCTGTCTGCTGTGTTTGCATCAGTTTTTAACCCTAACCCTTCTAAATCCTTCAAAATCCACCAGGATGGTGGAAAATTTGGCGTAGGAAGAGGCAGTCTTCATGTAACATTACTTTACTTGAGACCGTCGTGGCTGTTCTATAAGAATGTGCCATTAAAGTTTCTTTTACAAATGGTGGATGTTGGTGGATTTAGGAAGGTGTTTGCAAAAACGTGCCGAAGGAGTAAAGGTTAATTAATGAAGATGTTTGTTTCAATTTTCAAATTTCTCAAAGAACAACTCAAAGAACTTTGGGAATTAGAAACAAACTTGGTAAATACACTCTGAATGCACAGCGGCCATTTTGGATATCCCATACCCATGCATGAGAGTGCGAGTGTCAAAGTAATACCAGGTCCGAATTACGTGGCTACGGCTTTTGGAACCAGCTGAATCCGCTTGCCTTTTGTGTTACTGTAGCCAAGGAATCAGATGCAGCCTATGGCTATGGCTATGGCTTGAAATTACACACGAGTCTATGGGAAGTGGCTGCAGCCGCTACCATAGACCCGTGTGTAATTTCAAGCCGTAGCCAAGTAATTCAGACACGGCCTTAGGGGTACACACCGGTAAATAGGCCTAAACCCATCCGCCGAGCTCATGAATAAAAGTTATATCCTCAAAATATTCTATATTAGAGAGTTTTGAGAGCCATAACATTGGGGTATTGAAGCAATACATGGCAATGAACCTCTGGCCCGGACTCGGGGCTTCCAATTCTGAGCATTTTGGATGCAATTGGCTCGAAAGCGGCGCTATTTTGCAATGTTGTGGAGGGATCGTTTTTTCAAGATGGCTACTTTTCCGCTTTGGAAAAAAATAGAGATTGCTTCTTTGGGTGAGAATTTCTCAAAAAGCCAATGGTCAACCAACCACAAAATGAAAAGAAAATTAAAGATGACGTGTTGATCATCATTTTTCTGTACAGCTTAAATACCTGGGAGAGTTTAAGTATTTTTAAAAGAATTTTGAAGTATGGACATTTAGCATGGTGTCTATGGGAATTTTAATACAAAGCTGCATCCTTAGGCTCGGATGGAAAAGAAGCCTGATGCCATTGGTGTGTTGATACACATGACACTCCTTGTAGCTGGGAACTAGACAAGATGGCCGCCATGTGTGCAGCCTGTTTGAGACCTGCAGTGTGGTTTCTAGTCCTGTTACCCTTCCTCTTCTATTGCACTGTTTTATGGTGACGGGTGTGTTTCTTCAATAATCCTGTCCGTAATCTTTGTCTAGTTTCCTACACCCTAGCCTGTCTGTCCAGCACTGCTTCTGGGTACGTCCACCAAGGTCTTATTGCCAACATACCCATATAGGCCTACAATTTCATATTTTCAATCAAAATGTTCCTCAAGATTTTCTCAAAATCAAAGTTTTTAGTGAGAGCATGAGTGAATGTCACTGTATTCCGTGACTCAATTACATTTGCATATATGCATTTGATCGTGAACAGACAAGTTACTGATTCAAACTGAAATACTTGATAAATTCTTGACGAAATGTAAATTATTCTGTAAAATCTAATCCATATCACCCATTACTAAAAGTACGTGTAATTTGCACCATTACTAAGTTGCTCGTCACCGAAAAAAAACCAAATTCCTCTCCAAAAGCACTCTGTAAGTGAGCTGACTTGGCATAGTGTATTCGCTAAGCCTAATTCCCCGCTTAGCATCTCCCCTAGGCTAGATTGAGAGACCCAGGCTTGTTGTGCGTGGCCTGCTGAATGTAACACGTATTTATGCTCTCTGTACCAGTAGCTTGTTGCATTGTGGTACGGTACATGCACTGATATACTAACACTAACCTTGAAAATTAAGCTGCTTCGGCGTAGAATGTGCACAGTCAGTATGAGATATCTGCTTGTAGCACGGTTAGAATCTACCGCACAGAGGTATGGCATGAAACGTGCAATGTGAAGTCATTCCCAATGTTTCAGATATTCAACAGACTACCCAAATACTAAATGTAGTACTACATGCACATACTTCTGTATAGCGTTATTTGCCTCACACTGATACATTAATGTGTATATTATGTGGAGAGGCACGCACACTTTACTTGTTCACAAATTAACATGGGTCTATGGTTATTGACACAACTTGCACAAAGGGTGAAAAGATCATGCATTGCTTTACACGAATGTAGACCAAAATGAACTGTTGAAATTTTTTTTTTAACAAATGGTTTAAAAAAGTACTAGTTGCTGCCAGTGGCAAAATTGCTAATACAGAACTACCAAAAAAAGTTACATAAATACAAATTGAACTATTGAAATCACTAATAGAAAGGGACATAATTTTATTTGAAGAAAAGGAATTTGCATGGAATAGAAAAAGGAACAAGGGAATTTGATGAGGGAAAAGAAAACTTTAATGAAGAATTATATTTTAAGAGTTGCAAGTTCAAGAACATCTCATTGACTGTATGTCACAAGGCAAAGTGTTTTCTTTTCCCCGTGCAAGATGTTTCAAGCCATGAATTTTCTTTTGCACACAACTCATTTACAAGCACCAGATAATAAACCAATCAAAATTGATATCACTACAAACAGTTCCAGTTAGGTGTAAACGACCATAGAAATGAAAAATTGGTTTTCCGTGGACTGTGAAACTGAAAACGATTTTTTGTTGTGTTATTTTCAGCCTGTTCGTGCCCAAGAATGTTGAAGAAGAAGCGCTGTTGCTTTTGCTGATTAGTGAGCTTCAGGTAAGTCAGTTTAGGGATAAAAAATAACCACCTTGTTTATAATTCGCAGCGGGATGAATTTACCAAATGTTATGCATGCTACAAGGTTTTCACATTCATAGAGAAATCCTGGAAAATGGTAGAAAAATCCTGGAAAATCCTGGAATTGAATGCTATCATGGATAGTCGTAGAAAAGTCATGGAATTTTGTTACTTTACAAGGAGTCATGGAAAGTTGATATTCTAAGGAAAAAGGCATGGGAAAGTCATGGAATCCTGCACAACCCATACCATTGGTCATGGAAAGCCCTAAATGTTCTGGAAAAGTCATGGAATTTCATATTTAGATTTCTGTGGGAACCCTATTGATAGTCACCGAATTTGTTTACTAGAGTCTTTAAAGCTACAGTCAGTCATTTGCACCTATCCACAAAGTGCCTGATGAAAATACTGTTATAAAGCATACTTGGTTGAAAGATAGTAATGGGACTAAACTCCCTGTGAAATTATTTTTTCTGGCAAGCTGTTTGAAGAAAACAATAAAAGAAGGCAATTTCTAACGATGCGTCTAAAGACGCATTCTTGGAAATTTCCGCTAGTAGTTCGTTTTTTAATTCAGCGAAGCCATGCAAGCATTGACAAGACGTACAGTCGTACACACGTGCGCACGGTTGCTATAAGTGGTCAGTTCAGTGCACGACATCGTGTAGCTGCAATTGGCTGAATGAGAACGTGTCCCTGACACTGAATTCGGTCGCAATTCAAAACATGACCCAGCAACTTTTGATTTGAAATCGAGATCCTAGAATATTGCTTTTCTCTGAATATACAGCCTTCACTGAGCTGAAACTTCATCAGGTTAGTTGTTCAGCACCCTTCTTTAGATTTTGAGCACTTTTGTTGCTTTAAACAAACATAATGCACAAATGATGTATTCTACCTTTAAAGGCCACTCGCCTGCACTCCTGGGTTTTTTTTCTCAATATTCTTTCAATTATGAATGTGCATAGCATTTGGTAGGAATCGTTGGAGGTCTAGCACAAAATGAAAGTGTTTTCCACAGTCTTTCCAACCACATTATTCGTTTTGTGAATTAAGGCCAACGTCTACCACGGTAACAAAATTGGCCTTGCTCTGAACATTCTTGTTTCTTATCTTCCCATGTAGGTCAACCGTGATGTTGTTCTAAGTCGCTCCAAGGAGCACACTCAGAGTAGAGAGCACACTTTCCTTCACGCTACGGCCGTCTATGACTTGCTTGCCATCACGCTGTCTAGGAGAGTCCAGTACAGTATGCTTGCTGATGTAAGAAAACTCTTTGTGAAGTTCATCGAAGTACAAGTAACGCACAGTTATAGCAACAAGCATGTGCAAGCTTGCAAATACATGCACAATTTTCCGCAAGCTTGTAAGTACATGTGCAAGCTTGCAAGTACATGTGCTGCAAGCTAGCAAGGTTGTAAGTTGCTTGCAGCTAGATTGCGTGCAAACGCGCAACCTCAGGCAAGCTTGCGGCAAGCTTCGCAATCCAGTTAACTGCTTAATACAGCTTGCGACAAGCTTACTTTTCCGTAAGGGAATACACCAGGTCATGCAACAGTACCCAAACATTAACATTAGCATTTACATACATGTACATTGATATTTACTTCATTTCTCATGGTGTAACAATGAGGAAAAAACACTCAGTGATTCGCCTCATATAAAAATATTTGATATAAAATATGCTAATGTGATGAGTCGTTTAAACAGGCAATATTAAGGAAATGGCAAATTGGCTTCCGTTAGCGATTAATTCAGTTCCTGCAAGACGAAGACAAAATACATTTCTTGAAATCTTGTAAATTTTATATCCTGAAATTTACCTGAGTCCTCTTGAAATCTTGAAACTTCCTGTGTTTTCCTGAGTCCTCTTGAAACCTTGAAATTTTCGAGTATGTTTTCTAATATTTTGACATTTTCCAACCTGCCAAATCTTGAAATCTTGTAAATTTTATATCCTGAAATTTGCCTGAATCATCTTGTATTTTCCTGAGACCAGAACAGTCTTCCTGAGTTCTCTTGAAATCTTGAAACCTCCTGAACTAAAGAAGCCTCAATATTTTAGAGAAAGCGGAAACTCAGAAAATCTCTACAGAATTCAAGCTGATTTGAAGATGTAATATGAAGAAAATTTCAAGATTGCAGATTTCAAGATAAATTCAGTAAAACACATGAAGTTTTAAGATTAATTCAATTCCTACAAGACGAAGACAAAATACATGTCTTCAATTGCTGCAAGATGATTAATTATTCTACTTGTCTTCACATAACAAGGTTAATACATGTAAATCAGAAATAAAATGAAACAATGTTCAGACTTAAAATCAAACAGAAAATGTAAAATAGTAATTTAACAAGTTGAAAATGTCATTGAGGCCTCATTTGCAAAAAGGTTGAAATAATATTACTATAAATCGAAACTTAATGTTCCCGCATAAAATGGTTCTTGGGGCTGCCATCTTTGCATTTGCCCCAAGTAAATCAAACAAAGTAGTGAAAATACAAAAATTCTTACAAATCAAGGAACATCAAACTTAAAGTTAATTTAATTAGACGTTAAAAGGAAAGTGGGAATAGAGTACAATCTAAGTCTGTCGGTGGTGGACTTAAAGACGTTAAAATCGGCACATCTGTGATCCTAGTTTTCAAACAAAATAAGTATCTTTCTGAGTTTTTATTTGACATGATGAAATCTCTATCAACGTGATTAACATTGGGTGCATTCGTTTAGCTCACTTGGGTCGACACGGGTAAAAGCAGATGGGTCAGCCACGACAGCCAGGCTAGTCGAACGCTCAACCGCGGGCCATCACGATCCTCACGTGATGCCCTTAGCCGTGGCCGTAGCCACTGACAAAACGCCCGTTTCGGACTGGGTCTTAGTTTGAGATTTACTGCTTTTTAGTCAATTTCAAAACTCAAATAGGTTGGGCTGAAATTATAGCCTCAAAAGTTGCAATGAACTCAATAAATGATTACCTTTAGACTTCCAATAAAGTCAACTTTTAAGTCCACTTGAGATTTCCGCTGTCTGGCCGCCATATTTGTCTGTTTCTTCGAATGAACAACGCATGCGTGTGACATATTTCCACCACTGACCCCGCTCCACAAGCAGGGTCTGTGGTGGCTGACCCGGGTGAGCCCCAAGAATGACGTCAGAGCTAATCGAACGGCACGGGGCTGACCCGTGTGGACCCGGGTGAGATAAACGAACGTAGCCTAATACTCTTGATATCATAATGGTATACCGGTAAACCAGATTTTTGTAATCAAATGGCTCAGACATTTATTTATTTATGTATTTATTTATTTTTTATCCACATTCATGTGGACATTGTTACATCCATGCCATCACTTGGAGTATCCGAGTGCTGATGCCAGTTCATTATCATTTTCAAGACGGCAGATTATTCTGTATTTATTTTCAGCTTTTGGATGGGACCATGAAGTTTTCCTACCAGGAGTTCCACATGTGGTACCAGTTTGCACTGGCGCTCATCAGTGCTGGCAGGGTAAGACTGATAGACAAATTAATGGGAGATTGACTTGTGGCTCCATGCAAGAACTGTGGATGGCACTGCGATCTTGCAAGGTCCATCGTAGGACAATACATGCGCAGATGACCAATTTTCAATTGTTATCTGCACAAACCTGTGGTTTCGGCATGAGACAAATACAGGTGGTAATGTAATAATGGTACTCGGATTTCCTTCGATATAGTTATTATTTGTCATCAAGTCTGTAGTCTTTCACAATACTTTTCCAAAGTGTTCTCCACTAAAAGAATATTGTTATGGGGATTGCTTTGACGCGCACTGTTCCTTGTGTTTGACGCACTTACACCAGGGGATTTGTACTATGTACACGCAGTGTTATGGCCGCGCGTCGCGGCAAAATTGCAGTCAGGCAAGATGGCATCGGTCGGTCACCCCCAACTATACTTTCTTTGCCGGTGAGGGGGTACTTGTGAACGTAGCTGATACAACAGTCATAAACCAACATGTAGGTGGTTCACTTTGTGTGATTGGTTAACATCTCCCTACAGTTGACCAATCAACATCCAGGATTTGTGACATCTTTCCGGGGTCACAAGTAATCCCATCCATGGCAAAAATCAGATCAAATAGATTTCATTTTGAATGAAATAATTCAAATCTCATCCCTTGTGCTAAATATTTGGTTGGCATTGTGTTTTTAATTTATGTAGTACACAAGGGCCTTGTTGGTGCTGCGAGAGTGTGCCACGATGCAACCAAAGAATGAGCTAGTGTTGCTACAGGCCGCCAAGATATGTTTGGAGAAACTCAACATGGTAAGGAAAAGTTTTCTGAGATCTTCAGCACATACACTGGAACGTTGCTACAGGTATACCGAACACCGCTATACCGAACATTCGCCTATACCAAACATTCGGTTACACCAAAAATTTGGCTATACTGAACATTCGACTATTTCGGACATCGTGCTTGGCTCCTGATTTTTGTGTACAAAACGTATCGAACACTGTTGTTGAAAAATGTCAACATAATAGCGACAAGTGGCTATTAAATCCCCAAGGAATAGAAGGGCAAAGCCACCCAAAGTTGTAGGTACGGTAGCAAAGCTGTAGGTAGTAAGCTCATAAACTGTGTAATTTCATTATTCAAAAGTCGGCATGTGTTCAAAGTCGTCTTTCAGTAACTACCAGGGCGTACAGTGTGAAGTTCTAAAGGGCGCTATTTATTGAAAAGTGAGTATCGGAGTACCGGCAGCTTAAAATCGCTATACCGAACGATCGCTATTACGCATGCAGTATATGGAAAACCAGTCAGATTTATGGGTATATGGATATAGTTAATATCCATTGACCCATTATCTGATGTTTTTTATTTTTGAGTGTCACAATCAAGTCCTGAACGAGTCAGTCATATGTCAGATCAAAAATAAGCAGGGAATGCAGGTGTCTTACTTCAGTTGGTGAATGAATGTGAGGAATTGTGGGAACATGACAATTGTGAGTTTATGTGTCATTTTGAAAATTTTTGAAAATACTTGCCTCTTGTGATTATACTGTCATTAGTATCATTTCATAAATTTCTTTCTTCTCTGTTTTTGGCTTCAGATCAACGAAGGCATAGAGTTTGCTGAAAAGGCTGTGGCGCTGGGAGATAGAGGCCCATTTGCTGCCAAGAGCTATCGCTGGCTGGGTGTTGGCTACACGCTCAAGGCTAACGAAAGTAGGTCCAACCCACCTAAATCATAACCCCAATACTCCATTCAACCAGGAGGTTTTGGATCACTTTGCAGGATTGAGTAAAGAAGAACCCCGTTAATTTACGTGGGTCATGAAAGTATAACAGGCTTTTGAGTATTCTACTCTTCCTACCTTTTCTGATTTTTTTGCTCCTACTTTACCTACTTTTTTCTTGAAATTCCTACTTTTTTCAGTGAAATTTCTACTTTTTCCTACTTTTTTGTGCCACAACTCCGAAAAATGAAATCTCATTAAATGTTTCATAACAGTGTTACACACTGTCATATGTAAATCACACAATGAAGGGCTTGGGCGCAGGAGTACTGCAACTGTACTTCCAAGAGCTTAGTTGAGGATGGAGCATAATTGTTGTGAGTACAGAACATGCCAAATGAGGCTTATGATGCTGTGGACATGGGTGAGTATCAACAAAAACTATTCCTGAAAGCCTGCAAAAGTCCTACTTTTATACTGATTTTGTCCTCCAAAGTACAAGTTTTGTCCTGTTTTTTTTTATCCTATTGTTCTGCTACTTTTTTCACTTGGGTCTGCTTCAAAGCCTGAAATAAGTACAATTTGCTCTGGGTTTCAAGCACATTGAAGGATTTGGGGGAATCAGTAAGGCTCCCCTAAAAATTGCTAAGGTAGTTAGGATAAATTATAATTTGCATTTAAATAATTGAGCGGTCTCAATGAAGGTGTTATGGTATCACCCTTGGCATCATTTTAACCATAAATCCAATGACGCACAGCAGCGAGCCAGAGCACAGCAGCAGAAATAAATAATAATAATAAACAATAAACAGCACTCATATAGTGCACAGTATCTGACATCAAATGCCATTCAGGAGCGCTGGTCGTTGCAAAGTGAAAGTCAGTCCAGGAGTCAAAATGCCCGGTTGAAGAGATGAATCTTGAGCTGTCGTTTGAAGGATGACTGATTATTCTGTGTTCTGAGGTCAAGTGGTAGTGAATTCCATAGACGGGGTGCAATATGAGAGAAGGCTCTGCCTCCATAGCTGGCGAGGCGGGATGTGGGTACAAGGAGTGTGAGAGCCGAGGACCGTAGGCCAGGCCTCACGTTATGAAGGTGTACAAGACCTTTAAGGTTCAAGCTTCTGGATTAAGTTCCATGAGCTTCCATGTCTACATTTCATGACTTTTATATTCTTCATACTAGCCTCCATCCACACAGAGAGGCAGGAACTGCAGAAGAAGGCCCTGAAGGCCCTGGAGAAATCCCACTCCCTGGACAGTGGTGACTTCCTGGTCCTGTATCACATCGCGTTGCTGCTGGCAATATCCAGACAGGTAACAGCATAACTAACGAAACATTGAAGTTGTGCTGTCCATGTTTTTCAAGGGATTCAATCTTTATTTTTCTCCTGATGAATTTACAACTTGAGTGTTTAAATTTGTTTTAAAGTTGAACAAAGAAATTGACTAGAGTGGGGTTTCAACCTCTAACCTCCGGATTACCTTTCCAGTGCTCTACCAGCTGAGCTATCTAGCCCTATTTCATGTATGTTGGCGGTTCCCAAATTTGTCAATGTCTTTGTTCAAGGGGCGTTAGTCAGAAGCCATAAACCTGTATATGCCATGCAGCCAGGGATCACGCCCAAAGTCACGATGCAGACCTTGGAAATTGCAGTGTTTCAATTTAACGTCTGCAACCCTCTGAAAAAAAGGGATTTCTTCTGGGGTTGCCTTTGCCCACAAACAGGTCCACCCTGTTCCTGTCCCTAAACATCATCGATACTGATAGGGGGTTAGGAACCAGTCTCTACCCTAGGGGACTGAATTATTGTTGGGCTGCAAATAACTTGAAATTTGTAAAGTGATGATTCCATAACTGAATGTGAGCCAAATTTATCCGTTTGCAGTCTCATTGACAATACCAACAAAAAGGTCGTCAACAATCAAAACTTCGTTAAGAACAACAGCAAATAACTCCACTACGACACTGTAAAGATACTTCTAAAACAGCATTTTCGTAAAAGAAAATACCAAATTCTGTTTGATTCTTTTAACAATTCAGATTCCAGAGGCTCTCTTGAAGGTCCGCGAGTCTCTGAGACTGAACGGCGAACACATCCCCTCTCTACACCTCCTGGCCTTGTTGCTATCGGCCCAGAAGCAGTACGGGGAGGCCCTGGGTTTGATAGAAGTAGCCTGCAACCAGTACCCAGATAGTATCAGGTAAGCAGATAGATCAGAGATCAGAGAAAAAGCTGGAATGCTATCCACATATTCATGAACAGTCTCCATTGGCTATGCACTGAGAGATTTTATGAGTTCACTGGTATACAGAGATGACATGGTGGATAGTCGATATTACTATACCTCATACATATTCATGATCGAGAGCCAAGTTCTCACTGGTTCATTCACCATCACGTGTCAGCCACTAGTTTTGCTGTTTACCAAGGTGCACGCGATGCGTAGAAGACTATCGCACTGGTTAGCAAAGTATCACATGCGCTTTACGTAGCAATCGTGGAACTAGCACCGGGGGTAGTGCGCACGCACGAACATCGCCCTAGCAGCATGCAGCAGCTACTTTGTAACTTCATGAACTGTTTGTGAATGTGTTTGAGGTATAGTAACACAAATAAAATATGATTTAGTTCGGGTGGATAGTCGATATTAGCTCTCCTCAGTATTGGAAGTTGACAGACTAGTTCGCAAGGCAAATAGTCCGTCAACTTCCAATACCTCGGGGAGCTAATATCGACTATCCACCCTCAAACCATGTTTTATTTGTATACTAGCTCCTGAGGTAATGGAAGTTCCTGAGGCAATGCCGATGGAACTATCTGCCTAAAATTGTACCTTATACATGTTCAGCAAAATTTCATCAAGTTACACATCAGTGACCCAGAAGGGAAAGGTTTTGCCGGTTTGGCGTATGTACGTGTATTGTGCCATGTGTCCAAGTTGTGTTCATTACTGACTGGCTATAGTGGCTTTTTAGTGTTTATGCCGTGTGAATGTTATCAGTATCTTAGTTGCTTTGCTGCAACCACCTCTTGACTTCCCAATATTTCTCATGGAATTTTGGGAATTTCTTAGGAAAATCTGAGTAAAACTCATGATATTTTGTTTACATAAAGTGCTGGCAACCTCGATTTACCTTGCCCAAACCGTGTATTCATCCCCACAGTCTGATGTTCACTAAAGTCAAGCTAGAGGAGATACAGTCGGGTCCAGAGGAAGCATTGATGACATGCAAACAGATGCTGTCTACGTGGAAGGAGACCTATGATGCTATGCAGAGGTAAGAAGCTTACTGATTCTGTGCATATCAACGGTGTTTTCACAAAGTGACAAAAACCTCAATATCCTGCAAAAAGGTTATTCCGAGATAATCGCATTTGGAGTTGATCCTTTTTTCAAAACACATTTTCGACTCGTTTGTAGTTATAGATTTGGGAAATGTTTGCATTGTCAAGTAACGTATACTTTGTTCTTTGCTAATTCAAATTTGTTTGTTAGAAGTCTCTCTTAATAAACAGTAATTCATTCATAAAGATATTCTTTATAAAGATATTCTTCACTTCATGAAAATATCAAAACGCAGAGGCATCTAGAATTTGTCCCATTACTTTGTACACACTCTTCGTCAGTTCGTGAAAAAAATTAATCGTTCTTAGAAATTGTTATATTTGCGCGTCTTACGTCACTGCAGCGCGCGCGCGTCTGTTCTTTATCGACATCGTTCGCAGTGCGCGAGTCCACTCCCATCCTAACGCGTGTGTAGAGAAATGCATTATCCCTCTGGCCCTGCTAACGAGGTAAGTTTTTGTCACTTCATGAAAACAGAAAAACACGGATTTCAGGCTTTTTGTCAAATGTTTGTTTACGATACTTACAAAAGTAAACAATATTTAGCTTTGAAACTTGGTCAAATTCTTCTTTGTGTCAAGTGCAATAAGTTGGACAGCAAAGCTCAAAATCTTAAAATTATTGATTTTGCAGGTTTTGTCACTTCTTGAAAACATTGTCGATATGTAACCCCCTCAACGGTTTAAAAAGGGGGGTTGGGGAGGCTACTGGGAGGGACATTCCAACGCATTGGAAAAAATGACTGGTGCTCACGTGAAGACACTCTGGGATTGTGCACATTCAAATAGGTGTGCCCTTCCTGCCATGAACTCCGGGCACAAGTACCCCTCAGTGTTTGCCAAGGGAGAGTTGGGGGACACCACTGGGAGGGACATTGAAATGCAATACCGTCGGCGCCTGATGCTCACGCGAAGAGGCAATGGGTTTGTGCACGTTTATAATAAAAATTAGTCATGCGTAATTTGTGACGTATGTGCATGAACCCCAAGGACAGACAGACAAAGGGAGAACAACAGATTCTTTGTTGTCCTTGAGCGTTCATCTTTTGTTGAAAACTGTCCTCGATCCTGAGTGTGTTACATTATTGTAGGGACAAAGGGAAACACAAAGCAGTGTCCACTCCGGTCACACATAACAGGGGATGAAAAATAACACACGAAGACTTTTGTCACAGTTCATATAAATAGCCTGAGAGTTGACTTGTGATGGGCTTGTGATGACTTGTAATGGGCTTGTGTTGACTTGTGATGGGCTTGTGATGACTTGTGATGGGCTTGTGATGGGCTTGTGATGACTTGTGATGGGCTTGTGATGACTTGTGATCGGCTTATGATGACTTGTGATCCATCCCAAGTCATCACAAACCTCGACTTCAAGATGGAAGTTTTCTAAAAGGGATGTAGTCGAGTCCATCACAAGTCCCTGCAAGTCCATCACAAGTCCTCCAGTCCAACTTCAAAACACAAGCTGTTCAAATGAGCTTTGACAAAGGCATCCACTGTTTCTTGAGACTGGACTTGTGACTGAATTTGTGACTGGACTTGTGATGGAATTGTGATGTACTTGACTACATCTCCGTTTTCTAATCTGATTGGCATGATTGGACAGTGAAGAGACCAGTCGGGGAACAGGACTCCTAGACATCGTGACGAGTGACCGACGCAGCCTGGCCCAGATGCACCTCTCAGAGTACAGTGATAGAGACTCAGGTATGTAGAATACTATGGTAAATACATAACGTCCAGGACCCACTTTATTGTTGTGCTGTCCGTACAATCCTGCAGCCAATTTCACGAAACAGTGCGCAAGTTACGGCATGCGTAGGACTTACCCCACAAATTTGTTGCGCAGCTGCGCAATAAACTTACGATCGATTCCACGAAACTTGCCGTAACTGCGCAATGTTTTAAACAATTTAAATATCTTGGACGAGGATAATAACAGCGTTTTTGACAGCTGTTTGTGTATGATTTTGTTCGGTCACGAAACAGCCGTCGAATCACCTCCGCCTGCCATATGAAAACAGTTTTGTTCTACTTTCTTCAGAATCTTGTGGCAACTCTGACAATTCTGTCACGAGTGAAATAGCAATCTTGTGCCTCAAACAAAGCTGTGAGTGTCTTGTATAACCTTGATAAGTTGTGCAAGTACAGGCTCCGGGAGGATCACGATTTGCTGGGTAAAATAGTTCATTTTCAGTTGCTACGCCACAACTTATGTCATCAAAAATGATTGCGCAAGTTACGCCATTATTTGTTGCGCAAGTCGCTGACTTTCGCACTATGAAACTATCGTGTGTCATAACTGAAATGTTGCGCAGCGTTGAATGTTGTGCAACTGATGCAATAAATTACGGGGCAAGTGGAGTTACGTCATTGCGTAAAGTTTCATGCTGCACTTATGATAACAACTCTGTAGTGCTGTGCAAACTTGAAAAAGCACAGAAACTGGAACATTAAATACAGAAAAGGTCAAAGGTTGGAGGACATGTGACAATGTGGCACCAATACCCACCAAAAACAAAAATTAACGTATGGTGTTTTTTTTGTGTTTTCTAAATAAAACTTTGAAACATTTCAAATAATCAATTGATATCCCCAAAATGATCAGTTTCCTTCAAAGTTAAGTTCCCCGTGCTATTTTCGAGTTTCCCTCTCGAAAAGTAGATTTGTTTTTTCAAGTGCTATTATCCTTGCAGTCTAAAAGTTATTCACTTTTGAATGAGACATTGAACAAATAAATTCACCGGTGTTAAGTTTATATTGAATTATTTCCTCAAAAAATTTGAGTTATTACCTACCAGACAATGATACGGCTCCCACAAGGCGGGTTCATTTGTGCATAAAATGAAAACCCTTTTTTTTCAGCGCATTGCAGACGCCCAAAATCGGAATAAAGTAATTTTTTTTTGTCAAAACAAAACTTACAAATCAAAATTTGTTAGGAGAAAAATAGTCAAAGTATTTTAAGAGCACGGGGTATGCAACTTTAAACTCCACTCTATCTGCTGTGCCTCTGCATCATGCCAAATGTGAGTTTTGCACTTAATCAATAACCTTGATGTTGCCTTTAACCCTAAAAGGGCTGGGTTATTTTGACCATCTCTCAGCCGGGGGGGGGGGGGGATTCTGCCCAAGATCTCGGGCATCGAGCGACGAAAAATTTTGAAACTCGGTACATGCATAGAGCAACTCTTCATGAACATACCCAAGAAATTCAATGACTACATGTATAGGTCAAAGGGTTTTGGAATTATGGCTAATTAATTATTCATATGTACGAATGGCAATTCTGCTCTGTGCACACCACGTATTTGGGAAAATTCAGTTTTCACGGCACGTAGTGTTAGAAAATTTTTCGCTATGCGGCAACCCGTGGTCCAATTTTTATGTTTTGGGTACCAAAAGATGCGCAAGGCTCGTGGCTAAAAAGTCATAACAGCTCGGGTCGCGAAAATGTTCAACGCTATCGTGGAAAAACTTGAGTCCCCCCCCCCCCCCCCGGCCCTTTTAGGGTTAAAAAGCTACAGTTTCTTCTCATTATGTCATTCACTTGAACAAACGAAGGCGCCCTTTTACCTGCCACTTATTTTGCTTCCATCATGTGATGGAAGCAGTTTGACTTTGACCCGTGTCTGTTTGTTAAACTTAATTTTCCCCTCCGCCGTTCTATTTTGGTTGATGGACTTTGACGCACACCACCTTGACTTTGTGTTGGTGATGTTTGAATTGTTTTGTGTAATTTTTCCAGCCGGTAAACAAAAATTAACACACATAAAATATTTGCTGAGGTGTGGGCCTGTGCCAAATGGGGAAGCGAGAGCTTGTAAGCAAATAATGATTGGATGACAAAAGATTATTTCATACTGAATTAGCTGTATTAAACTACTGATGAACACTGTGTACCTCCATATTTAAAGTGTATTATACAAGTGAAAAAAGTAAGACAGAAATGTTTGAACAAGTGACTTTATTAAATTCAAATAAAACAGCATAACTTCCCAATTATTTACTTCTGCCAATAATCATTCAAACGTTTTTTTATTATTGACATTTTTTTTATTATTGACATAATCACTAGAATTTGTACAGTGTAACCAAGATATCAAGAATCCTGAAGGGATGGGACCAACTAGCAAACTAGCATTTGTATTTATTACCAATGAAAGAGTTTAAATAGAAAATTATATATGGCAGTTTGGGTTTTGTCAACAATGGTTCAGTTTGTGTTGTCAGTTTTAAACCGGGCATTTCAACATCTACCAAAGAAGACGTGTTCACCCTTAAAAGCAAAGTAGAATCAAGACTATGAATCGCAACATTTGCTTTTTCCCTCTGTGCGTAATCAGTTAAAGAGGTTGTGGAATGCTCGAAGACATTTAGGTCTGTCATGAAATGAGTACAAAAGGTACTTTTGAGAGCTGTTTTTCAAGTCCTGTTTCGACCCGAACGTGCAATTTGTGTAAAAGTCGTCGTTGGGGGCAGCAAACAAAACATAGTAAATCGTGACGTAATAAACGGGACTCTCAATGCAGCGTAGTATAAACAAGTCCTGTTTATTACGTCACGATTTACTATGTTTTGTTTGCTGCCCCCAACGACAACTTTTACACAAATTGCACGTTCAGGTCGAAACAGGACCTGAAAAACAGCTCTCAAAAGTACCTTTTGTACTCATTTCATGACAGACACAATAGTTGTTTATTTCACCACACCTTAGGCTACATATACCCAAAAAATGATGGCAATGTCTTCGAGCATTCCACAACCTCTTTAAATAGACACTGCCTTGCCCTTTGCCCGCAATATTATCTACACCCACATTTTTTACAGAGTTGGGATTTTCCCCTCTCTCTCCCGTCCTTTTCCCGCAGCACTTGAGACATTATTTTCTTCAGAATGTCCCCATAATGTAAGTTGTACCTCTCTACGAGGGTTTGTACTACGGAGAGCTGTTTTTCAGTTCAAGTACGCACATGATTAGGGGTTGACAATTTTGGGTCAACAAAAAAATTGGTCCTCGTCACGGAAATTTTTGGACTTTGGATAGGTGGCACGTATTGACTCAAGGACAACAATTTCAGTTCAGCCGGGGGAAAAAAAAAAAGCTTCCTGCATTTGTTGGAATATAAAAAAACAAGGCAAACATAGACGTGGTGTCTTCAAAAGGGTAATTTTTCCCGAAGCCTTAAAGGTTCAGAAGTTCATGATCAAAACATTGTGAAGCAGGCTAGGTTCTCCTCAGCAAATGCAGTGTATTGTACTTGCTGTAAAGTTAACCCTAACAGAACTCAACCCATCAAACCCCAACAGCATGTTTTGTTGGAATCTGTCTGGATGGGTACAGTACCCCTAAACTGACAGTCTTTTACATTGGGTTGGCACACCTCCAGAAACAAAGTCAGAAATATGTGTGTGCAGTTCCCATAATGGTATTGGAATTTGCCAGGATGGGTATGGTTCCTAGTGAATCATGCTATTGGGTTAATATTATGTACAATTCTCAGGGAGCAAATTTTTTGTCTGAGAAAGTGCGCCAACACCTATCCCCTATCCCGAGCTCCAGCCAACTCCAAAAAAGGGAGAACAATGGAAAAGGAAGAGTATTTTATCTTTTAATTTTGAGTTTAGCCCTAACCTTACCAACTCCATCAAAATCCACGGTCCTGCTTGCCTGGTTTGATTACATTTTGATGGACTTTGAAATTTGATGAATTTTGCCTAGCATCCAGTTTTGCTGTTGTCATACTACATGTATACTTTATGTGTCAAAAAAAATGTCCTACTTTTGATCCTAAATAACTCTGTTGTTTACCAATGGAATTATACCAAAATTTCAGATCATGTAAACAAGGCATGACAAATTTTATGGAGCGAGTTTCTTTAGCTTTGTGCAACAGGGTGAGATTTAAATGCCACAGCACAAAAAAACCACTTTCAGAATCTGCCACTTTCAGCACTGGAGATGGTGGCAGAAGGTGCATACTGTGGCCGAAAGCTTCTGAAAGAATGCAGGATTACCCCTGATGTCATTGCACACCTCCTTGATCGTTTTGGAACAACACATTAAGAGTTGCAAACGGACGTCTGATCAGCACGCGCCTTCCACCACTGTCTCCAGCGCTGTATCGACAAATATGTGTTCATTGACAGCCAGATATGTTCATGTTAACATGAGTATTTCCAAATGTTAAAAAAATGCCTGTCATGCTTGTTATCAGTCTTTAAAAAAAATTGAGCTCAAAAATTTAAGACTTGCATTTGAGAATTTCAAAGCCAGACATATTGCCCGCAGTGTGTATTTAATGTCCATTTAGATGTACCTTGAGTATTTACTCGAATGAGGGTCGGGCTTTGATCTATCATGTTCTATTAATGATCATCTGGTAAGGAAAAAAAATTAAGAAAATGTTATAATAAGTAAAATTATGCATCGGTAGCTTTTCCAGCTTTTCCAGCTTTTCCAAATCCTTCAAGCAAACTTTGTGGAACTTTCTGGGTACTTCCCCCAAATCCGTACATTTGAATTTGGTGAAAACTGCAAAGATATACTAGCTAAGTTTTACTGTCCAAACTCCATCTGAATGAGACAAAAAGTGTGACAGGAATATTTGTTTAGATTCAGGGTAGTTAGTTTAAGTTCCTTTTCATATAAATAAGATAAATTATCGTACTATTCTTTTGCCTATCTAGCTGTTCTGCCTCCCAATTTTTAGAGAAAAACATGATCATAATAATAATAATATACATGTATTTTCATTGGAGTAGTTATTGATAAATTAAATGGCCCGATGTGTGTTTTTCTAATCAGTTGTCCAAAGGCCAGACCCAAATTCCCGATAAGTACAAAAAGAAGGTACTGAGTGATATCTCTTCCCATTCAGCTTGGTATGAACATGCTTTGAAGGCCCTGGCCTGAAGAAGAAAAACCAAAGATACCCACAGATAGTCTGACTATCTGTAGGTATTATTTTTTTTATCTGAAGGACAAAAGTGGGTCAGAGTCCATGGTCATCAATCAAGATTCATGGCAATAAGTTTTTGAACTTGTCAACACATGCAGACTTTTAAAGAAACCTATGAGACATCTGTCTTTGGTGAAATGTTTTGTTAGGCCCAAAAAAAGGTCTTTGGATGCTATGTGCCCCTTCGGTTTTAAAAAGGCCATATCCCACATCATAAGCAGTCAACAAGTGTTAAATATTGCCCTCGCTGGATATGAGCTTGAATGTCATAGCACATTGTTGTAATGTCAGACATAAATTCCCAAATAGACCACAAAGGGAAAGTGAAAAAAATAAATTTCATTTTGCCGACGCGCATGGCTACGGTGACGCGTGCGCATACCAGAAACCGGAGACTTATTTTTTTTAGCCTAAACACATTTACATTTTTTTTGTAGGATAGCCAATTATCCAAACAGAGGCAATTAGGCTACCTTTGTCCAATGCCTAAAATTCAAAACAATTCAAATGCTGCAAACCTGGGAAATAGCAAACAGGGATCACTAAGAGGGATACGGCTTCTGACCAGCGCCCCTTGAACATAGACAATGACAAAAATGGGGAACCGCCAACATAGAACTGGATAGCTAAGTTAGTAAAGCACCAGAATGGAACCCGGAGGTCACAGGTTCAAATCCCGTTCCAGTCAATTTCTCTGTTCAACTTTACAATTAGAAATTAGTTCCATAATACCGGCCATTTATTCCATACTCCAAATTTAATTTCCTGACCCACCTCAACCATCCCCTTTTTAGCTGTCCATTCACCCCCAGGCCTTACATCTACATGTATCGGAGTCTACCCGATGTTCCCCAATACCTATGTATCCCAATACCTATGTTCCCCATAATCCTTAGGGTTAGGGTTTGGGTTAGGGTTAGGGTTAGGGTTGGGGAACATAGGTATTGGGGAACATAGGTATTGGGGAACATAGGTATGCACCCACATGTATCTACTCCAACCATGGCATAAATCGCATGAAGCCGCAACACATTGCTAGCAGCCGTGCACATGGATTCATGTAGTAAACGTGATTTTTGTTACAATTTCCTTTCCATCATTTTCAATACAGCCGTGTGGGGAGATACTTTGAAGAGTGAGTAAAGATACCAATTCAAGCACAAAAACAGTATTTCTTAATCCACATTACTTTGGGTGTCGGTTAGTATTAGTGGCACGTGTATCACCTCTGTATGAAAGGACCATTTGTTATTTGGTTTACCTTTACTTATCAAATGGTAACAGTTTTCAGCTCTTCATTTGGGTCGATTTATCTCAATTATTATATTTTACTTGGTTTTCCAGTGATATTTATATCCCTGTCTACCAGTGTTGTAGGTCTCGAGACCGGTCTCGAGACCACTTTTTGCTGGTCTCGGTCTCGGTCTCGGTCTCGGAAGCTGTGGTCTCGGTCTTGGTCTCGGTCTCGGTCCCCTTTGGTCTCGATATTTTGGCTGGTCTCGGGTCGAGACCGGCAATATGTAGCTTTTACAGCTCGATCGATTACTTTGTGTTCACTTCGTTCAGTACCGTTGTTATTTTAAAAATTTGCTAGCCCGTAGATCAAGCTTGTTATATATCGCGGTCGGTTTGGACTCGACTGCACGTTGGAAAGTCCCCAAAGTACATGTAAAACTGCAGCAGTACCAGTCACTGAACGATTTGGAACAAGTTCGGCATTTGTCTGTTGAGTCGGCCACATAAAGCAAAGTATAAACTTGTAACAATTTATGCAATAAGGGTCAACCATTTTCGGGGATTGTGTAGTTTAGCCCACCCCTGTGGACGTAATCACTTGCATTTTGTATTCTGATAATAAATGAGGTGCTTCCAATTAGTTATATTTTCGACCCCACACAATGTTCTCTTCAATTTGGGACAGTATTTTTAGGAAAAAGTAAATTTTTCTACCTGATTTTCCAGCTTTGAACTCACACACTCTTACCAGTTACCACTCACTGTTGCCATGAGAGTGTATGATGAGACCCCATTTTCTGGCTGCTCATTTTAAAGTACCCCAGTATTCCTCAAAAATTAAAAATCCCGTTCAGAAAAAAAATAAAAATCCATATCTGGCACATTCTGGCTACCCCCTCGCAACTTGTGGGTCTACATGTACAAGTCCACATTCTATGACAAAAATTTAAAAATTAATTCAACATTTTCTAGCTCCCATTTTTAAAAATCAAGTACACAATTCTTGTTAGAAGTTAAGTCCTATATTTATTTTAGGAAAAAAGAGGCACAATGTAAAATTAAAATTGCATCTTTTAAATATCCGTTAGAAGTCATAGCTGAAACCAAAGGGGTGACTGTGGAGTTTAGGATCTGAGTTCCTATAACAGATGAAACATCTACCTTTAACTTTTTACTTTTGTCACGATTGGGTGAAGACAACATGTCAAAGCCCATATTTCTCAAGTGTAACTACTGTTTGCTCAAGTAAGGTGTCATGTATCAATTTGTAAACATTGCCACTGGTCAAAATTTGGTCTGTATTCTTTGTGAATAGAAAGGTTACATTTTTCAACTATAATAACGTGTCTTGTTTTTTTAATTTCGACTATTGTTATTTATTATCAGCGGTCTCGGTCTCGGTCTCGGTCTCGGACCATATTGGTCTCGGTCTCGGTCCGCCTTGAAGGGGCTGGTCTCGGTCTCGGTCTCGGTCTCGAATCTTCAGGTCTCGGTCTCGGACTATCCGGTCTCGACTACAACACTGCTGTCTACATGGTCAATAGAGAATTCAATTCAATTAAATTCAATTCAATGCAACATTTATTTCCAAATCATACAGACACTGTAATAATTACACGAAGAAAAAAAAAAGTAATTGGAGGCATAAACACAAAAAGCTGAAGCTTGTAAGGGGGATGCCTTAGAGTTAAATGAACAATACTGGGCTATACATTTGTAGTATGATAGTAAATAAGTACAACATGTACATGTACATGTTACAGAACAGAAGAAATGTAGCGGACACACAAACGAACAGACAAATAAACAAACTACCCCAACAAACAAACAAACAAACAAACAAACAACCACCCCAAACAAACAAACAAACAAACAAACACCCCAACGGACAAAATGCGAACAAATGGTAATGAGTAGAAGTTGAAATACTAAAATTCTCCATGATTCCACACACACAAGTGTGCAAACGTCTTCAATGCTGGACCTCCTATTGTCCGCGGTTAAAACTTTTTGGAAAGAACTGTCAGTGGTTTTGTACACGATTTTAATTGTGGACCTTCACCCAATCCTGGACCATAGTGTCCTCTAATGTTGTTCAGTGGGAAAGGGCCACATAAATGGTGCAAATTCATGAAGTTACGTGTATTTTGGGGAACAAACCCATGCCATATGATCTTTACAATTCAGTAGAAGTCTTCTTTTTTTAAGAGCACATTTTTAGCTAGACATTCACTTTTTTCAATAAATACATGTACAGTCAAATTCATTTTTTCTTAAAGTATTCTTCGTAGCAAAACCCATCTGTATACACACCACAAATAAATACATACGGTACATCAGTGTGCCTATCAGTGGTCATAGTGTTGTGGTCGCATGCGATAATTCTGTTTGAGACCACCCATGCATTGTGTCAGATAAACATGCTATCAAATATGCAATTTCCTTTATATAGGTCTCCATTGAATATTTCATATAACCATATATTTTATAGTATGAATTAATATACATATAGTACAGGGTTTGAGGGTGGACAGTTGATATTCGCTCCCTGAGGTATTGGAAGTTGATAAACTAGTTCTCGAGGCGAAGCCAAGGGAACTAGTTTGTCAACTTCCAATACTGAGGGGAGCTAATATCGACTGTCCACCCGAAATAAACCATGTTATATTTGTTTTACTATACCTCATACATATTCAATTGCCGATTTTTTTTCGTTGCAGTATATACCTCAAACAAAATCTTCAGAGAAACTTGTCCAGCTCACCAAAAGAATATTATTGCTCAGCTTCACTAGTTCAGTTCGTTTGCAATACAGTAACTACAGTTGTAAATAAAGGTGTTTATGGACAACTTTCTTTTGTACAGGAAGCATATATAGTGTCCATAAATATTATCCAGTTCGGCATCATTGAGCTTGGGAAAATTAACATTTGCGCGTACCATGCATAGCTTGCTTGGGCGATGTTCATGCGTGCGTACTACACCCGTACGGCAGTTCCACAATTGCTTCGTAAAGCGCATGCATAGTAGACTGTCGCACGGGTAACCCGTGCGACAGCCTACTACGCATGCGTATTTACCCTCGCGCGCACTTTGTAAACAGCAAAAATAACATCTGCCACGTGATGGTGAATTGACCAGTAAGAGTTCGGCTCTCGATCATGAATATGTATGAGGTATAGTAACTGTCAGTGTTTGAACTACCATCACAACAGACTTTTTTGGCTGGTCCCAAAGAAGCCAGATGATGGAGTTGTAGTCAAATTCTCACTGGTACTCACAACTCAATCAAACGTCATCCAGTATCAAGACACAAGCTATCCTAATGAACCGTGTCAAAAGCATTCCTCTATTCATTATTCATCTCCTATTATTTCGACATGTAACTTGACTCGTGATTGACTACAGTTCTGTTCAGGGAAGTTCAGTATTACAGAAAGCATGCACAACACCCGTGTTTTTTTTTTTAAGTTTGGGTATTCTGTTTCTTGAAAGACATTGATGAGGATTGAGTCACTTCTCTGGGAATCTTACTAGACATTGGTCCAACTTGCTGGGAAGTCTTCTTTCTGGTTTTGCACTACATTTTCCTTATCAGCACTTTTACAAACTTAGTTCTCTTTGGAAACATTATTTAACTGGACAGCCATGTAAGTTTTTCAGTCTTCTCAAAAATGTGTCACGTTGATTTGAACTAATTGAAGTCAGCAAAATTATCTTGATTGACAAGTAACAGGTCACAAAAGTATGTTTTCACCCATACAGTGAAACGTCGCTATAACGAACATCGCAGGATCCACAGAAATTGTTCGTCATGGCGATCGTTCGGTATAGCGATTTTAAGCTGCTGGTGCTCCGATACTCACTTTCAACAAATAGCGCCCTCCATAACTTCACCCTGCATGCCTGGTAGTTACAGAAAGACAACTATAAACATGTGCCGACTATTGAATTATGTAATTACACAGTTTTTGAGCTAACTACCTACAGCAATGGGTGGCTTTCCCCTTCTATTCCTTGGGGAAATAATAGCCACTTGTTACTCTTATGTTGACAATTTTCAACAACAATGTTTGGTACATTTTGTACACAAAAATCGGGAGCCAAGGACGATGTTCGATATAGTCGAATGTTCAGTATAGCGGTGTTTGGTATAGCTACGTTCCACTGTGATAGACTTTTTTTTCGTAACTTGTTCACTGTTTAGGCTCTATCCATAATTCCATCGCTGCATCCCGTGTAGAGCACGCTCTCTCTGAGGTAGCCTCGTCTGAAGGTAGCTCCATCCCCAAGCAAGGACGATCTCAACAGATCTGGATGATGCAGGCTCACATCTGGCTGGCCATTGGTGAGTGCCAACTTTTTTAATCAACACTTTTGGTAACCTTGTAACCACTAAAGACTCAGGATGGAAATCTAGGTTTAATTTGATAAACATTTATCAAAACGGCCCAAGGGCGGATCCAGAACACAATTTTGAAAGTGGATCCCAAAAATTACGGCGAGGGGTTCGGGGCCTGCTTAAGGGCCCTGAAAAAATGTTGGATTCTAGATGCTCTGTGGTGCGATCTGAGGCAATTTCTTACCACTTTGTCCAATTTCTTTTGAGGGAAAGATGGTGGTGTACGCAGTGCCTGCCTTTATTGCGACATCACTTAAAAAAAAAAATGGGTTCGTTTTGGGGGGCAATGGCCCCCGTTGCCCCCCCCCCCCCCCCCCCCCGGATCCGCCCTTGAAATGGCCCACCATTCTTTTGCTTGAAAGAGAGGCACTGAACATTGAAGTTGCCCTGTTGGCTCATTGGAAGCATCATACACAATACATTGTATAAATGTATATCTTTGACGAAACAACTTGTGGTCATTCAAAATAAGATGTATAACTAAACTCCCTGTGATGTGATCAAGATGCTTCCAGTGCTTTGTCAATAGCACTCCGCACTAATGACGTCAATTTTGCTCCGCGCCATACGCGCGCATACCCCAGATATCAGACATACTTTTGAACAATCATGCGTGCACATGCATGCACACCTGGCCGCATACATTCGTATAGAAACGGTGTTGCAAGCGAGTGCGTAATCTCCACACGAGAAGTTCGTAAAGCATGCTTGTCTGAGATCTGGATACTTGCTTCTATTTTTAAAATTAGTGCGGAGTGCTATTAAATCACTTTTTTGCCTGCCAGGAATCGAAAAGTTAGGCCCACTGACTTGTTTTTATTAAATAACTTACAGATATTGTTCATTCTTTGTAAAATTGGCAGATATTGGAGGATTCAGAAAGATAGATGGTTTCCTTTAGAAAAATGTGCACAAACATTTGGTCCGTTTTGAAGAGTTTTCAAACTGTTATCCTATTTTGTGTGTTGACTCTTTAGCTGAGTTGTACCTGAGTCTTGAGAAACCCAATGAAGCCAGAGCCTGCGTACAAGAAGCCTCATTGCTCTTCCCTCTCTCACATCACATCCTTTATGTTGTAAGTATTCCATTGATTTGAGTAAGCCTTTCATTTTGCAGCTATCAATCTTCCGATTTGAATGTTTCATTGCAATGTGTTGTAAATTTACATCAGGTGACTCCTTAAAAACTGCTAGCTAAAGAGTGACACTTTGGGGATTCGGGGATGTAGTCGATCTCAAGTAAATCATTGTCCATTCACAAGTCCAGTCACAAGTTCATCACAAGTCCATCACAAATCAATCACAAGTCCATCACAAGTCCATCACAAGTCCATCACAAGTCCATCACAAGTCCATCACAAGTCCATCACATGTCCATCACAAGTCCATCACAAGTCCATCTCAAGTCCATCTCAAGTAAATCACAAGTCCAGTCACAAGTCCAGTCACAAGTAACAGTGGGTGAACAAATACAAAATAATGCCTTTGTCTGAGCTCACTTGAATAGCTTGTGAGTTGAATTGGGACTGGAGGATTTGTGATGGACTTGAAGGGTCTTGTGATGGACTTGCAGGGTCTTGTAGGGACATGCAAGGAATTGCAGGGACTAGACTCCACTTCATCCCTGGTAGGATTTGCATACAGGGCACCGCCATTTTGACAACAGTTTTGCATTATTATTGTTCCATTTTAGGATGGCACGTTCCCAGGGCCTAGATAACAAACGCAAACACCTTTCTTCCTTTCCTTTTGACCACAGCGAGGCTGCATTCACGAGTACAACCAGGACTACACGGAGGCCAAGACGTGTTACGACAGCGCCTTGGCCATCAACCCGTCTCACATCAAGAGCATGCAGACTCTAGGAGCCGTGCTGCTGTCCCTGGAGCAGTACGAGATGGCTGAGAAAGTGCTGAGGGATGCGGTGAATATCGACCCCACGGCGCATATGTCTTGGTAAGTGCTTATTAGACGGTTGCTTTGTGACTGGAAAAGGGGGAGGGCCAGGGTATAGTATACCATTATTGACCGCTTTGAGAGGTGTAGTAAAACTAAATGTAGGCTTTTGAGGTGATCCATGGAGCATTCTTTCTCCTGAAATGAAGCCAAGGGAATGAACAAAACTCACTCAAACATTTTTGTGAAGGGGTGGTTTGGAAGAGAGAAATACATTGTTCACCAATTTTGTATTGAAATAAAAGTTCAAATATATCAAATGACAAGGATCGATATGTCAGTTATATAAAACAAATATTGAGTGGCTTTAAATTGTGAAATGGGAGGAATATTATCGCTCGGTAAAATCTGGACTTTTCCAGTTCACTCGGCTTCACCTCGTAAAATGGAAAAGTCCAGATTTTGCCTTGCGATAATATTCCTCCCATTCCACGCTGATCCAGTCAATATTTGTATACCATTGCATAAAGCATTTCACCAAATCTGTTATTTTTCCTTTTACAGACTTGATATTTTTAAGAGACTCTTGTCCAGTGGCGTAGCCAGGAATTTTTCAGTGGGGGGGGCGCTGGGGGGGCTGGAACATTTCATGGGGGGGCGTCATGTAGATCAATGATAATTTTTTTAGAAACTCAAAATCTCAGTGGGGGGGCGACTGAGGGGGGGGCGGTCGCCCCCCCCCCCCCCCCCCCCCCACGTCCCCCCTTGGCTACACCACTGCTCTTGTCTGAAATCATCCCTCTTGAATCTGAGAGAAAGGCATCATCACTATATAAAGAAATGCATCTCTAGACCTTTCATCCAACTTTCAGACCTTTTTTTTCAAAATTGCCAATCTCATCTCTACTTGTGACCACCTACTTTAAAAAAAGAACCCATTTGTTACAAATAATGCCAACAATTCCATTTTGATGCAGGTATTTCTCTCATTTCTTGGGGTTTTTTTTCTGGGCAGGATCAATCTGGGTAAGGTCTTGGAAGCCCAGGGTGAGTACGAGTCAGCCAGTGACTGCCTCCTGACGGGATTACAGCTGGAATCCACCTGCCCGGTCCAGCCCTTCACAACGGCAGGCAGACTGGCCTGAGATGTACTCCCAGTGGAGAATAAAAGTTCTGCTTCCAGTTACCCTACCTACCCTATTTTGACAGCCCCTACCCTTATTTTGTTTTTGCTAAAAATGAGGAAAAAAGAGGAAAATTATCAATTACTACTTTTACCGTTGACTACAAGCAGACACCTTCATATGATCGTTCCCAAAAAAATTTGCCGAAAAAAAAATCCCTACCTTCCTACCCTATTTTCAAATGCCATGCAATCAGAAACAGAACTAATTTTTTTGGCCTAATGGCATTTTTTTTGTTTTGTAAATCGCTTGTTTTTGGCCAATTTGCCAGGGCAATATTCAGTAGACCAGACAATTTGACCTTTGATGGTCAAGAATCACAACTGTCTATCAAGTTATTTGATAAGCCCAAGAGTATGACAACCAGCCAAAAATTTACAAAAATGACTGAAATCTGAACCTCAACCAGATAAAATGACTGAGCCGCATGGCTTAGCCAGTTTAATACTCTGGCGTTTAATCCTCTCTGAATGTTTAAGGTGACATAATTAAAATGGGACCAATTTTATAAAGAGACCAAATTATATTCTAAGCAAAATCAACCGTAAACCAGCCACAGTCCATCTGCGTCACATTATTTTTTTAGCTGGCAACCTGCGATGCTTAGCGTAACTTATTTTTTGTACCTGGCTGTGTTTGTGCTTAGAAACTCCTTCAGTATTGACCCTTGGGCACAGGACAAGTTCACCTCCAATCAAAAATGACCATCTACGCCAAATACATACAACAAAAGGCCTTCTATATTTGTCCACCGTGGTGAATATTTCTGCGTCCTTATTTTGAAAACAAGCAAGTTTGTTTAAGATACCGTTTGGGATTGAAGTAGTCCTGAACAAGTTTATCTTGGCTACCAATCAAGTCCTGCGCAACGGCATACGCAAGCGCTTAGGTTTTCCCTGGTAACCCAGTGGTGGATGCAGGGGTGTGGCTAGACCATTTGAATTTTTTTTTTGGGGGGGGGTGGGAGGAGGGGGTTGACAACACCCATGCTGAAAAATTGCCTGGAATTGTGTTAAGGTCTTCAGGCCATCACAAAATTTAAAAAAAAAACGGGTAATAGGGGGTGGAGGCTGGATACCATCTAAGTTTTGGGGACAAAAATGAGTTGGGGGGGGGGGCCAAGGGGGGGGGGGGGCAGGAGCAGGGGGGTGTTCACACCCCCTATAGCAGCACCCATAAGCATATCCACTTTGAATAATTTGAAAGCAAACAATGCGAACGAAGGGCCGGGGTAACAGCCCTCATTTACTATTGTCTACCTGCAATTTTTATCAATCTCGATCCGCCACTGAAGCCATGCAATCTGGAAAAAAATACTGATAATTGCACAACAACAGATAACAGAAGAGTAGAAAGAATGGAAGAAATAATAAATGGGTTATTTAATTTGCTCTTTGAGGAAGATCGGATCATGGTTTTAAAGAAAATATTGTTCGAATATAGGAAAACCAAATTCTGAGCAGAGCATCTTTTTTATATCGATTGGTGCCAATTTGACAGCAAAACAAATTAAACAATGTTTTACTCTATGTGACCTCTGGAACTTTGCAAGGTTTATAAAGTAGCAGGTTCGAATCCTGTCAGATCAATTTTACTTTTTTTTAACTGAAGATTTAGTAAAGTGAACTTAGTTAATGACCCATTGTGACTTATCTGTGAAGTATTTCTGTGTCACGTACTGCCTTCTTTTGAAGTTTTCTGTCACAGGTTGATATTTCAGTAGTTTTCAACGTTTACTGGATCTTGCAGATTGTCTTTAATACTGGAGCACTTTGCGTGTATGACTAACACCATCAAAATGACCAAACTTACCAAAATTTGACCAACCTTTGAATAGTATTTTTTGTCTTTAATCCATCTTTGGTGGAACTTTACTGTGTTGTATATTTGAGGCTTATATAATATTAACAATAAGATTCATAACAATTGGGAATTTGCTTGCAAAACTGTCGTCAGATGTTCAAAAATTTAATTTCCAAATCATTGAAAATAGTCGACATTTTGCCTGGTACTTGGACTTAGAACCCAGGCACATGATCACTGTGCACTCATGAGGCCCCCGTCAATGGAGAAACCATTGTGCATGCTATTGTACAAAGCAGCTGCCCAGTGACCGGTATTCTGAACAATAGCTAGCACAATGCTATCGCCATTGAAGGGGGCCTGTGATAGAAATGATAGCGTGTCCGAATTGGTCTAGACCATTTTATATTTTAGTATGCTTCCAAAATGCTCTACTACATATTTCTGACTTTAGGTGTTATTATTAGGGCATGTTGTGTATTTATCAAATGAAAGATAAACTTGTGTACATATTCATGTAATATACTTGAACGTTCATAGAGATTATATGAAAGCTTTGTACTTTGTGAACCTCGACTGCACATGGCATGTTTTGGCATTTTGTGCAGAAGTCAATTATGTATCTCAGTACTTCCGTAAAAGTTTGGGTCGACTTTTGTATACGTTTGCTATGTTGTGTTTTGTTTAACTTAAAACATATTTGCGTGTAGTGTGTTGTATTTTGCTTCTCTCTTAATCTCTGTAAGCTATCAATTTATACGATAAGTGAAGTATGTCAGTAACTGTGAACTATTGTCTAAACCTCAATTAAATTGATTGTAAATGATTTACTTAAATTAAGCACGAATAGTAAATTTACTCTCCAAATTCCAAAGAGTGAAATTTCACTCCATTCGAGTGAAGATTCATTCCCATAGTCGGAAACTAGGGACTAGACGTTTTAGAGTGAAATGTCTTCAATCGTAAAGATCGAGTTTTCACTCGAGCTTCGACTGAAGTGGTTCATTTTTCAGACTATTTCAATCGAAAATGAGAGTGATTTTCACTCTAAAACATCTAGTCCCTAATTTCACTCTTTGGAATTTAGAGAGTAGTCTTCTTCGTGGGTCAGGCGTTTCTTTGTCTTGATGTGCTTTTCGGTGAAGCAAATTTATATCAATCCTAAAGTACACTACAAATAGTTGATGAAGATCTTTTTAAAAGGGAAAGCGAAGAATCTTGGGAGAGTGTATACAGTCTTTAAAAAAATGCCTGGTCAGATTTGACCCGGAATTGACCTAATAATTTCAGGGTCACGTCAAAAAGACCTTTTTTTCTGCGTCAAAATGACACTTTCGCCAATGATTCTGGGTCAAAAAGACCCAGAAAATAGTCAGGAGAAGGTCATTTTGACACGGGAAAGTCTCATTTTTGACCCTGAAAAATGTTAAGCCAAATAGAACCGGGATTCCGGGTTACTCTGACCAGAAAGTTTCCAACACCTATATATTATACAGTATGTCCCCCAAGTGTCCGTCTGACAATTTTTGAAATCACTACAAAACCATGAAGTCAATTTTGAAATGTTTTAATATATAGTGCAGATACTCCTTATCCTCGGCCTAAACTTTAAGGTTTTAAATTGTCAGACGGACACTGGGGTTTTTTTTGGGGGGGACATACTGTATGAACTCGAAATTATATTCCATTAGAATATGGAATTTAATGTTGGGAATCGAATGAGTTATTTTTTTTTATAGAACGGTGCAATGAAATTCGTGGATTGCATGTGCATATGCACGGCACTTTCTGTTAACACACGTAAGAAAAATGGATTAAGTGAAATATCGTGCAATACATTTTGAGGGTTAAAAAGTGTTAAAATAATCATTGTTATACATTCAAAATATGTTTTTTTTCGTGCACTATTCCATTGGAAGTGAATAAAATTGAGAGGATATTAAAAAAAATACGTTTCAGACAACAAATGTTCTTTGGGATGTGGATCGTGTGTAGTTAAGTGAGATTCTGACCTGTTTGGAATTGAAATAATTGTGATTTATCCCCAGAAGCTAAACAGTTGGCGCATGTATGTCCACTCTTTGGGGTGTACACGCCCATGGCCGTCACGGGGGGGGGGGGGGGGGGGGGGCAAATATCCCTGCCCACCCTCCAAAAATGATCAATCGGGAAAATGCTGGAAAAAAGTGTACACGCCCATGTACACGCCATTTTTTTTCTCGAAAGATTCGTTCCACGATAAGTAACAGATTAAACAAGTTTTAAACTTGACTCAATTCAGCTAGTTCTATACGTTAATTTTCCGTCTGCGCGCGAAGTGCATATAATAAAAAAAAAAAACAATATTATTTTCTAGAAGTTAGACCACATGAGCCGGAAGTGCTTTTGTCCCGTTCAAAAACAGTTTTTCCTAACTTCGGGGCAAATCCAGTGAGTGAGATTTTCAGCATTCATCTGATGAGCTGGGAAATACGACCTTTAATGTAATAAGTGAACATCTGAAAAGGTTATCCGAAATTGAGGACTGAATAGCGAGAAGTTTACTGACTTGATCATAGCTCAAGAATTTATAGTGTCGGCAGGATTTGCCGAGATACCGTGACTGCCTAACACGTCCTGAAGGTGTAGTCCAAATATTGACCGTACCAGCTTCGCATCGGTGCTACTTGAAACATCATTATTGATATAAGATCGATAACTGTGCTCAAAATGTCATTAATTGTTAGTCGTTCAAGTACATAAATGCTATTTCCTAAAAAGAAAAGTGGGCTGAGCGTTTTCTTGAACCTTTTGTCTCGTACTACACTCTACCCCCATCCCCTCCTCCCAAAAAAGTAATGGCAAATGGCATCTCGTTATAATGTTCTTCTCATTTCTTGTTTCATAACTTTTGTTTTATTTTCTTTCAAAGTTAGATTTTTCCAAAGTGCTTATCCAACGCTACGAGACGATTTCTTTTACTCCAACTAAGTTGATGTACACAAATCTGTATACGACCAGGGACAGTGGATTAAAAATAGTTGCAGCAACTGTTAATTGTATCCTAATACATTGGCAGTTCCCGTTGAGGTTTGTGTATCCGTGATTTTTGAGTGCGGCACTCCTGAAATAAATTTTCAAAGTAAATTGCAAGATTTTAAGCATTAGAGCTTTCAATATAATGCCCTTTCGAATAAAAAATGGGCCTACATAGGATAATACCGACGAGGCGGTTTCAAATTCTGAACTACAGCGTTGCTGATTTCATGCAGTTCAGAAAGTTTGGTAGGTATTTTCTTTAAAAAGTATAATGAGGTTTTCTTGATGATTCGTGAGGGGGAAACCCATTAAATTGATTTTTTTTCACTAGAGCACAGACAAAAAACTTCGAACGTCCCAAATCCCTTGGCCATTGCGATGATTATCCGCCAATCACAAGTCTCTTCTCGCCGGCCGGTGACCAATCACGACAAACCCGATGACGTATCACAAAAACACACAGCGCAGAGTTTACAGGATCTAGCAACGAACGAGACGAACAGAATGGGGAATCTGAAGAAGAGGTCACGAGTGTAAACCCTGCAAGATTCATCAACAAATACAAATAACGACGAGTGTTGACGTTGCTGATAAGTGTTGACACGCTCGATGATTGGCGTGAAGCAGCTTACGTTTAGTTCGGTCACTTACGGACTACCATCGTTGGGATGTAGATGCAGACAGACAGAGAGAAAGATACCGTCTGGCAGATGATGTACAACTGCTGTAGGCTTCAGTTCCCCGTAGAACAAGTGGATGTAGTCTTGATTGTCTCCTGTAATTTAAAACGCATGCTTGAATTCCTGCAAGACAGTGAAGCTTAGCACGGTGTAGACCTGATGTAATTATGATAACTGACCCAACTCCGATGTAAAGATGTTCTGTTTCGTCAGATGATTCCAGATTTGCGAACGGGACTTTTCAGCATTCCGTTGCTCGCTTCCATTCGGAGTTTTGACTAAAAGATCTTCGGCGTCAGATGTTTGCATGCGTGACCTGGGTTGGACCAAGTTTGTATGGTTTATTCTAGTTTGACTTTGGGTTGAATTCATCAAGATTGGCTGACGTTGTAAGCGAGAGGTATTCACAATGAGTTTTCTGGGCATTCAACCTGTGTTTTGTAACTTCACCACTGCCGCGACTGAACCGGGGTATGTGACCCGTAAGTAAACGTGTGATCATCTGTCTATTTATAATTTGTATTACCGAAATATTACCAAAAAGCTTTTAATACATGATTTCAGATCGTACTGTCACTAAACACCCTGTGAAATTATTCTTTCTGGCTTGCTTTTATTGAGAAGGAATCAAGAAATGTAGGCCCCTGTAGGTGATTTCCAACGATTGACTAATGTTTTGAAACTTTTTGGAAGTTTCGTGATCAAAAAGTTGTGCAGGATTTTTCACTGTTTCCTCAAAAGTTAATATACACTGAGCTAAAACTTCAAGTTGTTAGCTTTTGAACATTCTTCTTTTGAATTTTCAAACGAACAAAATGCATGAAAAGTAAATGATCATACAAGCCTATAATGTTCGAACAACAACGACTGAGTAGTTTACTTGATCTTGCGTTTTCCAGAGTTTTTCCACGAGAGAGTACAATCACTCCCACCACTACCTCTCTCACCCTATTATTGGATCATTTTGCATGTTCAAAATCTTGTACGTGTATTGAAATTATATAGGAATAGTCTAGTACCTGGTTGTATTTTAAATCGTTGTTTGTTTTTGTATGCGGTGTCTTGGGATAAAAACAGAACCTGGGAGTTCTCCCCTGGTGGCGCGCTTCCGGAACCCTTGAATAGGCAAATTAACTTGTAAAAGTTCTAGAATTTGCAATTATTTTAAGTGCATTTACTTCTTAATAAAATCACCCTCGGTAAAAGGTCTTTGTAGAATTGTTACTAGCAATCAATACTTTTGATGGAAACTGATAAATCGCCTAACACGAAAGAGAAATATCGTGCCAAAAATTGACCTCTCACTTCAGAATATCTAACCAACATAAGGACTATAGTGAAACTTACGGATGCATATACCCCAAAGTCGGTTGGAATTTCTCAAAATGAGAATTTCTATAATTATGGTGGCGATTAGGTGAAAACTGAACGTGAAATAAAAGACAATGATGTCTTTTAATATTTTTAAGTTGTGTGAATAAGAAAATAAATCTAAAATTGACCGTTTATAGACTTGCACCCACGATCTGCTCAAGCCAACCCCACTAAATCTAGAACCCATCTGCTGCTAAATTTTCGCGACGTTATACGTTCTCGTTCTTACGGAAGCAATATAGAAACAACTGGGGACGATTATGACCCGTTCACTACTTCGTTTTCTCGTTATTTATATGTAAAACGTTTTAGCATTGGGGACATTTGGTAAAAAGCATGAAGTTTTCTTTTCTCACTGGATACTGAATGTACGGACCGGATATCTTCCGAGATTTCTTTTCTGGCCTTTATAACCTAGCTTGTGTGAACTTTGAGCAAAATTGGTTCTCGTTCCTTACACAGAGCTGAGCATGGAGCCCATCTATTCGCTGATTTTCCTCTACGCTTCGATAGTATCCGTGGTCACGCTCGTCTTGTTCCTCGAGGCTTGTCACTTCGTAGCTACCCGGGTACCAAGATCAGCTGTGGCCAATCAACGCCTCAATACGGTCATCATAATGTCCATCTTCCCTGTACGTGCAAGCTGATTGGTTGACCGCGTTTTCTTTCCTTTTAATTTTAGTTTCTTGTGGCTGTGATTACAGTGGCTATCGTCACCATTTAAAAAGTACATAATTATTGTTTGGTTGATTTAAATAGTTCGCTTTCTTTTGGAGAGATCCTCATGATTAGTTCCATAACCCAAGCGAATCCCATACGTTTGACAAAAGATAATACCAATTTGATAGGTCACTATGAACCAATATTGACCTGCTTCTCAATGTGACCCACTCTATCACCAAAAATAGTTACCTTTACTGCATTGTTTGAAATGCAATCACATCAGTACGCGATATCAATACATTTGTTGAACCATGGAACCGTGGTCAGAGTGTTTTTAGCCCGTGTTCTTAGCTAGCGCTTTTCTTCAAAATGGTACAATGGATATACATAAAACTTTCGCCAAATATGTCCAACATACCAGCCTATAATATATCTCATTTGCACTTGTTTTGATAATTGCTACATGTTTTTAATGTTTTCTTTAAATTGTGTCCATATCGATCTAACTCGCCCCGTATTGGGTAAATGTTATATTGGATTTAAACCTTTGAACTGTATTGACCGTATGCCACTTAGTTGTCGCTTAACAACTCTACACTGATAAACAGGATTAAAAATAGCAAATGTTATTGTAATCGCGGCGGCAAATGGTCACTAAGGGAGACATCCCCATAGTGTTGTGCACCAAATGTTTCCAACTTTAACGACCCCTAACCCTATTTTCCCGTATATCCTACCCACACGAATGTTGGTATATTTATGTGGTGGACCATGAGCAATCGGTCTATTTGCGACATTAAAGTTTTGCCTCTAAATTAGAGTTGGGACATTAGGGAGACATTGAAATGTCTCCTTAATGTCCGGTGTATAAAACTGATAACGAAACCAATGTCTCCTTATGGGTACATTAACATTTTTTTTGGTGTCCACAGCGACCTGGGCCCATTGAATGGCTGTGTTTACCCCAAAATACTTCACCGAAAATCACTTTTGAGTGTTTTGTCATATTGAAGAAATTCTACGCTTCCCTATTAGCACAGAATACTTATTGTTAAGAAATGTATAGCCAAGCGCATCCGCCAATTTCCCCGCCCAGCCACGAGATACCCTTTACTCATTCATTATTTTCTGCAATTACAATTAGCGAGGATTCTCCGCTAACACTAAGCGGGTAGGCCTACATGATCGGTGTGAATGTTAACCCTAAAAGGGCCGGGCTAGTTTGATCATCTCCCAGCCACGGGGGCGGCCCCCCTAGGATCTCAGCCATCGAGTGACGGAAATTTTTTTGAAACTCAGTACATGCATAGAACCACTTATCATGAACATAGGTTAAAGGGTTTTGGAATTTTGGCTAATTAATTATTCATATGCATGAATGGTAATTTTGCTCTGTGTACACTACGTATATGGGAAATTCAGTTTTCACGGAGCGTAGCGCCGGAAAATTTTTCGCTGCGCGGCAACCCGTTGTCCGATATTTATGTTTTTGGTTTATCAAAAGATGCGCAAGGCTCTGGGCTAAATAGTCAGAACAGCTCGGGTCGCGAAATTTGTTTTAAAGCTATCGCGGAAAAAGTTGAGGGGGGCGGCTCCGCCCCCGGCCCTTTTAGGGTTAAACAGTTTCAGAAAATCGATTGTCTGGGGTGCAGGCTTTTCCAACAGTCTGGGAAATTCTATGCTGTCCTATACGTCTCAAGTCTGCGATGCTTCTTTCTCGGGAAGGTCGATCATAGTGAAAATGTTAAAGCAAACTGTTACTAAGGGCTTCTGAAAAACATTCTTTTTACGTTTCCTCGTTTTTGTCTTATCCGACAGGTATTTATTCTGGTCTGTCTACCATCTCTGCTCGTACCGACTGCTGCTGCATTCTGCCTCGCACTAGCTGACCTGTAAGCTTTAAAACCTATTTCGAATGACGAATTTTCGTATTTCCATTTGCTCATAAAAGACCCAACTTGTGCAGGGTGCCTTAAAATAAAGTATACCTATGTTTTAAAATGTAAATTATCAGAAATGTACTGAATATTTCAGAAAGAGGCAACCACGAGGAAAAAGGCCGGATGTCCTCTATCCAATGATCAACTCGGGGAAAAACGAATGTCCACATTTATTGGAGGGGTCATAATTTTGACTCTGATCGTCTTATGATGACGTCATTTATAGACCTTTGGGGAATTGTGTTAGCTACATCTTGATACCCCGTTTGCTACCAAAGACTGTAAATCGTCCAGCATTAACAACGGTTTATGAAAAATGCGGCAGTTTGAAAAGTAGCAAATTTTAAGGTTACTCGAGGAGAAATTGCTTACAAATATTCACACCAACTTGTCATTGTGTGTTGTCCCAGGTACTACTCATTCACCATGTTCAAGTTCATCGTACTTCAGGTTGGCTACTACGGGGGTCATCGTAAGATGATGGTCAAACTGACCACTCAGGAAGTGACCTTTCGAATCAATGTCCCCGTCCTCTGCTGCTTCTTCTGCTTCAAACCTTTTCGTCTCACACGGTAAATGTCAGTAATTTCGATGTCTGTGCTGACTTCTACGGGGAATAGACATGCATGCATAACACTCGCCGGGAACACCGACTACCAGCGAATGAAGTTTGTCTCGAACCCAGTAGGCCTATAAAAAAAAATGGCTCATTGGGTCAATGATTATCACCAGTTTTCATGACGTAGTTTGAAATATTGATATTTTTCCTAAAGTAACATCCAGAAGCGGTATACCTCCCAGCTAATGCAGGTACCCATTTATACTCCTAAGCAAGCAGGTGTAAAGTGGATTGCCGAAGGACACAACATAGCCGGTAGTTCATCCAAAGTCCTCATGTATTGCGAAATAATAGACCCTTCTCATGCTGCCACCATTTCAGTCATGTTCCCTGTATCCAATAACAGTACGGAATGACAATGTTTTTTGTGCAAAAAGGAACCAGACTATATTTCCTTCCAGCCTCGCTTTGGTTTCGTTGATTTGAATGGGAAACAATAAGAATGGCCGCAACGTGATAATGGTCTATAGGTTATCCTAACCGCAATCCCGATCTGGATTTAGCGACGTCAGAGAGACACGGGCGGTCCTTTTATTTGTCGTTACTGATGATATAAAAGTGTCTCCATCCACAATCCCCATGCCAAATGTACCGGTACCACACCAAGGTGAACAAGTTCTCGCTACGCCTACAATTTTATTTAATCTTCTTTGGGCGAAATTTGTGTATCATTTCTTTAATTATTTTTCCAATTTCCATTATCACCTCGCAGAAGACGTTTCTTTTGGCTCAAGATCGGTGTCCTGCAGATTGCTATTCTGAAACCACTCCTGACGTTCACGCAAGCTATCATGGGGTTCGCACAGTTGGTAAGTGTGGGTGATCTGATACACCGTGCCCTCTGGAGACATGCACACAATAGGGAACAAAAGATTGTATACGTCTACACAGGGCAATTTCTATAGATGAACCACAAGGTTTTCACGAAATAGATATATGGATTTTAGCCAAGGAAACTAATTCTGGTTAAAGTGAGAGCATTTTGGAACTACAATTTCAAACTCGAAAACTTTACTACACGAGGACAAAGAAAATGTCTCCACAAGGATACAAATTTCAGTATGCAAGTGGTGGTGAGGGGCATTCGCCGTGGTCTATTACATAGACTAGCTGCTGCTGCTGCTGCTCACAGTGCTCATGATGCTACCACAGCAGCTACTGCTGCTAAATGTTGCTTATATAAGATTATATCATTAAACATTATTTTAAAAAACAGTTCAAAATAACTAATAAGTTAAGTAAGTAGGTTCAAATTCCTGTCAAAAGTGGGTTTCCTTCTTTTTGAACCCTGTAGCTGCTCTTATTCACGAGACTGCTATTATGCAACCACTCTTTAATAAACGCTGCATCCGCAAATTCAATATGTTGCTGATTTTTCTTTTCATAGCTTTGTTTCTACCTCAATTACAGCGATTTTAGCTTCATTCGAAAGGATTTAAATACTTCTACGATCTCCATAATGATTGGACCTTACATCAGTGGCGCACCCGGGGGGGGGGGGCTCGGAGGCTTGAGCCCCCCAAGAGGTTGTCTTTGGGGGGGGGGTAATGTTTTTTTTAGTCCCACGATTTGGCCTTGGTGATATGAATGTGGCCTGTTTTCGAAATGTATAATAGGGGTGTAAGTGGCGCCACCAACGTCAAAATAGGCCGCCCCTCAAGAAAAAAAACAAATTTGTAAAAAAATAATTTTTGAGCCCCCCCCCCCCCAAACAAAATACCAAATCCTGGGTGCGCCACTGCCTTACATGTTCACAATGTGGCAATCATCCCAAACAAAATGTGCACGGCATCAAAACAAATACTCGATCTATAGGCCATAGATCGAATAGATAACAATACATATTATGGAATCTGAATTAATTATAGATCTACTCTTACCACTTTTTAATTACTTCACTGGCTTTAATTTGTTTCCATGTTTCTTTTCATCTTTCAAAGGGAGGACTTCTTCAGAGTCTGTTCATCGTTGATCTCGTCACTATAGTAACGACCTTAGTCGCCGTGACGTCACTGAACATGATGACGGAAAACTCCGCCAGCAAAGAAATCAAGGAGAAGTACTGCTTAGAGGCCAAGTCTCAGATTATGAGCGTGGCTTTGATCATTCTAAGCCTACAGAAGTCCATCATTGGTATAGCGGTTCTCTTCAGGCCGCTCGGCTGCCTGGTGCCAATCCCTACCTATCTACTGGGAAACCGTAAGTTTGGTGTCTCCTTCATCAATTATCTCACTGCTTAGATTTCTCTTCCATCCATGCATCTATCTGTTTAGATATCTGCTCTGTTTCGCCGCTGGCTCTTGGTCTGTGGAATCGAACTCAGTGGCCAATTCTGCAGGTTCGATTCCAGCAAGTTGGGTCGTGGTGCGTGTGCCCTTGGACAGTTGGGCTGCACACTTTGTCACTCGCTGCTTCATAATACTTAGTCTATGGAATAGCCGCTTGCACACAAGGTTCTATGATATTCGTGCAGATTCGGCGACAAATTATGCAAAACAAGACTGCGTCTTGATCTTCAGATTCTGAGCATTCTGAGCATTCTATCGGGTCTTTCGTAACCCGTTGCTGTGTTACTAAAACATGACAACAAAAATTGACCAATCAACAGCTTAGTCCACATGTCTGATCGAAATGTCGCCATTTGTAAAGTGGACTCCGATTGCTAGCGCGCAGGCTCGCATGAAATTTGCATGCTCGGATAATATCAGACGTTCGTTGCGTTGCTTTGCCCACTTGGATGTCCAATCCTCATGCTACATAATAGGGACATTGTAAAACTCGATCACAACAGTGTTACCAAAGCCTCCCAACGCGATCCGGCCAGTCTGCAGTGTTCGCTCGTACCCCCCCCCCCCCCCCCCCCCTGTAAACAGGACGCTGGGATACTCTGATGAATTCACGCTCTGATTGGTTGGATTTTGCGTGACCAGTGACCTGCGCGTCATCAAAGTCATGACTCTGTAAGGTTTGAAACGGCCGTTAAGACTGATTCATTACTCTTTTATTCCAGTTTAGAGGTGTGTTTTTTTCTCGTTGAAATGCGTAATAATGTAGGAAATTCTGTAAAACATATCTGTGTTGTAAATTTATAATTCCCGTCACTCGCTTAGGCTCCGTTTCAAATCACGAACGGTCGGATACTCGGATTGCATTATGCGATGCTCAAAATTTTGTCCACATGTTCCGCAATGAAACAGAAATCACATCCGGTATGGAATGTGCGCAATTCTATGGGAAGTTTTCGGATAGCATTTGCGCACATTGTCTAACTGCGGTCTTGAACAGCTGCAGACAGATGCTTTATACATAGGTCATAGATCACTTCCTTCACTGTGAAGCTCATCAGAGTATCCCAGCGTCCTGTTTGCAGGGGGATACGAGCGAATCTGCAGTGTAGGTCCGCTACACCGCTGACTTGCTTATATACCTCAAGAGAGAAAAAAAAAACCTCATCGGGAAATACTTGATCCTTTATTGATATTTCCTTCCCCCCCCCCCCTCAATGTTATTCACAGAGTGGCAGTCGTTGATTCTCCTGCTGGAGTCGACCTTCATGATGATCCCAGTGCTGAGGTTCTTCCGGACAGCCGATGGCAACGTGGTGGGCGTTCCCCCGCCCCTTGAACATCCCGAGGAGGAGGAGGAACCGCACTCGCAAATAGGCAAGATGAGGCAATGGGTACGCCGACACACCCTCATGTGATCACACTGGCTGATATGACTTGCTCCGTCAAAACGCATTGTCCCTCTTTGTAGGTATATTAAGGTGTATAAACAAATCATAATAACAACAGCAATATGAATGAAGTCTGTTTCGTTTAAAGGCAAGTAGCTTTAGTAGCATTGGTAACTTCCTAGTAAAATATACCGAATTAAAATGAGCAAAACCTTGCTCAAACTGAAGATAGGGCTGGTCCCGAGTACAAAGAAATAAAACATTGAAGGTGGCCTCAAAAAGTGTGCCCGCGGGCACATTTTTTTCTACGGATATCGGTTTTGTTTTTGTTCAAACGGATTCAAGTTGTACATTTGCCACTTAGCTAAAAACTTTCACAAGTTAGGCCTAATTGTTTTGCACCCTACTTAAAATTTTGAGCAACTTTGTTGCTTCAAACGAAAAAAAAAGCAGCATAAACAGCAACATGATCATATTAAGTAGGCCTACTTTCGAATAGACTGATTGCTCACTTACAAAAAGTAGGTTTGTCTATTTGTCAATTTAGGTGGTTTTGGGGGGTTTAAATACAACTGCGAAAAAGCCTTTTTGGGTAAGGTGGGCAAAATAGAGGGCGCTATTTTGAGCGGGTACACTTGTGAGCCATTTCGGGCGCGAACTACAGTTAACCGTATAGTTCGCCTACAACTTCGCTCGAACAAAACCGGAGCATGGGGCCCCATGGGCGTCGCAAGGGGGGGGGGGGGGGGGGGACGCTTGCCCCCACCCCCACCCCCACCCCCCTGAAAAACCAAAAAAAAAAGTACAGGGATTTCGGGGGGGGGGAATATGCTTTGCCCCCTCTAGAAAAAATCCTGGCAACGCCCATGTGGGACACGGTTGCATCGCTGGTTACCAGTAGCAACTGTGCTCATTAAAAAACCCGACAGGGAGACGGGACTTTTGATCATTCTGACCAGAGGCGTTTGCGCGCTGCTATTAGTGCGCAGACGTTAGTTGCGTCACAAATCAACCACTAGTTGACTAATTGTGCTCACCCGAATGTGTACATACAAAAGTTCACCCACCCAAATATTAGCGCCCTTTAGACTGATGCTAGTCTCTCAGTAGAATTTAGCAGTGCATCACAAGCGCTTAATATATGTTTACATAGCCTACAGGTACACTTCTCATCGATCATATGTGCATACCACACATATACGCGTACTATAAATTAATACAACTCTTTGATGAATCAATACAACTCCTTGTTATCAGTTTTAATATTATAAAAGATTCTTGTACCTATTGTTATTAATCTCTTACTCATTTTGTTAGTTCTTGAATTGTATAAAAGTGTTACGTTAAATATTCACAATCTCGCAAGAATGCCCGCAACACTCATAATCTTAAGTAAGCTTGAATTGCAAATTCGAAGTGTCAATTTTTGAAAATCGGATTAAGAAACTAATGTCGATTCCTTATGAAATAAGTTTACATCCGAATAAAGAGAAATGAATACAGTCCATATAAGTATACGCAAATATATGTATATAAGTAAACTACATGACGTATGCGCTAACAAAACCCATCACTGACGTAATCTCTTTTTAAATGGGTTGCATAGAGTGGACATCGGTAAACTTTACCTATTGACTTCCAGACCAGTATTCATACCTTATGGCAATCATAAATCAACAGCAGTTACCTTAAAATTACATGCTTCGTAGTTTCCTTAGGAAAATGGCCTTTAAATTATCTTATATAGTTTTTACTTGTAAATAATGTGTTTTTATCTCATGTTTGATATCTATTTGTAGTTGTCCTATTAAACCGATTAAGCGTTAAGAAATTTTCTGGTTTATTAAATTGAGTGTTGGCTTTTTTGGATTCAATGTGTTTGGCCTTTAAATCGAGTATTATTCGGTGATTTTTGTTCAAGAGTTTGTTATGACTGCTGGGGTTGTCTGGCCCTAGTCGTAAAAAAATGATCGGTCCGTGGCGTTTTAGAGTTCAGCATGCCTCGACGGGCGTCGCTAGAAGGGGTAAGGTGTGTCTCGTAAACCGCTCCAAAGATGGGTTCATGTTCTACGATCATCTAAATCGAGATTTTCCATTGTATGAAAGAATTTGGAGGGTTTTTAGATCAGTCTTCGACAGATCTGCTACAAGCATACAGCAGCAACATTAAGGGGAGGATCTGCACATTGGCCATAAATCTGATCGCTAATCGACCATAAATTTGGAAGTCTCATTAGCCTTTGAGCCTGGCAGTAAATTGCTCCAGTGTCAACACAAGTCTCAATCGCAATGTTACAAAGGTTGTTCTTGTTCGATAGTTCTTTGATAACGAGATGTGTAGTTTGTTCCCGTTTAATTGATGTGTTCCGCGTACGGCCAAGTACAAGTTCAACACAGTGGATTGATAAAAACGCGAACTCGCGGTGTGTGGGCTCAAATGTGTCGATTGGACTTCCAATGTAAATTCGTATTGCAGATTCAGTGATATACTGTGGTTGAAAACGGGATTTGTGAGCCAAGATATTTCAGGCAATTCAGGCTATATCTTCGCCTGTTGCATGGGCTGTTCCTTTGCCACATGTATTACTTTGTGATGACAGTAAAACTGCCATCGTGAAGACAGGAAAGCGAATACCCATTTCAAATACTGGAAGCGCTACCTTGTCTTTTGAGCTCTCTTGGTGTAATTCTTGAATTTCCAAGATGGGGGCTATGCTAGGAATCCCACAGAAATTTTGCCCCGGTGAAAACGAAACAAACTGGGCAGATGGATCTCTGACAACCGGTAAGACCTTTCTTTAAAACTTGAGGATTGTGTTTTTGAAGCCTATATTTGAATATAAATCTTTCCTTCAGTTTGGGATTAGTATATCATGGATCTTCCTGAGAAGCTTTTTTCAACCATTGTAATGTGAGTGACAAATTTTACTACTATGTAATATTTATAGAAATGTGATCATTCGTGAAAAATTGAATGCTGAAAATTAATACCAAACGTGTTCAAATAACATGAAGGAAGTTAGTGAAGTTTTCTAAAGTTATTTTTGTAAACCTCTTTTCTCTTTTCTCTTCTTTCTGGGGTATGTTACCGCGTTTTGAAGTGGAAGTTCCTGACCCAAACAATTATATATGTTTATTAATTGAATTTGTTTTAGGGTGAAAGAAAAATAATTATTGAAAAACCTTTTATCTTGAACGCAGAGTTGGCCAAGTATCCTCTCTTCACCTTGTTGTTTTCCTACGCATCGGCGGCGAGTTTTATCGTCCTTGTGATATTCTTCGAAGCCGCGTTCTTCACGGCAACGCGAGTTCCTCGATCGTCCGTGGCTAACCATCGAATCAACACTGTTATCATGATGTCAGTGTTTCCCGTAAGTGTAAAAAAAAAAAAATTTAACCCAACATCAGAAGAGTCTTGCCAAGACTTTTAAAATAAAGACATTTGTATTTTCTGTCTGCATTATTATAAGTATTCTTTCCTTTCCTTTCCTTTCCTTTCCTTTCCTTTCCTTTCCTTTCCTTTCCTTTCCTTTCCTTTCCTTTCCTTTCCTTTCCTTTCCTTTCCTTTCCTTTCCTTTCCTTTCCTTTCCTTTCCTTTCCTTTCCTTTCCTTTCCTTTCCTTTCCTTTCCTTTCCTTTCCTTTCCTTTCCTTTCCTTTCCTTTCCTTTCCTTTCCTTTCCTTTCCTTTCCTTTCCTTTCCTTTCCTTTCCTTTCCTTTCCTTTCCTTTCCTTTACTTTTAAAATTCCCTTTTCCCCTTTTAAAATTCCCACCTTCCTTTTCCCTTTTCTCTTTTCCCATTTCCAATCCTCTCCTTCCTTTTCCCTCCTCCCTTTTCCTTTTCCTTCTTCCTTCTCTCCCCTATCTTTTCCTCTTTTTTTCCTTTTGTTGTTTTCTCTTTCATTCCTGAACCCTTTCCCATGTGAGCTTTGTGTATGATATTTAGCGTCCATCACCTCTGCGAGCAAGTCCGAATCCCAGCCCCCACCCCCACCCCTCCCCCACCAGTGAATTGCGTTTTAACCCCTTTCAGAAACTGTGGAGTTCCCTTTAGTGTCATTTTGGATTTTGCACCCCATCTTTTTCAGTCTTCTCTGACCCGCATTTTTCCCCTGAAGCGTTCAAGCTGCAGTTCCTCCGCACATCCTAGGGAATTTCAGTCTAACGAAATATAGGACGCTCTAACGAAATATACGACGCTGATGGCACAAATGGAGCACCATACTTTGGTCTATTTTTCGGGACAGACAGACCATCCGACAGACCGACCACCATGTGACTTGTAGAAGCTCCTGCCAAATCTTAAAATATCGCACCCCGCCCACTTTTTTGGGATATGCATTTGTTCCTTCTGGATATCGTCCAACCACTACACAAAATGGCGTCCACCTTGTTCGAGGAAGCTGTTATACAGCGCAAGTGCGAGTGCATAATGAGCTCTGGCTGTGTTACAAGAAGTCTTGCATGAACGTCTTGCATGAAATCAATCAAAAATATCCCTGCCAGAGCTTAAAAATGCGACGCCGAAAATGCGACGCCGATGGCACATGTGGAACACCATACCGCTGGTCAATTTTTAGGACAGACAGACCGAGTGACAGACAGACAGACCGACCACCAAGTAACATGTGGAAAGTAGAACTTCTGCCAGAGCTTAAAAACGTATTTTTCTTGTTCTTCCTCTGCAGGCGCTGGTAATCTTTGCCCTACCTGCAGTCCTCATTCCAAATGCTGCCGAATTTTGTCTGGCGATGGCAAATTTGTAAGTAGTTACCATTGTGCAGGGCACATCACAGATACTGTTTTAACCTCGGTTTGGGAATAGATTAGCGGAACAAGATTTCATGCAAAATATATCATTTTCAGGCATTGAACGAAAAAAATATACGAACAGTAAGTAGGCCTATATAGGTTTCTAGATAACTGTTACATCTATCATTCCAATTCCAATTCCATTCCACTTTTATTTCGTTCCAAAACGTCGTTGGGCTTCAATGTTAATTTCGATGTCGAATTTTCACCTTCTGACAGATTTAGCATTTTTCGCGGTGTAATTCACAAATGTAGCATTCCGATTCGTCGTGTTTGGTTTCTAATTAATATTAATATAAAGAGTATTAAATGAAATCTATTTGAGCAAGTTTAGAACCTATAATAATTAGTCTCTTTTTACTACCAAGTCATGTTTCTGCAGACAGGACGTATTTCAGTTTTGACGCATATGAGCCTTATTCACGAGTCGGCCATGTTGAGTTGAAAGTTAGGTGAAATCTTAATATTTGGAACTTGCGAAGAGAAATGGAAGCAACTCAGTTTATATAATAAATTCCAGGCTGCTTCAATGAATAATCTAAAATTTGTAATTAAACATTCCTTAATATTTAAAGCTATATTTTTTTTTAAAAATGACGGTAAAATAAGGCTGCATTGTACCTGCATAAATAGTCTGGCACCATCCCATTCAACAGTTAACAATTAATGAAATACATTCAGGGAACTCGACAAAAATGGCCAAATAGAGTGCGGATTGTAGTAAATGCCGTTTTCAAAAATATATTTCATCTGAAAGAATTTGAAACGCAGTTTAGCATTTCTGCGTTTCACACAATTAGTAAAGCAACTGACGAGACATTCTCCAGAGCAATTTGAAGGAAACATGCAATAGGATTTTTATGACTTAAATACGTTTCAAACATTTTTTTCTTGCCATGTAACTATGACTTTCCACCTCCTTTGCAGCAATAAAGGGAGAAATTTCAACATTATAGTTTTCATGCAGTTGAAAATTTCCATATTCATGAGCCAAAGCGTGATGTCATTCAAGGCAAAACAGTAGTGTCTCCAAAGCTTTGTGCACAGATATATGTCGAACTTTTCTGCATTGTCTGGGATAAAGTTCCACTTTTTACTTGTTTATCATGTTAAACAGCTTGTTTGTTCAATAGTAGTGGCCACTATTTCTCCAAACATTTTTTTGTGGGTGATTTTGAAGGACTAATTTTTGTACTGTTCACATGCACTTTTGACAATACAACCTTGTGTGACAAAAGCAAAATAGCGCCGCCTAACATGTGTTGACGAAAGAATGTGCTAATAATTGAAAAATTACCACTTTCTTGTCACTTCCAATGAAAACAAGTATTAAGATATTGTATGTATTGTTTCAACACATAACTATGTGCATGAAACAAGATGAGCTGAATTTCTAGTGCATGTTCCCTTTAAGGAAATCGCGCGTGTTTTGTGCTGTTTTGTTTATTTGTTTGTTTGTCTGTTCAGGGTTGGGGTTTTTTTGGTTATTTTTTTTTGGCTTAGCCTATAGCTATGTGTCTTTTCACTTAAAATCATCACTGTTACTTACAGTCATTGAATGAAAAATGTGCTGATTTTTGCAAATTCCTCTTCCCTGGCAGGTATTTTGCTTTCGTCATGTTCAAGTTTGTCGTCTTGCAAGTCGACTACTACGGAGGCCATCGAAAAATGATGGCGAGGCTGGCCGCCGAAAAAGTCATGTTTAACATTAATGTTCCACTGCTCTGCTGTTTCTTCTGCCTCAAACCAGTTCGTCTGACAAGGTACCTTAAATTTCATAGCATCTTCCTGTTCTTTCAAAATGCATATCGTTACTCGGAGGGAAACTGTCAATAATTTAATGCGTTTGGTTTCAGATATAAACTGGAAAGTAATCCCCCATGACCTCAGTATATTGTTTCCTGAAAAAGAATATTCTCTAGCCATTTTTGAATAGTAGGGCTAAAGGACCAATTTATTATTGACCACCAAACAACCCAGAAAACTCACTAAGCAAAGTCGAGGTCAATTCTCGGGTCAATTCACAAGTAGAAGACACCAGTGCCCAATTTCGTGGCACTGCTTAGCAGTTTGCAGTAAAGTTGCGTTTACTTTAGCAGAAAATGATTGCTAACCCTAAACAGCTATTTCATGGCGTGTATGTGCTAACGTCGCGCGCATGGAGATTTCTATTGTTACGTCACTATAAGCAAATTTTTCCTCCGAGGTAAGCGTGCCTCTTGCTGTGCTTATGCTTACGGTCTCCTTGAGAGAGACGAAAGCTCCAGGGGCCTAATTTCATAGAGCAAAATTTGCTTAAGTACGAAAAAAACATTGCTTAGTAAAATTAGGTTACCGGCCAAAACTCCATGTGATGTACATTGCTTGACGTGAATGGTATTTAGCTGTTGTTTACTTAGCATAACAATCGCATAGAGTTTTGGCCGGTAACATGATTTTTTATTAAGCAAGACGTTTTTGTGCTTAAGCAAATTTTGTGCTTAAGCAGCTCTATGAAATTGGCCCCTGCTTCCAAGCATGTTCCACGTACAATCACAAGTATCAGGTGATGCTCAAAAACAAACGCACTTGAATATCTTGTGACTTCATTTGGGAATGTACACGGGCGTCGCTGGGGGGGGGGGGGTGTTGACACCCCATTAATAGTTTTTGTCGGCAAATTCCTTGTCCTGTCGGCAAAATTGTGTATCCGTCGGCAAATTTTCCGGGTTGAAGAGCGCCACCTATGTCCGATAGTCACCGTGATAGTCCGCTTTGAACAGCGCCCCTATAGGAAGATAGTATCCAGCCCCTGCACCCCCCCCCCCCCCCCCCCCCCCCCCCCCCGCCTTCGCTTTTTGATTTGGCGAAGGGCGAGCGTCCGAGAGACAAATCCTGTCTACCTTTTAGCTCCAATGGTCTGTTGGGGAAAATTCGTTGTCACACCACCCCATTTAAAGTGGTCTGGCGACGCTCCTGGTGATACGTTAGGCCCCCAAAAAAGTCTCCGGTTTCTGGTATGGAGCTTGCCCAAAAAGTGGTGCGACGACGCGGCTTTTTTTTTTTTTTACCTGATTTTTTTGCTTCAAATGTCGGCTGATGACTGCAAATGGTGCCCGACTAAACTTAGTGCAAATATATGGGAGTCCAGAGAGGCCACATAAAGCTTATTCTCGACCATAACCCAATCTAAAAACACGTTAAAATTGTGCAGCAGCAGGATTCCAGTCAAACCAGTGAGTTTGGCGGTTTTGAGACATCATCTTTCATTGAAAAAAAAACTTTTTCATTTTGCCGACGCGCATGGCTACGGCGACGCGCGCATACCAGAAACCGGAGACGTTTTTTTTTTAGCCTTATCACCTCCACAAAGGAGGTTATGTTTTCACCGGCGTTGGTTTATCATTCTGTTGGTTAGTTGGTTGGTTTGTCTGTGAACAAGATAACTCAAATAGTTATCGACTGATTTTCATTAAAATATTTTTAGGGGTGGCATTTGGTACAAGTACAAATCGATTAGATTTTGGAAGTGATCCGGATCTGGATGCAGATCCAGTGTTTTGTTTAAGGATTCTTTACCACATTTCGAGCAGAACAGATTGCCACTGTATGTACGTGTGTGGGTAACGCAGCGTGCGCACACTACTGAAATTTGTATCCTTGTGGAGACGTTTCTTTGTTCTCGTGTATCAAAGTTTTTGAGTTGGAAAGTGTAGTTTCAAAATGCTCTTATTTTAACCAGAATTAATTTCCTTGGCTGAAATTCGGATTTAATATCCCTTTTCTAAAACTCTTCCATTTGTGACTGATCAACCCACCTTGGAAATTCCTAGTTTTTGAGTATAATAAATCTATTTCGTGAAACCTTGTGGAGACGTATTCATCTATAGAAATTGCCGTGCGGAGACGTATACAATATTTTGTTCCCCATTGTGTGCATGTCTCCAGAGGGCACGGTGTATCAGATCAGTCTATGAGCGCATAGCACACACCATTGAAACCAACAGGTCAATGGACTGGATCATTTGATAGTATGGGGGAGTGGGAAATGTACAATTTGTATACACTATGTACAGTCCAGTGTGCACACACGGTCAAGTATAATGCCACAATATGGCGGGGAATTGTTTAGCCTTGGTGGAGGTTTACGCTCTCTGTGTGCTTTCTATTTGAATTTGTGATTTATTTGTTATTGACTTGTGGGGACTTGAATGCTTTCTGGAAACTCAGAAACACTACATATTGTTTTTGTCTTATTCGTTTAATTCTTCTTCACCTGTACTCTTAACCTCCCCTCTCCCCTCTCACCCCAGGAAAAGTTTTACGATGATCAAGATGGTTGTACTGCAGACTGCCATCCTCAAGCCCATTATAACCTTCTTCCAAGCAATGGCCGGTTTTGCCAATGTGGTAAGTTTGCTGTTTAAACACGTCATTACTTTAGGCCAATAGACGCTGAAATTCATCCACAAAGGCGTCTACAACGGAGCACACACCAAGGTGCAGCACCTTCAGCTTTGTACGTACTAGAGCCTGCACAGGATAACGGTGCGTAAGTCCACAACCAACAACAGGTCTAACACCACCTAGGATTACTGCACAGGTGTAGCACTTTAGTCTGATCGTCTTTATACAGGGGCGGATCTTGCTTCAAGAGACGGGAGGGGGTGCTATTTCAGGGAAAGTGTTCCCCTTCTATAGGGGGTCCCAGGCATGCCCTCCCCCCCCCCCCCCATTCTAATGCCCCTCCCCCATTCTAAGATTATTTTAGGATAAATTTCGGAACTTTGAGTCAAATTGTATTTCTTATGACCCAATTTACTAGTATTATAAAAACATTTCAGCGGCTGAGCCAGAGTCCAGACTCGCCAACTATTCTTGTCCTAGCAATAATTTTTGCTGGGGCAAGTTAGAATCCTGGTTGTCACTGGCCCTAAAACAAGCCATTTGGTCATATTTGAACAGGCAGGAACTGAAAACCCAATCCACATGTTGACCAAGGCGGGATTCGATTCCGGGTCACAGCAGTGGAAGGCGAGGAAAGTACCGCTATTCGCCAACCTGACTCCCCGTTTCTGTAGGTTGCACTTATTAAAATGAACTATCAAGAAGCCATAGCTTTTAAGTGGGTCTCTCAAGCAACGAGCTCGTCCAAACAGCATATTTTGTCGCGAGGACCACTCGCAGACATCGGCCGAAGATGACTCGAGGTCGAAGTCGGTATAGGCCCTACAGTCCCTTCACTTACAATCGTCTCTGGACGTCATTCTCTCTCTCAAAAACAGAACCTGCTTGGTATTCCAGACCTGATCTTGGAGACCCTGGCAGTCGTGTCTACCATGACGGCAGTGACGGGAATGAATATGCTCACCAAGTCTTCTAGCAGTAAGGACTTGGAGAAGTACGACCTGCCTGCCAAGGCCAAGTTGATGACGGCCGGGCTGCTCATCATGGGTCTTCAGCCCACCCTCATAGAGTTGGGGACCCTCAGCAGGCCATTGGGCTGTTTCATCCCCTTTCCATCGAGGTTGCTGGCATCCCGTAAGTTCACAGCCAGTTAAAAAATAACCCAAACTGTTTTTACAAGCCCAATATTAATTTTACCTCCGCCAAGGTTGGTTTGTTTGTCTGTTTTTAATACTAGGATAACCCAACAAGTTATAGACGGATTTATTTGTGGGTGGCCCCCTTGGTACAAGAACAAATCGATAAGATTTTGGAAGTGATCTGCCTCTGGATGCAGATTTTTTTCCCCAGGATTTTTCGCCCATCATATGGAAAACTTGTGACCAGCTTCGTGTGCGTGGCACTGAGCCGCTTACCCTGTGTGTCTTATCACCCACCTAATCTAATCACACAGGTCAATGGACTAGACCATTTTATACAATGGGGGAGTGGAAAGGTAGACCAACACAGGCATATGCATGTAAACTACAACATGTTTGTGTTTAAGGATGCGTTTTAGAAAAACCACATTTTGTGCATTGGTGCTGTGTGTAATGGCGGGAAATTGTTTAGCCTTGGCGGAGGTGTGCGCTCTCTGAGGGTCTAGTTACATAATACGATGCATAGAATGAGAAAGTTGTGTTCCTTCGGTGTTAAGAATAAAACCGCATATTTGAGCACATGAGGGCGCTCATGTTCAGGGTCAGATTTGACCCGGCATCCGGGTCATATTTGACCTGACACTTTTCCAGGTCTAAATGACACTTTTTCTCCGTCCGGTTCAAAAATGACATTATTCTGTGTCAATTTTCGGGTCATTTGGACCCGGAAATGTGTTCGTCAAATATGACACGGATTCCGGGTCATCAGCACTTAAGAGTGTGCAGCAACGTCATTATGGGGCTACAAACCTAAGTGGACTAAAGTAAAATCACATGCTATAACTCAGAATTTACAGTCCATATAATTAAAGTCATATAGGATCATTTGCTTTTATCACAAAGTAATTAAGGGGCCATTCAGAATTTTCAATGGTTTAACATTTCGATCTTTTCTTTTTTCCAAATTGGGGGTGGGTGTGTCAAGCTAGATAATTGAAAATCGAAATTCACTTTCCATGGAAAAAAGAAAAAACAAAACAAAGAAAGATAGATCTTTTGACTTGCCTGAACTACGCGCAAGCGTTCCGATATCGTGATGCGTGTTTCTTTTCCAACTTCGTCCCCTGTATGTACTGTACATGTACGTCATGTACGTGTAAATAGACCCACTGTGGCATGAGAGGGAGGTGGTTTTTCAGTAGACTTGGACACCGGGCGTTTGCAGCGGTTAGGCCGTGCAGAGGCAGCAGGGTACCAGGTGTACTAGATCGGCTCTATAACACGCCGCGGGCGTCGGTTACCAATCGCTATAAAAACTGGACTATTCAACCACTGGACTCCAAGACTACGAGGACCGCAGCCTGTGATGTGTTTTGTCTGACCAAAAATGATGTTTTTCTTTCGCTCGTACCCCCCGCCCTGCAAACGGGGGGGGGGGGGGGTACGAGCGAATGTTTTTCTCACCTACCTCACGTGACAGGCACAACCTCGTATGTCACATGTCATCCACCTCATTCAGTAAACGACAAAACCACGGTCATCTTTGTGGCTTCCAAAACTGCAACCTGTCATTCCCAACAGCATATCAGCTGGCAAAACACAAGAAAACTGAATGTCACCAGTGCAAAAGAGGAAGACCGACAACTTCACGCCGTCACTGAACTAGACACACATGTACATGCGTATACATGTTCATGTTCAAGTATATGTACATGCAAGTGCATGTACATGTACATGTTCAGTTTTTTATTAATCGAAATTAGGGGTGGGTGGGTGGGTCAAAATTATTTGGAAAAAAAGTCGAAATTTTAAAACATTGAAAATTCTGGCCCCTAATCTTAATGAATTATCATCAATAAGCATACTTTGATTATAGATTGTACTGGCACTAAACTAAGGGGGAGGGTTCCCTTGAATTTTTTTCGACTGGGTTACTGTCATTTCGAAGAAATCAAGAAATGTTGATGATTTCCAACGATCAGTCATTGACTGATATTTAGTAAAAAAATTTATTACGTGATCAAAAGGTTGTGCATGCATTTTTTTTCACTGTTTTCTCAAAAAGTGTAATATCCACCGAGCTGAATATGCAACAGGTTGAGTTGTAAGGCCCCCAAAAAAGTCTCCGGTTTCTGGTATGCGCGCGCGTCGCCGTAGCCATGCGCGTCTGCAAAATGAAAAAGGTTTTTTTTTTCAAAGAAAGATGAAGTCTCAAAACCGCCAAACCCACTGGTTTGACTGGAATCCTGCTGCTGCACAATTTTAAGAACGTGTTTTTAGTTTGGGTTATGGTCGAGAATAAGCTTTATGTGGCCTCTCTGGACTCCCATATATTTGCACTAAGTTTAGTCGGGCACCATTTGCAGTCATCAGCCGACATTTGAAGCAAAAAAATCAGGTAAAAAAAAAAAAGCCACGTCGCCGCACCACTTTTTGGGCAAGCTCCATACCAGAAACCGGAGACATTTTTTTGGCCTAAACAATCTTCTTTGCATTTTGTGTGGTGTTATTATTGGAAACGAACAAAATGCATTAAAAGAAAAAGCGTTCCTATATGCCTTTAAGGTACCTCGTTCCATTCGCTCGGCCTATCGGTGACGAAAAGCTCTTGAATTGTGCATATACGGAGCAATATGGGAACATGTAGTCCTGACAACTTGAGCATGAAAGGAAATTTTCTCTCAAGTCTTTATAAGCATCCAAAAAGGAGATAATACGAGTAAAAAAACCCTTTTGTTTAATGTCAGTTGAAAAAAGGTTCAGATAATCTTTTGGTGTTTGCCATCTTCATTGTCACTGCGTAGAAGGCCGAGTCATAAAAAAAAAATCTCGTCCGGGCTTTTTGAAGAAAAAAAAGACGGAGGTGGGCGGGTTTTTTCCCTTTGTTTTCCTCAAGATGGCCGATGGATTCTTCCAATTTCTTAACTCTGTTGCTGATACAAAATTGTGTCCAAGGGAGCCCTCACCCTCTCTGCATATAGTTACAATTTCGCTGGAAACAAATACAAAGACAATATATATACAATATATTGCAAAATGTGTGAATCTAAAAAAAAAGGCGGGCGGGTGAAAGGGAGCGCGAGTGGACGAGCGGCCTAAATTTACTGGGACTGAATACAGCTCGAACTAGGAGGATTGATGGTGTCCGAGCTCGAATCCGAGTCTATCTGCAAATTGTACTTCCCTTGCGTTACATATGTGTCAGACACTTGTAAAGGATTTTCTAACTGTTGTGTATTTGAGAAATGGGGTCTCGAAACAAGTCGTCTTAATCAGGGTCAGTTTTCATTGAGCTGGTGATATAAGCGGAATAAGTCAACTGCGAGTAAAATTTGAATAAAATCTGGAACGCTGACTTAATCCATTGCTTTGCACGCGTTAACTTTGCATTCTCTCGACCAAAGACAGCGTTACTAGTGATTTGGGGCAAGCCTTATGCTAGCCACCCCCAGCCGGTGCCTTTGTGCCATTCTCATCTACTATTGTGAACAATGTACTGGCGCTGAGCGTCTCTTACGTAACTATGCAATAGCTTGCCTCGAATCATGTGATTAGCAACAGTGGTTTTGGTCTGGAGAATTCACAGTTAAAATATGCCAAGCATTCTGAGCAAGTCAGTGTACCACACGTTTTTTCAAATTTAAATCCAGCTCAGCAAGTTAACATGCTGAGCAAAAACGGGGGTGGATCTCGCTTTCAGGAAACGGGGGGGGGTGATTTAATTGGAGGAGGGTTGGTGAAGGCGTGTCGAAGGCACGCCCTGTTAAGGGATCCTATACACAGGAAAGGGATCCGTTTTACCCCAAAATGACTCAAAGAATTTAAGCGGATCTTGTTTTTCGTCTGGTTTCTTTCAGAGTGGCAAGCATTCCTGCTCATTCTGGAGTCCACATTGCTTATGATCCCTATCCTGAGGTATTACCGGACAGCTGACGGTAACGTGGTGGGCGTGCCCGCGCCCATCGAAGACGATGAGGAGGAACCGACCACGGGCTTCGGCAAAATGAGACAATGGGTCCGGCGACACACACTGATGTAAAGGCAGACGAGTCAGGATAAATTCTGATGAATCACAAGGAGTCTATAGGTTTAATGATACTTTGTACGCTCTTAAAAGACCAGGGACACCTATGACCCGGATCCGGATCAGATCTGACCTGACACTTTTCCGGGTCAAAATGACACTTCTCTGAGTCACTTTTCCGGGTCATTTTGACATGAAACATTGTCCGACTTCGACCCCAAAAAAGTGTCATTTTTGGCAAGGACAAAACTGTCATTTTGACACGAAAGTGTGTCAAATCATCTCTGACCCTGAATCAGTGTCAAGTTAGACCCAGGATTTTTAAGGGTGTAAACTATTCACCAAGTTGAGAATTCCGTCAAAGTTCAGAATGGGCGTACTGCAGAAAAAGGTAAATGTTTTCTTCTAAATCGAATGAACATTGATACGAATACATAGTTCATTTATTAAAACAGAGTGGCATTGTTGTTTGAAATTTAACATGTAGGATTATAGTACAGTTTAGTTTGCGGATTCACCATGCGAAGTTGTCAACTCTGCAGAAGTGACGTTCTTAGAAAAAGGTAATCTGGTCAGTACTGGAATTTCTAACATAATGTTTCATTCAGAAAACGTCTTCCCAATCATATGAACTTGCAAAAAAAAGGTTATATATTTCTTGGAAGTGTTCACAGAATTCAGTGAAACACCCAAATTCGGTGAGAGTATGTGCATTCATAATAATTTTCACTGGTATGTTACTCCAAACAGTTTTATACTACATAACTTGTTGGTCCAGGATGTTATCATAGTATTTTTTTTCCAGCTTGTATTTGCTGTTTAAAATAGATCGAGGCAATATATATTTGCCAAAGTTGTAATTTTGTACATAAAGAAGATAATTATTTGAACGATATCAATATCATCATGTCGTTTGAAGTAGATAACTGGAACCATTATTATTACATTACAGCAACGACCCACTGTTTTTGTAAAATAGTCCCGAGTTACTTTGTATTTACTTCGGTATTCAATGTCATTTATATTTAAAGGCACATAGGATCATTTGCTTTTGGTGAATTTGTTTTTGGTTTGAAGCAAACAAAATTGTTCCCAATCTTAAGTAGGGTAGGCCGGTGCATACCTATGTTCCCCAATATCTATGTTCCCCGACCCTAACCATCTCTAACCCTAACCCTAACCCTAAGGTTTTTGGGAAACATAGGTATTGGGGAACAAAGATATTGGGGAACATCGGGTAGACTCCGGGTAGGCCTACATAATAACTGATCTGTTGAATTTTCAGCTCAGTGATTACTATACGTGTTTTGTGTTTTTTTGTAGAAAAGAGAGAAAACGGACTCATTAGGGTTTCTTGAAACCATGTTAGATAACATTCCAGGCGAAATGGTTTCTCATTTTCACTTTCAGCGAGGTTTCTGTCATTATATCGGTAGTTATACTTTTCCGGGTACTTTCAAAATAATGATCCTATGTGGCTTTACTATATACAACATCCACAGTATTATGTTTTGTTTTTGCTAGTCCAATATTCCATTTCTGCAATGTGTAAATAGAAAATAAACTATGTATGCGGAAAAATATATAGGCAGATATTAAGGACGAGATATCAAGTGGAGATGATTTGAAGAGTTGTGCTCAAGTGGGTATTGACGGGGGTACAGTTGGAGATTCAACCCCCTCCAAAAAATGAAATGCTTCAAACGATGGGAGAAAAAAAGGGACGCAATAGTATTAGGCCAAAAAAAAATATTCGGTCTCTGGTCAGACCAAAGTTCCGGAATTGATGCGGCGACGCGTTTTTTTTAATTTTTAACCCTTTTTTTTCAAGCTTTGATTGTACAGACAAGGTGGGTACTATTTTGCTTTTGTTGTGTCCTCATATACATTGGGGTCCTCCATAATTTGCCTTGGTGGCCTCCATCATTTGCCTTGGTGCAATTTCCCCATTCCTTGGTACAAAACTTTGAGGAGGTGCGGCAATAGAGGGCGCTGCTGTAGCTACCGCGGACAATTTGAAGACAAAAAAAGGTTGACGCGCATGATTAAAATCGACGCGCGCGCTGACCAGAGACAGACTAACTTTTTTGTTGGCCTTACTTTCAAATCCAATTGCATACATGGTGGTGCAAAAAAGAGGGAACCCACTGTTTACAGCATTTTTCACCTACTTGTTGCGCACATTTTAAAAATTCAATGTAATGGTATTAAAATATTGATTTTTAAACATAAGTGACGAAAACAATAATTGCAAGTCCATATTTTGTCTCTGTCTCTGAGATATGGTAGTTTAAAGTTTTCATGTACTAAACCTGTTTGTCCACGGACGGCTTTATTCCATCCGCTTGACTAAGCTCCGGTACTACACTGGACTTACACGGGGAAAACAGTGATTTTGGTGGGATTTTGTATTCAAATGTGCATACCAACACTATTCTTGCGATGTTTTAAAAGATTTTTTTCACCATGTATGGTTGAAAAGCTAAACTTAACTCCATTAAAAAAAAGTCACATAGAAATTTAAATTCATGTCAAAATTGAGTTTCCTTCTTTTTGCACCACCCTGTATAAAATTACCATGCACTAGAACTGCCGGTGTGAGATGACTAAACAGATTTCTACTATCGCCATCGCCTTGTACTATCAGCACGGCCATGCTACTGAAAAAATTGTCATTCTTTATTTTTATTGTTATTATTATTATTTTTTGCGGGGGGGGGGGTGTTTTTCTGAAACTTTGGCCTTTAATGATTCAACGCACTTTGATACCGCTCTCTGAGTGCATTGTAAATATCAGTATTCGTTACGATCACCATTAACCCAATTTGTGCTGTCGGGTAAAAACGGAGTCTCTTTACAATATTTAGTTTTCCTACTATGATTATGAATAAATACCAACAAATGCATTGAACCTACTGTTCTTTTATTGCAGTCCTTTGATTAGGAATATTTTTTGCGCTGATAATGTTCCTGTTGTTGACATGAAAATTAAAAACGTGATACTACTAGAGAGATTTCAGTGTCGTTTTTCTTTTAAAAACTTTTTTCGGGGGGTGGGGGCTCTATATAACGCCCCAGATTTGACTCGGATTCCGGGTCATATTTTACCGGATACGTTTAGTGTCATAATGACATTGCTCTGGGTAATTTTCGGGGTCATTTTGACCCGGAAACGTTGGCAAAAGTGTCATTTTGATTCGAAAAAATGTAATTTGACCCGGACAAAATATTAGATTCAATATGGCTCGGATTTTGGATCAAATCAGACCGACGTAAACCTTTAGAAAAAGAAGCTGTTAAGGGACCAAAGTGGAAGCCCTTTCTGTTTAATTTGTTTTAATAATGCTCGGGAGAGAGTCGTTCGTGCAAACTGTAAAACAAATGAGAAGTTAGGACAATGTTCAATGCGGACAGAATTGCTTTATCGGACATTATTTTGTTTCGGAATGAAAATGGAATCCGGTGCCGAACTCAGACGTAGATCCTTATAAGGCGTTGCCTGCATCGCATTTACCAGTCAGAATGCATCACGCGTGTTATTTCATCATTTCTTGACTCATCCCAAGTTTGAAAAAAAAAACCAACTCTCAACGTCAAATGCTAAAAGTGACAAAAAGCACAAGGACAAAATTTCCTCGCAAAACTCCCTCTTAGGTTGATTAAGAAAACAATGATGGCGCCCTCTAAAAATAATAACAGTTTACGAAAGTCACCCTCAATAATATTGTCCCGTGTCTCGGAACTTTTTTTCTTGTCTGTTCGTATCTTGAACCCCCCCGACGCTAAACTGTGTCGCACGTACGTCAACGTCAACAATACCCAGTAAATTTGATTGTAAATACGTTTATGGGCGAGATTAAATTTACCGAATCTGGACCGACATCGCAATGCACCAAAGGTAATCCGTATAAAAATAGAGCATCTTTGCTGGAAAAAAAAAACAAGAAAACTTACTTTTTAAAGGAAAATTGGACCACCAGGGGTCGTACACTTTTGACCTGCTACTAATTTGTCAATATCAATGTGCGTAAGTGTTACAAAGGTTGTGCTTGTTCGGTGATAAAACTTGATATGTCAAATCTATTAAATTGCATTTTTTCATTCTGCGCACGAGATGCAGATTGACAGATAAGGAAGTGCCGTCGAATGCATGACCGCGGTTTAAGGTCTTCATTAATATGCGATTGACTTTTGTCCCGTGTTTGAGAACTGGAACTGGGGTGCGGGCTGGCCGGCCAGTTTGAAGATCCCAAGCTGCATCAAACTTTCCTTCAGCTTTAGGAATCACAAAACCCCGAAGAACAAAAATGATCTGTTTCGTAAGTGGGCCTCGGTGAAGAACAGCAAGAGTAATTTGGAAGGGAGAACAATTCTCTCGTCGAGAAACTGTCGAGCTGTTTACTTCGAGATGGGGGCTATGCTGGGTATCAACATCGAAGACTGCACTCAGAATGGAACTATTGACTTCACTCAGGGATCTCTCACTGCTGGTAAGGACGCTCCACCTTTAAATGGAATATCGCTTGAGGGGAGGTCGATAATTATGTGTTTGTGTCAAAGGAAAGAGGATTCCGTTCCCTTCTGCATTGGCATTTCATCATACTCAGTTTAACCCACAAAGAATGACGAGTTTATCTATATGATACTTCGTGTATATGGAATTTTATACTACACAGCGACATTTAGGACGGCTTTTGCTTTCCTTGGATTAATGATGGTTCAGGGAGCGAGCGTGGTTTTTTTCTGGAGTTCTGTGTTCTGATTATCATAACCTGCGACTTTGCAATCGGACAAGCAAGGTTCAAAATACTTGGGATACACAAAATAAACTAGCAGCTGCATTTAACTGGTTCCGTTCGATGATGAAGATATTCTGTTATTATTTTCTTTTCGTTGACAGAGCTGGCCAAGTACCCACTCTTCACGCTGCTGTTTTCCTACGCCTCCTTGGCGAGTTTTACCGTCATTGTCATATTCTTCGAAGCCGCGTTCTTCACGGCAACGCGGGTTCCTCGATCAGCCGTGGCTAACCATCGAATCAACACTGTCGTCATGATGTCCGCCTTTCCTGTAAGCTCGGTTCTTTGTTGGGGTCGATGTTATCATTGTCGTACATGGGTGTTGCTGCTACTGCCGCCACCATGGCTGCTGTTGCTGTTGTTGATGCTCACGCGCATGTAGTTGCTGTTGCTGTTGGTGCTGCTGCTGTTGCTGTTGCTGGTGCTGCTGGTGTTGCTGTTGATGCTGCTGCTGCTGTTGGTGTTGCTGTAGGTGCTTCTGCTGATGCTGCTAGTGATGGTGCTGCTGCTGCTGGTAGTGGTGGTGCTGCTGCTGGTGGTGGTGCCTCTTCTGTTGGTGCTGCTACTGGTGCTTCTGGTGGTGCTGCTACTACTGGTGGTAGTGGTGCTGCTGCTGGGGGTGCTGCTGCTGGTGGTGGTGGTGGTGGTGGCGGTGGTGGTGGTGCTGCTGCTGCTGCTGCTTCTAGCTGCTTGTATCTGCAGTTGCTGCTGCTAGCTGCCTGTTTCTGCAATCGCTGCTGCGGTTGCTGATTTCCTCGCTGGTGCTGCTGTGGTGCTGCAGTGGTTGCAACAGTTGCTAATGTTGCTACTGCTATACTGCTAAATGCTGCTGCTGTTGCTGATACTGCTACCACCCACTGTTGATGCTGGCTGCTCTACTGATGCAGCTAGCTACTGCAGCTGCTAATACTAATGCTCTGCCGTTGCTGCTTCGGCTGTGCCAGCAGTTTTGCCCTCGTCGAGGATCGCTCGTTTCTGTCGTTTTTCTGTTATGAACATGATATAACACCAGTTTAAATTTCATGTGCTGGTGAACAACATTTCATCATTTACTTCTTTCGTTGCTTGTACTTTATATTTTACTCCACTTTTTTTCTCTCTGTTGTAGGTGTTTGTGGTGTGCTGCCTCCCAGCTCTTTTAATACCAAGTTCGGCGGCATTCTGTCTGGCTTTGGTTGACTTGTAAGTGTTTTGCCCCCAAATCAGTATAGTCTGATGTCACACAAAACGAAAAAAATATAATTTACAAATTTTTTTCAGAGAGACCATGCCTGTCCGACCAATGTGACTCGAAATGCAACATATTAAAAATATTCGGAACAAAATAAAGATATCTTTTATAGCGGTACGACAGGAGTTTTTCTTCCCCTGACAAAAGGTTTGTTGGAATCTTCGGAGGCATGACGTCCCAGCAACTGTTTTGCTGCCGTTTGCTGTTATCTCTCTCTAATTCTGAATTTCTTATCTAAAAGAGATTTGCAGTCTTATACAACCGTGTGTGATGTTGTAATATTTATAGCTTTTTGCAACAAAAGTTCAAAGAGCAATTAGATTGGAACGAAGCTGTGATACATGCCGCCAGAGTTTGAAACAAAATTGCTTTAAGTTGAAAGGAATATGAGCCTGGACATAATGCTTCCACAATCTCAGTGGATTATCGAAGCTAACGAAACAAAACGAAGGGGCCGAAGTTCAGCAAAAGTTCATCAAACTTGGGGTTTTTTTTGTTATTTATTTTTTATTTCAGGAGATAAATTGAATCATTGCGTATATTCCTCGCAAGCCATCAGCGATTCACACAGTGGCGTTCACTCGGCCGTGGAAATTCGAAAAGCGGAGGGGGAGGGGGAGGGGAGGGGCTGGACATCACTTTACACTAGGGGGCGCTGTGATGATACAGACGTACATCTTATGTTAACTGGCGCGATTGCACGCCTTCACCTTACATCAAAACGGCGCATTTTAAGTTGTGCTAGTTGTACTTTTTTTCTTAGTTGTTTAGTGCTATTGAGTACATTTTGGTTGTTGGGAAGTTTAAAAAATACCTCGAAATCCGCATTTTTTGTTTCTCACCACGAAAAAGTGGGGGTTGGTTGGGGGGGGGGTAATCCAATGACCCATACCCCTGGTCACAAAGTGTGGGGGATAATATTATATACTCCCATCTCCCCGGGATTTACGCCTCTGCCTACTCATACCTTGTAGTTCTAATATTACAATGTGGAAATAGCGCACGTTATTCTATACTTGTATTAATCTCCTTCCCCTTTTTGAATAAATTGGTTCTGGATCAATCCTTGATCATTTTTATAATTGAAATTGAAGACATTTTTTAATATTTCAGTTTCATCTTAATGACTACATAATTTAGGTTAGAAAATTTGCCGCCATTTTTAATTCAAGATTTTTTAGGAATGTCTTTGGAAATCATTGACTTGGGTTCAAGAGTCTAATGGAGTTATGGTCACACCCATAGTCCTTTGCGTTTACTCCAAAAAATCGTGATGATAAGTCTCATTTTGGTACCTATATATATGTTCTCTTCCAAGGTACTATGCCTTCGTCATGTTCAAGTTCGTCGTGTTACAAGTCGACTACTACGGAGGACATCGGAAAATGATGGCGAGGCTGGCTGCAAATAAAGTCATGTTTAACATTAATGTTCCGTTGCTCTGCTGCTTCTGCTGTCTCAAACCAGTTCGCCTTACACGGTATGTTTATTTGCGTCCCATCCATAGAATGAATTGTGTATTGCGCATTGGCGGAGGGATGTGAACCTTATTTACATTTCTATATACAGGGTGAATAAAAGAAAGGTATTCTAAAAAAAAAAAAAAGAGTTAAGGCCAAAAAAAAATAAGTCGGTCTCTGGTCAGCGCGCGCGTCGATTTTAATCATGCGCGTCGATTTTTTTTTTTTTTTCCAAAATGTTTCGCGGTAGCTCCTACAGCGCCCTCTATTTCCGCACCTCCTCAATTTTTTTTACCAAAGAGCACCAAGGAATGGGAAATTACACCAAGGCAAATGATCGAAAGCACCAAGGCAAATTATGGAGGACACCAATGTACATGAGGACACAAAAAAAGCAAAATAGTACCTACCTTGTCTGTACAATCCAAGCTTGGAAAAAAAAGCCGCGTGGCCGCGTCAATTCCGGAACTTTGGTCTGACCAGAGACCGAATTTTTTTTTTCGCCTAATAAAAATATGTAAAGGTTTGACTTGAAAAATATCAGCCTGGCTCCATAATAAAGCGTACTTCATTGGCCGTTCGTTGATATCTTATTTACATCTCTTTAGTCACGGATGACCGAGTACAATTGATCTCCACACAAGGGCAAAAAAATCCCTCTTTTTCCAAGGTCAAATTTACTGAACGAGTTAAGCTGTCCTAAGAATGCGCTGTCGCAAAGTGCGTTAAAAGGGTATGTTAGAGATGTTGTTGGTGAATATGGTACATCATGTTGTCCATAATTAATTAATCATTTCAAAGATTTTGCTTTTCATCGTAAAACAAACAATCCAAAAATCTTTCTTACATCGCTTGCAATGGGCACATCCAAATCCATGCCAAGTTGGGCAAACGCCCAAGCTATGTTTTGAGCACAATTTTGCATAAGGTAGTTATTATTTTAATGAATAAAAAAAAAATCTTTGAAATGAGTGATTTAATCATTAAACATTAGGCTCAAAACACTTTTAACATGTTTTTCTCCACCATTCAACGCATAATCCACAGCGACTGCGCAAATTTTTGTTTGACAGCTCAATTCACCACTTAATCAGACAACTTGAAAAAGTAGGTGCTTGGCCTTCTGGTGATGAACCGAATATCTAGAATGATCAATCTTTCATGCACAAATTATCATGAACCATTTTATGCACCAACATCTCTAACATAACCATTTTAGCGCACTATGTACATCAACAGCGCGTTCAGCTGACAGTCATCCGTGACTGAAGAGATGCAAATCAGGTATCAATGATAAGCTAATGAACTACCCTTTAAGAAGGAGCTATTTTGATATTTTTCAAGTTCATAACTTTTACATATTATCCCATTGTTTTTGGATTACCTTTTTTTCTTTGATACACCCTGTACATGTAGATTTACTTCCTAAAAGGGCTGGGGTATTTTGTTGATTTTGGAGACCCAGACTTAAAGTCGTGTAAGATCATTTCCATTGTTTCCCGAAAATAATCCACCGAATTATTGTCAATGATCTAACTTGGATTAAAAATTGTACTGGTACTAAACGCCCCGTGAAATTATTCCGTCTGGTTTGCTGTCATGTTGCAGGTAACAGAAAATTATTTTAGGTGATTTCCAACAATCAGTTGGTTGACAGTTTTTTTTTTTTAATAAAGAGTGTTATATAGGCCCTATACGAGATCAAAAGATTGCGCATGGTTTTTCACAGTTTTCCCGAACATTTAATACCTACTATGGGCCTTATTCACGAGTTGGCCATTTTTGTCGACTTCCCTGAATGTATTTCATTAATGTTAACTGTTGAATGGGATGGCACCAAACTATTTATGCAGGCACAGTGCAGCCTTATTTTACTGTCATTAGGTGTTTTTTTAATATGGCTTTAAACATTAGGGAATGTTTAATTACAAATTATAAAATTATATATTGAAACAGACTGGAATTTAGTTTAAATAAGGTTGCTTTCATTAATTTCTCTTCGCAAGTTCAAAAAATTAAGATTGTATCTAACTTTCAATTCAATATGGCCGACTCGTGAATAAGGCCCATATGCTGAAACTTCAACACTTCTTTGGATGTTGAGTGGTGTCACTATTGAAAACAACCAAAGTGCATGAAAAGGAAGTGATCCTGTATGCGTTTAAGGGAATGCGAGGTTTTGTTCGTACTTTCAGGATATTTTATCGTCTCTATTTTGATTGGTTCTCCGTTGTAGGTTATGTACCCGACGGAAAGTGTGTGAAGGAAGGGGTGGGGAAAGGACTTGTTCAACTAGGCCTGAATACATTTTAAAATTTGTTCATTTACTGTTCCTACCGATAACAGACTCGGGTTATCAATCTGCAGCTCATGGGTGACATGCGTTATTTTAACCTTTCTTTCTTCTTCCATAATCTGCAGATGGAGCTTTATAGTCATCAAGATTCTAGTGCTTCAAGTTGCAATCATCAGGCCAGTGGTGACATTCTTTATGGCAATTGCCAGTTTCGCAAAACTGGTGAGTACTTTTTTTTGGGGGGGGGAGGGGGGAATCATACGCAAAGAAGTACCAGTAAACTGCATTACCAAAGAATGTGTCAGAATATACGTGCGCAAAGTGTCCGTTGTGAACATCATCAACACATAAACGGGAAATGGAACCGCTTGGCTAAATCAAAGGCCATGATCAATGGTAAAGAAAAGCTGTATGCTTCAGAACTTCATGATAATGAACTTCTTCTTATCAGACAGAGAGACAGAGTCAAAATCTGAGTAACTCTTAAGGGCTCCGCCACAGGGGTGCAGGAGAAGAAGGGCGGTACACCCGACTCCCCCACCCTCGCTTAGTCGGTCTTAACGGCAAAATTAAGAGAAAAACAAAATCTGTAGAAAAACCTCCTATTTCCCGGTTAAATGTCTGTGGCTAGAATATTTACGGATTTTTTCTCCGATTGACTGTGGCCATGCACACGATTCTTTCTAAGTCACTGATCCCTTGTGGTCAGTGACTCATTGGGGTATGGGGGTTCACATATTCTTTACCTGCTGCAACGAAGAGCGCCACCTAACACGCCAATGGTGTCCAATACAGTCTGTTTTGAATAGCGCCTCCAATAGTCAAATGGTTTCCAGTAGCCCCCTCCCCCTCCCCCAGTCTTTGAGGCTGATCCCAGTTTAAATCAAGAGGAGGTTTAACTGCCAAAAAGGAGGGGGCATGGGCGTCGCCGGGATTTTTCCTAGAGGGGGGGCAAAACATATTTTTACCCAAAAAATTCTGTATTTCTCAACATTTTCTCGAAATATCAGTTTTAGAGGGGGGCAGAGATATTTTGCCTCCCCCAACCCATTACACCACTATTTACACCACTATGACTTCACGCCTTTTTTTTCTCTCTCTCTCTCTTTTTTCCTTCCTTTTTTTTTTGGGGGGGGGGGGGCTTTTCCGGGGGGCAAGCGCCCCCCCTTCCCCCCTCGCGGCGCCGTTATGAGGGGGGGGGGGGAGAGCAGGAATCTACCGTGATTTTGTGCATGATTGTCTTATTGTTGCGGCCGTGAGGGGGTTTAGGACCCCCTCCTCTCCCCCCCCCCCCTTCCCCCCCCCCTTCCCCCCCCCCCCCCATACCCGCCACTGTCTGACTCTTCTGTGCATCTTGCTATGAAGTCTAACATGTAGCCTGGTTGGTAAAGTGATCGCACAAACTAATTATTCATGCGCTTGAAGATTTTTTTTATATGGGTCGACCCCGCATACGAAGCAGTCATAGGGGCAACAATGCGCTGACCGTTACACAGGTTACGCAGGCTGCGCACGGGCAAAAACTGTCATCTCGCACTCCACTCACTAGACTGAGTTCACCCGAAGAAACTACAGCCCCTCCTTAAGACGATCTGCCAATTCCATCCCAATCAAGGAAAGCACACCGCACAAAATGCCATTTTATGATTTTTTTTTTTATTCCAATAAGATCACTAAAAGCAAAAAAAAAAGCAGATGATTCTAAAGACATCCCGCATTTTAGGCAATACATGTACATGTAAGCCGTGATTACATATAGTCTAGGTTACAAAATCCAAAGATTATTTCCCAAGAAAAAATCAATGGTCGATTGAGTATACATTGTAATATTATGAGTAACAAAATAACGTATTTTTTTTTAAATATATATTTTTCACATACTTAATTTATTCAGCTGAAATTACGAGGGCAGCATCCTAACCTCGTTCCCAGGGTGTCGAGCAGAACGCTCCCACCTCTACCTGATCTCTCAACTTGGGATTGGATCATTTGCATAACTAAAATGTATCGTATGCAAATGAGGAATAGTCTGGTGCCTGCCTGTGCTTTACATCAGCGTTTGTTTTGTGTATGTGGTGTTTGGGATAAAAACAGAATAAATTCGTGACAGCATGAGTTTATACTAAAACACGATTTTTTTTCTTTCAAAGTTAAAATGTTACAATCTTATCCAGGCAATCCAGCCAATATGGAGTATCACATTTCATATTAATATGAACAAATTTGAAAGGTCGGAATATTTTTATCAAGGTGTGGACGTAATAATTACAATGAATGTGAAAATACGTAAACACGTTGGAAATAACAACACCAAGTACACGATTGCGCTATCGAATCAGAATACAAGAAGCAAGTTCCCATCCCAGGGAAACGAGGTTGAAATTTAAGTAAGCCTTGGGGACGAGGTTGGCAGCACCCATATCCATTTCGATGAGTAACAGTTTGAAATTATGGAACTATACGAACATAATTATACCCATCCTATATATCAATTGTCTTGCACTCTATGGGAGACAAAACCACTAAGTGGTTGTATTTTGTTCAGTTAAAAGTACCGACTTCTCTGACGACTTTGCAAAGAGAAATCAGAGGATTTTCCAATACAGTACGGGCCTTATTGTTGATTCTCTCATCAAATTTCTGCTACCATTCGCAAAGTGATAAAACGGCGCGTTGTACACCAGAATAGCCCCCGCCAGGTGGTCGTTGATCGCTTGTCATTCGCCCCAATGCACGGCGCGGCTGCACCGCAAAAATAGAAGATCCATTTCACGGTAAATAGAGGTTCCATTGCATGGTCACACTTATTGGTTGCACTATACAGGGAGAGTTAAAAAAAACCAAAAAAACCGAAACCCAAATGGCAGGACCAACTTTTGAATGAAATTTTGCCTGTATCACTTTCAAAATCTAGGATATGAAAGCCCAGTCATTAAACTTTCTTTTAGTGCAAGAATCATTCAAATCACTCATGTACTTTTCAAGTTTTTGAACACAAACACCGTTTTAAAGTTCTGTCCACGGATCACAAAAAACAAGTAAGTGTTCTTTCAGTAAAACGAAAACAATTTTCATAGGGATGCATGTGAATTGTTTTCGTTTTGCTGAAAGAACACTTAGTTTTTTTTGTGATCCGTTGACAGAACTTTAACACGGTGTTTGTGTACAAAATTCCGTAACTTAAAAAAGTACACGATCATTAATTGGGCTTTCATATCCTAGATTTTGAAAGTGCTACAGGCAAAACTTCATTCAAAACTTGGTTTTGCCATTTGGGTTTCGTTTTTTTTTACTCACCCTGTGTATTGAGCACACCTCGGATGGCTCTGAAGCTGTACATTTATAATATCAGTTCACACGTTGCCAATCAGATGACGAGGAATTATTCAGGTGGTGTATAAACAAATAATGAATGCTTCGCACGTTCATGCAATGGAAAGAATAACTCCATTCGGTGACATGGAATGTTCCATTACATCCATCTGTCACCTCGTGAAATTATTCTTACTACTGCACTCGTAAACATTCATTATGTGTATAATATTAATATCTCCATCCAATCACTATAATTAAGGTAGGAGAAATGCAATCGATATAATAGGCACGATGATTGTTATCACTAGGGAGAAAACTGTCTCAAGAAACAGAACCATGCTATGTTACACTTTTCCCGTTTACCAGCACATTATTCACAAAATACGCTTGAATTATGAAGAATTGTGTTTGTAAAAACCAACATTTTTGCTAGATTATAGGCCTCTCATATAACGAGGTTTATCGATTTTGAACCATTTTGTCGTTTATACCTTTAATATAGGTTTTTCCGGCTATTTTAAAAGATTTTTCATTCAAATTCAACAACTCTATCATTCAATTTCATCCACGCAAAATTTCACACGCTTTTAACAAAACCAATTTAGTCATTTACCATTCAATTTCAAAGTTTGGTCACCCTCTTTAGTCAGCGGGTGGAGAGTATTCGCCGTTACAGATCAAATTCGTTTGAGCTGTTGCCGAATGGTTTGTCAGTTTATCATTATTATTGTTTTTTCGTTAAATATTGTCCAGTCAGTTGGTAACTGTAATTCCGGTCGTCGAACCATTTCAACTTTATCAGTTTCCGCTCTTTTTGAACCATCATGATCGCCAATGGAAGATTTCACTTTGTTCCTAATGCTGACGAGAGCGTGTTTATACACATTAAAAATGATAATCGTACATTTATGCCTACATAGCATTGACCTCTCTCTAGGGCCAGGCTGTTTGGGATCCATTACACATCCTAAGTAAAAATATATATGGAGATTATAAAAGTAAACAAAAGTATAAAAAAAAGTATAAATGAGAATACTGTGTACTAATGCTAAAGAAAAAATATTAACAAGCAAGTTTAAAACTGGAAAACATACACATAAACTTCACATGTGAATGGGAAGGTTTTCCTGGCTATTTTAAAAGATGCTTCATTCAAATTCAACAAATCTATCATTCAATTTCATCCACGAAACATTTCACACGCTTTTAACTTTTAAAGTTTGGTCACCCTCTTTAGTCACCGGTCGAGAATATTCGTCATTACAGATCAAATTCGTCTAAGCTGTTGCCGAATGGCAGCATTCGGAGATCGAATTCGTCTTATGTAAATCAATGAGACGAATTTGATTTCTGAACAGCAAGGTTTGGCGTAGACGAGACGAAATCGAATAATCCGGGACGAAACCGTGTGCTCATTGTTTGAATTTGCTTAAACTGAATTTGAAATTGACTGACAAAAGACGAAATTGAACATTGGAAGTGCACTACATCGAAGTTGATGGACAAATTTGAATATTAGAAACGGTGAATTCGAATGATAAAAGTTTTAAAATAACCGGGAAAACCTATATTTTTTTTTTTTTTTTTTATATTGTCCAGTCAGTTGGCAACGGTAATTCTGGTCGTCGAACCATTTTAACTTTATCAGTTTCTACTCATTTTGAGCCATAATGATCGCCAATGAGAGATTCCACTTTGTTCCTACTGCTGACGAGAGCGTGCTTATACATATTTAAAATGATATCGTACATTTACATAGCATTGACCTATCTCTAGGGCCAGCCAGTTCAAGATCCATTATATCACATCATAAGTAAAAATATATATGGTGACTATAAAAGTAGACAAAAGTATAAATGATAAGAATGAGTACTAATGCTAATGAAAAATTATTAACAAGCAAGTTTCAAATTGGAAAACATACACAAAAACTTCACTTGTGAATGTATTTTAGCTGAGATTTATGAAACTTCTGAAGTAGGCCTCCGCGAATACAAACGCTTCAAAATGAAACTGTTATAGTATTTTGTGTCACCAAAACGAAGCACATCCACATTTTCCATATCCAGACCATTCTTTCTGAACAATAAACCGTGTCTTTAATGTTATTTTTTAAAAGTGCACTCTAAAACATCCCGGGTCGGATTTAACCCAGAATCCAGGTCATTTTGACCAGGCAATTTTCTGGGACAAAATGACACTTTTCCGGGTCAAAATTACACTATTCTGGGTCATTTTGCAGGTCATTGCGACCGAAAAAGTATCATTTCGACTCGGGGAAAGTGTCATTTCGACTCGAAAAAGTGTAATTTAGACTCGAAAAGTGTCATTTTGACCAGGAATAGTGTCATTTCGACTCGGAAAAGGGCCTAGTATCAGGTCAAGTATGACCCGGATTGCGGGTCAAATGACTCTGTAGTGTGTATTACTGTAAATTATTAATGCCTGCATGTCTGCTTTTACAAGAGCGAACAGAAAGATGTGAGAGAATCGTTTTTACAAGTGCCTGAACCACTTCTGAGGACGCTGAACCAGGAAGATGCATCCAAGGCTGCACGTTTCGCCAGTCATCAACCTCGTATATCCCGACATATTTATTTCTTACCTTTGACGTTCTGATAGTGTTTTTCGTCCGGGGTAGGACCTGATGTTTTCCCGGTGTTCTCGTTCGACACGACATCGGTATACTCAGCTTCCTCGGTTTCCGAGACCGACTGGTCGAAGGTTGCAGAACCTGGTGTTTTCCCGACGGTCTCGTTCGACACGACATCGGTATACTCAGCTTCCTCGGTTTCCGAGACCGACTGGTCAAAGGTTGCAGAACCTGGTGTTTTCCCGACGGTCTCGTTCGACACGACATCGGTATACTCAGCTTCCTCGGTTTCCGAGACCGACTGGTCGACGGTTGCAGGACCTGATGTTTTCCCGATGGTCTCGTCCGACGCGACATAAGTATACTCAGCTCCCTCGGTTTCCGAGACCGACTGGTTGACGGTTGCAAGACCTGATTTTTTCCCGGTGGTCTCGTCCGAAGCGACATCAGTATACTCAGCTCCCTTGGTTTTCGAGACCGACTGGTCGACGGTTGCAGGACCTGATTTTTTCCCGATGTTCTCGTCCGAAGCGACATAAGTATACTTAGCTCCCTCGGTTTTCGAGACCGACTGGTCGACGGTTGCATGACCTGATATTTTCTCGATGTTCTCGTCCGACGCGACATAGGTATACTCAGGTTCCTTGGTTTCCAAGACTGTCTGATACACGGCTTCGCCTGTGGCTTCTTCATTAGTTGGTACTAGATAAGCGTTGGTGTCTTTCCCGCCCGGTTCCAGCTCGACGTCTGGTACTTGCGGATGGGATGTCTTGGACCTTCTGTGCCGCCAGCACCTGGTGATAAAGACGGCATTGATGGGTACCGAGACGGCAAGGAGGATGAGGAGGACCACACTGACAACGATCCAAGCCACGGGAGCTGCGTCGGTTTGGGAATCCGGAGTCGTTTGGAACACCCCGTTAGTCGGTCCAGACTCCGCGGTAGTAGGTGCATCAGGTTGAGTTGGTACTTTGGGATTCTCCGTCCTCGCGTTATTATTAGTCGGTCCAGGCTCCGCAGTAGGTGCGTCAGGATAGGACGATACTCCAGGAGTCTCCATCCTCAGCACATGGAGCGGTCCGATCGAGCAGGAACTCGCCCTCCCGGGAAATGCTGACGCAGAAGTCACGTTAAACGTGAAAGTGGCGTCCTGGTGGTCGGCACTCACCGACAGCTGTGACGAGAGCACGAGTTCAATCTCATCCCCCGTTATTTCACTCCATGTAACGCCGACGGTTGATTGGATGATTTCTACCCATACTAGTGGATAACCGGGCTCTGTCGTGCAATTCATCAAGAGTGTCGCCCCTTCCGGGACGGTGAAGCTTCCGCTAGGGGCGCAGATCGGGTACAGATCTGATGGAAAATAGCGCACCGTCAAAATAGGATAGGGCGCTGACACCTGATTGCCATTCTGGCTGACCCTACACTCAAAAAGCCTGTCATCTCTTGTAACGTTTCTGACGATGAGGATCGCAGTTGTCGTTGCCGGTGGGTCGCCAATTATGAATGCGAAATATCGGGCGTTCAAAACAATACCGTTCGTCGTTACAGGTTCCCAAGTAGTTCCCATTACATGTCTGTGCCAATCAAACGTGTAAGCATAGCTTTCCAGTAGTCCGGACGCGTTGCACGCGAGGGTCACGGTGTCGCCCTCCGTTGGCTCTGCATCGGCTGGCTGACTTATCGCAGTGGTTACTACAGGGGAGTCAAAAAAAAAGTGACCGAGTGAAAAAAAGTGTTAAAAAAATATGTGGCTCGCTCCATTTATTTAAAAAATGAATAGTACGTTATTCACCATTAACTGTGAACATTTCACGTAATTTGTGTGCTCTACATACACGACGTATTTCTATTTTAATAGAAATGCCATAACATTTGGCTGCCCACCTCAAGATTATTTACCAAAACGCATTATTTAATGGACACCCTTTAAATAAAATAAACGAAAAACCTGAAAAGGAAAACAGACCAAAATCACCATTCTCATTTCAGAACAAAAGACATGATTTGTTCACCGTGAAATATGACAGTTGAAATAATGTATCTCATTTGAATTTAAATGCCTGCATGTAATTTCTGGTTCTCACTACAGGCTGTAAAATTGATTAAGTTAGTAAAACATGCAACATTTTTGATAGTTCCAAAGCAAGGATCAATATTATAGGGTGCTTTTTTCAGATGAAAGAAAGAACATGCTCGTTTCATACGTGCTTCATTGATGTATCAAATATAATTACTTTATAAGGAAAGGTTCATTAAACCCAGTCTGTTTCTTTTTGACTCACCCTGAATCGGAGGCAGTAAAGCACTAACTCTGTGGGAATACCAACACAGTAGCAGGCACACCAATGTCAGATCCATGGTCGATCGAAGCACTAAATAAACTGGTCTGACGAAAGAACAATTTATTAGACACTGCAGTTTTCAGACTTCAGAGGTTTGAGCCTGTGTTACGACCCGTAATGTTATACTTGACCACTACTTTCACCGACCCGATATATAGCGTATTCTGCACCGCGTACGTTGTGGGAAAGGAATGTATATACCTGGTGGGATATATATGCGTTTGTGCCTCGTGCTGGATCGGTTCCACTTCGTGTCAAATAAATAAATTTCGTTTTCACTTCAGTCGTGTGTTGTTGGTATCCGGATTCCATCCTTTTGATTGTCAGTTGCGCACCGGCGATTTTGTAAAGGACACCACAATTCCCCCGGGCCATTCCACAAAAGTGGTGATAGAGAGTATTGTAAGAACGACTTTGGGGAGAATTTGGGGAAGCCACGGGATGATTTTCAATCATAGTGGATACTTCTAAAACCACAATAGGTTCTTATCTAACAGTCCTGGCTCTAATAGGATGTTGCTTTTCGCAAAGCAAGGGTTGGATCTCCTTTCTCCAATTGTTCTTAAGGGAGCAAGCCCTTGAATTTGAATGTTTTACCCTTTGTATACTTCCAACTTTTTTTATTAATATTTACATGCAAAGAAAAACAAAAACGAACAAATTGAGTGACAAGCAAAACGTTTTCAGTCTATACTCAGTTGTTACCGTCACAATAAGCCTCTGTACTAATGACTTCACACTTTGTTAACGTGTGTGCTTTCCTATGATGCTCAGTGGACCGTGGGTCCCCACTGGATCCATAGGAAAGTGCACATGTAAACAAAGTGTGACGTCATTAGTACAGAGGATATATATTGCTTCCTGTGCGTGCATTTAAACCCCAACAACAAGGTTCGGGGTCAAAATACTGACCGTGTTTAATGACCAAAATATTCATCCGTGCTAAATAGGCCAATTGTTGCTGATTGCCCCACATTCCAGACAAGTTACACATCGTGATGGTTTATTATTTCCAAAGTACTTTCCACTTTCACATGTGGACTTTTCTATGAATAAAAGGTCTTCTCGTTCAGACTATAGCGTTAATTTCAGCTTGATCAAAAGCCATTTTATAAGTTTAAATATCATACCCAATGCTCTTTAAAAAAAAAGGGGGGGGGGGTCTGTGTCTCCTAACGAATTTTCAATTTGTATGTTTTGTTTTAAAGGACAAAACTTTTTTATGACGATTTTGGCGTCTGCAGCCCTCTGAAAAGGGTTTTCATTGTGTGCAAAAATAACCAGCCCTGCGCTATATAGCCGATCTGATCAGAGGCGGATTTAGAGGGTTTTTTGGGGGGCGGGGGGTCGAAACCCCCTTCAGCTCTGACTAATTTTTTTATGGAAATATATGAAAAATAATGTGAAACACCCCCCCCCCCCGCGACATCCAGAAAACAATTATGACAGTTATACCGGTAATAATGTCTGCCTGTGCACAACATTCGGACTGAGCCAACTGGGATACGAGGGTATTTGTACACTATTCTGTAATAATGGTCATGATCGTTGGATTTGAACAGCGTTCCCATTGGAATGGTACGAGACCTGTGTACATTTCAGCATTAATTTTTTGATGTAACCCCCTTCCCCCTCCCCCCCCCCCCTGCAAAAATTCCTGGATCCACCCCTGCGAATGTTTGTAAAGAAATAATGCAATAACTAAACGTCGGTGGATTTTTTTGTTTGTTCAATGTCTCATGCAAAAGTGCAAGGTTTGCTGAGTCAAAATGTCACTTTCCGGTCAAAACGAGATTTTTTTTCTGACACATTTCTGACTCATTGTCCGCGTCATTTTTACCCAGCAGAGTGTCGTTTTGATCCGGAAAAGTTTCAGGCTAAATAAAACCCAGATTTTTGGTCAAACCTGACCTTGGAGTTTTTTAGAGTGTATCATTTCGTAAATTACTATTTTTGTTTCTCCATCAATTCCAGTCGCTGGTGGGAATCCCAAGTCTGATCCTGCAGCTGGCCGTGTCTGTCCCCTCCACCATGACCGCCATCACGGGGATGAACATGCTGACCAGGGCCTCCATAAGCAAGGACTTGGAGAAGTACGAGCTACCAGCCAAGGCACGCTTGATGACAGCTGGACTCATGATTATTGGCTTCCAACCATTGATCATCATGATTGCCAATTGGTGGCGGCCCCTGGGCTGCATACTACCCTTCCCTTCCAGCATGTTGACCGATCGTAAGTACAAGGGCGGATCCAGAACACAATTTTGGGAGGGGCCAAAAAAATTTTTGGGTCCCCCCAAAAAGTGGGTCAAAAAAATTACGGCGTGGGGTTCGGGGCCCGCTTAAGGGCCCCGAAAATTTTTTGGATTCTAGATGTTCTGTGGTGCGATCCGAGGCAATTTCTGACCACTTTAACCAATGTTTTTTTGTTTGAGGAAAAGATGGTGGTGTACTCATTGCCTGCCGTTATTGCGATGTCACATAAAAAAAAAAATTGATTTCGTTTTTTGGGGGGGGGGCCATGGCCCCCTTTGGCCCCCCCCCCCCTGGATCCGCCCTTGCGTAAGTACAGCCCCCTGACGCTTTAGTATCTAAACCAGTTTCCATGATCTGCTTCATTTCAACCTAGGCCATAATCATAACTGGTTTCCTAATACATTCGACTGGTCACCGCAATAACAGGCAATGAATTTGTAACGTGTACTTGGAGATTATAATTGTCAACGTTCAGGCCAAAAAAAGGTCTCCGGTTTCTGGTATGGAGCTTGCCCCGAAAGTGGTGAGGCGAGGCGGCTTTTTTTTTCTTCAATACTGTTTTTTCTTCAAATTTCGCCTGATGACTGCAAATGGTGCCCGACTAAATTTAGTGCAAAATGTATGGGAGCCCAGAGAGACCATATAAAGCTTATACTCGATCGTAACCCAATCGAAAAACACGTTAAAATTGTGCAGCAGCAGGATCATCAAACCAGTGAGTTTGATCTTACATTGAACACAAAAATACTTTTGCCGACGCGCATGGCTACGGCGACGCGCGCGCAGACCAGAAACCTGTCGCATGTTCTGAAGTTTATACCGAATATTGTGGACAAGTTTCAATTACGCTATTCACGAATTTGTTCGATGAAGTAAGTTTTAATAGAAGTTTGTCAATATACCGCATGTTGTCTCCAATCGTATACCGTCTCTCTTTAGAGGGCGGTATTTTCACACATACAGAATCTGCAATATTCTTCAATCCTATATCTTTCGCATTGCCACTTTCAATAAGTGCTGGATTTCAATTATACTTTATTAAGATGAGCCACCTGTACAAATTAACTTGCAGAGAAAACTGCAATCAAAAGAATGGGCAGTGTAATTTAAACATTCACGAGCTCAAGTAACAGCGCCCTCTGCCTTTAAAAAACATCGGTGTCAATAGTATGGTTCCCAGACCAAAATATTATGACTAATCTGGCAAATGTCAGGTCAGGATCCTGCCCCTTTCCGAAAATGTCCGAAGTCTACCGAACACATTTCTTTGACACTTGGACACGTTCGTAAAATATATAGAACAAAATACGTGTCATACTTTTTGTTTCAAAAAATAAATTTGAGTTCATAAGTTCATTTTTATTTTTAGAACTGCAATTTCAGACGAATTGCTGTGTCCATGTTCAACTTTTGAAAGTAGTGGCTACCTGACCTAAGATTTGTCCGAATAGTCTGAATATTTTGGCCTGGAATCCAGTCTAGATTCTTGAAACCCTTTCAATGAATGCGCAATTATTCCCTTTTTCCCCATCCAGAGTGGCAGTCCTTCATCCTGATTATAGAGTCCACGCTGCTCATGATCCCGATCCTTAGGTACTACCGGACAGCAGACGGTAATGTGGTGGGCGTGCCCCCGCCCATCGAAGAGGAGGAGGAGGAAGCTTCTACGGGACTGGGCAAAATGAGACAGTGGATCCGACGACACACATTAATGTGAATCCGTGTACACCCACTCATACCTCTGGTTTGAGTTGGCATTACCTTGCGTTTGTTTATGGTGTTAATCGAGGACACACATGTGCAACATGATGAATTGAGGACAGAATCCAAATCGAGGACTCCTCGGTTTAGAAAACGTGTACAAAACCAATGAGAGCTGTTGAAAAAAAGTTACAAACAAAAGAAAAGGGGAAGAGGAACAATAGAAAATCCTCGATTTACACCATAAACAAACGTGGGTGTTCTAGTGAAGTGACTTGAAGTGACTTGAAATCTAGTCGACCACTATAACTGGATTTCTGTTCATGGTATAATTTTTACGTCATTCCTGACTAGTAATGTACATATTCTGACTGATTTTTAGTTTTAACCATCTGACCCTAAATGCAGTTATGACTGCTTCAGTCTAGTAGATGACGACAGCTGTATACAGGGTGTCATGAAAAGGTAACCAACAAAGAAACTCATAATAAGAATAAGCAATGAACGTATTGAACATTATTGTGATGTTATCGTAAACTAGGAGCAGTAAGCTTAGCTTTCCATTGATATGTTTATTGCATTTCTCTGGTGACGCATCACTAAGCTCCGTCGTCTTGAAAATGGTATTTGAAACCCTGGTGTAAAACATTTTTTAATGAGCATTTTCAGACATAAGACAAGTAGGTTCAAGACACATTTACTTATGTAAACATGAACCAATCTGTCAATTGATGATCTTGTGCTGCAGTTCGAGATGCAACAAGTAAATGGTACCTTCCGAAATCTTTGAGGGGCATACACAAGATCATTCCCCGCCCCACAGACACATTGCTGTCAGGAATCGCTTGCGAGAACGGTTTTTAAGTCTCTCTGTTGCTTCTTTTTTGTGGGGGTAATTATTAAGCTGCTAAGATATCAAGGTTTCCATAAATTTTCCATAAATATAGGCCCTCTTGTGATAGTCTTGATGTACTCCGGTTTTTTGAGGGAGGTGTTATTTTAAAAAAAACTTTTTAATAGATATAAATCTAGAAATGTGTGTTCGCACATTTATTGGGAAAAAAAATGGGTTGCACCGTCTATCACGTATGTTTCTCCAAACCAAGAAAAGTTCGAAGAACTTTCATCGAACTGGCCTATATATAGTGGACAATGGTCTTGCGTGTGGATGAGTCTAATTTCGTTCGTGCAGGCGCACAAGAGGGCGCTTGTGACGGCCTATCGTTTGCACAAAATATGGGGAAGGAAGCGCAAAGAATTGTGGGTGAAGGCCGGGCGATCTGACGTATGAAACACAGACACCTGAGTTTCCGAAAGTGTTTCAAAATTACTCATTTATCCAGATCCTGATTGAAGTTGAGTGATGGGTTATTTCAGAGAGAAAAAAATAGCAACACGGAGCATAGAGGGCGATATTCCATTTGGTTCCTTGACCAAAATATATTGACTATTCTGACAGATTTAGGTCAGGTACCATCCAAGGCTAAAAATAAACATGAAAAAAATGGCAGGATAGTGAGGGCACTTCGCATTTCAGAAAATGTCCGAAATTAACCGAATACATTTCGTTGGCACTCGGATATGTTCATACCTTGAACATACCTTGAAAGCCACACCTCCATCTTCATGTCATGTAGAAGAGAAGTGTGGCAGGGTTTAGGGGGCTTCATTTGCCCATTAAAAACCCAAGTTACTCAAATTTTGCTTGAAGCAGAGAAGTGTGTTCGAAATAACCTGAGTTAAAAAGCAGATTTTAATTGCTAAAAAAATTGTTACCTGACATCCTTTTTACTAGTTTTGGAAATTGTGTGTACATAATAAATGCATGTACAATGCTTACATTACAAACAATTAAGACAATGCAAGACGCGATTGCCCACAAAATGCTTAGTATTGGTATGGGCCTTATTCACGAGTCGGCCATATTGAATTAAAAGTTACATAAAATCTTCATTTTTGGAACTTGCGAAGTTAATAATAATACATTCCAGTTGCTTCAATGAATAATTTAAAATTTGTAATTGAACATGCCCTAATGTTTAAAGCCATATTTTTTAAAAAAAAAATGACAGTAAACTAAGGCTGCATTGTGCCTGCATAAATAGTCTGGCGCCATCCCATTCAACAGTAAACATTAATTAAATACATTCAGGGAACTCGACAAAAATGGCCAACACGTGAATAAGGCTCATAGTCCAATGCACACGTTGTGACTCAAGTAAAAGCACTCGCACGAGGGCGGGCTTTGTTATTCTATTCCGCATGTTCTTTTTCAGAACGCGACAGTTACCTGTCCACCTGACCTGTATTGTTAGACGTCAGGATCGTGTGGTCAGGGAACTGGACTAGTTAAAACGGTCAGCTGACGTCTGTAATAGATGTTTGTTTTAAAGGAAGAGAAGAAAACTTTGGCAAAAACACTTATAGTATTATGTACATAGTTGTATTAGATAGCTGTGTGTAGTGTTTTGCACTCTGCCAAAACTTTAGACATATATTTTGGCATCCACTCCGTCTTGTATTAATCTACCAGTCGGAAGACAATGTGATTTCATAAGCATGCAAAATTAAATCTTAGACAGTTATTTTGGAAAGTGAATAAAGCATCGTGTTTTGCACTAAAAGTGTTCGACACGAGCTGATGCATTTAAACGATCGATTAAAAGAAGTCTTACTGTTGCCCCCCCCCCCCCCTCGCTGGCTACGCTTATGATGATACCTACTCCCTCACCCTGGTATACATACACGTACACCTGTCTATTTGGTTGTGTTATCAAAATTCTGGTTCTATTTAATTATTGCTTCAATCTTAGGGGTGTGTCCGTCGCGAGTCTGTTTTAGGCCAAATAAAAAAACAAAGGCCCTAGTTTATTTTTTCGACAATGGCTGCCCGACCCATTTTCCATAACGACCGGCCGGGCTATTTTTCAAGATGGCCGCCAGCTTTTTTTTTTTTAAATGGCCGCCACTTGGACTCAGGAAATGACATATGCAACAGACAAAGAGGCCAACATGATGTCGTTGTTAAAAAAAAATTATCATTTTGTTCGGTTTTTATTTGTTCAATTAAAAAAAATGAGGCGGCCTCCAAAAAGGAAAGGAAATGTATGGGTTTTTTAATTGGCCTTAAACATCGTCCCAAAATACCGACAACATTTTTGACGAGGCTCTAGCGTCGCCTCAAAAATACGTACCGGCCATGGGCGTCGCGAGGGGGGGGGGGCAAGGGGGCACTCCCCCCCCCGGAAAAGCACAAAAAAAAAAAAAAGGAAGAAAAAGAAAAGAAAAAAAAAGAAGTGTAAATTAAATGAGTTGGGGGGGGGGCAAAATGTTCCTGTCCCCCCCCCCTCTAAAACTGATAAATCGAGAATGTGTTGAGAAATACAAGCATTTTTTGGCAAAACAAATTTTCCCCCCTCTAGAAAAAAATCCTGGCGACGCCCATGGTACCGGCATTATTTTTGTATCATTTTAAAGCTTGGAATCTTAACCTTATCCCTGGTTAATATTGCTTTGATTTTCAAAAGGGTTTTGAAATTATTGGTGTTCCAAAAATGGCATGAGAAATACAAACTCAACCGATTTGAAGGAAAATCAATCATGCGCATTTTTCCTAATGTAGAAATGCTTCATCATAATGTGACGATCTCGTTGCCCTTTACTTTCTGTGTTTCCTTTTTTTCGATCTACGTAGACTTTACCTTAAATAAATTCTCAATACTGTTCTTCGTTTCAAGTTCAATGCGTTGTTAATATAAATCAACTGGTTTTTATTTTATTTCAACAGCTTGTCGAGTTTGCATCTGAACAGATTTACCGCATCATCGATTTTTCTTGAAATCGGTTGAGTTTGTTTTCGACATGTTTTTGGTTGAACAAGAATAATTTTAAACTCTTTCAAATATCTAACAGTACTCGTCAGGGCTAAATTTAAGGTTCAGGCTTTAGATGCTAGACCCTCGCCCAAAAAGTTGCGGATATTTTGGGGCGCACAGTACGGTACGAAGGATTAGTCACTTTTTGTACAATTCTGAAAAAAAAAGTTGAATAACAACTACCCTGCTAAAGTCTCAACTGAGTAAATAACATAATATTTGACGACACAGTGAAAACCGGGTAGCCATTTCACATTCTTCAATTTTTGGCAGAATGATTTCTAAAACTGTAGCCGCCCCAAGAAACACTCATTTTGAAACTTTATCGTGGTATTCTTTAACGGTAACATACAACTTCTGCTTTTGCTCTAACTTTCCGAAATGGATGGATGGATTTTGGGAGTTAGTGATTTAAAGAAGGTATTGTTACTGAGACCTGTTTAATTTTTTGTGTTCACACATGCTGAAAAAATAAAGAATTAGTGCTGTTTGTGTAATCCGGCTCCCTGACCCTATACTTCTGGCGAAACGGAGCAGTTTATAGACGTCGGGGAATTGTCATGTCAGGGAACCAGACTATATAGTTAGCTTGCACCCGTTCACGTCAGGTTGCAAAAAGTCAGGGTTTTTTCCATCGATTGTCGGCCGACCATCGTTAGAAATTGAAACAAAAATTCCACTTTTCTCAAAAAAATGACAGCACACCAGATGCCATGATTTCACTTGATGCTGTAGACTATTATTCACTTACAGTCAAGCACGGTATTAGGGTATTTTATGTTTGCAAATGTTGTATAGGCCTATTATCCTTACGTTAAGTATGGGTCACCTTACTGCTAACAATTAGGTAGTATAGAGTATGATATGTGAAACATTTTTTTCTGATGGAATTGTGCCTTCGAATCCGTCCAACCGAAATCGGTACTATATTAAGTACTTATGATAGTGATATAGATGCTTTGCATTTTTCATGCAAAAAGTGTCCAAAAAAGAACCCACAACAAAGAAAATTGCGCAAAACAGGGTGAAAGTTACAAGAAGCTTTTCGCGCTCACTGCGGGCATATTGAATTTCGTGGCCAAGGATTTTTGTTTAAATGGATACATGATAGATTCGGGCTAAGAAAACACGGCTTTGACTTGAAAAATGCATATTTCCTTTTATTTAAAAAAAAAAATGGTTTCCATATTAAGAATGGCAACTTAAAACTGAAGTAAGGCTATTTTGCATTTAGTATCACGGTTGGTCTCCCCCACTTGATGTGCCATGTTAAGGGCAATTTAACAGCTGATGGGGGCCATTTTGGAAAATGGCGGCCAGTTTTGTCACTGAGTAAATCTGAGATGGTCCTATAGGGTTGCAGACCAGACCCCAGTGATTACCCCTACTTCCAAAATTCAACAATATATTCACAAGTCTCCTAAGTAATTGAGATATATCAAATTAAAACTCATTTCATCATCTTTCATTTTCTATTCAATTGACTTTTGGGTAACATTTCCATCCAAAGATGATCACCCATAAAGTAGTCCTGAAACCTATCGCCATTTTGAAAAATGATTGCAAAATAGAGCAATTTTAGGGCCCAATTTAATTTCGCGTTCCTGTTCATGGCTTCCATCATGGCCCACAAAATGCTCTCGTAGCAGAGAATTTAAAGGGCATGCAAATTGTGTTTTGCCGGGCGTAGGCACATTTGGCCTTTTTTGTACTGGCCTGCAACCCTATTCATGGCTTGGAATGGTGAGCGCAGGGGACCTGGCGTGCCCTACTGAATTGCGTTTCTGTGCCAGTTTGCCCATAAACACAGATATCTTGGCAATTGCTAATTAATAAAGAGATGTGGTATACTTATTTCACCATTATTTCCATAAAGGTTTAATACACCTACATGTTTTTCTGCTGTTTTTTAAAATGGGTGATAAGTACTTTATTATATTCTGCTCGAAAAATGACTAGGCCTACACGTGGTAATTTTTTAAGTATGTCATTCGGGCTTCTGCAAGATAAAAAAAAAACACCAGGCACATTGTGTAACATCTTAGAAACTTTAAATTTGGCCCCCCAAAACGAAACTTTTTTTTAGGGGCGTCGCGATATAAAAGGCAGGCACTGCGTATACCACCATCTTTTCCTCCAAAAGATGGTCAGAAATAGCCTCAGATCGCACCACAGAGCGTCTAGAATACAAAATTAAGCGGGCCCCGAACCCCACGCCGTAATTTTTGGGATCCACTTTTTGGGGGACCTAAAACAATTTTGGCCCCCCCCCCCCCAAATGGTGTTCTTGATGCGCCCTTGCCAGAGAATCGTCTCAGAGGACAGTCATTCACAATGTGAGGAATGGTCTGGTCCTGTCTGGGTGCCCACATCTGTAAGGGGAAGGCTCGTCCCCTATATACGTATACGTGGTGGGGAGTACGCAAAATGAAACCGGCTGTAATGTTTGATGATTTGGTTTTGGTATAGGGCCTATATGGATATCTGCCTAATGTATCTGACACCAAATTATCCTAGGCCTTTCTAGGCATCTCTTGCCCGACGTGTTAAAATGTTTATAAAGTGTTGCAAGAAAGGGCGTTTATTATGTGCTTCAAAGTTAAAACACTATCTGTGTTAGGCCTACATGCAGTGCATTTCATAAAGTGTAGCGAAAAGTACGCTCCATGTTCAGTGCAGTCATAATGGCTTCGCTCAAAGTTCAACCAGGTCTCAAAAAATAATAAGTTAATATTTAAATCAGTTGAGGGAATTGCAGTTCCCTATTGTTGACAACTGTGATTGCGAAACTTTGGGAAGTTTGAAAAACCCATAAAAGAACCACTTCAATAACTGATAAACGGTATTCAACAAACAAACTGTCTACTAAGATAAACCCGTCCTGGGCACAATTCTAAACTTAGCAAAAAGTCAAGATATAAACAAACATGGGCCAGGAATGTTAGTTGCAGAGAGTTGGCTTAGCTGCACTAGACAGGCGATGATCATTCTGCTATTATTATGGTAACAAAATTCAATCGAAACATCGGAAAAGAATTAATCAATTACACTTGCAAAATTGTTTCAGTGACGCTTTCGTAAGTTTTGAGTAAATTAAAGAATAAAACCAGCGTATGTTTTGATTGATTTGCTTTTATATAGTGGCTGCGAATTACGACCAAACCAAACAACCAAACACCTCATTTGCCGAACACAAGGGTTTCTTCCATTTTTTTTTAGTTTGCAGATAATGTTCATACAAGTTACAAATAATTTCCCGGCTATTTCCGCAAAGGTTATCCCGATTTGTCTGATTTTTAAAAATGGTGTAGGTGAGGACTACTTCATGAACCTTTTTTTGACACGGGGGATCACAGAAGAATTTTTTTTGGGTAAAACATGATGACACATGGTATATTAGCAGCACTTTTGATACTCAAACGGTGACATCAAAACCCCATTTAGTAATATTACGAGAATACTAGAACAGTTCATTAATTTATGATATAAAAACAGGTTTCAGACAAATCTGACCCACCCAAACACTGCTGTATCGCACAATGTTGGTATATTTTGCTTGTCTGGAGAGCCATTTAAATGGTGATTTAATTCGCCTCTGGGCGATCCTTTGACATGTCTTTTGTTGTTTTTTTGATTGTGTGCTTGATAATAGATAAATAAATCAATACATAAAATAACAAAATAAATAAATAAATAAATAAGATAACCAGAGAAAGCAAGCTCTCGTAATTTTGTTTGGTTAATACTGTTATTGTATAACCAGTTCAGGGAATGTGTTTCTTCACGGTTTTAGGACTTGAGCTTTGGATATTTGATAAGCCTCGTCAATATTGACATTTATCATCCTCAATGTAGCGGACCATTCACAGAGCTGGCTGAGACTAGTATACAAAGCTTTCCTCAGCCCGGTGCGACATTTCAGAAGTAGCCAGCAATCTTTGTTAGTTGGATGTGCTGATGTATAGGTATTTTTGTAAAAGTGATCGTAACATGGCTGTTTGAATTGGCTGGGTTGTTTTTAGAAGTATGTGGTGGCTGGCAGGCTGAAGACGATACAGGGGAGTGCAGATTCATCAACGAGGCACCCAGCAAACGTCAAAATGTCCGGCTATCATGGTGATATTATGAGTATTGTAACTTGGGATTAACTCCATCGATTTTAGCATTTGTTGTGCAATGTTGAGTATATTATACACCGCTGAAATTAATAACTGTTATTATGGTACTTACGTGAGGCGTCTGGCAAACAGTTGACAAGTCATAGTATGCTGACTTGGGGCGTACTAACGGTGAACGCCTCCCTCGCCTCCAAAAAGGAAGACGGCCTTCAAAAAAGGAAGCGGGCGAGGCCTAAACATGTGGGGTTTTTTAGCTGTTTCGGTGACACACCGAAACAGCTCTTGTTTTCGTTAAGATTTTTTTAGCTGTTTCGGTGTACACACCGAAACAGCTCTTGTTTTCGTTAAGATTTTTTTTTCTTTTCTGGCTTTTCCGCAAAGTTGCGGAAAAGCCTTTGTTTCTCTACGAATTTTTTTTTTTTTTTTTGGCTTTTCCGCAAAGTTGCGGAAAAGCCTTTGTTTCTCTACGAATTTTCTTGAACAGTGTACAGGGTGCGTGTACGTACATGTATGTACATGCATTCACTGAAATTGCTACGTGGCAGTGCAAAACCAGTGGGCGCGTAGTCTTGGGCCCAAGTCGCTAGAAAGCATGGAATTAAAAAGTAATGAGCGGAAAAGCCCTGTGTTCTGTTTGCAAACAGACACACAGCTCTAGTGTTTTTTTTTTCCTCTTGGGACTTCCAACCAAAATGCCATAGACTTTGTGCACGTTTTTTTCTAGCAAACACTTTTGGCATAAAACAAAGTCATATGACATCAAAACTTAACATAGTCACAGAACATATAGCAAAGGTCGTTCGCGAAGATAGACGCAATGATGACGTCATCATGGGTCGGATTAACTCCATCGATTTTAGCATTTGTTGTGCAATGTTGAGTATGTTATACACCGCTGAAATTAATAACTGTTATTATGGTACTTACGTGAGGCGTCTGGCAAACAGTTGACAAGTCATAGTATGCTGACTTGGGGCGTACCAACGGTGAACGCCTCCCTCGCCTCCAAAAAGGAAGACGGCCTTCAAAAAAGGAAGCGGGCGAGGCCTAAACATGTGGGTTTTTTAGCTTTTTCGGTGACACACCGAAACAGCTCTTGTTTTCGTTAAGATTTTTTTAGCTGTTTCGGTGTACACACCGAAACAGCTCTTGTTTTCGTTAAGATTTTTTTTTCTTTTTTGGCTTTTCCGCAAAGTTGCGGAAAAGCCTTTGTTTCTCTACGAATTTTTTTTTTTTTTTTTGGCTTTTCCGCAAAGTTGCGGAAAAGCCTTTGTTTCTCTACGAATTTTCTTTTGTTTCTCTACGAATTTTCTTGAACAGTGTACAGGGTGCGTGTACGTACATGTATGTACATGCATTCACTGAAATTGCCACGTGGCAGTGCAAAACCAGTGGGCGCGTAGTCTTGGGCCCAAGTCGCTAGAAAGCATGGAATTAAAAAGTAATGAGCGGAAAAGCCCTGTGTTCTGTTTGCAAACAGACACACAGCTCTAGTGTTTTTTTTTTTCCCCTCTTGGGACTTCCAACCAAAATGCCATAGACTTTGTGCACGTTTTTTTTAGCAAACACTTTTGGCATAAAACAAAGTCATATGAAATCAAAACTTAACATAGTCACAGAACATATAGCAAAGGTCGTTCGCGAAGATAGACGCAATGATGACGTCATCATGGGTCATGTGACGTCACTTTACAGGTGCATACTTTAGGGCCCTATATCGCCAGAATGGTAAGTCCCATTTGGTTCATACTTGGCATGTAGGTAGACCGGGATGTGTTATAGGTCAAAATTGAGGTGACGTCACGATGACGTCATCGTGTGATTTTATAATAATTTTTGAAGTTTTGGACCTTCAAGCCATATCTTATCAACGGAACATGGTAAATTCAAAATTCTTTTTGCAATGGGTTTGTTAGGTAATATATACTTGGACAAAAAAGTGAAAAGTGCATGACGTCATGATGACGTCTTCAAAAATGCGATTCTTTATTTCACATATAACAGTAAGTCTGATCGTCTTGAAACTTGGTGGGTAGGTAGATACTGTTACTAGTATGCAAAATCTGAAGTGACGTCATGATGACGTCATCACCTGATTTGTTATTAATTTTTAATTCTTTTACTGTTTCTTCTACTTGCAAAATTTTACATGAAATGGGATCATATTAACTTTAAACTAGGCGTATTACAAGGCCCTTAGGTAAAGTTGTTCCCAAACAAGTGATATCATAATGACGTCGTCATTAGTCATGTTACGTCGTATTAAAGATTATAATTTAAATAATTGATATCTGTAGTTTTAGCATGCCAATTCGGTTGAAACTTGGCAAATATACAGTTAAGTGTATATATGTAAATCAAAACTTCATGAACAGTGTACAGGGTGCGTGTACGTACATGTATGTGCATGCATTCACTGAAAGGGCCACGTGGCAGTGCAAAACCAGTGGGCGCGTAGTCTTTGTCCCAAGTCGCTAGAAAGCATGGAATTAAACAGTAATGAGCGGAAAAGCCCTGTGTTCTGTTTGCAAACAGACACACAGCTCTAGTTAGCTGTTTCGGTGACACACCGAAACAGCTCTTGTTTTCGTTAAGATTTTTTTTTTTCTTTTTTCTTTTTGGCTTTTCCGCATAGTTGCGGAAAAGCCTTTCTTTTTGTTCTCATTTTTTTTCTTGCTTCTTCTTCTTTTTATTCCCCGGCAAATCCCATAGACATTGTACACGTTTCTTCTGCCCCAAACTTTTGCCATTCATCTTTGTCATACATCGTTCAAAGTCAGCATAGGCTTAGTCCTTATAGCATAGATGTGCCCCGAAGAGTGACGTCATGGTGACGTCATCAAGTGATTTATTATGATTTTTTGAATAATTAATTTTTCCCATAGACTTTGTACACAGAAATTAAAAAAAAATTGTCGCTTTTCAAAGAGCATTTTCGACTCTTTGCCAGTTATTCATTTACACCACTCTTTGTCCAAGCAAAGACCCTAATTCAAACAACATTGTGGAATGATGACGTCATGATGACGTCATCATGTGTTTATTTATAGGCAATTAAATTGTGACACTTTTAATATTTAAAAATGCATAAGAAATCAACCGTACGCGTCCGCAGCATTCTGTTGCCGGCAAGTGGTAGAGTAGGTTGAGGTCTTCATTTCATCTAATGTGCGTGCAATCACGTGGCCCTTGCTTCCGGTCGAAAAAGGCCCAAACCGGAAGTGGCTTATTATTTAAAAGTGGTAATAGATATGAACTTGCTTTTAACGGTGTTAGTCTCTTGGCTGATAGTATTCTTCAAATCATCTACCGATGACGTCATGCAATCTTCGAGCGCCCTCTAGCGACAGGTTGAAAATTAGCAAAAATGTATTTTGAATAGATGTCTGTGGCGAAGTTTGTCGGAATCGCCTAAATATTGGTGTATATAATGACCTTGACCACCTTAAGACGTGTGCGAAGTTTTAGGCGAATGACGTCATCAGACCGGAAGTTATAATGAAAAGACCCTTTTTCCTTAGAAAATTCCTGAAAAATCAACCATGGCAGTTTTTATATTAGTTTTTACTTTAATTGTTGATTGAAGGGTAGGTCTAAAACATTTTAAAGTTTCGAGGCAATAAGCGAACTCGAACATACCCTGCGCACGCTTAAAACTTCACGTTGACAATACCTCTGCTTCAAAACATGCACAGGACAGGACGTCCACAATGTACATGTACATGTACATGCACGTACTTTTTACATGTACAGTACATAGGCACATACATCGTATGTCAGTCAGCCTGCAGCGCACGTGTTGCTGAGGTCAAATCCTGTCCACAGTGACCGTTTTAGCCGATTTTCGGCTAACTTTGACAGATTTTATGTTCATGCATGCGCATAGACAGTAACGTATTATAGCACTTTTGGCATTAATCTTTGCCAGATATCATTGAAAGTTGGCATAAGCATAGTTCCTGTAGCCAAGATGTGTCCCGAAGAGTGAGGTCATGGTGACGTCATCAAGTGATTTATTATGGATTTATGAATAATTAATTTTTCTCATAGACTTTGTACACAGCTTTCTCCACAAGTCTTTCCCTATACAAAACTGATATATCTTAGGCCAAAAAAAAAAAATATTCGGTCTCTGGTCAGACCAAAGTTCCGGAATTGACGCGGCCACACGGCTTATTTTTGGTTTTTTTTGCTTTTTTTTTTCTCTTTAAGCTTGGATTGTACAGACAAGGTGGGGTACTATTATGCTTTTTTGGTGTCCTCATGTACATTGGTGTCCTCCATAATTTGCCTTGGTGCTTTCGATCATTTGCCTTGGTACAATTTCCCATTCCTTGGTGCTCTTTGGTAAACAAAATTGAGGAGGTGCAAACTTGCTACTTGCGCAACTTTGAAATTTGCGCGCGCAAGTTTCAAACTTGCGCAAGTAGCAAGTTTGCGCTCGACAGTACTAGTAGTAACGATTGCACGAGGAACAGCGTGCGCGCGAAGGTTTATTAGTCAGACCCTATTTATATCTAACAGTACGTCTAAATTCCAGACTAGCTGCTACAACTCCCCAGTTCATTAGGAATTTCACTGAAAGGTATGCGACAAGGTATGCAATAAAATTCACGACATTGCAAACAAATTCGCATACGTGTGCGCACATATTCGAAAATTGTTTCACGACATCGCATACGTGTGCGCACATATTCGCGATAAATTTTGCGACATCGCATACGTGTGCGCACATATTCGCGATAAATTTCGCAACAACGCATACGTGTGCGCACATATTCGCACATATGCGATGTCCCTTCAGGGCCACCATACATACGCACATACATCGTATGTCAGTAAGCCCGCAGGGCACGTGTTGCTGAGTTCAAATGCTGATCACAGTGACTGTTTTAGCCGATTTTCGGCTAACTTTGACAGACTTTATGTTCATGCATAGTCAGAGACGTATTATTGATTAAAAAAAATCATAATGCGGAAAAGCCCTATGTTCTGTTGCAAACAGACATAGATCTCTCGTTCTTTTTTTCTTCTCCTTTTTCAGACTTTTTCTCCATAGGTTTAACACACGTTTCTTCTGGCAGTCCACTTTGCCACTTTTATAAATCCGATTGATATCAGACTTGGTACATACTTAGACCACCACCCACAGATGGTCCTAGAAGAAATTTGTGATCGTGACGTCATCAGGTGTCAGGTTACGTCACATTAAAGATGCATTTTTCCCCATATGTTTTGTACACGTTTTAAAACACTCCAGTTTGGCATCTTCGTAAATCCGATCGACTTTAAACTTAATTCATAATTAGACCACCACCCACAGATGGTCCTAGAAGAAATTCGTGATCGTGACGTCATCAAGAGTCAGGTTACGTCACATTAAAGATGCATTTTTCCCCATAGGGTTTGTACATGTTTTAATACGCTCCACTTTTTGGCACTTTCGTAAATCTGATCGACGTTACACTTGGTACACACTTAGACCATCACCCACAGATGGTCCAAGAGGAAATTCGTGATCGTGACGTCATCAGGAGTCACGTTACTTCACATTAAAGATGCACATTTTCCCCTTAGGTTTTGTACACGTTTTAACACGCTCCACTTTTTGGCACTTTCGTAAATTTGATCGACTTTATACTTGGTACACACTTAGACCACCACCCACAGATGTTCCAAGAAGAAATTTGTGATCGTGGCGTCATCAGGTGTTGGGTTACGTCACATTTAAGATGCGTTTTTCCCCATATGTTTTGTACACGTTTTAAAACACTCCACTTTGGCACCTTCGTAAATCCGATCGACCTCAGACTTGATACATACTTAGACCACCACCCACAGATGGTCCTAGAAGAAATTCGTGATCGTGACGTCATCAGGTGTATGGTTACATCACATTAAAGATGCATTTTTCCCCTTAGGGTTTGAACACGTTTTAAAACACTCTACTTTGGCACTTTTGTAAATTATGCGATCGACGTTAGACCTGGTACACACTTAGACTACCACCCACAGATAATCCTAGAGGAAATTCGTGATCGTACCAATGCCGAGATGGGTTATAGATGAAAATTCATGTGATGTCATCATCAAATGTCATGTGACGTCCCTTAAAGGGGCATTTTGTTCTTTATAGGCCTATATTTACAGACCTATACGTTCGATTTGGTTATAACTTGACATGTACGTATAATGTGCTGTTATAGATGACATTTTTAGTGACGTCACTAATTGTTCTTCACGTGCACAGAGTAATTCGAATATCCGAAACAGCTTGTGTTTGTCCACAAACACATTTCTAGTTAGCTGTTTCGGTGTACACACCGAAACAGCTCTTGTTTTCGTTAAGATTTTTTTTTTTCTTTTTGGCTTTTCCGCATAGTTGCGGAAAAGCCTTTCTTTTTGTTCTCATTTTTTTTCTTGCTTCTTCTTCTTTTTATTCCCCGGCAAATCCCATAGACATTGTACACGTTTCTTCTGCCCCTCACTTTTGCCATTCATTTTTGTCATACATCGTTCAAAGTCAGCATAGGCTTAGTCCTTATAGCATAGATGTGCCCCGAAGAGTGACGTCATGATGACGTCATCAAGTGATTTATTATGGATTTTTGAATAATTAATTTTTCCCATAGACTTTGTACACAGAAATTTAAAAAAAATTGTCGCTTTTCAAAGGGCATTTTCGACTCTTTGCCAGTTATTCATTTACACCACTCTTTGTCCAAGCAAAGCCCCTAATTCAAACAACATTGTGGAATGATGACGTCATGATGACGTCATCCTGTGTTTATTTATAGGCAATTAAATTGTGACACTTTTAATATTTAAAAATGCATAAGAAATCAACCGTACGCGTCCGCAGCATTCTGTTGCCGGCAAGTGGTAGAGTAGGTTGAGGTCTTCATTTCATTTAGTGTGCGTGCAATCACGTGACCCTTGCTTCCGGTCGAAAAAGGCCCAAACCGGAAGTGGCTTATTATTTAAAAGTGGTAATAGATATGAACCTGCTTTTAACGGTGTTAGTCTCTTGGCTGATAGTATTCTTCAAATCATCTACCGATGACGTCATGCAATCTTCGAGCGCCCTCTAGCGACAGGTTGAAAATTAGCAAAAATGTATTTTGAATAGATGTCTGTGGCGAAGTTTGTCGGAATCGCCTAAATATTGGTGTATATAATGACCTTGACCACCTTAAGACGTGTGCGAAGTTTTAGGCGAATGACGTCATCAGACCGGAAGTTATAATGAAAAAACCGTTTTTCCTTAGAAAATTCCTGAAAAATCAACCATGGCAGTTTTTAAATTAGTTTTTACTTTAATTGTAGATTTAAGGGTAGGTCTAAAACATTTTAAAGTTTCGAGGCGATAAGCGAACTCGAACATACCCTTCAGGGCCACCATACATACGCACATACATCGTATGTCAGTAAGCCCGCAGGGCACGTGTTACTGAGTTCAAATCCTGACCACAGTGACTGTTTTAGCCGATTTTCGGCTAACTTTGACGGACTTTATGTTCATGCATAGTCAGAGACGTATTATCGATTAAAAAAAATCATAATGCGGAAAAGCCCTATGTTCTGTTGCAAACAGACATAGATCTCTAGTTTTTTCTTTTTTTTCTCCTTTTTCAGCCTTTTTTTCCATAGGTTTAACACACGTTTATTCTACCAGTCCACTTTGGCATTTTTTTAAATCCGATTGATTTCAGACTTGGTACATACTTAGACCACCACCCACAGATGGTCCTAGAAGAAATTTGTGATCGTGACGTCATCAGGTGTCAGGTTACGTGACATTAAAGATGCATTTTTCCCCATATGTTTTGTACACGTTTTAAAACAGTCCAGTTTGGCATCTTCGAAAATCCGATCGACTTAAGACTTGATTAATACTTAGACCACCACCCACAGATGGTCCTAGAAGAAATTCGTGATCGTGACGTCATCAGGTGTCAGGTTACGTCACATTAAAGATGCATTTTACCCATAGGGTTTGTACATGTTTTAAAACGCTCTATTTCGGCACTTTCGTAAATCCGATCGACGTTACACTTGGCACACACTTAGACCATCACCCACAGAGGGTCCTCGAAGAAATTCGTGATCGTGACATCGTTAGGTGTCAGGTAACGTCACATTAAAAATGCAATTTCACCATAGGGTTTGTACACGTTTTAAAACACTCCACTTTGACACTTTCGTATATTCGATTAACTTTAGACTTGGACAACACTTAGGCCATCACCCACAGATGGTCCTAGAAGAAATTTGTGATCAAGACGTCATCAGGTGTTGGGTTACGTCACATGAAAGATGCATTTTTACCCATAGGGTTTGTACACGTTTTAAAACATTCTACTTTGGCACTTTCGTAAATCCAAATCGACGTTAGACTTCGTACTCACTTAGACTACCACCCACAGATGGTCCTAGAAGAAATTCGTGATCGTGACATCATCAGGTGTAAGGTTACTTTACATTAAAGATGCATTTTTCCCCATAGGTTTTGTACACGTTTTTCTTCAATTCATAATTTGACACTAAATGTCTGATGACTTTTCTCTTGGCAGATGCCATTCGAAGTGACTTCATCAAGTGTTCATCACGTGCACAGAGTATTTCAAATATCCGAAACAGCTTGTGTTTGTCCACAAACACATTTCTAGTCTTTCTTTCTTTTTCTCCTTTTTCAGACTTTTCTCCATAGGTTTAACACACGTTTCTTCTACCAGTCCACTTTGCCACTTTTTAAAATCCGATCGATTTCAGACTTGGTACATACTTAGACCACCACCCACAGATGGTCCTAGAAGAAATTCGTGACCGTGACGTCATCAGGTGTCGGGTTACGTCACATTAAAGATGCATTTTTCCCCATAGGTTGTGTACATGATTTAAAACACTCCACTTTGGCCTCCTCGTAAATCCGATCGACCTCAGACTTGATTCATACTTAGACCACCACCCACAGATGGTCCTAGAAGAAATTCGTGACCTTGACGTTATCAGGTGTCGGGTTACGTTACATTAAAGATGCATTTTTCCCCATAGGGTTTGTACACGTTTTAAAACCATTTCGGCACTTTCGTAAATCCGATCGACGTTACACTTGGTACACACTTAGATCACCAATCACAGATGGTCAATGAAGAAATTCGTGATTGTGACGTCATCAGGTGTCATATTACTTCACATTAAAGATACACATTTTCCCTATTGGTTTTCTACACGTTTTTCTTCAAACCATACACTTTTCCACTTCTATATGCCTGATTGACTTTACACTTGTCAGACACTTGTAAAAGCAGCAGCCTAAGATGGTCCTCAGTGAGTTCGTAATGATGACGTCATCACGTGTCTCGTGACGTGACATTAAATGAGCATTTCTTCGAATCGCTATAACTTCGGAAGTACAGGTACAAGTCTGATTGGATTAAAACTTGGTATGCACATTCACAGGGACGTGTTATAGATGAAAACTGAAGTGACGTCATCATCAAATGTCTTGTGATGTCCCTTAAAGGGGCATTTTATTCTTTTGTAGGCCTATATCTACAGAACTATAATGTTTTCGATTTGGTTGTAACTTGACATGTACGTATTATAATGTGCTGTTATAGATGACATTTACAGTGACGTAACTGATTGTTCGTCATGTGCACAGAGTATTTCAAATATATCCGAAACAGCTTGTGTTTGTCCACAAACACATTTCTAGTTTTTTCTTTTTTTTCTTCTCCTTTTTCAGACTTTTTCTCCATAGGTTTAACACACGTTTCTTCAGCCAGTCCACTTTGCCACTTTTTTAAATCCCATCAATTTCAGACTTGGTACATACTTAGACCACCACCCACAGATGGTCCTAGAAGAAATGTGTGATTGTGACGTCATCAGGTGTCAGGTTACGTCACATTAAATATGCATTTTTCCCCATATGTTTTGTACACCTTTTAAAAACACTCCAGTTTGGCATCTTCGTAAATCCGATCGACTTTAAACTTAATTCGTACTTAGACCACCACCCACAGATGGTCCTAGACGAAATTCGTGATCGTGACGTCATCAAGTGTCAGGTTACGTCACATTAAAGATGCATTTTCCCCATAGGGTTTGTACACGTTTTAAAATGCTCCATTTCGGCACTTTCGTAAATCCGATCGACGTTACACTTGGTACACACTTAGACCATCACCCACAGATGGTCCTAGAAGAAATTCGTGATCGTGACATTATAAGGTTTTAGGTTACATTACATTAAAGATGCATCTTCCCCCATAGGGTTTGTACACGTTTTAAAACACTCTACTTTGGCACTTTCGTAAATGCGATTCATGTTAGACTTGGAACACTTCTATACATGTATGTCTGATTGACTTTACACTTGTCAGACACTAATAAGACCAGCAGCCTAAGGTGGTACCCAGTGAGTTCATAACGATGACGTCATCATGTGTCACGTGACGTGACATTAAATGAGCATTTCTTCGAATCGCTATAACTTCGAAAGTACAAGTCCGATTGGATTAAAACTTGGTATGCACATTCACAGGGATGGTTTATAGATGAAAATTGAATTGACGTCATCATCAAATGTCATGTGACGTCCCTTAAAGGGGCATTTTATTCTTTTATAGGCCTATATCTACAGAACTATAATGTTCGATTTGGTTTTACTTGACATACGTATTATAATGTGCTTTTATAGATGACATACATGTATACAGTGACGTCACTGATTGTTCGTCACGTGCACAAAGTATTTCAAATATCCGAAACAGCTTGTGTTTGTCCACAAACACATTTCTAGTTTATTATTGATCTCCATTATAGATTGGATAGGACTTTGCGCTTATATAGTTATCAGCGCGTCCCAACATTTTGTTGGCGACATTTTATTGGCGACAATCTAGCGTCGCCTCGGAAATACGTACCGCAATTATTTTTGTATCATTTTAAAGCTTGGAATCTTAACTTTATGCCTGGTTATTATTGCTTTGATTTTCAGAAGGGTTTCGAAATTATTTGTTTTGAAATAAAGGCATGTTGACCCGATTGCAAATCAATCATGCGCATATTTTCTAATGTGGAAATGAGGGAATGTACACCATTGGCTTTTGCTGTAATTTTCAGAAATGAACTATTTAGGTGGTTAGTATAGCAGATCAAATATTGTTACATTGACATATTTGAAGTTTTGTGTTCGAAAATGCTGGAAAAACCAAGAAAAACAAATATGCTCAAGTAGTCTCCCTGACTCCAATTAAAATAAAATGGTTCAATTTATAGATGCCGAAAAATTATAAGGTAAGGGATCCAGTCTAGCTGGCCTGTACCTGTTCATGAACATGTGACCAATAGCAAACAAAATTTGGACTGCAACAAATGGTAAATTTGGAGCAGTAGTTGAAAAATAGGTTTTTCCAATGGTGGTCGGCCGACCATGGTTGGAAATGTATACAAAATACCACTTTTCTTAAAAAGGACTGAACACCAGGTGCCATGATTTTACATGATGCTTTAGACTGTCATTTACCAACATCCAAGTAAGGTATTTCGTAAAAACTTGGTAGTTTTATTTTTCGATGTTTGCAAATGTTGTTTATCCCTAGTAATCATAATATGACGATGTCGTTGCCCTTTACTTTCTGTATTTCCTTTTTTTTCTATCTACGTAGACTTCACCTTAAATAATTACTGTTCCTCGTTTCAAGTTCAATGTGTTTTTAATATAAATCAACTGGTTTTTTTTTCTTGGTTTATTTCAACAGCTTGTCGAGTTTGCATCTGATGTTCTGCATCATCGATTTTCCTTAAAATCGGTTGAGTTTGTTTTAGACATGCCTTTATTCAAACAAGAAAAACTTAAAACTCTTTCAAATGTCTAACAACAATCGTCAGGGCCAAATTTAAGGTTCAGGCTTTAAAATGGTACAAAAATAATCGCGATACGTGTTTCCGCGCCGACGCTATAAGCCTCGCCCAAAAAGTTGCGGATATTTTGGGACGCACAGTACGGTACGAAGGATAAGTCAGTTTATGTACAATTCTGAAAAAATGTTGAATAAAAACCACCAGGCTACCACTCTTTACAAATTATTGGGGGGGGAATAAGCCTGTTGAAAAAAAGGGCATTTGAATGGGAAAAGGCAGTCTTTACAAAATATTGGGGGGGGTAAATCGGGGGTTACGATCGCATAAGGCATGATGGGAAACAACATGGCGCTGCACGATCGTACCCTCGGGGCACGAGGTTGGTATTTCATGGTCCAAAATTCACACTTCACCAGCCCAGCTGCCTTTTTGCGCGTCATCGCGCAGTACGCGCACGCCAATGTCCCTTTAAGGTAACGAGTTGTGGAGGGGCATTCCATATTATAGTCAGAGGGGTGTTCCGTAAAACATGATGTAAAATTGTTGAACAAATTGGTAGTCTGGTTCCCAGACCAAAAGATTCCGACTATTCCCGATGAATCTTAGGTCAGGTAGCCTCCAACCTCGTCCCCAGGGTGTCGAACAGTACGCGCCCATCACTACCTGCTCTCTCACCCTGGTATTGGATCATTTGCATGTGCAAGATTTTTGCACACGTATGCAAATGAGGAATAGTGTGGTGCCTTGGATATGCTTTACATTAGCTTTTGTTTTTGTATGCGGTGTCTGGGGTAAAAACAGAGTCAATTCGTCGCAGCACGAGCACGGCGTGAGTTACGAAAACACGATTTTTTTAAATTAAACTGTTACGATCTTATCGAGACAACATGCAGTATCACATTTCATTTTAATATGAACAAACTGGAAAGGAAATTAGTATTTTCGAGAAGGCGTGGATGAATGATCGCGAAAACACGTACTGCACGTTGTGAATAATATAGCACCAAGTACACGATAAAAATTCATTACTAGCCAATTGCGGTATCCAATCAGGATACAGTAAGAAAGTTTCCTATCCAGGGTTTACTATTGGAAACGCGGTTGGAAATAAAGTAAGCACTGGGGACGAGGTTGGGTAGCCTCCGGTAATACAATGTATTACAATTTACATCACGTGACTAAAACGGGAGGAATTCCTCCTTTTTCCGAAACTGTCCGAAGTTTGCCGAATTCATTTCGTCGACAATCGGATAGTGTCCGAGTATTTCCGAGTATAATATAGGTTTTATTAACTGCTAATTGCTTATTAAAAACTTAAAAAAACTAGTTGATAATTAATATCCATTGCTTTTATTTAGAAAACTTGAAATTCAACGACGATTTTTGCACTCGGATCGTATACGAGGGGCGAACTTTTTGCTGCGTCATGCACTAGTTTGAATTTGACGACCGTTACCGGCATTTTCCAAAACGCGGCGTGGTCTCAATTCGGCTCCGCCTGCTAATAGGGCTGTTTGGGTGTCCAACTTTGAAGATTCCAGGTTAAAATTAGTCAATGTTTTTACAGAAGTATTAAACTGTATATCATAACTGTATGATATATAAAGCAAGTGATTTATTTTTTAAAAAATTATCGGAACATTAAAAGCTTTATGTGATAAAGCGAATTCGGAAACGAAGTCGAGCTTTGAAAAAGGGCCGTCAATGTCGTCATGTTTATTTTTAGCCACGGAGGCTGCCTGACCTACAATTTAGACGTGTAGACGTCGGGCGAAATTGTCAGGTCGGGGAACCAGACTAACAAATTGGTTGGCAACCAAACGTCTAGTTTTGGGGGAAAAAAATTATTTTTGGACCGAAAAGGTATTTATGAATGGGGGTAATTATCGCCCATCCAGACTCAAACCGGTCTTAAACAGAGTGTATAATACCTCCCAAACACACATTTATTTCCTTAGTAATCAACGAAAGAAGATTTTCCAACGGTGCTTCTTAAGACGCACATTAGGAAATTTGAATTAGTAGTTCGTTTTGTTATTCGGCGAAGCGCGCGCAAGCATTGGCACCACGCACACGCACGCGCGGTTGCTATACACAGTAAAAAAAATAATGGGTAAAACACTGTTGGGCAATAAAATGTTACCCAACATTGGTTTGAAATTACCCAATGTGGGTAAGAATTTGCCAACAATTGGGAAGAATTTGCCCAAGGGTTTAACCTGTTAATATGTTGACCAACGTTGGTCTATAAATTAGTAGGGGGGCCAATGTGCAGATTTGGGTTCCCGTCGAAATTTCATGTTAATTTATTGCAACCATTGTAATCTTATGAGTCATGAGAACAAGAAAATTGATGTTGCCATTTTTTCCATTGACCTTTAGTGACATTGCCCTGAGGTCAAAGTTCATGGGTCATTTTCACCTAAAATTTGCCTTTCGGAAGGGTTTGCGAAGATTTTCGAGGCAAGTGAGCACATATTGTATTTGGTTGAGAGTGTCTCCATTATAATAAATGTTATTATTAATGTATTTATGGATTTTCCTGAAGAAAACATGGGAAAATGTCACTTTTGCCCGAAAAGGGCAGGGTTGTTTTGACCATCTCACGCAGATTCCGCCCCCCCCCCCCATGACCTCGGCCATCGAGTGACGAAAAATTATGAAACTTGGTACATGCATAGAACAACATAACATGAACATACCCAAGAAATTTTATGACTATGGGTTAAAGGGTTTTGGAATTACGGCTAATTAATTATTCATAAGCACGTATGGTAATTCAAATGTGTACACTACGTATATGGGGAAATTCGGTTTTGACGGAGGGTAGCGCCGAAAATATTTCGCTGCGCGGCAACCTGTGGTTCGAATTTTATGTTTTTGGTATCAAAAGATGTGCAAGACTCGAGGCTAAAAAGTCAGGACAGCTCAGGCCGTGAAATATATATTTTTTTCAAGAGTATCGCGGAAAAAGTTGAAAGAGGGAAAATCCGCCCCCCCCCCCCTTTTGGGCCAAAATATGACCAACCCTTTAGTGCCTGGCATCTAAATATGAAATGTTGTAAAGTGTCCTCTGCAGTACCACACTCACTCAGGGTGTTTGTCGGTTGAGGACAATCCCCACTTCTTTTGTTGCGAGCCACTCCAGAGCGGAGGTGATTTAAGCACCTCCAGGTATTCCATCCTGCATTGGATCCTGTAGGTAAGGCTTCTGCAGGCTTGATTGGCATCTCATGTAGTGGGGGAGACGCCACCAGCCTGGTCAACCCAGGAGGCACACACTTGGGTCTTAATAGTAGGGTTGATCGCTTTCAGGTGACTCAGAGTGTAGCACTGCTGTGACTGGTCAAGAGCATCGGTCAACGTCTTCCCTTGTGGGACCGTTCCTTTGAAGACGTACTCTACTCTGCCTTTGAATACAACAAAGAAACGATGGTTCTTCGGTAGAACTCCAATAAACTGGGTAAGGGTCAGGTCTGCCGTCATGTCCAGGATCTTCTGAAGGAGTCAGCAACAGTTAACACTGTCAAACGCAGCTGTAAGATCAACAAAGACAGCGCCGGTGATCTATTTTTTTCTGATGGAAGCAGTCCTTAATGTACTGAGTGAGGTTTAAAAGCTGTCCCGTTGTAGATTTGCCGGGACGGAAGCCTGCCTGCCTGTTCCTGTCTCAGTTGTTTCTCAATGAAGAGGCAAGAAGGTTGAGGAGAAAATGTTCAAGCAACTTGAATGTGTGACTTTGGGACGAGTTTTGACATGCATTGGGTCTTTCCCGGGTTTTAGGAGGGCGATGACCTTCGACTTTTGCCACACTTTAGGCATTGTTTGTGTGGCGAGGCAGGTGTTGATGAGCTGGAGTAACCAATTTGAGGCGTTTGGTCCAAGATGTTTCAGTTCTTTGGTGAGAATGTTATCCAGTTTGGTTAATTTCCTGTTCTTTATTTATGCCAGTCGCAAGTTCATTAGCAGAGAAGGATTTGATGAAGCCAATTAGGTCGATGGCGGGGTCTTTCTTGCGGAGCTTGGCTTTCGGTCGCTTATTAGGAGAACGTGGCACTTTACCATTTAAAAAGCAGTTGTTTTGGGCTATTTGGTTGGCGGTGATGTTACAATGCTGTTCACTTGGCTGAGCTTTTTTTTATATTATACTCCAGGCTTGGAGGCCATATTGGCTTTTCGGCCATATTGGTGGTTACCACAAGGGTTTGCCACAAGCTTTGAAGCTGTTCTGATATGGCTGTTATTAATTCCTCCCCAGATGAGGTATCGACAGCAAGAGAGTCGTTGTCATACATGCGTTCTATTTCCTGTAAAGTTCAGCACTACGGGATGCTAAGCCTGGGTTGTAATCAGTGCAGCAGCCCGTAGGGATGTTCTTGCACCACCACATCAACAAACCGGTGTCATAGTTATCAGGGGTTGGACCAATGTCAGCTAGATGGTGTTTGAGCTCATTGGTGAAGCCTTCACAGTTGGCCTTACTAAGTTGAAACAGTGGTGGAATGGAATTGTTGCGAAGAGACAGCAGCAGTCACTTTGATTCCAATAGGGCGATGTCGGGTCTTTGGAATGGGGTCAAGGACCATCTTGTTGCTAAGTGAGGCGATGTTGTGGCTCACAAGGGCTAGAGCAGGGTTGAAACTTTATCTCCAGCCTCCACTGTGGAAAAACTTCGACAGTTTCGCATTGTGCAGGCATGCAACTGTAAACTCACCAAAAAAGAGGAAATTCCTAAATTCAGAAGACTTTGTACAGTGATTTTCAATTTTGAATGGCAGAAATGAGAATAAAAAAAGAGGAAATCCGCTGATCCGAGGAAAAGTTGCATGCCTGATTGTGAATAAGGCTCAGTTGACTTGCTTCGGCCAGCGATTCAAAAGCGTCGACGTCTGTGCTGGAATGATAGCCAATGATGCTGCTGTGGCTGTTAAATCCCCAATAATTATGCGTGTCTTGGGCTGTTTTGTGGATTGTGGCGGTGGCATTATGATGGAAGACCTGGAGGTGCTTAAATCACCTCCGCTCTGCAGTGGCTCGCACCAAAAGCACCATGAAGAAGTCGGGATTTTCCTCAACCGACAAACACCCTGTGCGAGTGCGGTACTGCAGAGGACACTTTACAACATTTCATATTTAGATGCCAGGCACTAAAGGGTTGGTCATATTTTGGCCCTAAAAGGGGGCAGATTTTTCCCCTTTCAACTTTTTTCGCGATACTCTTGAAAAGTTATTTATTTCGCGGCCTGAGCTGTCCTGACCTTTTAGCCTCGAGTCTTGCACATCTTTTGATACCCAAAAGATAAAATTGGAACCACAGGTTGCCGCGCAGCTAAAAATTTTCAGCGCTACCCTCCGTCAAAACTGAATTTCCCCATATACGTAGTGTACACATTTGAATAACCATACGTTCTTATGAATAATTAATTAGCCGTAGTTCCAAAACCCTTTAACCCATAGTCATGAAATTTCTTGGGTTTGTTCATGTTCTGTTGTTCTATGCATGTACCGAGTTTCATAATTTTTCGTCACTCGATGGCCGAGGTCATGGGGGGGGGGGCGGAATCTGCGTGAGATGGTCAAAACAACCCTGCCCTTTTCGGGCAAAAGTGACGTTTTCCCATGTTTTCTTCAGGAAACCCCATAAATACATTAATAATAACATTTATTTTAATGGAGAAACTCTCAACCAAATACAATAATGTGCTCACTTGCCTCGAAAATCTTCGCAAACCCTTCCGAAAGGCAAATTTTAGGTGAAAATGACCCATGAACTTCGACCTCAGGTCAAGGTCACTAAAGGTCAATGGAAAAAAATGGCAACATCAATTTTCTTGTTCACAGGACTAAGATTACATTTATAATGGTTGCCATAAATTAACATGACATGCCAACAGACGTACATTGCCCCCCCCCCCCCCCCCCCCCCCACTATATCAACCCATTTTGCCCATCGTGTTTACAGTGTAATCAGTGTCGAATCAGGTCGGATCAGTGCGCGACATCGCGTAGCTGCAATCGGCTCAGTTTCGCTCGTACCCCCCGCCCTGCAAACAGGGCACTGGGATACTCTGATGAATTCACGCTCTGATTGGTTGGATTTTGCGTGACCAGTGACCTGCGCGTCATCAAGGTCATGACTCTGCAAGGTTTGAAACGGCCCTTAAAACTGATTCATTACTCTTTTATTCCAGTTTAGAGATGGTTTTTCTCGTTGAAAAGCGTATATAATAATGTAGAAAATTCTGTAAAACTTATATGTGTTGTAAATTTACAATTCCCGTCACTCGCTCAGGCTCCGTTTTCGAATCACGAACGGTCGGAGTGCATTATGCGACGCTGAAAATTTTGTCCACATGGTCCGCAATGAAACAGAAATCACATCCGGTATGGAATGTGCGCAATTCTATAGGAAGTTTTCGGATAGCATTTGCGCACATTGTCTAACTGCGGTCTTGAACAGCTGCAGCCAGATGCTTTATACATAGGTCATAGGCCACTTCCTTCACAAGATTCTGTGAAGCTCGTCAGAGTATCCCAGCGTCTTGTTTGCAGGGCGGGGGTACGAGCGAATCGGCTCAGTGAGAACGTGTCTCGGACGCTGAATTGAGGCCCAATTCAAAACATGATTCAGCAACATTTGATTTGAAATTGAGATCTTAGAATGCTGTTTTTCTCGGAATATACAGCTGAAGCTGAGCTGAAACTTAGTCAGGCTAGTTGTTCAGCACCCTTCTTTAGATTTTTAGCACTTTTGTTGGTTCAAACGAACAAAATGCACAAATTACAAATGTCTTATCTTCGTAGCCCAAATAATGATATCCATTACAATGTTGACCTTTGGATCTCTGATCCTGCGACGTCATCAAACCGGAAGTTAGGTGTTATTTATACATACACTTATATTTTCCATATTTTCATACGTTATTTAAACTTCACAATGATTGTTTATCCTCTCTGAACTGAATCAGTATTCACTTCCCGTTTTTTACTGATGAAGTCATCAAACCAGAAATTACTTGTACGTGTACATAAAAATGTTTAATGTTTAATGAAATAGTTGTCTGCCCAACCACTCTACGTTTGAAACTCAACGAACGCGAACCTCTAGTCTTTAATATGGCTTTCTCATTTGCAGTTTTTGTTCAAGTTTCATTCTAAAAGAGCTACACGTTATAGGGACATTTCAAATTGACACAATGCTCTGATTTATTTTCAAATTTATAAATGCTTTTTTTTTTAAATAGGTCGCACAGACGAGCAGAAAAAAGAAGAAGAAGAGGCAGATGTGACAGCCGACAATTATTACAAAAACTGCATTTTCGTTCAAGACTCAACACACACCAACATAACTACGGGTATAGGTTTGGTTGATTTCTGTTTTATACTGTTTTTGATACTCTTTTTAGTTTTTAACACAGTTGTAGACTTTCATCATTGAAAATGTGTGACGTTATCATGACGTCATCAAAAATGCGACTTTTCCAAACACATTTATAGAAAGGCCCGATCGTCATTAAACTAGGTGGGTGGCTAGATAATAGTACTAGTATTCAAAATCCGAAGTGACGTTACGATGACGTAATCGGTTGATTTTTAAGGTTTTTTTTAATTTACAACGTCATTCCGCTTCCAAAATTGTGCACTTCCTTTCATTGGATTGACTTTAAACTTGGTACAAAACAAGACTACAAAAACAAAATGTGCATTGACAAGTGATGTCAAAATGACGTCGTCGTAGGGCATGTGACGTCATGTGATAAAATTATATTTTAGGAATTATTCTAAGGATTTTGAACAACCATTAACTGCATGAAGTACTCTAAATTGTGACTGTAAAAGGACCAACAAAACATAAACTTGTGTAAAATGTGAAAAAGCCCTATGTTCTGTTTTCAAACAGACATAGACCTCTAGTTGTGTTTTCTTTTATTCCGTTCTAAACACGTCCATAACAGTCAGTAGCCGTGTCACGCACACAGCCCTGTTTGACCTCAGTTTTTCGCACGCATGGCCAAAAAGCGTACGCGAGATTTTACGAGATTTATTCGAGACTACAGAAAAATACAAAAAGTGTCTCGACACATGCACTGTTTGGCCAAGATGGCTAAATAAGTGAAAGGTTGAAATCGTGTGTTTTATTTTGATAACGAAAATAAATGCTTTTGACAAATATAAAGTGTTGTTATGGCCTGTCAAACAAAATCATATTTTTTATCAACAAAATCGAGGGCCGATAGTTTTTAGGTGTACATTCGATTTTTTAAAAAGGCCGAAACAAATGGCAAGGCTTAGTAGATAGAGGAAAGTATACGCTTTATTTTCATGTGAAACACGTGCAGGAGACTTCTAATGTTTGGTCCAAATCGCCGGTTGGAAAATGAAGGCTTTTGCGAGATTTCATGATTTGCAATCACAATGTACACGTGTAAACCATATGCCGACGTACTTTTGCCTGCATGGTCTGAAAACATTGTGAATAGTATACAAATAACGAATGTTTTACGTTCGTGCGATGGTAAGAATAATTTCATTCGGTGACAGATTGAATGTTCTATTCCACGAGGCGAAGCCGTGTGGAATAGAACATTCAATCTGTCACCGAATGAAATTATTCTTACCATCGCACGAACGTAAAACATTCGTTATTTGTTATATACAACACTTGAATAAATTCTCGCCATTTGAATGTTCTGTTCCACGAGGCGAAGCATCGGTAAGGAGCATAAACCCTCTACTACAATCGCCTGCCATTTTGTTTGTTTACGCAAAGTAGCTATGTGTATAGCGCCGCCAGTCGAAGGCATTCGTCCTTACTGCGCATGCGCAAAGTGAAACGGTATAACGCGTGGGTATAAAGCATGGTCGCACCGTGCATTATACCGAATAATAATATGTCACGTGATCTACAGTTCACCATTCAGATGACGGGGATTTATTCAGGCGTTGTATAGAACGCGCTATTTGCGCAATGAAAGACTTATGAATATTAAACAGGCCATACTCGAGCGCGAGCTCGACCAGTGGGCGTATGGGTCACAATGTCACACCATGTTTGGATCCTCGCTCTATGCTTTACAATGGCGACGATCTTTTCGCGTTGTGAAAAATGGAAGTTGTTGGAAACATTAGGTGTACATCGAATTCTTAATATTAACGACATCACGTTCACGAGATTTTTTCTAGATGAATGTTCACTCTTTTGTTTGATTATCTCAACATTTGGGAGACTTTCTTCTTCTCGAAAAAAACTGAAATTTCATGACCTAACTTTTAGTCTATTTGTCCGTGAAATAATATCGTCGAAATGCATCGAAATCCTTTTTTTTTTTGGAGAAAATATACCTTGATAGATGCATGAAGTTTTTTTGTTTGGATCGGTTGTCGTTTGCCATGAAAATTGCGAATTTTCTGAAGCCCTATTTACGGCCATCGTTCACTGGCCTTGCATTGCTGTAAGTTGTGTGGACGAGAAAATAGAGAGGCTACGCGTGACACGGCTACTGACTGCATAATTCATTTGCTTATAGTAAAGAGCTTCCGCTACCGAAGTGAAGGTCAAGTGGTTTTGTGCCCCCGAGTAAGAATTGTTGCCCGAGGCATCATTTACAACCTCACGCAAAAATGAACACGATGCTCTATTAGTTCTAAAGATAATAGCTGAAACTATTTTCAGAAATTTGGCCCTTAAATTGCTTGTAATTTGATACCTGATGACGTGATGATGACGTCAGATTTGTTTTAACATCTTCAGACGGGGTTCAAGTTCATACCAGGTTTTATTCATAATCCCGTTAATCGTTTGGGAGAAATTCGGTTCGTTTGATTTTGAGGCTTCTGTCTCTTTTTTAAATTCACCTAAATGTTGACCTTCCAGTTGACCCGGGAGTAAAGGTCAAGCGAGTTCACGTACACAACAAAAATGTTTATCAAATAAATGGTCTATCTGATTACAACGTATGAACTTGATTGAACCATTTAATCAACCGTTTAGGAGAAAACCCGCGCAGCAGTATTGTCCGGAAGAAAAAAGAAAGACCCAAACAAAGATAAATCCTAACAATTTCAAACAGTGGCGGTTGTGCCCAACCACTCAACATAATGTGTAGTTGTGTCCACACAATAACATCAGGTTCCTCAGAAAGAAAGAAATACCTTCTTTAAGAAAGAAATACGTTTTTTAATACTTGGCAGCACCAAAGCCTACACCGATCCCCGAAGCGGGTAGCCCTACCACCGGCAACGCATCCCGTCAAGCAACTAGAAACGAGGAAGCGACGACATACAGCATCGATATTTCGTCTCTGGTGCCTGCTTCTGAAACGTTACCGCCAATTTACTTTCAAGCGAAGTTGTCCATCGCAGGTAACCAAATACGCCTCATTCTTTAGGGGGTTTTTTTTTTGGGGGGGGGAGTTGATGTGGACAATGGTATTTGTGGACGTTCGTTATAGACGATGAGTGGTCGTGTGTTTGTGCGGGATATTTTCGGGATAATTTAAAACTAAAAACCAAATTGGTCAATTGGAAACTATTTTCAACCGGCCGATCACGTTTTGTGTAGTATTTACCCAAAGAAATGCAATCGGGATAACAAATGAAAGCTTGCTACATCGAGTTAATGATTGATAAAACCGTAGTAGTCTAAAGTACAAAGCTTTGTAACATTATCCTTTTGTTCGTGGGTTACCTTGTTAAAAACCATTTATAACTCCATTTGGATGTATGAGTTCGTTTCTGCATTGACTAGGAAACATTGAACAATAAAGGACAATAAGGTCCCCAATTCCCGAGAGGTCCCCAATTTGGATTCAGGTACAAAACATATGGGAGGTCTTCCTAAAAAGTTAGGGTACAAACAAAAGAGGGACAATAGGGGGTTCCCGATTGCAGGCAAATACACACGTGCGTGGGGGTTGGGTGAACGGTTGGGTGCTTTTAATTTATATTCTTGCTTGTTTTTCCAAACTGTAATGACGTACTTAAATTGCCAACTAATAAGTGTTATTGTTATATTTCTTGAAGCTTAATCATTAAACTATCTCAGTAATTATTTCTCGGTATACCAACAATCTTGTACAAATAAAATTTCAATGTTTAAAATTCATTCCGAGACCACTTCCACGCGTAGCACGTCTCTACGAAGTTGTTTTATTTACGATTGTTTTTTCTTTTAATGTGTGACTTTAAAACACAATTACATCAGGTCCTTAAAAAGAAAAAAAACACATTCTTTAAGAAAGAAACACGTTCTTAATGCTTGGCAGCACCAAAGCCTACATCGATCCCCTTAGCGGGTAGCCCTACCACCGGCAACGCATCCCGTCAAGTAACTAGAAACGAGGAAGCGACGACATCTAGCTCTGATCTTTCGTCACCGAAGTCTGCTTCTGAAGTGTCGCCGAAAATATCCGTTAAAGAGAAAGTCGCCCAGCATAAGACCATCTTGAAAGTGTCCACAGCAGGTGACCAAATAAGCCACATTTTTTCAGTGTTTTAGTACTCGTATTCGGTACTCGTACTCGAGTGCTATTCAAGTACTTTTTGTGTTTTTTAGCCGCATCTGTTGCCCTTCTGTCTTTAATCAAATGCTTTAGTACTAATACATTTGTTGTATTAGAGGACTTGAAACCCTTCACCATCTACGCATTGCAATAATTGTTATTGTTATATTTCTTGAAGTTAAATCTCTTTACTGTCTCAGTAATAATTGCTCAAAAGGAAAAGTGAACACTTTTGTTCCGGAACAAATTTGCAGATCCTCAAGAAATGTCTCCCAACAATGGCGAAAAGGAGCATCGCCCTCTTGGAACTTCGCCTGAAAATGACCTGAATGTTACCACCACAAGTAGGTATCATTGCCAAATGATTGCAAATTGTTTTGTGTTTTCATTTTAAAAATAATATCAACATCGGTTGTTTGTTTTCTTGACAGGATGACAATAGAGAATATCCGTATTCCATTAAACTATCTCAGTCATTTTTCTCTGCATACCAACAATCTTATGGAAATGAAATTTCAATGTTTAAAATTCATTCCAAGACCACTTCCGCGTGGCCCGTCTCTACAAAGTTGTTTTTATTTATTATTTGGGGGTTCTTTGAATGAGTGATTTGAAAACACAATCACATCATGTCCTCAAACAGAAAGAAACACATTCTTTAAGAAAGAAACACGTTCTTTATGCTTGGCAGCACCAAAGCCTACATCGATCTCCGTAGCGGGTAGCCCTACAACCGGCAACGCATCCCGTCAAGTAACTAGAAACGAGGAAGCGACGACATCTAGCCCTTATCTTTCGCCACCGGAGTCTGCTTCTGAAGTGTCGCCGGAAATATCCGGTAAAGAGAAAGTCACCCAGCATGAGAATTTCGTGAAAGTGTCCACAGCAGGTGACCAAATAAGCCACATTATTTTTTAGTGTTGTAGTACTCATACTCGGTACTCGTACTCGAGTGCTACTCCAGTACTTTTTGTGTTTTTGACAGTACTCGTTCTCGTAGTCGAATGTCAAAGTACTCGTACTAGAAAATGACCTTAGAACTTCGTCTGGAAATGACCTGAATGTTACTACCACAAGTAGGTATCATTGCCAAATGATTGCAAATCGTTTTGTGTTTTATTTTGGAAATAATATCAACATCGGTTGTTTGTTTTCTTGACAGGATGACAATAAAGAATATCCTTATTCCATTAAACTATCTCAGTCATTTTTCTCTGTTTACCAACAAACTTGTAGAAATGAAATTTCAATGTTTAAAATTCATTCCAAGACCACTTCCGAGTAGCACGTCTTTTCAAATTGTTTTTATTGATGATTATTTTTGAATAAGTGACTTAAAAACACAATCACATCAGGTCCTCAAAAAGAAAGAAACACATTCTTTAAGAAAGAAACACGTTCTTAATGCTTGGCAGCACCAAAGCCTACATCGATCCCCTTAGCGGGTAGCCCTACCACCGGCAACGCATCCCGTCAAACAACTGGAAACGAGGAAGCGACGACATTTAGCTCTGATCTTTCGTCACCGGAGTCTGCTTAAGAAGTGTCGCCGGAAATATCCGTTAAAGAGGAAGTCACCCAGCATACGAACTTCATGACCAAATAAGCCACATTTTGTTCAGTGATGTAGTACTCGTACTCAGTGCTCGTACTCGAGTGCTCCTCGAGTACCTTATTTGAGTTTTTTAGCCAGATATGATGCCCTTCTGTCTTTTGTTCAATGCTTCAGTACGTCCGCATTTGTTGTATTGGACGACTTGGAACCCTACACCATCTACGCGTTGCAATAATTGTTATTGTTATATTTCTTGAAGCTAAATCTCTTTACTGTCTCAGTAATAATTGTTCAAAAGGAAAAGTGAACACTTTTGTTCGGGAACAATGCAGATCCTCAAGAAATGTCTCCCAACAATGGCGAAAAGGAGCATCGCCACCTTGGAACTTCGCCTGAAAATGACCTGAATGTTACCAACACAAGTAGGTATCATTACCAAACGATTGCAAATTGTTTTGTGTTTTCATTTTAAAAATAATATCAACATCGGTTGTTTGTTTTCTTGACAGGATGACAATAGAGAATATCCGTATTCCATTAAACTATCTAAGTCATTTTTCTCTGTTTACCAACAATCTTGTAGAAATGAAATTTCAATGTTTAAAATTCATTCCGAGACCACTTCCGCGTAGCACGTCTTTACAAAGTTGTTTTTATTCATGATTTTTTGAATGAGTGACTTTAAAACACGATCACATCAGGTCCTCAAAAAGAAAGAAACACATTCTTTAAAAAAGAAACACGTTCTTAATGCTTGGCAGCACCAACGCCTACATCGATCCCCTTAGCGGGTAGCCCTACCACCGGCAACGCATCCCGTCAAGCAACTGGAAACGAGGAAGCGACGACATCTAGCTCTGATCTTTCGTCACCGGAGTCTGCTTCTGTAGTGTCGCCGAAAACATCCGTTAAAGAGAAAGTCGCCCAGCATGAGAACTTCGTGGAAGTGTCCACAGCAGGTGACCAAATACGCCACATTTTTTCAATGTTGTAGTACTCGAACTCAGTACTAGTACTCGAGTGCTACTCCAATACTTTTTTTTTTTGTTTTTTTAGCCAGATAGGATGCCCTTCTGTCTTTTATCAAATGCTTCAGTACTAATACATTTGTTGTATTGGAAGACTTGAAACCCTTCACCATCTACGCGTTGCAATAATTGTTATTGTTATATTTCTTGAAGCTAAACTCTTTACTGTCTCAGTAATAATTGGTAAAAAGGAAAAGTGAACACTTTTGTTCTGGAACAATGCAGATCCTCAAGAAATGTCTCCCAACAACAACGAAAAGGAGCATCGCCATCTTGAAACTTCGTCTGGAAATGACCTGAATGTTACCACCACAAGTAGGTATCATTGCCAAATGATTGCAAACTGTTTTGTGTTTTCATTTTGGAAATAATATCAACATCAGTTGTTTTATTTTCTTGACAGGATGACAATAGAGAATATCCGTATTCCATTAAATTATCTCAGTCATTTTTCTCTGTTTACCAACAAACTTGTAGAAATGAAATTTCAATGTTTAAAATTCATTGCGAGACCACTTCCGCGAAGAACGTCTCTACAAAGTTGTTTTTATTGATGATTTTTGATTTTGAATGAGTGACTTTAAAACACAATCACATCAGGTCCTCAAAAAGAAAGAAACACATTCTTTAAGAAAGAAACACGTTCTTTATGCTTGGCAGCACCAAAGCCTACATCGATCTCCGTAGCGGGTAGCCCTACCACCGGCAACGCATCCCGTCAAGCAACTGGAAACGACGAAGCGACGACATCTAGCTCTGATCTTTCGTCACCGGAGTCTGCTTCTGAAGTGTCGCCGAAAATATCCGGTAAAGAGAAAGTCACTCAGCATGAGAACTTCTTGAAAGTGTCCACAGCAGGTGACCAAATAAGCCACATTATTTTTCAGTGTTGAAGTACTCGTACTCGGTACTCGTACTCGAGTGCTACTCCAGTACTTTTTGAGTTTTTTAGAGTACTCGTTCTCGTAGTCGAATGTCAAAGTACTCGTACTAGAAAATGACCTTGGAACTTCGTTTGGAAATGACCTGAATGTTACAACCACAAGTAGGTATCATTGCCAAATGATTGCAAATTGTTTTGTGTTTTATTTTGGAAATAATATCAACATCGGTTGTTTGTTTTCTTGACAGGAGGACAATAGAGAATATCCTTATTCCATTAAACTTTCTCTGTCATTTTTCTCTGTTTACCAACAAATTTGTAGAAATGAAATTTCAATGTTTAAAATTCATTCCAAGACCACTTCCGAGTAGCACGTCTTTTCAAAATTGTTTTTATTTATGATTTTTTTTTAATAAGTGACTTTAAAACACAATCATATCAGGTCGTCAAAAAGAAAAAAACACATTCTTTAAGAAAGAAACACGTTCTTAATGCTTGGCAGCACCAAAGCCTACATCGATCCCCTTAGCGGGTAGCCCTACCACCGGCAACGCATCCCGTCAAGCAACTGGAAACGAGGAAGCGACGACATCTAGTTCTAATCTTTCGTCACCGGAGTCTGCTTCTGAAGTGTCGCCGGAAATATCCGGTAAAGAGAAAGTCACCCAGCATGAGGACTTCGTGAAAGTGTCCACAGCAGGTGACCAAATAAGCCACATTTTTTCAGTGTTGAAGTACTCGTACTTGGTAATCGAACTCGAGTGCTACTCCAGTACTTTTTTGTGTTTTTAGAGTACTCGTTCTCGTACTCGAATGTCAAAGTACTGGTACTAAAAAATGACCTTGGAACTTCGTCTGTAAATGACCTGAATGTTACCACCACAAGTAGGTATCACTGCCAAATGATTGCAAATTGTTCTATGTTTTTATTTTGGAAATAATATCAACATCGGTTGTTTGTTTTCTTGACAGGATGACAATAGAGAATATCCGTATTCCATTAAATTATCTCAGTCATTTTTGCTCTGTATACCAACAATCTTGTAGAAATGAAATTTCAATGTTTAAAATTCATTCCGAGACCACTTCCGCGTAGCACGTCTCTTCAAAGTGGTTTTTATTTATGATTTTTTTTTTGAATGAGTGACTTTAAAACATAATCACATCAGGTCCTCAAAAAGAAAGAAACACATTCTTTAAGAAAGAAACACGTTCTTAATGCTTGGCAGAACCAAAGCCTACATCGATCCCCTTAGCGGGTAGCCCTACCACCGGCAACGCATCCCGTCAAGCAACTAGAAACGAGGAAGCGACGACATCTAGCTCTAATCTTTCGTCACCGGAGTCTGCTTCTGAAGTGTCGCCGGAAATATCCGTTAAAGAGAAAGTCACCCAGCCTAAGAACTTCTTGAAAGTGTCCAACAGCAGGTGACCAAATACGCCACATTTTTTTATCAGTGTTGTAGTACTCGTACTAGGTAATTGTACTCGAGTGCTACTCCAATACTTTTTTTTTGTTTTTTAGCCAGATATGATGCCCTTCTGTCTTTTATCAAATGCTTCAGTACTAATACATTTGTTTTATTGGAAGACTTGAAACCCTTCACCATCTACGCGTTGCAATAATTGTTATTGTTATATTTCTTGAATCTAAATCTCTTTACTGTCTCAGTAATAATTGTTAAAAAGGAAAAGTGAACACTTTTGTTCTGGAACAATGCAGATCCTCAAGAAATGTCTCCCAACAATAACGAAAAGGAGCATCGCCACCTTGGAACTTCGTCTGGAAATGACCTGAATGTTACCACCACAAGTAGGTATCATTGCCAAATGATTGCAAACTGTTTTGTGTTTTCATTTTGGAAATAATATCAACATCGGTTGTTTGTTTTCTTGACAGGATGACAATAGAGAATATCCGTATTCCATTAAATTATCTCAGTCATTTTTCTCTGTTGACCAACAAACTTGTAGAAATGAAATTTCAATGTTTAAAATTCATTGCGAGACCACTTCCGCGAAAAACGTCTCTACAAAGTTGTTTTTATTGATGATTTTTGTTTTTGAATGACTTTAAAACACAATAACATCAGGTCCTCAAAAAGAAAGAAACACATTCTTTAAGAAAGAAACACGTTCTTTATGCTTGGCAGCACCAAAGCCTACATCGATCTCCGTAGCGGGTAGCCCTACCACCGGCAACGCATCCCGTCAAGCAACTGGAAACGAGGAAGCGACGACATCTAGCTCTAATCTTTCGTCACCAGAGTCTGCTTCTGAAGTGTCGCCGAAACTATCCATGAAAGAGAAAGTCACCCAGCATGAGAACTTCATGAGAGTGCCCACAGCAGGTAACCAAATAAGCCACATTTTTTTCAGTACTAATACTCGTACTCGGTACTCGTACTCGAGTGCTACTCCAGTATTTTTTTTTATAGTTTTTTAGCCAGATATGATGTCCTTCTGTCTTATGTCCAATGCTTCAGTACTAATAAATTTGTTGTATTGTAAGACTTGGAACCCTACACCATCTACAAGTTTCAATAATTGTTGTTATATTTCTTGAAGCTAAACCTCTTCACTTTCTCAGTAATAATTGTTCAAAAAGAAAAATTGAACACTTTTGTTCAGGAACAATGGAGATCCTCAAAAAATGTTTCCCAACAATGGCGAAAAGGAGCATCGCCACCTTGGAACTTCGTCTGGAAATGACCTGAAGGTTACCATTATAATCATTGCCAAATGATTTCAGATGGTTTTGTGTTTTCATTTTGGAAATAATATCAACAACTGGTGTTTGTTTTCTTGACAGAATGACACTTATAGAGAATATCCGTATTCCATTAAATTATCTCAGTCATTTTTTCTCTGTTTACCAACAATCTTGTAGAAATGAAATTTCAATGTTTAAAATTCATTCCGAGACCACTTCCGCGTAGCACGTCTCTACAAAGTTGTTTTGCTTCATGATTTTTTTTTTTTGAATGAGTGACTTTAAAACACAATTACCTCAGGTCCTCAAAAAGTAAGAAACACATTCTTTAAGAAAGAAACACGTTCTTAATGCTTGGCAGCTCCAAAGCCTACATCGATCTCCTTAGCGGGTAGCCCTACCACCGGCAACGCATCCCGTCAAGCAACTAGAAACGAGAAAGCGACGACATCTAGCTCTGATCTTTCGTCACCGGAGTCTCCTTCTGAAGTGTCGCCGAAAATATCCGTTAAAGAGAAAGTCGCCCAGCATGAGTCCTTCGTGAAAGTGTCCACAGCAGGTGACCAAATAAGCCACATTTTTTCAGTGTTGTAGTACTCGTACTCGAACTCGAGTGCTACTCGAGTACTTTTTTGGTGTTTTTTGGCCACATCTGATGTCCTTCTGTCTTTTATCCAATGCTTCAGTACTAATGCATTTGTTGTATTGGAAAACTTGAAACCCTTCACAATCTACGCGTAGCAGTAATTGTTTTTTGATAATTGATTTTTTTTAATGAGTGATTTTGAAACACAATCACATCAGTTCCTCAAAAAGAAAGAAACACATTCTTTAAGAAAGAAATACGTTCTTTATGCTTGGCAGCATCAAAGCCTACATCGATTCCCGTAGCGGGTGGCCCTACCACCGGCAACGCATCCCGTCAAGTAACTAGAAACGAGGAAACGACGAACTCTAGCTCTAATCTTTCGTCACCGGAGTTTGCTTCTAAACTGTCGCCGAAAATATCCGTTAAAGAGAGAGTCGCCCAGCATATGCAGCATGAGAACTTCGTGAAAGTGTCCACAGCAGGTGACCAAATAACCCACATTTTTTCAGTGTTGCAGTACTCGTACTCTGTACTCGTACTCAAGTGCTACTCGAATACTTTTTTTGAGTTTTTTAGCCACATCTGATGCCCTTCTGTCTTTTATCCAATGCTTTAGTACTAATACATTTGTTGTATTGAAAGACTTGAAACCCTTCACCATCTACGCGTTGCAATAATTGTTATTGTTATAGTTCTTGAAGCTGTATCTCTTTACTGTCTCAGTAATAATTGTTAAAAAGGAAAAGTGAACACTTTTGTTCTGGAACAATGCAGATCGTCAAAAAATGTCTCCCAACAATGGCAAAAAGGAGCACCGCCATCTTGGAACTCGGTCTGGAAATGGCTTCAAGGTTACAACCACAAGTAGGTATCATTGCCAAGTGATTGCAAATTGTTTTGTGTTTTCATTTTGGAAATAATATCAACATCGGTTGTTTGTTTTCTTGGCAGGATGACGATAGAGAATATCCTTATTCCATTAAACTATCTCAGTAATTTTTTTCTCTGTATAGGAACAATATTGTAGAAATGAAATTTCAATTTTTAAAATTCATTCCAAGACCACTTCCGCGTGCCACGTCTCTACTATGTCGGAAGTCACGTCGCCTAACAGAACCTGTTACCTTGAAAGGCAGTGTTGTAGAACGTGTCACATGTTACAAATATCTGGGTGTCGTAATTGACAATGAATTGAGTTGACATGAACATGTGGATTTCATTGTGAAAAAAATTAATTCTCGCATCTTCTGCCTTAAAAAACTAAATTCGTTCTATGTCGATCGTAGAATTCTGGCAACTTTTTATGACACTGTGGTTGCCAGTGTTTGGGGCTACTGTCTGATATGTTGGGGTGGAAATGTTGGGAAATGTGAGAAAGACCGCAAAGATAGAATTATAAAACAAGCAGGAAGGATTCTTGGGGAGTCGCGGCCGTTAGTGGACACAGCATATGAGGATCGGGTGATCGGCAGGCTCACTATGCTGCTGAATGACAAAAATCACCCACTTCATGACAGGCTTGCTGAACAGCTGATCCCAAGGTTTGGTCGTATGCGGGTGCCATATGCTGCGACAAACCAACATCCATCCTCCCTCATTCCACGTGCAATAGAACATCTCAATCTTATGTTCCAGCGTTAATATGATATTTTATACAACACCTGAATAAATCCCCGTCATCTGATTGGTGAATTGTAGATCACGTGACATATTATTATTCGGTATAATGCACGGTGCGACCATGCGTTATACCCATGCGTTATACCGTTTCACTTTGCGCTTGTTCCATGACGCGGTATTTGCGTGCAAAATGCATGCTGGTGTGCGCGTTCAGCGTAGCGCGTATTGTTCCAAAGAGCCAGCGCTACAGCGTTGGGTTCAAACATTTTCGTGAAGGGTTAGTTCAACATCTTTAAAATCAAAATAAATTGTAGTTTTTAATTTACCAATCAAATGACGAGAATTTATTTAGGTGTTGTATAAAACAAATAACGAATGTTTTACGTTCGTGCGATGGAAAGAATAATTTCATTCGGTGACAGATTGAATGTTCTATTCCACTCGGCTTCGCCTCGTGGAATAGAACATTCAATCTGTCACCTCATGAAATTATTCTTACCATCGCACTCACAAACATTCGTTATTTGTATAATATAAGGATTTTTTTTTCTTTTTGATTGTTCACCGGTTTTTATTGTTCGTGCAATTGTATATGTAACTGTATTTTATAATGTGTCGATGTTGTTACTGTATGCGAGCATTTTAAATTACCCCAGTGGGATATAATAAAGATTATTTAATTTTGATTTGATTTGATACAAAGTTGTTTTTATTCATGATTTTTTTGAATATGTGACTTTAAAACACAATCACATCAGGTCCTCAAAAAGAAAGAAACACATTCTTTAAAAAAGAAACACGTTCTTAATGCTTGGCAGCACCAACGCCTACATCGATCCCCTTAGCGGGTAGCCCTACCACCGGCAACGCATCCCGTCAAGCAACTGGAAACGAGGAAGCGACGACATCTAGCTCTGATCTTTCGTCACCGGAGTCTGCTTCTGTAGTGTCGCCGAAAACATCCGTTAAAGAGAAAGTCGCCCAGCATGAGTCCTTCGTGAAAGTGTCCACAGCAGGTGACCAAATAAGCCACATTTTTCAGTGTTGTAGTACTCGTACTCGAACTCGAGTGTTATTCAAGTACTTTTTGGGGTTTTTTTGCCACATCTGAGTCTTTCTGTCTTTTATCCAATGCTTCAGTACTAATACATTTGTTGTATTGGAAGACTTAAAACCCTTCACAATCTACGCGTTACAATAATTGTTTTTTGATAATTGAATTTTTTAATGAGTGATTTTAAAACACAATCACATCATGTCCTCAAAAAGAAAGAAACACATTCTTTAAGAAAGAAACACGTTCTTTATGCTTGGCAGCATCAAAGCCTACATCGATTCCCGTAGCGGGTGGCCCTACCACCGGCAACGCATCCCGTCAAGCAACTGGAAACGAGGAAGCAACGACATCTAGCTCTGATCTTTCGTTACCGGAGTCTGCTTCTGAAGTGTCGCCGAAAATATCCGTTAAAGAGAAAGTCACCCAGCATGAGAACTTCGTGGAAGTGTCCACAGCAGGTGACCAAATACGCCACATTTTTTCAATGTTGTAGTACTCGAACTCGGTACTAGTACTCGAGTGCTACTCCAATACTTTTGTTTTTTTGTTTTTTTAGCCAGATAGGATGCCCTTCTGTCTTTTATCAAATGCTTCAGTACTAATACATTTGTTGTATTGGAAGACTTGAAACCCTTCACCATCTACGCGTTGCAATAATTGTTATTGTTATATTTCTTGAAGCTAAACTCTTTACTGTCTCAGTAATAATTGGTAAAAAGGAAAAGTGAACACTTTTGTTCTGGAACAATGCAGATCCTCAAGAAATGTCTCCCAACAACAACGAAAAGGAGCATCGCCATCTTGAAACTTCGTCTGGAAATGACCTGAATGTTACCACCACAAGTAGGTATCATTGCCAAATGATTGCAAACTGTTTTGTGTTTTCATTTTGGAAATAATATCAACATCAGTTGTTTTATTTTCTTGACAGGATGACAATAGAGAATATCCGTATTCCATTAAATTATCTCAGTCATTTTTCTCTGTTTACCAACAAACTTGTAGAAATGAAATTTCAATGTTTAAAATTCATTGCGAGACCACTTCCGCGAAGAACGTCTCTACAAAGTTGTTTTTATTGATGATTTTTGATTTTGAATGAGTGACTTTAAAACACAATCACATCAGGTCCTCAAAAAGAAAGAAACACATTCTTTAAGAAAGAAACACGTTCTTTATGCTTGGCAGCACCAAAGCCTACATCGATCTCCGTAGCGGGTAGCCCTACCACCGGCAACGCATCCCGTCAAGCAACTGGAAACGACGAAGCGACGACATCTAGCTCTGATCTTTCGTCACCGGAGTCTGCTTCTGAAGTGTCGCCGAAAATATCCGTTAAAGAGAAAGTCGCCCAGCATGAGTCCTTCGTGAAAGTGTCCACATTAGGTGACCAAATAAGCCAAATTTTTTCAGTGTTGTAGTGTAGCCCGTGCGGTACGCTGAAGTGCGCCCTCAAGCGGTTATGAGACGCGCGTGTACTGTAACCATGGAAGGCGCCATGTTCGCACATGTTTTGGCGAAATTCCCGCAGTGAAATGCCAAGATTCTTGCTAAAAGTCAACTGTTAGTTTGACATTGATTGAAATCCTACAGCTTGTGGCTCTCAGGTGAGAATAAGTGAAGGATAATGGGATGATTATAACATTTGGGGTGATTTTTGATGATAAGTTGTGTTGATAATTGATGTTGAAATTAACGTTACAGAAACAAATGTGAATTGTTTAAATCGGGAGCCAGTTTTAATGCATCTAGAAGAAATAATTGATCTTGTGACCAATATACCTTTCCGTATTAATGAAACCTCAGCATACTGGGATGATTCAAATTAAGTGACATGTTGAGTTGTGTTACAAATTGAACAAGTTTAAAGTGTATTGATGCTAGAAGTTGGGTGGATTATTTGATCTACCGTCTGCTTTGACCCCCTAAGATAAATTGCTTTGTGTAGAGACACAAGCCTTTTGTTAAAGGTACATATTTTGCCTTTCTTTTACTCTCAGGTGTACCCTGATATTTTGGGGATTAACATTGATCCGTATTTTTGCTGCCTGGACAGTCACAGTCTGGAACTCTGCTCCACATCTTGAGTGGATCAAGCCGTTGGTGACTGGACTGGCCACATGTGAGTTTACACATGTTACAATCTTCACAAGGACAGGAATTACATGTACATGTATGCTGTCTGCATAAGGTGAACTACCGTGGGAGCATCCCTCACAACAGTCTATCTCCAAGCAGGAGGGATCTTGTGAAGGAACCGTTTACTGTGTAGCGTATACAGTGACGTTGAACTGTGGTTTTCGCCGGAACTCCACGAAGTGAAGAGAACTGAACTGACTAGTCAATCAACATTTTTGGATTGGGACTTGATAGCCTTAGAGTGACATCAAGAGTCTCAAATATCCTTGTTAGAATATATTTAGGGCCCTAATATTGTCTGTATACCGGTATTTTGTTTTTGTCAGAAAGATAAATGGTTGTTTATTCATAAAGTGTCATTGTTGACCTAAACATTTACATGTAGGCCTACTTAAAGTTTTTCTTGATTATCATCATCAGCGCTGGTGTTATAGATTTTTGATCTAGAGTTCCGTCCAAGTTTTCAAATTAAAGATTTTCTAGTTCAGTACAATTTATAGACTAAGTAGTGGTTTGTTCATTTGTCTGACCCAAGGTGTGTTGACCCCAATGTGGTCCATGTGGCTTACATTTCATGGCGATCTTGCCAGGACCTCGTAGATAAATATTTAAAGGGGCTTGCTCTGTTTCTCTGTTGGAAATAAGCAACAGGGCACACACATTTTTATTCTGGTGTCAGATTGATGGATAGATCACCAACACTGACCGTTGCTTTAGAAGGATTATTTTGAGAGCCATAAGCTGAGAATTGGTATTTTTCTTGTGGTAGGTTTTTAGCAGAGTGCATTTTTGTTTACGGTTTTTTTGTACGCGCGTTGAAATTTTGTGCGAAACATGGCGGACAGTAGCGATATCTTGCAGTTTGGGCGCGATTGGTGCAAGAAAGACGATGTTCGATCGGCTTGCGCTCTTCTTCTTTGCAGTGAGAAACCGTTGTCTTTTTCGACAGAGTCAATTACCAAAGGCCTGGCTAAGAAGGTTAACCGCCTAGTGGGTGTGTCCCGTCAGGAGTGGCGAGGAAAGACCAATCTTCTGTGTGAGTTTGAATGTGAGGTTGGTGAAGTGACCCTCCCTCTTTCAGGCACTTTTAATGTCTCTGTTGACGGCGGGGAAGTGTTTCTGCGAATATACCGTTTGAACACCACTACAAACTTCAAGAGTCGAGTCTTGGTTAAGGATATTATGGAGAATCAGGGTACATCCGAACCCCCGACAAGAGAGACGTCCAGGAGTTCCTTGAGCCACGCCATGTCTTTGTGCACTGTTGGCGGACGGAAACTGCGTCCTTTCTCTGGTCTTAAGACTCCAGCCAAGGACGAGGACAGTTTCGATACCTGGATTGAACTTGTGCAGGGGCAACTTGAGGAGGAACCCGAAGATTGTGAGAAGAGGCGACGCTTGAGGGAGGCTCTCCGTCCCCCTGCTGCCAGTATCATCACCGACCTCCGCCGAGAGTGCCCTCAGGCGACAGCTGATGAATACCTTGCTGCCTTGGAGCTAGCATTCGGAAGTACAGAGTCACCTGAGGAGCTGAGCGTTCTCTTTCACTCTACACACCAACATCGTGGTGAATCGCCTTCAGAGTTTCTCACGCGACTACAGGGTATACTGAGGAAATTGGTTCGAAAAGGTGCAGCCCAAAGGGAGAAGTCAAGCTCACTTCTCATTGAGCAGTTTGCAAAGGGGGTGCTCTTCGACGAAATTCTTCTGGTGAATTTGAGGTTGAAGGATCTCAAGAAAAATCCTCCCTCTTACCTGACGTTGCTGCAGATGGTAAGGAGAGAGGAAGCAGAACAACAGGCTAAGATGAGCCGAAGAGGAGAAGGAGATGTGGGTGTGTTCCCGGCAGACCCTAAACAGGCCAAGAGTCGGACGCAAGTTGCTGAGAGACCAATCAAGCGTAAGCAAAATGAAGCACGCCCAAGATTCTGCTACCGGTGTGGTGAAGAGGGCCACTACAAGACAAAATGCGAGAAACCTGAGAACTTGCAGAAGGTAAATAGCCAACTTATTGCTTTCCTGCAGGGAAACGCCAAGGGGCGACTGGAGGGGGCCAGCCAGAAGCCCAAGCCCGTGAATTAAGGCCTGGTGTTAATTACCACACTGGAACTGACATACCTAAGGGACTAGTTGGAGGAGACATGGTAGAGGATTGCTGCATTGATGGGAACTGGGCCAAGTGTTTGTTGGATTCGGGGTCGCAAGTCACCTTAATATACGAAGGTTTCTTTCGACGCCTGAATAAGCCCTTGTTTCCGATTGAAGATCTAGTGCTTTGGCATGGTGGAGGGGGACAGATACCGTATTTAGGTTGGACCAAGGTGACTATTGGTTTTGATCCAGCATTCTGTGGCACAAGTCGGTCATCCTCCACCCTGGCTTTAGTTGTCCCTGACTGCCGTGGTGCAACACCGTACCAACTAGTTGTGGGTACAAATTCTGGAGCTTTCCGTGGTTGCTACCAACATCTTTTTGACCTGCAGAAAGGGAAAGAGTGCGGTGGCTCTGTCATCAGTGCGGCATGTAGGCGAATCTATGAGGATTTTGAAGTTTCACAGAGGGCAGGACCAGCGGGAAAGGTTGGATTGGTAACATGTCGTACTCGAAATCAGGTGACAGTCCCTGCCAACTCTCAGAAGTACATCTCGGGCACTGTTCGAAATGGATTGGGGAGGCCAGTGACTGTGTTGCTAGATGCTCCTCACCTGCGTAAAATGCCTACCGGTATCAACACTGTTTGCTCTTTAGCACAGATTGGGAATGGTTTCCAAAAGGTGAAGGTCTGCGTGCAGAATCAGACTGATGTGGACCTGCATTTGCAAAGGAACTGTGTTTTGGCTGAAGCATCCCTGCCAGTGTCAGTGAGTAGTGTGCAGCCTGATTTGTGTGGAAGTTCCATCTCCTCAGCAGCGGCACCAGCCCAGATGAGGACGACTAGTGCCACCACTGACATGAACCCAACCCAGAGACAAGAGTCTTCCCAGATTACAGAAAAGGAGTTTAGAAAACTACCATTTGTTTGGGGTCCCATAGACACTCAATGGAGAGACAGAATTCTCAAATTGGCCTATGGTCGATCAGAAATCTTCTCCAGCCATGAGTGGGATGTTGGTTTGACAAACGAAATCCATCATGACATCAGGCTCACTGATGAGTCTCCTTTCCGGGAAAGGTCACGTCGTGTAGCTCCATCTGATTTGCGGGACTTGCGAGACCATCTTCAGCATCTACTAGACATTGGGGTGATCACAGAGTCCAAAAGCCGATATGCCTCACCCATAGTCATTGTACGAAAGAAGAGCGGACAGATGCGTCTGTGTGTGGACTATCGTACTCTGAACTCCAGAACTGTACCTGATCAGTACGTGGTTCCCATCGTACAGGAGGCTCTGGACTGTTTACATGGGTGCAGGTGGTTTTCTGTGATCGACCTCAAGTCGGGGTACTACCAAATACCGATGAAACCTACCGACAAGGACAAGACAGCTTTCATCTGCCCGGCCGGATTTTTCCAGTTTGAGCGGATGCCTCAGGGTGTCAAAGGGGCGCCGGCCACTTTCCAAAGACTCATGGAAAGATGTATGGCAGGCCTGAACTTGGCAGAGGTACTTGTGTACATGGATGACATCATCATCTTTGCTCCCACTTTAGAGGAGATGGAGAAGCGTTTGGCCAGAGTGTTTGATCGGTTGGCCAAATATGGGCTAAAGATTGCTCCTGAAAAGTGTCAGCTGTGTGGTACATCTGTCAAATATCTTGGACATGTAGTTTCAGAAGAAGGTGTAAGAACAGACCAACAGAAGGTGGAGGCGATCAAGTCATGGCCACCCCCGGCTGATGCAAGACAATTGCGGTCTTTTCTTGGAATGGCTGGATATTATCGCCGATTTATTGATGGATATGCCAAGATTGCCAAACCCTTACATGAGTTGGCCGCTGCGCTACAAAGTAAGAGCTGTCCCAAGCGTCAGACCTGTAGTAAGGATACGAGCAGGGGTTTGAAAGTGGTATTCGCAGAAAGATGGACACCTGAGTGCCAGCAGGCATTTCAGGAGTTAAAGGACAAGCTATGTTCAGCACCAGTTTTGGCCTTTGCGGATATGAGTCGGCCCTTTGTACTGCATGTGGACGCAAGTAGGGATGGTCTTGGTGCCATTCTTTGCCAGGAGTCTGATGGTAAGCTGAGACCAGTTGCTTACGCCAGCCGTGGACTGAATCCGTCGGAGAAAAATTACCCAGCACACAAACTTGAGTTTTTGGCTCTTAAGTGGGCCATCGTAGACAAGTTCAAGGATTACTTGTATGCAGCCAAAGGAACCCGGGTATTCACTGACAATAACCCACTAACATATATCCTTTCGTCTGCCAAGTTGGACGCCACAGGGCATCGGTGGTTGGCAGCTCTAACAACCTACGACTTTACAATCCACTACAAGCCCGGTCGTTGTAACAAAGATGCGGACGCTCTTTCTCGACGACCACACAGTGATGCATTCTTGCAGTCTTCAGAGAGGGATCAGGTAGAAAAGATGCATATCCTGGAGGCACGACTTCAGGGTGAGGTAGAGGAGCCTACACCAACTCTCAGTGAGGAGATGGTTGATGCTATTTCCTCCCAGCATCTCTTGGATGCCTCGGGACGAAATGTTCCGGATACTACTGATGTGGAACCAGGCCCCCTCATCTACTCGATGGCCTTGAGTGCCGAGGCTATCCCTGCAGAATATGCAGGTTTTGGTAAGGCAACGACTGTTGAAGGAGATGCTGTAAATTGGGAAAACGAACAGGCTGTGGATGAACACATCAAGCAGGTTGTAGAATTTGTTCTGGCGGGCAAGAAGCCTAAGCAGATCTCAACCTTGCCTGAGGAAGTTCGGCTGATGTTGGGCCAGTTTTCTCGACTTGTCCTACGAGAGCGAGTATTGTATCGTCGAGTTCTTGATGTAAAGGGGAAAGAGTTGTTGCAGTTGGTGCTACCTGTCCATTTCAGAGAGAAGGCTATCATCGGACTCCATAATGACTTGGGTCATTTGGGTGCTGAACGAGTTGTGGCCTTGGCACGTCAACGGTTCTATTGGCCGAAGATGGCGGCTCGCATTGAGAAGTGGGTTTCCAACTGTGCACGATGTGTGTCTTTCAAGACAAACCAAAAAGTGGCTGCTCCCCTGGTAAATATCAAGACGACATATCCCCTGGATTTAGTCTGCATCGATTTCTTAAAGTTGGAACCAGACCGCAGTGGCCACCAGTACATTCTTGTTGCTACTGACCATTTCTCCCGTTATGCACAAGCCTTTCCCACGAAAGACAAATCATCACGCACTGTTGCTAAGATACTTTGGGAGCGATACTTCCTCCACTATGGTCTGCCAAGGCGTATTCACTCAGATCAAGGCCGAGAATTTGACAATAACCTCATCAAAGAGCTAACAAGTCTCTTGGGGATAAAGAAATCACGAACTTCCCCATACCACCCACAAGGGGATCCACAGCCAGAACGGTTCAACCGTACTTTGATAAGCATGCTTGGCACCCTTCCCCAAAATAAGAAGGAAACCTGGGGTAAGTTTGTTACACCCTTGGTGCATGCGTACAACTCAACTCGGAATTCCAGTACTGGATACTCGCCTTATTATATCATGTTCGGGCGAGAGGCAAGGCTGCCTCTTGATATTAGTTTTGGGACTACGCCCGACAGTGTCAACAATAAGGACCATACCAAATATGTATCTGAGCTCAGGCACAGCTTGGAAGATGCCTACAACTTGGCGGCAAAAGAGTCGGCCAAAGTGGCAGCAGCGAACAAACAACGCTATGACCTAAAAGTGAGGGGCAGTGAGTTACAGCCTGGCGACAGAGTACTTGTTCGCAATGTCGGTTTCAAGGGTCCTCACAAGCTAGCTGATAGGTGGAGTGACACTGTGTACTGTGTTGTGGGTCGTCCGAATGACAGTATACCAGTTTACAGAGTGAAGCCAGAGACAGGGGATGGTGCAGTAAAAACACTGCATCGCAATATGTTGCTACCCATCGGAACTCTAACTGGAGAGGACACTTCTCCATCGGTTACGAAACCCCCAGAGAAGCCAATGACAAGACAGCGAGTGAAGCAGAAATCTTCCTCATGCCTTCCGTCGTCCCCAGATGACGGTAGCGACAGTGATGATTATGGCTCTGACCATGAGGATCACAATATCATTACTGTCTGGCCCCGTGACCAAGTTGACGATCCGGTATCACCACTGCCTGTGGGTGATCACGAGGTGGAAAGAACTACAGAGGAACATCCGGATGAGCAGGACAGTGGGATTCTCACCGTACATGACACGGGACAGAGAGACATACCTCCTTGTCCAAACCAGTTGGATCCTGATGCTGAGGCATTTGTTCCCAGTCCATCTGGTTTAAAGGACATGTCTGTTGATCTTGGACCTGATGAGACATCATCACGAGAAAGTGGTGCAGAGCTCCCTCCCGATGACCTGAGTGAGACAAAGCTGCAACCTAAACCAGTAACCTGGGCTAGCAAAATACCAGATGAGTTTGGTAATCCAGATAACTGCCACTTGGAGGCAGAGCCTAGTATGATGGCTGAAGAAAGCCACTTGCCACTATCGACAGACAAAAGTGCGACCCAGAGTGAGTGTCCCAGCCCTATACTCGATAGTCTTCCCGAAGCTGACGAACTGACACCCCAGTTCGGTAGCGAGGTAGACATCGGTGCCGAAGTTGAAGTTGGCACCTGTGGCTCTCCAGATGCAAGTAGTTTGCCTGAAGCAGAGGTTCCTGTACCAGGAATGTATATCCCTGCTGGGGATCTCTCTAGGGAAACTGCTACTACAGGACCCAGCAGTGAGAGTGAGGTGAATGGGTCCCGACCCTCAAGAGAGCGGAGACCCCCAAGGCGGTTCACTTACGAAGTGCTTGGCCAGCCAGTGACTCATCAGTTGCAGGCAGGTGTTTGGAGTCACTGGATCCCAGAATTTATTATTCCTACGTTCCTCACTGCAAGGAAGAGTTGCATCGGGACGCTGCAACACGTTTAGGAGGGGGGATGTGTAGCCCGTGCGGTACGCTGAAGTGCGCCCTCAAGCGGTTATGAGACGCGCGTGTACTGTAACCATGGAAGGCGCCATGTTCGCACATGTTTTGGCGAAATTCCCGCAGTGAAATGCCAAGATTCTTGCTAAAAGTCAACTGTTAGTTTGACATTGATTGAAATCCTACAGCTTGTGGCTCTCAGGTGAGAATAAGTGAAGGATAATGGGATGATTATAACATTTGGGGTGATTTTTGATGATAAGTTGTGTTGATAATTGATGTTGAAATTAACGTTACAGAAACAAATGTGAATTGTTTAAATCGGGAGCCAGTTTTAATGCATCTAGAAGAAATAATTGATCTTGTGACCAATATACCTTTCCGTATTAATGAAACCTCAGCATACTGGGATGATTCAAATTAAGTGACATGTTGAGTTGTGTTACAAATTGAACAAGTTTAAAGTGTATTGATGCTAGAAGTTGGGTGGATTATTTGATCTACCGTCTGCTTTGACCCCCTAAGATAAATTGCTTTGTGTAGAGACACAAGCCTTTTGTTAAAGGTACATATTTTGCCTTTCTTTTACTCTCAGGTGTACCCTGATATTTTGGGGATTAACATTGATCCGTATTTTTGCTGCCTGGACAGTCACAGTCTGGAACTCTGCTCCACATCTTGAGTGGATCAAGCCGTTGGTGACTGGACTGGCCACATGTGAGTTTACACATGTTACAATCTTCACAAGGACAGGAATTACATGTACATGTATGCTGTCTGCATAAGGTGAACTACCGTGGGAGCATCCCTCACAACAGTCTATCTCCAAGCAGGAGGGATCTTGTGAAGGAACCGTTTACTGTGTAGCGTATACAGTGACGTTGAACTGTGGTTTTCGCCGGAACTCCACGAAGTGAAGAGAACTGAACTGACTAGTCAATCAACATTTTTGGATTGGGACTTGATAGCCTTAGAGTGACATCAAGAGTCTCAAATATCCTTGTTAGAATATATTTAGGGCCCTAATATTGTCTGTATACCGGTATTTTGTTTTTGTCAGAAAGATAAATGGTTGTTTATTCATAAAGTGTCATTGTTGACCTAAACATTTACATGTAGGCCTACTTAAAGTTTTTCTTGATTATCATCATCAGCGCTGGTGTTATAGATTTTTGATCTAGAGTTCCGTCCAAGTTTTCAAATTAAAGATTTTCTAGTTCAGTACAATTTATAGACTAAGTAGTGGTTTGTTCATTTGTCTGACCCAAGGTGTGTTGACCCCAATGTGGTCCATGTGGCTTACAGTAGTACTCGTACTCGAACTCGAAAGCTACTCTAGTACTTTTTTGTGTTTTTTGGCCACATCTGATGTCCTTCTGTCTTTTATCCAATGCTTCAGTACTAATGCATTTGTTGTATTGGAAGACTTGAAACCCTTCACAATCTACGCGTAGCAGCAATTGTTTTTTGATAATTGATTTTTTTTAATGAGTGACTTTAAAACACAATCACATCAGGTCCTCAAAAAGAAAGAAACACATTCTTTAAGAAAGAAACACGTTCTTTATGCTTGGCAGCACCAAAGCCTACATCGATCTCCGTAGCGGGTAGCCCTACCACCGGCAACGCATCCCGTCAAGCAACTGGAAACGACGAAGCGACGACATCTAGCTCTGATCTTTCGTCACCGGAGTCTGCTTCTGAAGTGTCGCCGAAAATATCCGTTAAAGAGAAAGTCGCCCAGCATGAGTCCTTCGTGAAAGTGTCCACATTAGGTGACCAAATAAGCCAAATTTTTTCAGTGTTGTAGTACTCGTACTCGAACTCGAAAGCTACTCTAGTACTTTTTTGTGTTTTTTGGCCACATCTGATGTCCTTCTGTCTTTTATCCAATGCTTCAGTACTAATGCATTTGTTGTATTGGAAGACTTGAAACCCTTCACAATCTACGCGTAGCAGCAATTGTTTTTTGATAATTGATTTTTTTTAATGAGTGATTTTAAAACACAATCACATCAGGTCCTCAAAAAGAAAGAAACACATTCTTTAAGAAAGAAATACGTTCTTTATGCTTGGCAGCATCAAAGCCTACATCGATTCCCGTAGTGGGTGGCCCTACCACCGGCAACGCATCCCGTCAAGCAACTAGAAACGAGGAAGCGACGACCTCTAGCTCTTATCTTTTGTCAACGGAGTTTGCTTCTGAAGTGTCGCCGAAAATATCCGTTAAAGAGAGAGTCGCCCAGCATAGGCAGCATGAGAACTTCGTGAAAGTGTCCACAGCAGTGGACCAAATAACCCACATTTTTTCAGTGTTGCAGTACTCGTACTCTGTACTCGTACTCAAGTGCTACTCCAATACTTTTTTTGAGTTTTTTTAGCCACATCTGATGCCCTTCTGTCTTTTATCCAATGCTTGAGTACTAATACATTTGTTGTATTGGAAGACTTGAATCCCTTCACCATCTACGCGTTGCAATAATTGTTATTGTGATAGTTCTTGAAGCTGTATCTCTTTACTGTCTCAGTAATAATTGTTCAAAAGGAAAAGTGAACACTTTTGTTCTGGAACAATGCAGATCGTCAAAAAAAGTCTCCCAACAATGGCAAAAAAGAGCATCGCCATCTTGGAACTCGGTCAGGAAATAGCTTCAAGGTTACAACCACAAGTAGGTATCATTGACAAGTGATTGCAAATTGTTTTGTGTTTTCATTTTGGAAATAATATCAACATCGGTTGTTTGTTTTCTTGGCAGGATGACGACAGAGAATATCCTTATTCCATTAAATTATCTCAGTCATTTTTTCTCTGCATACCACCAATATTGTAGAAATGAAATTTCAATGTTTAAAATTCATTCCAATACCACTTTCGCGTGTCACGTCTCTACAAAGTTGTTTTTATTAATGATTTTTTGAATGAGTGACTTTAAAACACGATCACATCAGGTCCTCAAAAAGAAAGAAACACATTCTTTAAGAAAGATTCACGTTCTTTATGCTTGGCAGCAGTAAAGCCTACATCGATCTCCGTAGCGGGTAGCCCTACCACCGGCAACGCATCCCATCAAGTAACTAGAAGCGAGGAAGAACCGACATCTAGCTCTAATCTTTCGCCACCGGAGTCTGCTTCTGAAGTGTCGCCGGAAATATCCGGTAAAGAGATAGTCATCCAGCATGAGAACTTCGTGAAAGTGTCCACAGCAGGTGACCAATTAAGCCACATTTTTTCAGTGTTGAAGTACTCGTACTTGGTACTCGTACTCGAGTGCTACTCCAGTACTTTTTTTGTGTTTTTAGAGTACTCGTTCTCGTACTCGAATGTCAAAGTACTAGTACTAAAAAATGACCTTGGAACTTCGTCTGTAAATGACCTGAATGTTACCGCCACAAGTAGGTATCATTGCCAAATGATTGCAAATTGTTCTATGTTTTCATTTTGGAAATAATATCAACATCGGTTGTTTGTTTTCTTGACAGGATGACAATAGATAATATCCGTATTCCATTAAAGTATCTCAGTAATTTTTCTCTGTATATCAACAAATTTGTAGAAATGAAATTTCAATGTTTAAAATTCATTCCGAGACCACTTCCGCGTAGCACGTCTCTTCAAAGTTGTTTTTATTTATGATTTTTTTTTGAATGAGTGACATAATATCAACATCGGTTGTTTGTTTTCTTGACAGGATGACGACAGAGAATATCCTTATTCCATTAAATTATCTCAGTCATTTTTTCTCTGCATACCAACAATATTGTAGAAATGAAATTTCAATGTTTAAAATTCATTCCAATACCACTTTCGCGTGGCACTTCTCTACAAAGTTGTTTTTATTAATGATTTTTTGAATGAGTGACTTTAAAACACGATCACATCAGGTCCTCAAAAAGAAAGAAACACATTCTTTAAGAAAGATTCACGTTCTTTATGCTTGGCAGCAGTAAAGCCTACATCGATCTCCGTAGCGGGTAGCCCTACCACCGGCAACGCATCCCGTCAAGTAACTAGAAGCGAGGAAGCAACGACATCTAGCTCTAATCTTTCGCCACCGGAGTCTGCTTCTGAAGTGTCGCCGGAAATATCCGGTAAAGAGATAGTCATCCAGCATGAGAACTTCGTGAAAGTGTCCACAGCAGGTGACCAATTAAGCCACATTTTTTCAGTGTTGAAGTACTCGTACTTGGTACTCGTACTCGAGTGCTACTCCAGTACTTTTTTGTGTTTTTAGAGTACTCGTTCTCGTACTCGAATGTCAAAGTACTAGTACTAAAAAATGACCTTGGAACTTCGTCTGTAAATGACCTGAATGTTACCGCCACAAGTAGGTATCATTGCCAAATGATTGCAAATTGTTCTATGTTTTCATTTTGGAAATAATATCAACATCGGTTGTTTGTTTTCTTGACAGGATGACAATAGATAATATCCGTATTCCATTAAAGTATCTCAGTAATTTTTCTCTGTATATCAACAAATTTGTAGAAATGAAATTTCAATGTTTAAAATTCATTCCGAGACCACTTCCGCGTAGCACGTCTCTTCAAAGTTGTTTTTATTTATGATTTTTTTTTGAATGAGTGACATAATATCAACATCGGTTGTTTGTTTTCTTGGCAGGATGACGACAGAGAATATCCTTATTCCATTAAATTATCTCAGTCATTTTTTCTCTGCATACCAACAATATTGTAGAAATGAAATTTCAATGTTTAAAATTCATTCCAATACCACTTTCGCGTGGCACGTCTCTACAAAGTTGTTTTTATTAATGATTTTTTGAATGAGTGACTTTAAAACACGATCACATCAGGTCCTCAAAAAGAAAGAAACACATTCTTTAAGAAAGATTCACGTTCTTTATGCTTGGCAGCAGTAAAGCCTACATCGATCTCCGTAGCGGGTAGCCCTACCACCGGCAACGCATCCCGTCAAGTAACTAGAAGCGAGGAAGCAACAACATCTAGCTCTAATCTTTCGCCACCGGAGTCTGCTTCTGAAGTGTCGCCGGAAATATCCGGTAAAGAGATAGTCATCCAGCATGAGAACTTCGTGAAAGTGTCCACAGCAGGTGACCAAATAAGCCACATTTTTTCAGTGTTGAAGCACTCGTACTTGGTACTCGTACTTGAGTGCTACTCCAGTACTTTTTTGTGTTTTTAAAGTACTCGTTCTCGTACTCGAATGTCAAAGTACTAGTACTAAAAAATGACCTTGGAACTTCGTCTGTAAATGACCTGAATGTTACCGCCACAAGTAGGTATCATTGCCAAATGATTGCAAATTGTTCTATGTTTTCATTTTGGAAATAATATCAACATCGGTTGTTTGTTTTCTTGACAGGATGACAATAGAGAATATCCGTATTCCATTAAAGTATCTCAGTAATTTTTCTCTGTATATCAACAAATTTGTAGAAATGAAATTTCAATGTTTAAAATTCATTCCGAGACCACTTCCGCGTAGCACGTCTCTTCAAAGTTGTTTTTATTTATGATTTTTTTTTGAATGAGTGACTTTAAAACACAATCACATCAGGTCCTCAAAAAGAAAGAAACACATTCATTAAGAAAGAAACACGTTCTTTATGCTTGGCAGCATCAAAGCCTACATCGATCTCCTTAGCGGGTAGCCCTACCACCGGCAACGCATCCCGTCAAGCAACTAGAAACAAGGAAGCGACGACATCTAGCTCTAATCTTTCGTCACCAGAGTCTGCTTCTGAAGTGTCGCCGGAAATATCCGTTAAAGAGAAAGTCCCCCAGCATAAGAACTTCTTGAAAGTGTCAACAGCAGGTGACCAAATACGCCACATTTTTTGTTCAGTGTTGTAGTACTCGTACTAGGTAATCGTACTCGAGTGCTACTCCAATACTTTTTTTTTGTTTTTTAGCCAGATATGATGCCCTTCTGTCTTTTATCAAATGCTTCAGTACTAATACATTTGTTGTATTGGAAGACTTGAAACCCTTCACCATCTACGCGTTGCAATAATTGTTATTGTTATATTTCTTGAAGCTAAATCTCTTTACTGTCTCAGTAATAAATGGTAAAAAGGAAAAGTGAACACTTTTGTTCTGGAACAATGCAGATCCTCAAGAAATGTCTCCCAACAATAACGAAAAGGAGCATCGCCATCTTGAAACTTCGTCTGGAAATGACCTGAATGTTACCACCACAAGTAGGTATCATTGCCAAATGATTGCAAACTGTTTTGTGTTTTCATTTTGGAAATAATATCAACATCAGTTGTTTTATTTTCTTGACAGGATGACAATAGAGAATGTCCGTATTCCATTAAATTATCTCAGTCATTTTTCTCTGTTTACCAACAAACTTGTAGAAATGAAATTTCAACGTTTAAAATTCATTGCGAGACCACTTCCGCGAAGAACGTCTATACAAAGTTGTTTTTATTGATGATTTTTGATTTTGAATGACTTTAAAACACAATCACATCAGGTCCTCAAAAAGAAAGAAACACATTCTTTAAGAAAGAAACACGTTTTTTATGCTTGGCAGCACCAAAGCCTACATCGATCTCCGTAGCGGGTAGCCCTACCACCGGCAACGCATCCCGTCAAGCAACTGGAAACGACGAAGCGACGACATCTAGCTCTGATCTTTCGTCACCGGAGTCTGCTTCTGAAGTGTCGCCGAAAATATCCGTTAAAGAGAAAGTCGCCCAGCATGAGTCCTTCGTGAAAGTGTCCACATTAGGTGACCAAATAAGCCAATTTTTTTCAGTGTTGTAGTACTCATACTCGAACTCGAAAGCTACTCTAGTACTTTTTTGTGTTTTTTGGCCACATCTGATGTCCTTCTGTCTTTTATCCAATGCTTCAGTACTAATGCATTTGTTGTATTGGAAGACTTGAAACCCTTCACAATCTACGCGTAGCAGCAATTGTTTTTTGATAATTGATTTTTTTTAATGAGTGATTTTAAAACACAATCACATCAGGTCCTCAAAAAGAAAGAAACACATTCTTTAAGAAAGAAATACGTTCTTTATGCTTGACAGCATCAAAGCCTACATCGATTCCCGTAGCGGGTGGCCCTACCACCGGCAACGCATCCCGTCAAGCAACTAGAAACGAGGAAGCGACGACCTCTAGCTCTTATCTTTTGTCACCGGAGTTTGCTTCTGAAGTGTCGCCGAAAATATCCGTTAAAGAGAGAGTCGCCCAGCATAGGCAGCATGAGAACTTCGTGAAAGTGTCCACAGCAGTGGACCAAATAACCCACATTTTTTCAGTGTTGCAGTACTCGTACTCTGTACTCGTACTCAAGTGCTACTCCAATACTTTTTTTGAGTTTTTTTAGCCACATCTGATGCCCTTCTGTCTTTTATCCAATGCTTGAGTACTAATACATTTGTTGTATTGGAAGACTTGAATCCCTTCACCATCTACGCGTTGCAATAATTGTTATTGTGATAGTTCTTGAAGCTGTATCTCTTTACTGTCTCAGTAATAATTGTTCAAAAGGAAAAGTGAACACTTTTGTTCTGGATCAATGCAGATCGTCAAAAAAAGTCTCCCAACAATGGCAAAAAAGAGCATCGCCATCTTGGAACTCGGTCAGGAAATAGCTTCAAGGTTACAACCACAAGTAGGTATCATTGACAAGTGATTGCAAATTGTTTTGTGTTTTCATTTTGGAAATAATATCAACATCGGTTGTTTGTTTTCTTGGCAGGATGACGACAGAGAATATCCTTATTCCATTAAATTTTCTCAGTCATTTTTTCTCTGCATACCAACAATATTGTAGAAATGAAATTTCAATGTTTAAAATTCATTCCAATACCACTTTCGCGTGTCACGTCTCTACAAAGTTGTTTTTATTAATGATTTTTTTGAATGAGTGACTTTAAAACACGATCACATCAGGTCCTCAAAAAGAAAGAAACACATTCTTTAAGAAAGATTCACGTTCTTTATGCTTGGCAGCAGTAAAGCCTACATCGATCTCCGTAGCGGGTAGCCCTACCACCGGCAACGCATCCCGTCAAGTAACTAGAAGCGAGGAAGCAACGACATCTAGCTCTAATCTTTCGCCACCGGAGTCTGCTTCTGAAGTGTCGCCAGGAATATCCGGTAAAGAGATAGTCATCCAGCATGAGAACTTCGTGAAAGTGTCCACAGCAGGTGACCAATTAAGCCACATTTTTTCAGTGTTGAAGTACTCGTACTTGGTACTCGTACTCGAGTGCTACTCCAGTACTTTTTTGTGTTTTTAGAGTACTCGTTCTCGTACTCGAATGTCAAAGTACTAGTACTAAAAAATGACCTTGGAACTTCGTCTGTAAATGACCTGAATGTTACCGCCACAAGTAGGTATCATTGCCAAATGATTGCAAATTGTTCTATGTTTTCATTTTGGAAATAATATCAACATCGGTTGTTTGTTTTCTTGACAGGATGACGACAGAGAATATCCTTATTCCATTAAATTATCTCAGTCATTTTTTCTCTGCATACCAACAATATTGTAGAAATGAAATTTCAATGTTTAAAATTCATTCCAATACCACTTTCGCGTGGCACGTCTCTACAAAGTTGTTTTTATTAATGATTTTTTGAATGAGTGACTTTAAAACACGATCACATCAGGTCTTCAAAAAGAAGGAAACACATTCTTTAAGAAAGTACTTTTTTGTGTTTTTAGAGTACTCGTTCTCGTACTCGAATGTCAAAGTACTAGTACTAAAAAATGACCTTGGAACTTCGTCTGTAAATGACCTGAATGTTACCGCCACAAGTAGGTATCATTGCCAAATGATTGCAAATTGTTCTATGTTTTCATTTTGGAAATAATATCAACATCGGTTGTTTGTTTTCTTGACAGGATGACAATAGAGAATATCCGTATTCCATTAAAGTATCTCAGTAATTTTTCTCTGTATATCAACAAATTTGTAGAAATGAAATTTCAATGTTTAAAATTCATTCCGAGACCACTTCCGCGTAGCACGTCTCTTCAAAGTTGTTTTTATTTATGATTTTTTTTTGAATGAGTGACTTTAAAACACAATCACATCAGGTCCTCAAAAAGAAAGAAACACATTCATTAAGAAAGAAACACGTTCTTTATGCTTGGCAGCATCAAAGCCTACATCGATCTCCTTAGCGGGTAGCCCTACCACCGGCAACGCATCCCGTCAAGCAACTAGAAACAAGGAAGCGACGACATCTAGCTCTAATCTTTCGTCACCGGAGTCTGCTTCTGAAGTGTCGCCGGAAATATCCGTTAAAGAGAAAGTCCCCCAGCATAAGAACTTCTTGAAAGTGTCAACAGCAGGTGACCAAATACGCCACATTTTTTGTTCAGTGTTGTAGTACTCGTACTAGGTAATCGTACTCGAGTGCTACTCCAATACTTTTTTTTTGTTTTTTAGCCAGATATGATGCCCTTCTGTCTTTTATCAAATGCTTCAGTACTAATACATTTGTTGTATTGGAAGACTTGAAACCCTTCACCATCTACGCGTTGCAATAATTGTTATTGTTATATTTCTTGAAGCTAAATCTCTTTACTGTCTCAGTAATAAATGGTAAAAAGGAAAAGTGAACACTTTTGTTCTGGAACAATGCAGATCCTCAAGAAATGTCTCCCAACAATAACGAAAAGGAGCATCGCCATCTTGAAACTTCGTCTGGAAATGACCTGAATGTTACCACCACAAGTAGGTATCATTGCCAAATGATTGCAAACTGTTTTGTGTTTTCATTTTGGAAATAATATCAACATCAGTTGTTTTATTTTCTTGACAGGATGACAATAGAGAATGTCCGTATTCCATTAAATTATCTCAGTCATTTTTCTCTGTTTACCAACAAACTTGTAGAAATGAAATTTCAACGTTTAAAATTCATTGCGAGACCACTTCCGCGAAGAACGTCTCTACAAAGTTGTTTTTATTGATGATTTTTGATTTTGAATGACTTTAAAACACAATCACATCAGGTCCTCAAAAAGAAAGAAACACATTCTTTAAGAAAGAAACACGTTTTTTATGCTTGGCAGCACCAAAGCCTACATCGATCTCCGTAGCGGGTAGCCCTACCACCGGCAACGCATCCCGTCAAGCAACTGGAAACGACGAAGCGACGACATCTAGCTGTGATCTTTCGTCACCGGAGTCTGCTTCTGAAGTGTCGCCGAAAATATCCGTTAAAGAGAAAGTCGCCCAGCATGAGTCCTTCGTGAAAGTGTCCACATTAGGTGACCAAATAAGCCAAATTTTTTCAGTGTTGTAGTACTCGTACTCGAACTCGAGTGCTACTCGAGTACTTTTTTGTGGTTTTTTTTAGAACTTCGTGAAAGTGTCCACAGCAGTGGACCAAATAACCCACATTTTTTCAGTGTTGCAGTACTCGTACTCTGTACTCGTACTCAAGTGCTACTCCAATACTTTTTTTTAGTTTTTTTAGCCACATCTGATGCCCTTCTGTCTTTTATCCAATGCTTCAGTACTAATACATTTGTTGTATTGGAAGACTTGAAACCCTTCACCATCTACGCGTTGCAATAATTGTTATTGTGATAGTTCTTGAAGCTGTATCTTTTTACTGTCTCAGTAATAATTGTTCAAAAGGAAAAGTGAACACTTTTGTTCTGGAACAATGCAGATCGTCAAAAAAAGTCTCCCAACAATGGCAAAAAGGAGCATCGCCATCTTGGAACTCGGTCAGGAAATGGCTTCAAGGTTACAACCACAAGTAGGTATCATTGACAAGTGATTGCAAATTGTTTTGTGTTTTCATTTTGGAAATAATATCAACATCGGTTGTTTGTTTTCTTGGCTGGATGACGATAGAGAATATCCTTATTCCATTAAACTATCTCAGTCATTTTTCTCTCTGTATACCAATAATATTGGAGAAATGAAATTTCAATGTTTAAAATTCATTCCAAGACCACTTCCGCGTGCCACGTCTTTACAATTTGTTGGAAGTCACGTCGCCTAACAGAACCTGTTACCTTGAAAGGCAGTGTTGTAGAACGTGTCACATGTTACAAATATCTGGGTGTCGTAATTGACAATGAATTGAGTTGGCATGAACATGTGGATTTCATTGTGAACAAAAATAATTCTCGCATCTTCTGCCTTAGGAAACTAAATTCGTTCTATGTCGATCGTAGAATTCTGGCATCTTTTTATGACACTGTGGTTGCCAGTGTTTGGGGCTACTGTCTGATATGTTGGGGTGGAAATGTTGGGAAATGTGAAAAAGACCGCATAGATAGAATTATAAAACAAGCAGGAAGGATTCTTGGGGAGTCGCGGCCGTTAGTGGACACAGCATATGAGGATCTGGTGATCGGCAAGCTCACTATGCTACTGAATGACAAAAATCACCCACTTCAGGACAGGCTTGCTGAACAGCTGATCCCAAGGTCTGGTCGTATGCGGGTGCCCTATGCTGCGACAAACCGACATCCATCCATCTTTATTCCTCGTGCAATAAAACATCACAATCTTATGGTGGTCCAGCGTTAATATGATATTATATAAGGATTTTTTTTTTCTTTTTGATTGTTCACCGGTTTTTATTGTTCGTGCAATTGTATATGTAACTGTATTTTATAATGTGTCGATGTTGTTATTGTATGCGAGCATTTTAAATTACCCCAGTGGGATATAATAAAGATTATTTGATTTGATTTGATTTGATACAAAGTTGTTTTTATTCATGATTTTTTTGAATGTGTGACTTTAAAACACAATCACATCAGGTCCTCAAAAAGAAAGAAACACATTCTTAAAGAAAGAAACACCTTCTTTATGCTTGGCAGCACCAAAGCCTACATCGATCCCCTTAGCGGGTAGCCCTACCACCGGCAACGCATCCCGTCAAGCAACTAGAAACGAGGAAGCGACGACATCTAGCTCTGATCTTTCTCCACCGGAGTCTGCTTCTGAAGTGTCGCCGAAAACATCCGTTAAAGAGAAAGTCGCCCAGCATGAGTCCTTCGTGAAAGTTTCCAAAGCAGGTGACCAAATAAGCCACATTTTTGTTCAGTGTTGTAGTACTCGTACTTGGTACTCGTACTCGAGTGCTACTCCAGTACTTTTGTGTGTTATTTAGAGTACTCGTACTCGTACTCGAATGTCAAAGAACTCGTCAGTGTTGGAGTACTCGTACTCGAACTCGAACTCGAGTACAACTTGAGTACCAAAAAGTGCTTGGCCCGTACTCGATCATAAGTGCTCGAAAAAAACAAGTACTCGGCACGTACTTGTAATTTTTTACTCGGACTCGTCCCTTAACTCGACAAATTGTACTCGGTGAACTGGATCCCAGTCGTGCAGCACTCAAAAGAAAATTCGGATTTTTTTTTCGATACTAATTTTTCGATACTAAACTTTGACCAAAAATTTCACAGAGGGTACATGAAAATGATGAAAGTATTGCGCTGTATCCTTTATCGACTCTAAATCGAGTATTTGTTAATAGGTCTTGGCAGCGCTCGCAGTATCGCTGGTGCACATTTTTTACTGTCCTATTCCTACTGAATACAACAAGAATACCAGCGAAATAAATCGCAACCTTCTTCCCATGGGCTGCATGTGCATTCATCACACGAGGCATTTTCTAACTAACAAGTCGCGGAAAGATCGTATCCGTGGGGAAGAGGTTGTGCACATCACTCTGTTCGAAACGCGTCACATTCTCTGGCGCATGGCGGCGAGTTCGATCCAGACGTAGGCATGTCTTCTTCCTCAGAAATTATATCTTGGGGGTTTAGAGATCACAAGGAATATTTCGCTAACGGACAGAAGCAGCACATCGCAGTATGCAAGTCATGTGGGCTGCGGACTGATTTTTTCAGTCAAGCCCTGGTAATGGTCCATTTTATAAATGTTCTAGCTACGTGAACCATCAATAAAACATCTTATAGATTTAAAGTTCTTTTCGTGCAACAACACTTCATATGACTAAGACCATGATGATGCATTAACATTTTGATTATGCAAATTAAGGAAGTCTGGTCAACAGATAGCACTGAATTTTACTGAAGTACGCCTATAGTTTGTACTTTCTGTCTGCAATTTTATTTTTAAGACTTTGCAAATAAATAGGTGTTTGTGCTGAACCAAGTAAAATAGGCAACACAAAAAGAAAAGGTACATGTACTTGCAAGCATTGCAAAACCGACTCTTGTCCTAACCTTCAGAATGAGGAAGATCGTCAATAAATCAAGAATTCCAAGCAAAAACAACACTTTTTAATATGTGTACGTGTTATTTTCTTGGAATACTGGGTAATTACTTTACATATCACATGTAAGTAACGGTGTTAATTTCCATAATGCTTTAGATTAAAAATGTACTCGGGATGTACTCGATATCTTTGTACTCGTACTCGGCCCGTACTCGGACTCTGAAAAATTCGAACTCGGATTTTTGGCCAAGGACTCGACTAAAAAGTACTCGGACTCGGCCCGTACTCGGCACTGTGTGTACTCGTAAAACACTGGTACTCGTACTAGAAAATGACCTTGGAACTTCGTCTGCAAATGACCTGAATGTTACCACCACAAGTAGGTATCATTGCCAAATATCAACATCGGTTGTTTGTTTTCTTGACAAGATGACAATAGAGAATATCCGTATTCCATTAAACTATCTCAGTCATTTTTTTCTCTGTATACCAACAATCTTGTAGAAATGAAATTTCAATGCTCAAAATTCATTCCGAGAAAACTTCCGAGTAGCACGTCTCTACAAAGTGGTTTTTTTATTTATGATTTTTTATTTTAATGAGTGACTTTAAAACACTATCACATCAGGTCCTCAAAAAGAAAGAAACACATTCTTTAAGAAAGAAACACGTTCTTAATGCTTGGCAGCACTAAAGCCTACATCGATCCCCGTAGCGGGTAGCCCTACCACCGGCAACGCATCCCGTCAAGTAACTAGAAACGAGAAAGCGACGACATCTAGCTCTAATCTTCCGTCACCGGAGTCTGCTTCTGAAGTGTCGCCGAAAATATCCGTTAAAGAGAAAGTCGCCCAGCATGAGGACTTCGTGAAAGTGACCACACCAGGTGACCAAATAAGCCACATTTTTTCAGTGTAGTACTCGTACTCGAACTTGGTACTCGTACTCGAGTGCTACTCCAATGTTTTTTTTTTCTTTTTTAGAGTACTCGTACTCGTACACGCATGTAAAGCACTAGCTACATGCTATTGTGTATTTCTCCTTCACCGACTTTGAACAGTACCAAATGCTTGTCAAGGGACAGCAGTGATCACCTTTATCCTCATCCTCATCTGGACAATGACTTTGCATTCATACTCCAAGGAGGAGTTTCTGGACATAAAGACACAATGCTCTGGGACTAGATTTCCTATTGATGTCTACCGCTCAATTGTGGACTTTGACATAAGCAGTGTCAAACCTACAAAGAGAGGAATTCGAGCTTTCTGCAAACGCCAACATTCTATCCCTGTTATACAATCTCACAAGAACAGGTACATGAACAATGCATGTTCTACACCTGCCCGTCCACGCTGTCTTAGAAAGGTTCCACTGACTGGTTTACAGCCCTTATGTAAGACAGTGTTACTGAATGCTCAGTCTGTACGTAATAAGACGGAACTTCTTGAGACTTACATTCTTCAAAACTACCTGGACATCTTCATCATAACAGAAACGTGGGTGCCGGAAGGTGATCACGTGACACTCAGCGCACTAACACCACCCGGCTACGTATGTAATTCTGTGCCGAGGAATGGCAGAGGCGGTGGAATTGCCATTGCCAGTAAATCCTCGCTTAGTGCTTCCTTACAGCCCATACGGAAATTTCGTAGTTTTGAATGTGCTGAACTGGATTTGAAGTTCAATGGTCAGAACCTGAGAATTATCGTTATTTATCGACCACCTCCATCAAGTAAAAATGGACTGACGCAAGGTATGTTCTTGGATGATTTTTCAACAATCTTGGATGCGCTAGGACAATCAAATGACAATTTCTTACTTGTTGGTGACTTCAACATTCACGTCGATAGTCAGAACTCCGAGGCAATCAATTTTGCCAAACGTCTAGAGACTGCTGATCTTGTTCAGCATGTACATGGACAAACTCACATGTCAGGACATACGCTTGACCTTGTTATCACAAGGGCAGGATCAGAAATCGTCAAGGATATTCAAGTGGATACGTTTCTGTCAGATCACGCAGCGATTTCATTCACCTGCTGCCTTGAGAAACGTCTTGCTCCAATCAAGAAGGTGACATACAGACAATTGCGAGACATAAATCTAGAAACTTTTTCAGAAGAAATACGCGTCTCACTCTCCACATTAGATACCGTTGATGATGTGTCACAGAAAGTCAATGCGTACAACACTAAGGTTCAACAGATTTTGAACATTCATGCACCTGAACAGTGTAAAAACATTGCTCTCCGCCAACACATACCGTGGTATTCTAATCATATCAGATTGCACGAGCAGGCCGTGAGACGCGCAGAGAGGCGCTGGCGTAATTCTCGTCGTCACACAGACCGCTCCATCTTCATCGCAAAGAGAAACGAACTGAAACTAATGACCAGTAATGCTAAAACTGGATATATGAATGCTAAAATAACAGAATGTTCCAATGATCCCAAACGGTTGTTCCAGATGGTGAAGAATCTTCTCGGTACAGCCAAAAGCACTACATTGCCAAGTCGTGACAATGACATGGATCTAGCCAACAGATTTAGCACCTTTTTCAGTGACAAAATTCAAACAATTCGAGATTCAACTGGAGGAGCTACAACAGCATTCAACTCAAATGAGCCACATACTTGCATTCCTGAACTTACAACATTTGAGGCTATTTCGATGGCTGATATTGTTCAGATCATTGCCTTATCTCCAAACAAGACATGTCGTCTTGATCCAGTCCCAACCTGGATTGTCAAGAAACTGCCTACGTCTTTCGCACCAGGCATCCTGAACATAGTCAACTCTTCCCTGGCAACTACCACGGTTCCAGAGGAATACAAGGTAGCACATGTAACACCTCTGCTGAAGAAAGACAGCCTTGATCCTGAACAACTGAACAATTATCGACCGGTATCAAACCTGCCGTTCATCTCTAAAGTCCTGGAGAGAGTTGTCCTACGGCAACTTACAAGTCACCTGGAGGACAACGGTCTTGTAGAAGACACATGCAATCCATAAAAAAGCGTCACCTCAAGTCGCCCCCACTGGGATGTGGCCATGGTCATTAGGTTTAACAGAAATGACCCTCCGCCCCCTCAACTGTAACATGCAAAAAAGAAACAATGATGGTGATTATGAAAAACCTGGCCATGCCGCTTAATTTCAATGAAAAGCAGTTGCAAAACTTTCCATACTGGCTGTTAAAGATGCTCTGGTTTTAGTACAAAAATATACCTCTGTATGATAACTGTGACTAAAAAGTCAGTGCAGTCAGTGCATGAGAACTCCTGAAATGAGTCCCAGTTATCTAAAATTTTGATAAGCTCAACGCAACATTTCATTAAATGTAAAATTATAACAATTTCTAAGAAATGTAAAATTGCTGTCCTCTTTTAAACCACTATGCAGAGCCAACCGACCCAAACATTTTTCAAAAATGCAAGAAGGCGATCGACAAAGTACTTCGTTTTCTTACAAAGTACGGAAAGAAGATTGTCAGTATCTACAGGAAGTTGACGACTCCGAATGAAGACTCTGAGTCTACGGATGACATTAAACTAGATCTAATGTACTAAATGATTCAAGCTAGTGTCTATTCAGCGCCCATGTATGTATTGCGGCACCCACAAAATACGGGCTCACGTGATTTTAGATCCCCCTCCCCACCCCGCCCATTGTGACCATATTTGTTGATTATTCATTTCAAATAATTCGCATGTAATGTTGGCTTTAGAGTTGTAAATTGCCGCCGTTAATTTGCAGACCATTTCCCCTCGCCTCCATGTGATGACTGACGATTAAAACTCGCAAACTTCGACTTGCACAAAAACATCCCCCTCCCAAATACTGACCATACAGACGAAACAGACCGTTTTGTCCTTTATAGGTAACAAGCTGATTTACCCGATCATAGATCGGGTAGGGCGTAGTGTTGGGATGAAAATTTGGGGAGTTAAATGTAAATGGGGATATAGTTAAGGAGACATGCAGTTATAGAAAAGCAATTTCTGTGGTGTGATCTGAGGCAATTTCTGACCACTAAAACCAATTTTAGCAAAAGATCATCTTTTAAAGTTTTGAGTTTGGAGTAATTGAATCAGCTACATGTATTCTGAGCAATAGAATCATTGTTGTAGGCTACATTTTTTATTCAGGGAAGAAAAAGTGGGGGGGGGGGGACCAAACAATGTCCCCCGCTTTAAAAGGGGAGGGGGTGGGTTCCCCCTGTCCCCCGTCGATTTACGCACATGATAATTATGTATCATGGCAACTGTCTGTAAATGTTCCCGTTGGTCTGTTAAATTGGCATTTTGTGAGGCAGTCGCATTTGGAAAACACAGTGAAAAGGTTACCGTAGTACACAGGCGAAGGCTGATTGTACAGTTGCGACAATAAATCATAATGCAATAAAACGTAAAGGTGTCATTTGAAATGAAAAGGTTGAGTGTTACCATAAAATTACAAACGGTCTGAATCATGGAGGAAGGTCATAATTAAGTTTCAGTATTGGACTCTTCAACAAACGTAAACTTGAGCTTCTTACAATTTGCGAGACCGTCTGCGAGGAAAAAGTCGATTTAACTTTTATTGAAGTTGGTTCAACCATCTATATAAGAGCAAGTTACTCGGCCTCCGAGAAATGTTTGCTCCTGAAAGGATCCGAGATCGCGGTCTCCCTCGACACCAAAATGGCTCCACGTCCGTGGACAAATGTGGGTGTCTTCCGCCGGGTCGGACACTTTTTCGTCGATTTTTTTTGTGAATGCATCGATCCTTCGTTGACCCCAAACAGGCCCCCGAAATTATAACACGACACTGAATTATACGTGGCGGGCAGTGAACTCACAACGCTCAGCCTTGGTGGTGGAAGCATGGAGCTGTAAACACATTATGGAAGCAACAGCACTCTATCACGCGACGTCACATGCTTGTGCTTCAAATAGCGAGCACCGTAGACTCAACCTCGTTTCCAGGGTGTGGAGCAGGCTGCAGTACGCGTTGCCAGTGACGGTTTAACGCATAGCTGGGAAGTACCACGCAGTGTAGACTTTCGATTGGTCAGACCGCGCTAGGCATACTAATGTATAGTCCTTCCGAGTATTCGTTGCACTCGGCACAGGGGCGGCAAGCGAAGCATATGAAAGAATAGGGACACTTGGTGGCCACGCACCATGGACAAAAAATATTTTACCAAGGTCACCCCATACTAACGCTTGGTGAACTCTTTTGCAAAACGGCCGAGTAGAACACGTAAACGCAACCCCTACGTTGACCTTGCTGACCTCGCACAGTCTAGACACGCAGAAAAAGCCAGCACAGGGGGCGGCCAGGCAGTCAACGTGAAAGCGCACACGACGGCAAATTCCTGCGCAAAACGCAGTCACGAAAAATCGACTAAACGGATCGCCGGTCCGTACGGGAAAATCAGGACGACCCGAAGTGTCCGACCCGGCGGAAGACACCCCCCGCATTTTTCCACGGACGTGGAGCGATTTTGGCGCCGCGGGAGCCCGCGGTCTCGGATCCTTTCATGAACAAACATCGTCTCGGAGGCCGAGTTAAACTCTCTCTTATATATATAGATATACAACTTTTGCTTTTGCTGCAATTTTCAAAAATACTTGGATTTGGAGGATTGCTATGTCAAAGCAAATATTGTTAAACTGACTTGCTTCCTGTTTTGGGTTCGGAGATACTGGAAAATCCGAGAAAACCAACCATGTTCTTGTAGTCTGGTTCCCCTGGTCCCACTTTAGATGAAACGGAGCAATTTATAGACTTTGGGGAATGGTAAGGTTAGAGAATCAGTCTAGCTGGCTTGTACCATTTCACACGTGAAAAAACAATTGCAAAGAAAATGCGGAATAACTCAATATGAAAAGAAATTAGGAGCAGTTTTTGAAAACAGCCATTTTTCTCCAACGCTGGTCGGCCGACCAGAGTTGGAAAAATACAAGTTTTTTTGAAAATGTCAGCACACCAGGAGCCACGATTTTACAGAATGCTTTAGACTGTCATTCCCTAACAATCCAATAGGATATTTCATGATAATTTGCTCATATCGTTTTTTTGATGTTTGCAAATGTTGTATCTTCCCTTTAAATGAATTATATATTGTTGCGTTTGGATCACAAACCGATACATTCTAAAGGACTAATTGTGCACAATTTCTCGCAGCATACAAGTTTCACTTGAACTTCTGTAATTTTCAGGCCGTCGCGTGGGTAGGTGCGTCTTGGATGACCAAACTCTCGGCAGCATAGCGGATGCAGCAGACGAAGCATGGCCATCACTTGCCATCGAACTGGGCTTCGACTGGGACGAATGTGTGGCCATCACTGGGACGCACCCGTTGGTGAAGGACCAGGCCCGGCACATGTTGGCAGCATGGTGTCAGCGTCCGGGTGGGAGTCACTTGAACGACCTCAAGGTAGCACTAAAGGAGATAAGGCGTTATGATATTCTGGAAGACATGGGTAAGTTCTCTCTCGAGTGCTGCAGTTATTTTTTTCCGTTGATTGATTTGAAAGCAATCTCCCAATAGCTTGATTATCTTTACTGTAAATTCTAAACTACCTATAGTACTAAGAGTCGGTAGTATAAAAAGGAGTCGTACCAAAGGAGAAAGCATCTCTCTCTTGCTAACCCATGTGGTATATCCAGAGGGGAGGGGGTAAAGGGGGCGCTTTCCACCCTGATGGATTTTTTAAAGATATTTTTTCAGCAACTATTTCCATAAATGGTCTGTCATGAGCCCCCCCCCCCCCCCCACCTCACCCCAAAAAAGCTCTAAGCCCATTACAATGCGCCGTGAAAATCGGCAGTTTCAAGTATCAAAAGCTGGATCATTGCCACTGCTTACCTTTTTGTGGCCAACTGTTCGAAACCTCCCATGTCGACTGGTAGGTTCCCCTCCCCAATTAATTGAACTCTACGGCAGATTGGTGATCGGAGATTGTTCATTATTTATGGTAAAAGCATGTAATTTGGCACACGGTCAGATCGAGTATGTCATGAGAAAGATACAATCTCTATATAGGGCCATCGCAGATTTTGTTTTTTTGTTTTTGTTTTTGTGTTTATGTTGAGGCGTGGGGGTGTCAAAAAGAGAGAAAAGAAAACCTTTTTCGCAGACCGTCAATCGTTTTTGATTTTATGATAGGTTTAGAGGTACTTGACGAAGAGTGTTTCAGGAACCTAGCTAAATCCCTCGGGAGATCCTGGATCAGCCTGGCCGTCTTCCTCGGTTTCGATGAGGAGGCTTCTCAGAGGGTCGGAAATGGTCTCAACATGCTCAGGACATGGAAGGCACGTTATTACGGAAAAAACATTGTGGCTTCCTTGACGAGGGCGCTCAAAGCGATCGAAAGGTACGACCTGCTGCATGAACTAGGTAAGTATTCATGGCGAGAGCTCCATAATTTTGCGAGACCTCGTTGAATGGGTTGTTTTTTTTAACAACATGTACCAATGATATTTCTTTACAAAATTCAGATAATAGAAGAACGTGATCTTTAAAGTTTGATAAACACGTTTCGGTTATACTCATAATACTTCAAGGCATATTGGCGCCCCTTTGTACAGAAAGGAAAAGTCTTCGAAAACTGTGAAATTTTAAACCAGCAGAAAGATATTATTTTGTAAATTTATAATAAAGGCCCGTAACGCGCATTTTTAAATGGGATATAATTACCTCTGAATATGACACTCTTTCCAAATATTATTTCCACACATTTTAAACTGTTTCATATTTTTTATTTACCACTGATGGCATTTATTAGTCTTCACTTCGCAAGGGTCTATCATTATGTGAGCCGATTTGCTGATTTATTTGCAAGACAACCGCTGCTTCACCCCTAGACACGCTGTGAATTGAGCAAAAACGTTTTCTGCAGCTCTGTAATATGGAATTCCACATCTGCCGTCGTGCGTCGTGCGTTGCCCGTCGTGCGTTACCAGTCGCCCGTCGCCTGTTTTTAGATTTTGTCACGCTTGCGCAGAGTGCCATTGAGCTTACTTTGACTTTTACCCTTTGACCTTTCACATGCTTGCTCGATCGATCTGCATTGATGAATTATGGTGTTCTATAGACGCCAAATCTGCGTCGCGTCGTGCTTTCACGTCGTGCCGTCGCGTCGTACCGTCGCGTCGTGCCGTCGTCCGTCGCGTCGTGCCGTCGTTCGTCGCGTCGTGCCGTCGTCCGTCGCGTCGTGCCGTCGTCCGTCGCGTCGTGCCGTCGCCCGTCGCGTCGTGACGTCGCGTCGTGCCGTCGCCCGTCGCGTCGTGCCGTCGCCTCTATAAATCCCGTTTCTAAGCACGTACACTGCATGAGGAAGCGACGCACCTTCACACGTCGCGTCTTGCCGTCGTGCGTCGCGTCGTGCCGTCGCCCGTCGCGTCGTGCCGTCGCGTCGTGCCGTCGCCCGTCGCCCGTCGCGTCGTGCCGTCGCCCGTCGCCCGTCGCGTCGTGCCGTCGCCCGTCGCGTCGTGCCGTCGCCCGTCGCGTCGTGCCGTCGCCCGTCGCGTCGTGCCGTCGCCCGTCGCGTCGTGCCGTCGCCCGTCGCGTCGTGCCGTCGCCCGTCGCGTCGTGCCGTCGCCCGTCGCGTCGTGCCGTCGCCCGTCGCGTGACTGTATCTTTCTTGGCAATAGTTGGCGCCTTCATTCTTCATGTACTTGTGTTTAATAGGAAGGGGCGTAATCATACATGTCGCCACTACATTTTAAGCGGGTCCATTAGATTGGTGATAACCGGAGAGCGGGAGTTTAAAAAAACTCATCCGGTGTTTAGGCGACGCAGGGACTGGTTTGTGTACATGTGGTTTTTGTTTCTAGTTCACTTAATGATTTGATTTATACCGGTGATAATATGCCGTCCCACCTGTTTTACTTTTGTGTGTGTCGGGGGAAACAGTGCATATTTTCTGTGCCCTTTTTACGCACTTCATCAGTCACCCTTTGTTTAATTCTTTTATACGTATTTACTTTATTGCTAATGATGGTTAAGAATATTTTACGCGTTAGTATTTCTTGTAATGATCAGATTAAGTGGATTCCTTATTTTTTTTTTATTTCGAAATCCATTGCTAAATGACCATTATGTTAGTTCTGTTCTTCAAGAAGTTCCAATAGGACTTGTACGTTCTCCTCATCCAAGTTTTTATTCTTGGTTGGATGGTGGAGATGGGTTAATCCTTTTTGGGTCGTTTGTATGCCAGGATGGGTTGGGTCGCAAAGAGTGCACTGAGAAAATCATTATCGCTGATCAGATTCCAGTGTTTCAGAAGGGCCTGCTTAAGAGCTGGGTGTTTAATTTGTGGGTGGTAGGGGAAAAAATCCAGCGGGATATTCTTTTCGGGTTTTGCACGCTTGTTAGAGTTCACGCGAGTTTCGCCTTTTTGGGGAAGAAGGGCTAAGTCTTCTTGGTTGTATCCGCTTTTTTGAAGTATGTCTTTGAAGAATTCAGCCTTCTCCTCAAATTCTTTTGAGTGAGTGCATATACGGTCATATCTCATTAATTCTCCCTTAATCAAACCGCCAAACACTGACTCAGGGTGGGCTGAATCTCGAGCAAGATACTGAAAGGTATCAGTTTTTTGGGTTGCTACTCGAGTATCCAGTTTCCCTTCTTTTTTGAACCGTCCGCCTTTGTAGATGACGAGGTCGAGGAAGGTGACTTGACTGTTTGAAATCTCTGACGTGAACTTGAGCGTGGGATGAATTTTGTTTAGAGTTTGGACGAGGTCACCGGCTTGGTCTTCGTTACCGTTAAATATTATTAAGACGTTGTCCCTGTATCTCATGTAACTCACAATTGAAGGATTGTGTGGGAGAATAATTTCTTTTTCATATTTGAACAGGGTTATATCGCATATTTCTGGACTGCATTCGCTTCCCATAGCCACGCTAATTTTCTGTCTGAAAATATGTTTCGATGCATGATAAGTTCCAGGAGACAGCGAGCGTGTTCTCTTGTAGGTTTGGGTATTGCGTACAGACTGCATTCGGCAACTTCAAGTGCATCGCAAACTGATTCAATTGCCTCATCTTGTGGGCAGTTCGTATACATGGACACAATATCCAATGTGATCAATAGGCTATCCTGCTTCAATGTCACGTTGTTTAGTTTTTCAAGCACATGCCCGGAATCGCGTGTATATGTGCTTTGTTGTTTGACAATCGGAAGCAGAAAATAGTCTATGTATTTTGAAATTGATTGAGTCGGACCTTCGCAACCACTAATAATAGGCCTCCCCACAAACCGTGTACAAACTGTACGACATAGCAATTTGCAACACTTTCACCGCACGGCACGCATGTCATAAATACAGTACAGGTACATGAAGAATGAAGGCGCCACCTATTGCCAAGAAAGATACAGTCACGCGACGGGCGACGGCACAACGCGACGGGCGACGGCACGACGCGACGGGCAATGTGTGCGTCGCCTCTTCAAGCAGTCTACTTAGAAGCGCCGAGGTAACAGGCGACGGCACGACGCGACGGCACGACGCGACGGACGACGGCACGACGCGACGCACGACGGCACGACGCGACGTGTGAAGTTGCGTCGCTTCCTCATGCAGTGTACGTGCTTAGAAACGGTAATTTAAGAGGCGACGGCACGACGCGACGGGCGACGCCACGACGTGACGGGCGACGGCACGACGCGACGGGCGACGGCACGACGCGACGGTACAACGCGACGGCACGACGTGAAAGAACGACGCGACGTAGATTTGGCGTCTATAGAGCACCATACTGGGGTGATACTCAGGCTAGGCATATATTGACTGTTGCGCCAAATTATGGCACACATGCACTCTTCAAAATGGTGGAGACAATATTTTGTGTGGTGGGGTCGGCGGGGAAGACGGTTTATGCGTTGATGTCCAAATTTTCTGAGGGGGCGGATGGATATTAGACGTATGACGACGTGAATGTTTATCTACCTTCAGCCGATGGGTTCTAGATTTAGTCGGGCTGGTTTGAACCACTGATCTCTATATAAAGACTGGATAGCTAATAAAGAGCCGAACAATGAATGAATTTGACGCCATATTGGAGAGAGACCGGTTGGTGATCTACAACGGACAAGTTGCCGTCTTTATAGACAGCATGATTTCTTTTGTAACGTCGCGGTTCCCTTGACTTAAATTTTGGCCACCACCACTGACCAACTGACCAAGGTTTACGCGTAGAACGTTCGTATTATACGCGGCCATCTTCGTGAGACCGGGGGCGAATTGGTCAATATGCAAAGTCCACTGTGTGAATGTTGTATGCAGTCTTTATATAGAGATCAGTGGTTTGAATGCAGTCCTTATCAGCGGTCATTTTGGATTTGTTTTTGTAAATTTGTGTGATCTAAAGTGCGTTTTAGTCTCCAGTGTTTGCCCACTGACCGCCACAAAATTATTTCATAAATTTTCATCATTGTACGAGTGCACCAAATTCCAAGTCCACATGTATTTTAGATTTTCGAAAGTGAGAGGTCAATTTTTGGCACAATACTTCTCTTTCATGTCATTTTAATGTTCCATTAATTGAGATGCTATATAGTAAGAAACTAACAAAGGCCTTTTTAGATGTTGATTTTCTTAAGAAATATGTTTACCAAAATAACTCAATTTTTTTTTAAAACTTTTGCACGCTAATATTCCTATTCATGGGTTCAGGAATTAAGCGTACCACCAGGGGTGAAACGTAAGGTTCTATACCAGGGTGAAAGAGCAGGTAGTGTTGGGGTGTACTGCTCGAAACCATGGAAAAGACACTGGGTCTTCCCCAACCCTCCCTTTTGTACCGCTGAGGGGAAACTTTTGGATAGCATTGAATCCTTTGTGGTTATACAACAGGTGCGGAAGATCTTGATCCTGTAATCTTGAATAAAATAGCAGCGTCCCTGGGAAACTCCTGGCGATTGCTGGCCAGTTTTCTCGGCCTCGAAGATGTGGACCTGCGGAAAATTAGAGCCAAGGCAGACCTGTCCCACACAGAGCAGGCGAAGCTCATGCTAAGGATTTGGCGGGCAAGGTTCGTCGGAGACAACCCGGTGCAGTATATGGTGGCCGCTTTGACCCTCACAGGCCATGAGAAACTTTCTCAACTGTTGGGTATGGTACATTTAAACGTTATCCCTCAATAATACGTATAGAGGGGGCACCTGCACACACAATATCACAAGAGATTATCGGGTTAATTTAAAACTAAAAACGAAACTGTAAGTGGGCAACTACTTCAATCATCAAGGGATGCAATCAGAATAACAATGGAAAGCACACTACCCTTAAGGAGTTTATGAGAGAGAAAAAGAACATAATAATGGTCGTAAAGTATTCACAATTTGGTAACATATTATCCTTTTGTTTGTTGCATGGTTATGTTTCGGTTGGTTGTTAAAATTACCAAAAAAAAGGACTTAAATTGTCAAAATATAAGTTCAATCTTTTGATTGGTTCCTTCAATTATTATTTAAAAGAAGTATTGAAAATATTTTGTTTTAATTTCAATCAATGCAGCGCCGCAGGAAATGTCTCCCAACAATGGCGAAAAGGAGCACGACACCCTTGAAGCATCGTCTGGAAATGACCCGGAGGAAAAACCTGTTGCTTCCAAAAGTAGGTATACTTCTTTTAGTCTACGTCGAGGGCCGTGGGGGGCACGCCATCTACAAAAAAAACATCGTATCCCCTAGTCGCCCCCACTGGACATTTTATTGTTTCTATACAAAACATGGTTAAAAGGTTTGACATATATCAAAGGGCCCAAACACCACTGTTACATCCAGCCCCCCCTCCCCTCCCCCTATGCACATTTTGTTTGTGGGTGCCATTTTCGCTCGTACTCCCATCCTGCAAACAGGACGGTGTGATACGCTGATGAATTCACGCTCTTTTTTGTTCGTTGAAAAGCGTAATAAGGTAGGAAAATCTGTAAAACTTATCTGTGTTGTAAATTTGTAATTCCTGTCACTTGCTCAGGCTCCCTTTTAGATTTCACGAACGGATGATGATTGCATTATGTGACGCTCAAAATTTGTCTACATGGTCCGCAATGAAAAAGAAATCACATCCGGTAGGGAATATGGGCATTTCTATGAGAAATTCTCGGATAGCATTTGCGCGCATTGGGTACGAGCGAAGGGTGCCATTTTAGTTTGTGCGTTTTCTTCTAAGATATCATTTTCCCAGCAACAAGCGCACTTGCTTAAATAGAAGGTAATCAAGCCAGATCACTATTAACGGTATTTTTCATCCCGGCAATGTGACCCCCCCCCCCAAAAAAAAAAAAAAAAATACGAGTTTTTCGGTTTGGTCGAAAACCCGTTGGTAAACAGTCTGGTTCCTGAAACCACAAACATAGCCGGGGACTACCCGAAGAGGCGGAACGAAGGGTCATTTTCTCACAGTTTCTATCTCTCTGCCGACGTCATACGAGTAAATATTGACACGGTAGCTTCGCAATTGACTATCTTATGGAGACATGAGTGTCATTGAGAACAAAATATTGTATTGGTGTATTGTAATTGTAGGACTTTGAAATATTACTATACCTCATACATTCATGATGGAGAGTCCAGCTTTTATTAATTTTTATGCCCGCGAGCCTTGCGAGGTGTATATTTAAACATGAAGATTCGGCATTTGTGTATGAGGTATAGTAAAACCACATATAACTTGGTTTATTTCGGGTAGATAGTCGATATTAGCTCCCCTCGTTATATGGCATTGCTCAATTTCTTTATAGCCAAGTGATCGCATTCATACAAAGGGCGTTTGGCTTCTTTTGAAACTCTCTGCAGAGCCTATCACCCCAGTTGCTGGACCATCCTCGAAAAAGTCTGGATTTGTTGAAAAATGCAAGATGGTGGTCGACAAAACACTCAGTGCTCTTAAAACGAGCACGAATATGGTTGGCGAGGTCTGCAGCACGTTGAAGACTGTAGGCGATGATGCAGGTCCAACTGATACACTCGGCACCAATGGGGCTGTTTGTCCTAACGTCAACGACGGACTCATCCTTGCCGTCGCTGGTGTGAAATGCGTATGGCATATTGTAGATTTGAGGAAACAGGTAAAACAAGGGGACAAACTTCTCAAACAGTTTGTGGAAAAGGCTGGCAAGGAGGTATCCAGGACGTTGGTCAAAGCGGGGTGCGCAGTAGGAATGGGCCATGCTGGGGCGGCGATAGAAGCCTCAATTGGAGGCGTTGCAGGCTCATTTTTTGTCCCTGTTGCAGGGACCTTAATAACGGGTTTAATTGGGGCCATCGATGGGGGCATTGTGGGTGCAGGCGCAGGATGGCTTCTAGGCAATCTGGTGAATTATGACTATCGCGTTGTGAGGGAAATCAAACCTGGAGATCATATTATTGTACAGAAACGTCATGCAGTAGTAGCCGATGTGTTTGACACACTGATAGGGGTGATATGGTTTAGGTCGGGGGTTGTTGTTGAGGATAAAGTTCCCCTCTGTTCCCAAACAAAACGGGTGGAGTACAACACGACAGAGTGTCGTTCCCCGGATGAGGTCGTTGAAATGGCAAAAAGAAGTAAGAAATGTGGAGTGTTGCCACCAAATGTCAATAATGCGGGCAAGTTTGCTCGGTGGTGCAAACGTCTATAGGTAGTGTTGCACTCCCGGTGTTCGTTTCAACACATAGTACCTGACGGGGAAGTAATACTAGTTTCATTGATGATATCTTAAATCACTGCAAATCTGATGACCGACTTTGTCATTGCCATCGAACGGAACAAGGGGGTGAATGATCAGACCTTGAAATTCCCCTCTTCGACTCCTAAATCTTAGGTCACCACTGACCGTTTCTGCTTCCCGAGGTTTTTCAGTATGGACAACCGTCAAAACAATAACACCCCAATCATTTATGACTATGAGTCTTTTTCATTACCAACACAAACTTTACAAATGAATATGAATACCCACAGTGTGTCCTGAAAAGGGCACATCTTAAAAGGAAATGAGTAATAGTTGGGTTTCTCTATATGTTTAGAAGCGATTCCAACCCAATCCACCGCTTTATTTCTGGAAGATGCGCCTTTTGATAAAAAAAAGTGTATCAACAGCGATTGGTTTCGCTAGTATGAAAACAATACGAATGAAAAGATAAATACCAACAATGTCAATAAACATGTGGTTATGATAATAGTGTCAGGTATCGTTATGTATTTTACGCTTTTCAAGAAATAATATGCGGGCTAAATCAAATCATAAACGCTTTCAATGTGTAGTTGTCCTCGCTGCTGAACAAATAATAATGCATTCCTTTGTATCTCTATGCTGGTATATTAGGCCAAAAAAAAAATAAGTCGGTCTCTGGTCAGCGCGCGCGTCGATTTTAATCATGCGCGTCAATTTTTTTTTTTTTTCAAAATGTTCCGCGGTAGCTCCAACAGCGCCCTCTATTGCCGCACCTCCTTATTTTTTTTTTTACCAAATAGCACCAAGGAATGGGAAATTGCACCAAGGCAAATGATCGAAAGCACCAAAAGGATAATTATGGAGGACACCAATGTACATGAGGACACCAAAAAGCAAAATAGTACCCCACCTTGTCTGTACAATCCAAGCTTGAAGAAAAAGGGGAAAAAAGCAACAACAAAAAAAAAGCCGCGTCGCCGCGTCAATTCCGGAACTTTGGTCTGACCAGAGACCGAATATTTTTTTTTTGGCCTTAGTAAGCATTTTTAAATTACAGGGTGAGTCAAAAAGAAAGTGACCGAGTTAGAAAAAAATATTTTAAACTTTGTGGCTCGCTACTTTGAAAGAAAAAAAATGTAGGGATGTTATTGAGTAACAGTGAAAAATGCTCGTAATTTCACTCAAAAAATCTCTCTATTTTAACAGCAACACCACTCAATTCTGCTGTCCAATCTGACAGATACGCATTGATGGATAGCTTTTAATAATAAAAAAATCAATGAAAGAAAACAAGCACAGGAAACAGACAAAATCAACATAATCATATCAGAAAAAGGCTAAATTTGTTCCTCATACACAGAGCAAAAATCTGACAGTAAAAATAATGTTTCAGTCTTGACTCAATTGATTGAAAAATCATTTGTATTTGAAAGTTGTGTATAATCTCTGATTCTCACTCAGCTAAATAGCTTCACAAATTAGCATTCTATTGACAGCATTAAAATGTGAGTAAACATAAGTTCTGATAGCATGTTCCATTTTAGTAAATATTTGGTTCTAATGAGTTGAGGAACATACATGCTACATTGGTGATGTGTCAAATCTAATTACTTTTACATAAATGATTCCTGGTAGTTTTCTGTTTGACTCACCATGTATAACTGTGAATACATTGTAAATACAGGTTTTTTGGAGGGGGGAGATTGCATGTTTAGTATTAGGTACGAATGTGAACTTTGGGTAAAACGGTATTAATCACTTCTCAGATGGATGGAAACATGTACATGTACATAGTTTTTTTTTAAATGTCTGTTTCACAGTGAACACCTCTGTAATGAACAAAATTAAATTGTTTAATCTGGCAAAATCTTGCAAAATGTTTAATCTGGAAGAGACACGCATCTTTGATTGAACTCTCCAATTGAGTTCTCAATTCCAAACAAGCTGGTGCGGTTTGGGGGTACATTCTATGAGAGAAGAAAATGACATTCTTGATATGTCTCAAATAGTGAGCCTAGCAGGGAGTCTCAATTATAGTGAGTAAATCAAGTAGGAAATAACCAGCTAAGGGGAGAATAGAGCTCTTTCAGTTAATATTAGCTATTAACTTAGGCAAGTTATCGTAAACACCTAGACATAATACTGTTTTTATGATGTAGATAATGTTGCTTACGTTTTTGAGTTTGACCTGTGAAATATCATGTTTGTGTTTGTTGAACCCATAGAGCGTAGCTCTACGGTTGAACAATTAAAAAAATATCTAATCGCAAGCGAACTTTGCACGGCTGTATCTGCAGCGGATAACTTTTTCCCGCCCATAATGTCATTTGAAGACGTAATTGTTTGTAAATATGGCAGTAAGTAACTGAGGATATATATTTCTTTTTTGAGATACATTTTTATAATGTTGTTTATACTATAAAATGAGTTTTGACATATGATCGATCATTTAACCCACGGTCGTTCTGTAATTTGCAATAGCTGTACAAAGTAACGTTCAAATCTTTTTAATTGTTTGTTTTTTCCTAGTAATTTGTAGCTTTTTATTTGTGTGTGTATTTGTTTGACAATTAATTGAGCAAAATAAACTTTCTGAATAAACGAGCGTGGAATCTTTGAAGTGTTTGTTTCCATGTTTTTTTCGTCCTTGTTCTTTATCCCCTCAGCCAAAAGGCACAATGATCCTCAATGGGTGCTGTCCAACTTTCTTCTGTTAGGCAGGAATAAGGTATTTAAAGTTGAGCCCTTCCTTTCTTGAAGGTACCCTCATTCTTGAAATCGCATTAAAGAGCACCATCCGGTGGCTCAATCCCCAGCTGAGAAAGATCTTCCCAATCGCTATGCTGATGGGGAAAAAAAAGATGTCAGAAGAATGTATTCTATTAATGGCTTTAGTAAACAAAAACCCTGAAAACTAGCAATTTATAGTCAAGTTCACATTGTCTTGTTCCGAGACGTTTGTGGTCGGGTAAGCGCGAGAGAAGAGAATTGACATACGCCACCGAGGAGATCAAGCAGACAAGTCTTAGGCCGAGTTCGGGCGGGCTGTTCTCACTGATCTCTATTATACCGATCTCCAAATTATACTCAGTACAATAGAGATCAGTGGCTGTTCTTGACACGGATATATTGTTCTCGCGCTCGAACGGCGGGAACACGACCCACGAAACTGCACTCGGAACAAGATCAGATTTTGCAAGAACAATATACCCGCGTCAAGAACAGACGCCCGAACTTGGCCTTGATGTAAGGTTTCCGTGTGAGAAAGTGAAGAGGGCGCTTTATTGTCTCACAATGTGCCTTCTGGTTTGCACATTTTACAGCGCAAAAAACGAATGACTATAAGGTTTTTATCTGAATGTGCTAGTGCTTCCACCACTTTTGAGGAAATTCACTTAGAAATGTTAACGTCAGAAAGAAATTTCTTTGAGGGGATGAACAATTTAAGTACTTTTCAAGGCAATCAAAAGTCTGAAGAACATTTCGAGGAAATTTCAAAAATACAAGAATTTCACAAAAAAATCTGAAAAGATCAGAAATTTGTGTTCAAACGAAACTTTGACCCTTTTTCGTTGGAGGGGGGGGGGGCTCTATACGGAACAGAAGTCGAGGCTTCGGCTTGAGGGCCATATCCATGGCAATGGCAAGCACACGTAAATCCGGTGGGGGATTATATCCCCAAACGCTTTTTTTTACTAGGGGGATGTACGGTGGCCCACAACTGTCACGGCAAAAGCAAAAGCGCAACGGCAAGCGCAAAAGCGCCGCGGCAAGCGCAACAGCGCCGCGGCAAAAGAAAAAGCGCCGCGGCAAAAGAAAAAGCGCCGCGGCAAGCGCAAATGCGCCACGGCAAGCGCAAAAGCGCCACGGCAAAAGCAAAAGCGCCACGGCGAAAGCAAAAGCGCCACGGGTTTATTGGGAAGGGGCGTAATCAAACATGCCGCTACTACATCAAAAAAAAAATGGGAAGGAGAATGGCCGCCACCAGGAATTCTTATTAATCACAGAATTTAATTCTTTGAGAAGTGATTTTATGGCTGAGAAAATAGCAAGGCCAAGGAAAACCGGTCAGTGCAAGCAACGTTCAGGAAATAAATCGTCGATATTAATTTGTTGTAGGATAATTCCAAGATTATTCCAAGAGAGTTGCTGCCGTGAATCAGAGTTTATCAGAGTGAGACTCACTATCAGCACCATCAGAGCCGTTCCTCATGTCTTTACATTTCGTGGGATGCAAAACAATTACGAGGACGGGAGGCTCTGTGAGCTGATGTGAGAGTTTTTTTTCCTTTCGACTAGCATGCAGAGAAGAGTTCCGTTAATTTGAGACTTAGTTCACCCATGGGCGTCGCGAGGGGGGCCAAGGGGGCGCTTCCCCTCTCCTGGAAAAGCACAACAACAACAAAAGGAAGAAGAAAAAAAAGAGAAAAAAAGAAAAGAAAAAGAGGCGCGAAGTCATAGTAGTGTAAATTTAATGAGTTGGGGGGGCAAAATGTACCTGCCCCCGTCTAAAACTAATAAATCGAGAATTTGTTCAGAAATACAAGAATTTTTTGGGAAAAATATGTTTTGCCTCCCTCTAGAAAAAATCCTGGCGACGCCCATGAGTTCACCGGTGTGTATAACAGTGTAGACACACAATTGAGCTGTCCAGAGTTTGGATATAGAATAAGAAAGAAAGAAATTAACTTAGAACCTAGAACTCATTTGCCCACCCACCCCCGGCTCAAGAAACCAAGAAGCCGAACAAGACCTCATGATGCTTAGCGATAGCGATGATGAGTTGCCCTGTGGTCAGAATCAGCCTGCAGGGCAGAATGAGGGCTTGTTTCCGGCATCAAATAGTTCTGTATTCACTCGAAACAAAGCAAACGGCTCTTTTCAGAGCCACCAAATTTTCATAGAAGAGCTTAGAACTGTGCATCTGAACGAGAACACTTCTCCTTTGTTTAGTGTCTCTCCCTTACCCCCCCCCCTTTTTTTTTTAAAGTTAATTTCTTTCTTTCTTATTCTATATCCAAAGTCTTCGCCTGTGTTACGTTCCTTACATGAAATCCACAGCCTAACCTCCACTGTCGAAAGCGTTGCAACTGTCTAATAGAACGATCCATTTCTCGATTTGTGAGTTCTCTTCAACTCAGTCGTGTTTATTGGGAAGGGGCGTAATCATACAAGCCGCCACTACATCTAAAATTAAATGAAAAGGAGTATGGCCGCCACCATGAATTCTTTTAATCACAGACTTTAATTCTTTGAGAAGTGATTTTATGGCTGAGAAAATAGCAAGGAAAACCGGTCAGTGCAAGCAACGTTCAGGGAAGAGTTTTGAAATTCCCGCTCTCTGGGAATTTCTAACCTAATGGGCCCGCGGGCGAGTTACGTGTTGACAAGCCTTACCCACCCACTACCGCAGCCCTGAAGGAGAGCCTTAATTGACTGCCTAGATGTGTATGATATACTGAAAAAGAAAAAAAACTTAACTCATACACTCTGGGCAGCTCACTTGTGTACCTACACTGGTATACACACCGGTGAACTAAGGTTCAAATTAATGGAACTCTTCTCTGCATGCTAGTCGGAAGGGAAAAAAACTCTTCAAAAAAATGCATCAGCTCACAGAGCCTCCCGTCCTCGTAATTGTTTGCATCCCACGAAATGTAAAGAAATGAGGAACGGCCCTGATGGTGCTGATAGCGAGTCCCACCTTCCCACTCCTTTATAAACTCTGATTCACGGCAGCAACTCTCTTGGAATAATCTTGAAATTATCCTACAACAAATTAATATCGACGATTTATTCCCTGAACATTGCTTGCACTGACCGGTTTTCCTTGGCCTTGCTATTTTCTCTGCCATAAAATCACTTCTCAAAGAATTAAATTCTGTGATTAATAAGAATTCCTGGTGGCGGCCATTCTCCTTTCCATTTTATTTTTTGATGTAGTAGCGGCATGTATGATTACGCCCCTTCCCAAAAAAACCGTGGCGCTTTTGCGCTTGCCGTGGCGCTTTTTCGCTTGCCGCGGCGCTTTTGCTTTTGCCGTGGCGGTTTTGCGCTTGCCGTGGCGCTTTTGCGCTTGCCGTGGCGCTTTTGCGCTTGCCGTGGCGCTTTTGCGCTTGCCGTGGCGCTTTTGCGCTTGCCGTGACAGTTGTGGGCCACCGTAGTACGGGCTATTGAAACCTCCCTCCCCCCCCCCCCCTCACACACACTCTTTTTGTGATGAGAAGAAAAACATTGATTTCGAGGTATTTTTCGAACATCATAACAACGACAATGTATTCAATAGCACTAGTCCTATGTTAGCCTTGACCAAGGCTATCAGCTTGTTCCCATACGAACTTGTTCCCGCTACCGCACAGCGCGCGCTGCGATGGCCGTGACACACCAGTACTATTTACCGTTAGTCTCAACGACCCTTGCGTGTGCTTTGTGTGCATGTACGTACCCCCCTCACACACCAAAACTCCACTTAGTATATCTAACGAGACTGCCAGAACAGTTAATTAATTTGTAGAAATTAGAAATCCTAATCCTAATTAGAAAGCCTAACATTTCTCTTTCTAAAAACTACTAAACACATCCTTTAACTTTCAATTAAATTGGACATATTTTGCCGTCGAAGGATTAGAGAGCTTATGTTTTCTTTGAGAGTTTTTGAATCAAGTAAAGATTTTCTGCATGTAGCGTTTTCAAAATGTAGAATATGAAAGCCCAGTTACTAAGCTCTCTTGAAGTGAAAGAATCATTCAAATCGTTTATGTACTTTTCTAGTTATAGAATTTTCAACACACTACACCGTTTTTATCCTTGTCCACAAATCACACAAAATGAAACCATGTCATATCCCGAAAACGACATCAGAACGATAGCCAAGTATTGTGTGTTATTTTAACATTGGAAGCAGCAGGGTTTTCAATAAATGTTAAGATAAGTGCCAGTAGGTGTTTTTATGAGAGAGTTCTGATGTGTTTTTGATAGGTGCATAGTTTTCGTTTTGCCGAAATCATTTAACTTTATTGTGATCCGAGGAAAAACTTTAAAAACGGTGTTTGTGATCAAAACCCCATAACTGGAAAAGAACATGATTGATTTGAATGATTAGTTTTCACTAAACTAAAGCTTGTTAATTGCACGTTCATATCCCAGATCTGGAGAGCGCTTCATGCAGCTCTTCTTTCTTTTTTAAATGGGGGCACCATTGGGTTTTAGGCCTACATGCAGTGCATTTTATAAAATGAAACGAAAAGTACGCTCCATGTTCAGTGCAGTCATAATGGCTTCGCTCAAAGTTTAACCAGGTCTCAAAAAATTTAATAAGCAAATCGTGCTGTTTTAATCAGTTGAGGGAATTCCAGTTCCCTATTTTTGACAACTGTGATTGCGAAACTTGGGGAACTTTGAAAAACCCAAAATAGAACCACTACAATAACTGATAAATGATATTCAACAAACAATTGTCCACTCGGATATACCCGTCCTGGGCATAATTCTAAACTTAGCAAAAAGGCAATATATAAACAAACATGGAGCAGACATGTTTGTTGCAGAGAGTGGGCTTAGCTGCACTAGACAGGCGATGATCATTCTGCCATTATTATGGAAACAAAATTCAACCGTCAAAGCGGAAAAGAATTGATCAATCACACTTGATAAATTGTTTCAGTGGCTCTTTCGTAAGTTTTGAGTAAAGAAACGAATAAAACTAGCGCATGTTTGATTAATTTGTTTGTATATGGAGCGAATAATGGCATAAAAAAATTATATTTTGTCTTCCCCCATTCTAAGCATATCAACTCAGTTTCAAAATCGCCGACATTTTACAATGTAATTCTATGCTCACAAAATCAGTACCCATTTTATTCATCTGAACCGTTCTATGACCCAACCACATTGTACTCATACTGAACTTCAAGCTTAGATGAAACAATTAATGTTTTGCTATCAATGCATGCTTGTCATAAGTTGTTCAGGTTCCGATATGGGTGAAGGAGAATGAAAGCTTTCGTTAAAGCACATGAAAGCACATGAAACTGTGGTATAGGCCCTAAACTTGACAAAAATGTCCCATTTTTTATCATAGTGATATTTTTAACAGCCAAACGCTTTATTTGCTAAACACAAAGGTTTCTTTGGGTGTTTTTTTACTTTGCAGTACTGTTCATAAAACCTTTACCACAAATACTTTCACAGCTATTTGCGCAAAGGTTATCCCAATTTTGATTTCTAATTTTGTAAAATTGTGTAGGTGAGGACTATTTTATGAACCTTGTCGACACAGCTCACAGAAGAAGGAACAGGTCTTTTGATACTCAAACAGTGACATCAAAACTCCATTTAGTATATTTACCGAGACTACTAGAAAAGTTCATTAATTTGTGATATGATAACAGGTTTTGGAAAATCTAACCCACCCGAAACATTGCTGTATTGCACAATGTTTGTATTTCGCTTGTCTGGAGAGTCATTTAAATGGTGATTTAATTCGCCTCTGGGCAATCCTATGACATGTCTTTCGCTATATGTGTTTTAATGTTAGTGTATTAAGTGTATTATTGTGTGCTTAATAACAATTAAATAAATAAAATAAAATAAAAATATAAATAAACAAGGCCAAAAAAAAAACAAGTCGGTCTCTGGTCAGCGCGCGCGTCGATTTTAATCATGCGCGTCAACTTTTTTTTCTTCAAATTGTCCGTGGTAGCTACAGCAGCGCCCTCTATTGCCGTACCTCCTCTAATTTGTGTACCAAGGAATGGGGAAATTGCACCAAGGCAAATGATGGAGGGCACCAAGGCAAATTATGAAGGACCTATGGTGGCTTTAAAGGGACATCGCACATATATATTGACGCCAATATTGACGCCAATATTCACGACATGGCCCCCATGTCGCAAATATGGACGCCAATATTGCCGCCAATATTCACAACATGGAGCCAAGTTGCAAATATTGACGCCAATATTGACGAAATGGACCCAAGTCGCAAATATTGGCGCCAATATTGACGCCAATATTTACGACATGCATCTCCAAGTCGCAAATATTGACGCCAATATTGACGCAAATATTCACGACATGGCCTAAGTCGCAAACCCACTCAGGCTAGAATATTCTCTCTTTTTTTAGCAACCTAGGTAGCGATTCAAGCAACTTGTCTGGCGCACCCTACTCTACAGCACACACGTTTTAACATTGTGTTTGTGTTAGCGCGAACTTCCTTCGCTGCAAGGACACGGACGTCCAATTAGTGTGACCGTAAGGTCAGAGCCAAATTGTGCTAAATGCACATAAAAAATCTGTCAGAATTATCAAAAATCTGCCAAATTCCCCAGAATTACTTGAAATACACTATAAACACTTAAAATCACATGTAGATTGGTAGTATTACCTTAATTAAGGTTCAACTCACATTATAAACAATCTATAGTCACATAAAGATGTTATGAAATCATCCCGTTAATTTCGGGCAAAACGTGGATCCGGCCACGACGACGTTTCCAGCGAACTTCAGCACCTAGACCCAGAGTTGTAACGAGTCACTGATTTTTGTGACTCCAGTTGAGTCGAGTCATTTTAAAGAAGTGATTCGAGTCGAGTCGAGTCATTAGGTTAAAAGGTCGAGTCGAGTCGAGTCGAGTCAAATATTTAGCTCGAGTCAGTCCGAGTCACGATTATTTGAACACTATGTATACCAAAATTTATAAAAGGAGGCAATTAACTTAAGCGAGTAATTAACTTAAGCGAGCGTTCCAATCCAAAAGCTTTATAAGAAATCACCCAAAACCAACGATGAAACAGCGAATTAGAAAATGTGTTTAAAAATCTGCTTCCCGGATAGTATTTTGTGCATTCTAGAACCAAATTAGGTTGGAGTCTGTGACACTCGTATATTTGTACATGACTGCTATTCGCAAAGTAAAGTGAGCATAAAATTTTGCACCGTCATTGCAAATACTTTTCGCAAAGTTGCGCTTTTTATTTTTGGGACTCGATCGAGTCTTATTAGCCTTCGCTTGAGTCGAGTCGAGTCTTCTGATGAGGGACTCGAGTCGTCTCGAGTCATTTGCTCGCAGTGACTCGAGTCAAGTCGAGTCATTTACCCTTAGGGACTCGAGTCGAGTCGAATCACAAAAAATTTTGATTACCTAAAGGTAAATGACTCGACTCGACTCGAGTCACTGCGAGCAAATGACTCGACTCGACTCGAGTCACTGCAAGCAAATGACTCGACTCGAGTCCCTCATCAGAAAACTCGACTCGACTCGAGCGAAGGCTAATAAGACTCGATCGAGTCCCAAAAATAAAAAGCGCAACTTTGCGAACAGTATTTGCCTAGACCAGCCAACCTGTCCCATTATGCCAGGGTTTGTTTGAAAGGATTGAAGCTTTTTTAAACATATGTACCATTTTTTGTTCAAATTTGCTGTTAAGTTTTTGTTCAAATTTGCTGTTCTCAAATCAAATTGACAACCATTTTTGCAAAATTGCCAGTGCCAGAAATCTGCCCCCCAAAAAAATCCATTCTGTCAACTTTTCTGTCAAACTCTCGTTTTTTACAAAAATTCTGTCAAAGTTAGCCGAAAATCGGCTAAAACGGTCACCTTGCGTCCAATGTACAGGTATATCCATGGCTCGCGCTGCGCCTCACGACGAACGTTCAGCCATAGATAGATGTGTCTGGGTGCTAGACTGTGTGGGTAACGGACACGTGTCTGTGTGGGTCACGCCTGAGTGGGTTTGCGACTTGGGCCAAGTCGTGAATATTGGCGTCAATATTGGCGTCAATATTTGCGACTTTGGTTCATGTCGTGAATATTGGCGTCAATATTGGCGTCAAAATTTGCGACTTGGAGACCATGTCGTGGATATTGGCGTCAATATTGGCGTCAATATTTGCGACATGGGGGCCATGTCGTAAATATTGGCGTCAATATATATGTGCGATGTCCCTTTAAAGCCACCATAAGGACCCCATTGTATATGAGGACACAAAAAAGCAAAATAGTACCCACCTTGTCTGTACAATCCAAGCTTGAAAAAAAAGGAATTTGGTTTGACTAGAAACCGAATATTTTTTTTGGGGGGGGGGCCTAAGGTAGCCAGAGAGATCAATAAAACATTTGTCATTTGTTGTTTGTTTGGGTTGCTTGTGTTGCACAACCAAAGGAACAATGGCTATCAGTTCAGGGCATGTAAGTTCATGGATTAATGACATGAGCTTTGGATATTTGATCAGCTTCATCAATATTGATATATTCATCATCCTGGGTACAGAGCTGACTGAGAACAGTATAAAAAGCTCCCCTATAAGCCCAACGCAAGATTTCAGAAGTAGCCAGCAATCTTTGTCAGTTGTATGTGTTTGTGTTATGGTGTTTGTTTGCTTGTTCGTTTGTTTTTTTTAATATAAAAGTGATCCCGATATGCCTGGCCGTTTGTATTTTTTTCTAATAACCGATTGTTTTTAGTGGTGGCTGGCAGGCTTAAGGCAATTGAGGGAGGGAGTGCAGATCCATCTATGAACGAGGCATCCAACAACGACAAAATGGCCGGCGATCATGGTGAGATTATGATTATTGAGTAACTACGGCTTATCCCCCATCGATTTTAGCATTCATTTGTGCAATATAAAGCATACTATACACTGCTGAAATTAATAAGTAGATCTTATACTAAGCTAGCTAGTGCTGGATTAGCACCCATTATTGTTTTCTGGTATACTTATGTGAGGCGTCTGGCAAACAGTTGACAAGTCAGTATGATAACTTGGGGCGAACTAAACGGTGAACGCCTCATCACTTCTCTTCCTAACATTGTACTATAAGCAAATCCTTTTACAATTCAATTTTGGACATAATTTGCCTCGGAGCTCTATCAAAGCACTTGGTTTTGATATGTTCAATATATCTCTGGTTTTCTTAGTGAGTTTTTGCTAAAAGTAATGTGCAGAAAACATATTGCAAAACATCGCGATTGTTGAGCATCAATATCAATCCATGAGCAATGAAGTTCGGAGTCGTTTAATACAGTGCCATTCACGCAGAGATGCGAAGATCAGACAAAACTTTGGCGTGCGTAAGCGCGAGCGACAAAAGCCGAAATTCAAAAACGAAGCATGGCGACCTTAAATTGGGCACAAAATCGGCCGAGAATAACGTGGTGCACATCAACAAATCTCAGAAAATCCCAAATTAGCATTCAAGGATTTCTGTAAGATTGACAAGGCTAGGGCGGCATCTTATAGGCGTCTCCCCCCCCCCCAACATGTTAAAATGCTGATAAAGTTTTGTAAATAAAGACGTTTATTATCAACAAAATAAATAAATTACTTTTTATCAGATGATTAAATTATCCATTGTGATTGCGAACCCGTACAATCCAGAAATATCCAAAATAACTGATAACGTTCCAATTACCCTCAACCGGTTTTTCCACTTTGCCTGGCTGGGTAAAGTCTGAGTGTCGTCCGTTGTTCAACGGAGCCCTCTCTGTAACCAACGTCAAGGCAAATTTTATGCGATCCAGCGCGCTAGCCAATCGGAGTTGACTTTAGACATTGTGACGTCATTCCGATCAGATGTGGACTAAGTTGATGGTTGGTCAATTTGGCTGCCATGTTTTTGGAATACAACAACGGGTTACTGAAGACCCGATAAGGCGCCCTGCTGAATTGTCAGAAACTCGAGGTCAAGACGCAGTCTCGTTTTGCATAATTAATAGCCGTATCTGCTCGCATATCATAGACCCTTGATGATGTGCAAGGGAATATCCAAAGACTTGTATCCTGGGATTACACAACCTAGTACCCAACGACAGCGCTAAACATGGAGCTGAACATTTAGTTGCAGAGAGTTGGCTCAGTTACAGTGGAGAGGCGCTGGTGGCCATTCTGCCATTATTATGGAAAAATAATTCAACAGCAATATCGGAGAAGAATTAATCAATCACACTTGCTTAACTGTTTTAGTGGCTCTTTCGTAATTTTCGAGAAAAGAAACGAATAAAACCAGCGTACCATTTTGAATAATTTTGTTTTTACAGTGGTTGCCAATGATATACATGTAAATGTCTTCCATCATATTAAGCATACCGATTCAAATTCAAAATCGCTCACAATATACAGAGAATGTTCAGGGGATGTAAGTTCACGGTTTAATGACATGAGCTTTGGAAATTTCATCAGCCTCATTAATATTGATATATATTCATCATCCTAGGTATAGCGGACCATTCACAGAGCTAACTGAGAACAGTGTAAAAAGCTCACCTTTAAGCCCGACGCGAGATTTCAGATGAAGCCAGCAATCTTTGTCAGTTGTGTGTGTTTGTGTTTGTTTGGGTATTTTTTAATATAAAAGTGATCCTGACATGCATGGCCGTTTGCATTTTTTTCTAATAACCGATTGATTTTTTTTAGTGGTGGCTGGCAGGCCTCAGGCAAATACGGGAGGGAGTGCAGATCCATCTATGAACAAGGCACCCGACAACGACAAAATGCCCGGCGATCATGGTGAGATTATGATTATTGAGTAACTACGGCTTATCCCCCATCGATTTTAGCATTCATTTGTGCAATATAAAGCATACTATACACTGCTGAAATTAATAAGTAGATCTTATACTAAGCTAGCTAGTGCTGGATTAGCACCCATTATTGTTTTCTGGTATTTTTATGTAAGGCGTCTGGCAAACAGTTGACAAGTCAGTATGACAACTTTTGGCGTACTAACGGTGAACGCCTCCCTCGCCCGCTCTGTGCATGGGCCTTATTCACGAGTTGGTCATTTTTGTCGAGTTCCCTGAATGTTTTTATATTAATTGTTAACTGTTAAATGGAATGGTGCCAGACTATTTATGCAGGCGTAATGCAGCTATATTTTACTGTCATTTTTAAAAAAATCTGGCTTGAAACACCAGGTCATGAATGGAAATGATACATTCAAATCATTCTATTATTAGAGAGGCAGATTTAGGACATGACCAAAAAAGAATTTCGGCCCACTATTTCGCCCGGTGGGCGGATTACTATTTCGCCCGGGCGGATTACTATTTCGCCTGGGCAGATTACTATTTCTCCCGGGCAGTACTTTATGAGTACTTAATATCCTGTTCGACATGGGGAAGGCAAAGAATAATTTCTTTGTAAGAAAATGATGACACTAGTAACTTTAAAAATATGCCATTTCAGCATCTGGAAGATAAAAAGCACCACGCGCATTTCAACTTTTGTAACATCCTAGAAACTGTAAACTTAAAAATCCATCACTTCTCTTCCTAACATGTACTATAAACATATCCTTTCACAATTCAATTTTGGACATAATTTGCCTCGGAGCTCTATCAAAGCACTTGGTTTTGATATGTTTAATATCTTTGGTTTTCTTTGTGAGTTTTTGCTAAAAATAATGTGCAGAAAACAAAGTGCAAAACATCGCGATTGTTGAGCATCAATATCAAACCATGAGCAATGAAGTTCGGAGTCGTTTAATACAGTGCCATTCACGCAGAGATGCGAAGATCAGACAAAACCTTGGCGTGCGTAAGCGCGAGCGACAAAAGCCGAAATTCAAAAACGAAGCATGGCGACCTTAAATTGGGCAAAAAATCGGCCGAGAATAACGTGGTACACTTCAACAAATCTCAGAAAATCCCAAGTTAGCATTCAAAGAATTCTGTAAGATTGACAAATTCGGATAAATCACATCAATTCAAAGGCGTCAATCGCTCACTTCTCAAAACTGCAGTGGGAGACATGCACCTTTGATCAGAACTAACGCGAGCGCAGAGCCCTTACGGCGTGGGGTTCGGGGCCTGCTTTAGGGCCCCGGGCGGCCATGCCGGGGAGAAATGGAATCTAGATGCTAAGGCCAAAAAAGTCTTCGGTTTCTGGTATAGAGCTTGCCCCAAAAAGTGGTGCGGCGACGCGGCTTTTTTTCTTTTTTTTTCCAAATGTCGGCTGATGACTGCAAAGGGTGCCCGACTAAATTTTGTGCAAAATATATGGGGGTCCAAAGAGACCACATAAAGCATATACTCGATCGTAGCCCCATCTAAAAGCACGTTGCTTAACTGTTTAATTTTCAAGAAAGCAAAAGAATAAAAACCAGCGTATTATTTTTAATAACTTTGTTTTTACAGTGGTTGCCAGTGATATAAATGTCTTCCATCATAATTATTAAGCATACCGATTCAAATTTAAAATCACTCACAATATATAGAGGATGTTCAGGGGATGTAAGTTCACGGTTTAATGACGTGAGCTTTGGATATTTCATCAGCCTCATTAATATTGGTATATATATTCATCATCCTAGGTATAGCGGACCATTCACTGAGCTGACTGAGAACAGTATAAAAAGCTCACCTATAAGCCCGACGCAAGATTTCAGAAGTAGCCAGCAATCTTTTCGAGAAAGCAAAAGAATAAAAACCAGCGTATTATTGTTAATAACCTTGTTTTTACAGTGGTTGCCAGTGATATAAATGTTTTCCATCATATTAAGCATACCAATTCAAATTTAAAATCGCTCACAATATATAGAGGATGTTCAGGGGATGTAAGTTCACGGTTTAATGACATGAGCTTTGGATATTTCATCAGCCTCATTAATATTGATATATATTCTACGGAAGCGTATTCAGGGCATGACCGAAAAAAAAGTTTAGGCCTACTTCTTCGCCCGGGCGGATTACTATTTCGCCCGGGCGGATTTCTATTTCGCCCGGGCGGATTACTATTTCGCCCGGGCGGATTAGCATTTCGCCCGGGCGGATTACTATTCCGCCCGGGCGGATTACTAATTCGCCCGGGCAGACTACTAATTCGCCGGGCAGATTACTAATTCTCCCGGCCGGGCAGACTACTAATTCGCCCGGGCGAATTACTTATCCGTCCGGGCGAAATAGTAATTCGCCCGGGCGAATTAGTAATCCGCCCGGGCGAATTAGTAATCCGCCCGGGCGAATCGTAATCCGCCCGGGCGAAATAGTAATCCGCCCGGGCGAAATAGTAATCCGCCCGGGCGAAATAGTAATTCGCCCGGACGAATTAGTAATCCGCCCGGGCGAAATAGAGGGCCGGATAAATTTTTTTTGGTCATGTCCTAAATACACTTCCGTAATATTCATCATCCTAGGTATAGCGGACCATTCACAGAGCTGACTGAGAACAGTATAAAAAGCTCACCTATAAGCCCGACGCGAGATTTCAGAAGTAGCCAGCAATCTTTGTCACTTGTATGTGTTTGTGTTTGTTTGGGTATTTTTTAATATAAAAGTGATCCTGACATGCATGGCCGTTTGCATTTTTTTCTAATAACCGATTGATTTTTTTTAGTGGTGGCTGGCAGGCCTCAGGCAAATACGGGAGGGAGTGCAGATCCATCTATGAACAAGGCACCCGACAACGACAAAATGCCCGGCGATCATGGTGAGATTATGATTATTGAGTAACTACGGCTTATCCCCCATCGATTTTAGCATTCATTTGTGCGATATAAAAAATACTTTACACTGCTGTAATTAATAACTAGATCTTATACTAAGCTAGCTAGTGCTGGATTAGCACCCATAATTGTTTTCTGGTATTTTTATGTGAGGCGTCTGGCAAACAGTTGACAAGTCAGTATGACAACTTTTGGCGTACTAACGGTGAACGCCTCCCTCGCCCGCTCTGTGCATGCATGGGCCTTATTCACGAGTTTGCCATTTTTGTCGAGTTCCCTGAATGTTTTTCATTAATTGTTAACTGTTAAATGGCATTGGGACAAAGTCGGCAGAGAATAACGTGGCGCACTTGAACAAATCTCAAAAAATCCCAAGTCAGCATTCAAGGATTTCTGTAAGGTTGACAAATTCGGGCGTCAATTGCTCACTTCTCAAAACTGCAGTTGGGGACATACACCTTGATCAGAACTAACGCGAGCGCAGAGCCCTTCGGCGTGGGGTTCGGGGCCTGCTTGAGGGCTCCGGGCAGCCATGTCGGGGAGAAATGGAATCTTGATGCTAAGATGTTCTGCGGTGCGATCTGAGGCAATTTCTGACAACTTTGACCGTTTTTGTAGCAAAAGATCATCATTAAAACATCATTTTCGAGTTTGGAGTCATTGAATCAGCTATTCTGTACTATAGAATCATAATGTAGGCTACAATTTTTATTCGGGGACGAAAAAGGTGGGGCACATACGATAATGATACCCCCCCCCCCCCCAACACAAACATGTTTCCGTATTCTTGTCCAGAAAACAACTTTAAACACATTTTAGAACAATTTAGTGTTTAGGTGTGTGAGTTACAATTGTCCGGCGTGAGAGCGTGTGAATTGACTCTATAAGGCCAAAAAAAAAATAGTCGGTCTCTGGTAACTGAGCGCGAGCGTCGATTTCAATCATGCGCGTCAATCTTTGTTTTTTTTTCAAATTTTCCGCGGTAGCTACAACAGCGATGTATATTGCCGCACCACCTAGAATTTTTGTACCAAGAAGCACCAAGGAATGGAGAAATTGCACAAAGGCAAGTGATGGAGGGCACCAAGGCAAAGGATGGAGGACACCAAAGAATATAAGGACACAAGAGCAAAATTGTACCCAACATGTGTGAACAATCAAAGCTTGAAAAAAAAAAAGCAAAAAAAAAAAAAAACCGCGTCGTCGCATCAATCCTGAACTTTGGTCTGACCAGAGACCGATTTTTTTTGGGCCTAATCCGTGTGACACACGCAAAATGCGTGTGACTTGGTATGTCTGCATTCACGAGGCGTTTAAACTGTTTACTGTAGGCCCTATCTTTGTTTAAATTTTATTCAAAGTTAAATTTCAGTATAACATGCAGCTCTTCTCTCGTACGAGTTTTGACATACAGGCCAGGGCAGCATCATATAGGCGTCTTCCTCCCCCCTTCAAAATGTTAAAATACTTATAAAGTATTGAAAATAGACGTTTATTATGCGTTTGAAGTTATAAACACTACAAGTTTTACATTACATTTTCAAAATTGAAAAGAAAAGTACTTTGCACGTTTAGTGCAGTAATGTTGACTTCGCTCTTTATCTATATGTTTTAACAAAGTACATAAATTATGTACTTTTTATCAGATGATGAAATTCTCCATTGTGATTGCGAACCAGTAAAATCCTGACATATCCAAAATAACTGATAACGTTCCAATTACCCTAAATTGGTTTTTCCACTTTGCCTGGCTGGGTAAAGTCTGAGTGTCGTCCGTTGTTTAACGGAGCCCTCTCCGTAACCAACGTCAAGGCAAATTTTATGCCGCGCCAGCCAATCGGAGTCGACTTTAGACATTGTGACGTCAGTCCGATCAGAAATGTGGACTAAAGTGTTGGTTGGTCAATTTGGCTCGATGTTTTTGGAATCAAACAACGGGTTACCGAAGACCTGATAAGGCGCCCTGCTGAATGGTCAGAATCTCGAGGTCAAGACGCAGTCTCGTTTTGCATTATTAATAGCCGAATCTGCTCGCATATCATAGACTAAGACCCTTGATGATGTGCAAGGGAATATTCCAAAGACTTGTATCCTGGGAATACCCAACCGAGTACCCAACGACAACGCTAAACATGAAGTTGAACATTTAGTTGCAGAGAGTTGGCTCAGTTACAATGGAGAGGCGCTGGTGGCCATTCTGCCTTTATTATGGAAACAAATTTCAACAGAAATATCAGACAAGAATTAATCAATCACACTTGCTTTAAACTATTTGAGTGGCTCTTTCGTAATGTTCGAGAAAAGAAAAGAATAAAGCTAGCGTACCATTTTGAATAATTTTGTTTTTACAGTGGTTGCGAGTGATGATATATAAAGCATAAAGTTATACATAATAAAATAAGCGGTGAAGCCCTATGTTCTGTTGCAAACAGACATAGATCTCTCGTTTTTTTCTCCTTTTTCAGACTTTTTCTCCATAGGTTTTGCACACGTTTCTTCCACTAGTCCACTTATAAGCACTTTTTTTTAAATATCATAGTAAATGTGCATTAATATCATAGTAAATGTGCATTTTCAAATCGCTATAACTTCTGAAGTACAAGTCCAATTGGGTTGAGACTTGGTATGCACATACACAGGGATTAGTTTGAAAATTTAAGTGACGTCATCATGACGTCATCACATGTATTGTGACGTCACATTGAAAGGGTAATTTTCTAAGGCCTATATCTACAGAATCATGGGTCTGATTGGATTGTAACTTGATAGGTGCCAATGCCGAGATGTGTTATAGATGAAAATTCAAGTGATGTCATCATCAAATGTCATGTGACATCCCTTAAATGGGCATTTTGTTCTTTATAGGCCTATATTTACCGACCTATATGTTCGATTTAGTTGTAACTTGACATGTACGTATAATGTGCTGTTATAGATGACATTTTTAGTGACGTCACTGATTGTTCATCACGTGCACAGAGTATTTCAAATATCCGAAACAGCTTGTTTTAGTCCACAAACACATTTCTAGTTTGTTGTTTGTTACTGTTCCCTTAAATGTTACCGTATTTTGGGGGGTTGCTTGTGTTGCCACAACCAAATGAACAATAGCTACCAGTTCAGGGGCCGTAAGACCACGGTTTAATGACATGAGCTTTGGATATGTGATCAGCCTCATCAATATTGACATTCATTATCCTAGGTATAGCGGACCATTCACAGAGCTGACCGACAATATATACAAATTTCCCCTCAGCCCGACGTAAGATTTCAGATGTGGCCAGCAATCTTCGTCAGTTATATGTGCTGTTTGTGTGGGGGTTTTTATGAAAGTGATCCTGACATGCATAGCCGTTTGCATTTTTTTCTAATAACCGATTGGGGTTTTTTTAGTGGTGGATGGCAGGCTTAAGGCAATTATGGGAGGGAGCGCAGATCCATCTATGAACGAGGCATCCAACAACAACAAAATGAATGGCGATCATGGTGAGATTGTGACTATTGAGTAACTACGGCTTATCCTCCATCGAATTTAGCATTCATTTGTGTAATATAAAGCATACTATACACCGCTGAAATTAATAACTAGATCTTATACTAAGCTAGCTAGTGCTGGATTAGCCCCCATTATTGTTTTCTGGTATACTTATGTGAGGCGTCTGGCAAACAGTTGACAAGTCAGTAGTATGATAACTTGCGGCGTACTCATGGTGAACGCCTCCCTCGCCCGCTCTATGCATAGGCCTTATTCACGAGTTTTTGTCGAGTTCCCTGAATGTATTTCATTAATTATTTACTGTTGGAATGGGATGGCACCGGACTTTTTTTGCAGGCATAATGCAGCTAGATTTTACTGTCATTTTTTGGAACGTTTAGTTACAAATTTGAAATTATTCATTGAGGCAGACTGGAAATAAGTAGAAATTAACTTGCTTTCATTTCTCTAAACAAATTCAAAAAAATAAGATTTTACCTCACTTTCAATCCAATGTGGCCGACTCGTGAATAGGCCCATGTGCACCCCCTAGACCTACCTGACAAACTAAATGTAAACCACCCTAATATACAAAATGGGATAAAGCACCGGTTCCCCACCCGTTAAAGGTAAAAAGTTAACCCTGGTTGCGCCCCCGATCAAGGATTGTTCCACTGTTAACATTTTGGCGGGCCGTGGGTTTATACGTGTCTGTTTAGGTAATTTACAAACATCAAGCGTTTACATGTTCTGGACATCTTTTTTGGTTGGCGGGGGATGTAAACAAAACAAAAAACCCCAAAAAGAGTAATTCTAGTCTGAATGTACATACAACCACAGCGTGTTTGCATTAGCGTAGGTGTCGTCGGAAATACGTTGGAATGTCTCTCCAAGTCTTCCCCAACTCTTTTGTACCCGTTGAGGGGTACTTGTGGTCGAAGCGGATATCATTCATTCCCTGTCGCTTCAAACCAACAGGCAGCGGCGCAGCCAGGGTTCTCATCCTAGGCAGGGGGAGGGCGAGTGGGGGCTGGATGGTAAAGTGTGGGGGGGGGGTGTCACCGGACACCAACTCATGTATAAAAGTTATACATTCAAACCATTCTATATTAGAGAGATATTGGAGAGCCATGTTATTGTTTCTAATCGTGATTTTGCCCGGTGACCCCCTAGAAAGATGGTCTCCAACGCCCCCCTCCCCTCCCCACTTTTGATTTAACCGTATACGCCTTTCAGCTCGGACACTACAAAAAATTGCCCCTCCCCAACATAACATCCAGCCCCCCTCGCCCCCCGTTCCCCCTCCCCCTCCCCTCCCAACCCCATCCCCACGTACAACCTCACCCCCTATGGCAAAAATGCTGTTTAAGCCACTCGCCTTCTGGAAAACTCCTGGCAATGGCAGACCAGTTATCTTGCAGGCCACGAAGATGTTTGACCTGCGGGAAATAGGAACAAGACAAGGCAGGCATGTCGGTTCTTTTAAGAAAGGAACACGTTCTTTATGCTTGGCAGCACCAAAGCCTACATCGATCCCCGTAGCAGGTAGCCGCACCACCGGCAACGCAACCCGTCAAGTAACTGGAAAAGAGGAAGGGGCGACATCAAGCTTCGATCTTTCGTCGCAGGGGTCTGCTTCTAAAACGTCGGAAATGTCCGTTCAAGAGAGAGTCGCCCAGTATGAGAACAGCTTCAAGCACAGGTGACCAACGCGCCGCATTATTTAGTTATTACAAACGATCGTATATATGGAAGATCTACGGAAGCTTATTTAGGACATGACAAAAAACAAAATTTCGGCCCACTTTTTCGCCCGGGCGGATTACTATTTCGCCCGGGCGGATTTCTATTTCGCCCGGGCGGATAACTATTTCGCCCGGGTTGATTACTATTTCGCCAGGGCGGATTAGTATTTCGTCCGGGCAGATTATTATTTCGCCCGAGCAGATATTTTGAGCTGATTTTGAGCTCAAAACAGCTGTAATCAACCCAATTTTGGAAGTAATATGAATTTTCTAGTATTTAAGGAACACTTTGGGCCCTTAATATTTAAAAAAAATTAATAACAATTGTTGGGTAATCGGGCTGTCAATCTCACTTTTGCAAGTTGGGAGGATAATTTGGACAATAGTATTATTCTCCGCAATTTTCTTCAAAACAGTTCATATCATAAACTTGAAACTTGGACTGAATATCCTGACACAGAGTATAGTATATATTACCTTGACGTCATTGTGACATCATCAGGTACTACAATCATAGCTTTTTTTACATGATTGTTGTTTGTTTATAGATCGTGAATCAAACTAAAAGAAAATCATGTTAAACTTCTGTTATCTTTTCTGAACGAAATTTAGAGGAATACAATGCCCAAGTTTGTGCAGAACTTCCCACGTTAAGGTACCTTTAGATTGTGATGTACGAAGTTCGAGTCGCGGGCGCTTGCAGGCATTGCTGTTAGACTGACTGCACATAGGGGTACTACTGGCATTGATGCGTTATATCTTGAATTTTCTCCACAACTACTGGGTTTCAAGACCTGTCCATTTGCCAGCTTGTTGGCCTCATCATAAGCTTTTGAATATCGTAAAGTTTGTGCAGAATTTCCCACGTTAAAATACCTTTAGACTGCGATATACGAAGTTCGTGTCGCGGGAGCTAGCGGGCATTGCTGTTAGACTGACTGCACATAGCGGTAACTATACTGGCATTGATGCGCTTTATCTTGCATTTTCGCCACAACTACTGAGTTTCAAGACCTGTCCGTTTGCCAGCTTGTTGGCCTCATCCCGCCTTATATACCATTTTAAAAAGTGGTTTTTAAATGGTGCACACTATTCAGAACGAATTAGGAGCGTCCCACTCTTAATGTGAGTTTTCATGTCGTGCGATATCTCAAGTCAGATTTAAAAAATTCAAAAAGAATCCTAAAATAACACGTATTTTACATCTTTCAAGAAGCGCGAAAAAATCACACTTATTAAAAGATGCGTTCCACAGTGACGCATAAACATGCCCGAACACTGTGAATGGCACACGTATGTGTGTACATGTTGCACATGTATGTGCGTATGTGTGTACATGTACATGTGTAAAACAAGTGGATACATGCGATTTCGAACAGTTAGAAAATCTGAAATCACATGAAAATAGCATGTACATGTATACATTTTTGACAAGTTGGTCTACATTTTACGCATCAGGGCGTGCGTTATAGGTACATAGCTCTTGACCGCGCAGTATATGCACCTCGCAGTACTGTACGGACTGGCTGGCTGTAAGCCTTTCTTGCAACACCATGACTTTTTAAAAAGCCAGTCGTCAATTTTGTCTCGTGCAAATAGTCAAATTTACTATAAGCTGGTAAAATTAAATCTGTCATTTTATCCCTACATGTCTTATCTTCGTAGCCCAAATAATGATATCCATTACAATGTTGACCTATGGATCTCTAATGCTGTGACGTCATCAAACCGGAAGTTAGGTCTTATTAATACATAAATTATATTTTCCATATTTTCATTCGTAATTTTAACTTCACAATGATTATCTATCCTCTCCGAACTAAATCAGTGTTCACTTCCCGTTTTTTACTGATGACGTCATCAAACCAGAAATTACTTGTACGTGTACGTAAAATATTTAATGAAATTTATCACAACGTTAATTGTGCATTTGTTGTTTAAAAATATAACATTGTACTAGAAGGTTTATTTCGTGTACCTTTGTTCTGACATAAACATATTCATAACTTAACTAGGCAGTGTTTAATGAAATAGTTATCTTTCCGACCACTCTGCGTTTGAAACTCAACAAACGCGAACCTCTAGTCTTTAATTGTGCATTCTCATTTGCAGTTTGTGTCCAAGTTTCATTCTAAAAGAGCTACACGTTATAGGGACATTGCAAATGGACAATGAATGTTCTGATTCATTTTCAAATTTCATAAATATTGCTTTTTCTGAAAAAAATAGGTCTCACAGAGGAGCAGAAAAAGGAAGAAGAAAAGGCAGAAGTGGGGGCCAACAATTTATACCAGAGCTGCATTATCGTTCAAGACTCAACGAACACTACTATTGCGAGTAGGTTTGGTTGATTTTCTGTTTTGTAATGTTTTTGATAGTCATTTTAGTTTTAAGACAGTTGTAGACTTTCATCATTGCAATTTCATGTGACATCTTTGCACACTGTAGAATTTTACCTTTGAAATTTCTCAAATTTTATTTCAAAAAACAGTAATAGGGGCCAAGTGCAGGGGAAATTCAGGAAAACAACTTTGTGAGGAAATAAAAGAAATGATAACAAATAAAACCCTGCCGAGAGAGACAGTACGTCTACTCAGCTCGTGCGATGCCTTCATTGCTGATGTGGTGGAAGGATGTGTGAAGCTCCTGTTGGGTTTCAGAAGCGTCGAGGGCCTGAAGAAGTTCTGGGCGATATACTCCAGCGGAGAATTTCAGGAGTGCCTTGGCAGAGAATTGTCGACTGGTGCCATTGAGATTTTGGAAGATGATTACAGCAGTGCTCTAAGAAAACTTGTAGATGCAAGTGATAAAAAAGGTACGCCATCTTATTGAGAAAAATTACAATGGAACTATATTTCTGAGAGGGAACATAAGAGGACTATTCTATAAAAAAAATTAACTTTGTTTTAGAATTTACAATTATTTATACACAATTTGTAAGTCTGACATGTATGCATTAACCACCATAAAGACAATTCCGAGAGATTCAGCTGTTGAAAAGTAGCAGAATAAGGCCTAACGATAAAAATGATCTACAGGCTAATGTCGGTTCGATTTAATTTCACTCAAAAATGTGATGCTTTTGAAAAGGCAACAGCAATATTTTGGATTCCCGGGCACAAACCTCCATAATGACGTCATCAATTATCAAATTACCAGCGATTTTAAGTCAACAATATTTGAACTCTAACTTTGAAATTGAACAGAGAACCGTTCTCATTCAAATCAAACTTCATTATACATTTTATGTACACGTACAAGTTATTTCTGGTTTGATGACGTCATCAGTCCAAAAAAGGGAGAGTGAATACCGATTTAATTCGGAGAGGACACATATTCATTATGAAGTTGAAATAACGTATGGAAAATATAAGTGCATATAACACCTAACATCCGGTTTGATGACGTCACAGCATTAAAGATCGAAAGGTCAACATTATAACGGATATCATTATTTGGGCTACGAACATAAAAACTCATAAGGCAGGGATCAAATGATAGAATTGAAAAAAAATGATCATTTGCAAATTCTCCCTACAGTAACTTCTGGTCTGATGACGTCATAATTTTGAAACCTTGCAAAGCATGTTGTTGATAAAAAAAATAACGAGGGGCGATCTAGTTAAATTTGGACGGATGTTTCTTAAATTTAAAAAAGGAAACGGTATTTGATGTACCGCCAGAGGGTGCCCTTTCAAATGATGACAGCATCATGCTGTTTTTGTGTCCTTTATTTCGTTCTTAACACTTCCATAATTTATTTGCTTATAGTAAAGAGCTTCTGCTTTGGAGTTATATTCAATCTTTATTGCATTTCCGGTAACATTCGAAGTGAAGGTCAAGTGGTTTTGTGCCCGGGAATAAGAATTGTTGCCCGAGGCATCATTTACAACCTCAAGCAAAAACAAACACGATACTCTATTTAGTTATAAAGATATAGCTGAAACTATATTCACAAATTTGGCCCTTAAAATGATCGTAATTTGATACCTGATAACGCCATGATGACGTCAGATTTGTTTTAACATCTTCAGACGGGGGTTCAAGCTCATACCAGGTTTTATCATAATCCCGTAAATCGTTTGGAAGAAATTCGGTTTGTTTTGATTTTGAGGCTTCTGTCTGTATTTTAAATTCACCTAAATCTGACCTTCCTGTTGATCCGGAAGTAAAGGTCAAGCGAGTACACGTACATGACAAAATGTTAATCAATTAATGGTCTGTCTGATTACAACGTGCGAGCATGATTGAATATTTTGTTCGAGAGATATATATAAGTAAAAGACGTTGGTCATTTTGCAACAAAAATCGCTTGTAATTTCACACCCGATGACGTCATCATGACGTCAGAGTAATATGCATCACCCAGGATGAGGCCTAGGGTCAGTATATGTTGAAAGTTCATTCCATCAACCGTTTAGGAGAATACCCGCGCAGCAGCATTGTCCGGAAGAAAAAAGAAAGACCTAAACAAAGATTAATCCTAACGATTTCAAACACCAACCCGGCCACTCAACATAATGTGTAGTTGTGTCCACACAATAACATCAGGTTCCTCAGAAAGGAGAAAAATATTTTTTAAGAAAGAAACATGTTGTGTATACTTGGCAGCACCAAAGCCTACACCGATCCCCGAAGCGGGTATTACTACCACCAGCAACGCGTCCCGTCAAGTAACTGGAAACGAGGAAGCGACGACATCCAGCTTCGATTTTTCGTCTCTGGTGTCTGCTTCTGAAACGTCACCGCAAATGTCCGTTCAAGTGAGGGTCTCCCAGTATGAGAACAGCATGAAAGTTTCCACAGCAGGTGACCAAATAAGCTACATTCTTTAGGTTTTTTTTTAGGGGGGGGGTTGAAGTTGATGTGGACGATGTTATTTGAGGATTATCATATTATTATTATTTTATATTATTATTATATGATGGATATTTTCGGGTAAATTTAAAACTAAAAGCCAAATTAGTAAATTGGAAACTATTTCAACCGGCCGATCACGTTTTGTGTAGTATTTCCCCAAAGAAATGCAATCGGGAAAACAAATAAAAGTTCACTACATCAAGTTCATGATTGATAACATACATTAAAGTCTAAAGTGCATAGCTTTGTCGCATGTTTCCTTTCTTTTTCTTTCTGTATATGGACATTAGTATGAAGCCCGGGAAGGAACAGGGTGGAATTTTTTTTTGGAGTTTGCTAATTCGTGGGAACGAATTAGTAATTCGTTCGCACGAATTACTAATTCGTGGGAACGAATTAGTAATTCGTTCGCACGAGTTAGTAATTGGTGGGAACGAATTACTAATTACTAGAAATCCAAAACAAGAACGAATTACTAAAAATCCAAAACAAAAAATCCACCCTGTCCCTTCCCGGGCTTCATACATTAGCAATCAAATTTCGATGTTTAAAATTCATCTCGGTCTATTTCCGCGTGGCCCGGCTCCACAAATGTGTTTTTATTTACGAGTTTTATGGGGGGCTTTATTGGGATAATTTAAACAAACATAAAATGTGCAGTTGTGTCCACACAATAACATCAGGTTCCTCAAACCAAAAAGAACATCAGGGAACATCTGTATAGGGGAACATAGGTATTGGGGGACATCGGGAAGACCCTCTTTTTGGGGGGGGGTGAAGTTGATGTGGACGATGTTATTTGAGGACGTCCGTTATTGACGATGAATGGTCGTGTGTGTGTGGGTGTGTGCTCTTGTATTGTATTACGCTCGAGGACAGACAACAAAAGGAGCACAAAGGAGCCTTTGACCCTCGGACGACGGTGCCTATTGTTAAAACCGGTCCTCGATCGTACGGTTATGTGCTTAGTCTATGGGAAAGTGTTATATTAGAGGGACAAAGGAAAACACAATAGTTGACCTCAGGCGTATAGTAAAAAAAAGACTACATGTGTGTGTGGGTGTGTGGGGGGGGGGAGGCATTACATTCACTGTGTGGACTTCCGAACAAAAGATGTCCACATAAACCACGTAGAGGAGACACTATGTGGACTTGGGCAAGTCCACACAGTGTTTCCCCATTTCTGGAAAACAGGTTTAGAGGCATTTTTGGGTTAGGTTTATCTGTAGAAGAATGAAAAGAAACACTAAAGGGAATCATAGAAAAAAATTGAGTTGAAAGAGTTTTCACAGTTTGAGAAAAATGAGTTTTTTCACTGGTTTTTCTTAACTACACGAAAGCAATGGAAAGTCCACACTTGGTATGTAACGTAAACTTGGGTGGGTGTGTGTGGGTGTGCGGGATATTTCGGGTTCATTTAAAACTAAAAACCAAATTGGTAAATTGGAAACTATTTTCAACCGGCCGTTCATGTTTTGTGTAGTTTTTACCCAAACAAATGCAATTGGGATAACAAATGAAAGCTTACTACATCAAGTTCATGATTGATAAAACCGTAGTAGTCTAAAGTACATGTACAAAGCTTTCTAACATTATCCTTTTGTTCGTGGGTTACCTTGTTAAAACCTTTTATAACTCCGCTGCGGTTTGTGTTTGTTTGTCGGTTATTAAGCTGTTGGGTAAGGGGTTGGGTGTGTGGGTTTGTTATTACATTCAATAGGGGACGTTGAACAATGAAGGACAAAAGGCTCCCCAATTTCCCGACAGGTCCCCAATTTGGATTCGTGTATAAAACATATGGGGGGTTTTCCTAAAAAGTTAAATTACAAACAAAAGAGGGACAATAGGGGGTCCCCGATTGCAGACAAATACACACTTGCTTGGGGAGTGGGGGTTGGGTGGGGGTTGAAAGGATGGGTACTTTTAATTTATATTCTTGCTTGTTTTTCCAAATTATAATGACGTACTTAAATTGTCAACTAATAAGTGTTATTGTTATATTTCTTAAAGCTAAATTTCTTGGCTGTCTCAGTAATGATTGTTCAAAAGGAATAGTGAACACTTTTGTTCGGGATCATGCAGATCCTCAAAAAATGTCTCCCAACAATGGCGAAGAGGAGCATCGCCATCTTGGAACTTCGTCTGGAAATGACCTGAATGTTACCACCATAATCATTGCCAAATTATTGCAAATTGTTTTGTGTTTTGACTTTGGAAATAATATCAACATCGGTTATTTGTTTTCTTGACAGACTGACAATATCTCAGTCATTTTTCTCTGTTCAAATGAAATAAAATTTCAGTGTTTCAAATTCATCCCACGACCACTTCCGCGTAGCACGTCTCTACAAAGCCGTTTTTATTTATGAGGTTTTTTAATGGGTACCTTTAAAACACAATCACATCATCCTCAAAAAGATAGAAAGATATTTTTTAAGAAAGAAACACGTTCTTTATGCGTTGCAGTACCAAAGCCTACATCGATCCCCGTAGCGGGTAGCCCTACCACCGGCAACGCATCCCGTCAAATAACTAGAAACGAGGAAACGACGACATCCAGCTTAGATCTTTCGTCTCAGGGATCTGCGTCTGAAACGTCGGAAATGTCCGTTAAAGAGAGAGCCGCCCAGTTTGAGAACGTCATGAAAGGTGCCCAAACCACATTTTTTGGCAGTGTTGTAGTACTCGTACTTGGTACTCGAACTCAAGTACTACTTGAGTACCTTTTTTTAGAGTACTCGTTTTCTTACTCGAATGCATCAGTGTTGTAGTCGGGTCACAAACGTCGAGTCCGAGTCCGAGTCGCAAGCCTCGAGTCTGAGTCCGAGTCTCGAGTTACAAGCCTCAAGTCCGAGTCCGAGTCCCGAGACATGAGCCTCGAGTCCGAGTCCGAGTCTCGATTCACAAGCCTCTAGTCCGAGTCCGAGTCTCTAGTCTCGAGTTACAAGCCTCGCGTCCGTGTCCAAGTCTCGAGTCTCAAGCCTCGAGTTCGAGTCCAAGTCTCGAGTCACAAGCCTCGAGTCCGAGTTCGAGTTGCAATTCACAAGCCTCGAGTTCGAGTCTGAGTCTCGAGTCTCGAATCACAGGCCTCCAGTCCGAATCCGAGTCTCGAGTAACAAGCCTCGAGTCCGAGTCTGAGTCTTAAGTCCCGAGTGTCACAAGCCTTGAGTCCGAGTCAAGTCTCGAGTCGAGTCAAAAGCCTTGAGTCCGACTCCGAGACCCGAGTCACAAGCCTCGAGTCCTAGTCTCAAGTCACAAGCCTCGAGTCCGAGTCTGAGTCTCGAGTAACAAGCCTCGAGTCCGAGTCCGAGTCCCGGGTCGAGTCAAGTCACAAGCCTCGAGTCCGACTCTCGAGTCACAAGCCTTGAGTCCGAGTCCCGAGTCGAGTACGTCACAAGCCTCGAGTGCGAGTCACGAGTTACTTGTTCTTAGTTGTTCACCAAACTAATCATTTTTTAAACTATTTTTCAATCATCCATTCTGTCTCTGGAGTAAATCCCAGTGTATATAGTTTACCTTGTGTGTGCACATGTTGTTTAGACCCAAATGTGTTTTCCTTTAAATTCCCATCCCTAAAAAAATCCTGCTCCATCCCTTTCCTCAATGTTTTATCATCCAAACATTATTTCTCAATGACCCTTTCCCAACCCATCCATTGTGCAGGCGCTGTACGCGTGCATGCGCGGCCCCTGACCCTGGATACGATTTTCCACGGCGCCGTGTTTTGTCTATAAATTATAGAATGTTATACCACACCTGAATAAATCCCCGTCATCTGATTGGTGGATCGTTGATCACATGGCATTGAATTATTCGTACCAACGCACGGCGCGTGCGTGGCGCGCAGCGCGCATTGCAATGGAAGTTCTATTACACTATGAATAGAACTTCCATTGCACAGTGTCACTGCTCTTGGTGGTGGCGCTGTTTTAAATCGAGATAAATTGAATATGATTGTTCTTAACCTGTCGAACAGTTTGCATTAATATACATATGATGAACTTGTCGAACTTTTCAACAGTTTTTAACCTGAATAAATTGGCGATTAAAAGTCAACCAATCAGATGAGAATGATTTATTCAGGTGTTATATAAAACGAATAATGAATATTTCACGTTCGTGCAATGGAAAGAATAATTTCATTCGGTGACAGATGAAATGTTCCTTCCCACTCGGCTTCGCCTCGTGGAATGGAACATTTCATCTGTCACCTCATGAAATTATTCTTACCATTGCACTCACAAACATTCATTATTTGTATATGTTCGACGCACAAATACGTAAACGTTATGTGTGTTTTTTTTCCTTTTGATTAAAATACGTGACTCGAGTCACGAGTCAACAAGCTCGAGTCCGAGTCATCATTGTCGAGTCCGATTCCGAGTCATTTCCAATTTGACTCGAGTCGAGTCCAAGCTACGAAAAACGTGACTCGAGACCGACTCGAGTCCGAGTCCTGGACTCGAGTTAGGACACTGGTTCTCGTACTCGAATGTCAAAGTAACTGTAAAGAGTGCAGGACTGTATTCTTTAGAATAAATGGTTGAACAGAGGAGAACTGTTTCGGACTCGACTCAGTGTTTTATTCAGACATGAAATACGTAGTCTCCTTTCGAGAAGCGTGGAATGCTAGGTTAGTTATGGAGGGCGCCATCTGTTGGCGGAACATGAACAAGTGTACATATTCAATGCGGGTATGTTACACCCCCCTCTTAGGAAAATACATGTAAGTTGTACAGAGTCCATTAAAAAGAGGTTCAATAAACTGTCATTACTGCTAACTCTACCGAACATAAATATATCTAACTTGACATTTTAACTCTTTCAACCCTTCACTTTGGGTCGGCTGAAAAACAAACTTATATTTCTTTGTTCTTTTTCTTCTTTTTTCTTTTGGGATGGCCTTAACGTGGAATGTTCCTTAACATTTCGAACAAAACTGTCAAGTTTGGTTTTTCTCACTTTCTTCATTTTTATTTTGTTTTTATTTTGGAAAATCCTAATTTAGAACCGTTGTTTCAGAGAATGTCCTCATTCTACAGCTATGTGGGACAGTGTGTGACCAATTATAATGATAGCCTGTTCGGTTTTGTCACGATTCGTCCAGATCACGTGACATACGGTTGTTCCTTGCCAGGGTTATGCTGGTTAGGTTTGCTTTGTGAATGTTCGTTATCTACACTTTGTGAAGCAGGCTAGGATTCCTGCAGGGGTGGTTGGAGTGGGGGCGGTCGTGGAATTTCTGTTGTGAAAGTGACTCGCTTGGCAGGTGTAGTGTCTCGTAGCTGACGGCGGTTCCTGCGGAGAATCCCGCCACTTGGTGTGCTGATCAGGTAGGACCGTGGCTCTTGACATTGCTGCTCAATTGTTGCGGGTGTCCAGAGTCCAGTGACATGATGCTGCACTCGGACAGCTTGGCCAGGTGCCAATGGTGGTAGGTCATGTGTGTGTCCGTTGTAGTACGCTTTTTGTGTGTCTTGCCGTTGCTGTAGGCGATCGTGGATATTGTCCTTCAGAGCGGACGTGTTGCGGATGCGAAGTGGTGTGATTTGCTTGGATTTTCCTACCACACAGTAGCTCAGCAGGGCTTGGGATGACACTATCTACTGGTGTTGTGCGAATGCACGGGAGTGCCATGTCCGTGTCTTGCCCACTGGCTTCAGCTTTCTTGAGCGCGTTTTTCACTGTCTGGATTGTACGCTCAATAAGCCCGTTCGACTGCGGTTAGTTTGGTGATGAAGTCACATGTGCGAATCCCCAGGCATGGGAGAAGGCCCTGTAGTCTGCCGAGTCGAAGCGTCTGCCGTTGTCAGTGACGACTTTCGCCTGTATGCCATTCTCGGCGAATAGTTGTTTGGTTGCAGTCACGACAGCCTGACTTGTGCATTGGGTGGGCATTTTGCGGATGAGGGGAAACTCGGAATAGTAGTCTGCGACTATCAATTAGTCTGTTGTTCTCTTGGAAATGGAACAGATCGGTACCCAGTACCTGCCAAGGTCGTGTGGGGATCTCGTGTTGTACGAGGGTTCTTGGCAGGTTGGGCATTGTTTCACAAGTTCCTCAATGTGCTTGTTGATGTCTAACCAATAAACACAGTCCTTTGCCCAAAGCTTTGTTTTCTCCATGCCTTGGTGGTCTTCGTGCAACTTGGTCAGGACGTACTCTTGCATGCTAGCAGTGATACAGACGCGTTCTCCCTTCAGGATGATGCTGTTTTTGATTGAGAGTTCGTCGCGGAAAGACCTGTATGGTCGAAGTTGCTTTGGTAGGTCTTTCATTCTGTTTGGCCAGCCATTAACGATGAGCTCCATGAGCTTGGACATAGTGTCATTGTTTGCTGTCTCAAGCTTGAGCTGATTGATGCGTTTGTTGGAGAACTGCACAAACTGGATTTGCAGGTCCAGATCGATGTGCGTGTTTGTCGAACTTGGGCGGCGAGACAGTGTGTCAGCGAGTAGCATGTCCTTTCCCGTGAGGTACGTGATTGTGATGTCGTACGGTTGGAGGTGCAATGACATTCGCTGTAAGCGGGGTGGTGCTGCTATGAGAGCTTTCTAGTGTATCATTTCCAGCGGTTTGTGGTCGGTTTCCACTCAGAACTGCTTCATAATCGCAAAATGGTGACACGGTTGAACATTCGCAATGACACCCTAATGCAACTGATAATGTAGTAACCAACGGATAATGTATCACCAACCGATAATGTCACACAAATTGACCGATACTGTATCACTAACCGATAATGTAACAGAAATTGACCGATAGTGTAGTAAAAATGTACTACACTATCAGTCGATTGTTGTTACATTATCGGTCTTACCCGATAATGTAACAAACATTATTGGTCAATGTGTGTTACATTATCGGTTGCTGATACATTATCAGTTGGTTACTACATTATCAGTTGTAACACACCCCTAAACGCGCTGATGATTCTTCCGTCCGTGATCGGATTGCACACAAACAAGAACTGTCCCGCAAACGACAGATATTAACGTGGTGCAACTTTGCCCGAATTTCGTGTCGGTGACTACGTTTGCTTATACCAACTCTGAAGTCAAAGACTTCACAGAAATTCTCTGCTCCTCAGCTCATTGTGGAGTCCAAGGGACCGTTCACATACATGCTCCAAGATGGATGAGTTTAGAACGCCTCCAAGTTGAGTGCATGTCCAGCCGCTTATGACTCCCACTCAGTCGCCAAGTCAACCCAGTCCTCAAGTTTTGGCTCAACCAGCACCCACACGACATTCTACCAGGTCACGAATGCCACCAGTCTGGACCAAGGACTATCACATGTAAAGACTTTTTTTTAATCATTTCACTAGGACAATTACACATGTACTGGTACTTCAACTCTTTGACAAAAATTTCCTGGACTGAGAGGGCTCAAATTTGGATTACACATGTTTACTTTCACACTTTATTCTTACTTATAATTGTATAATTTCATACTCCCCTCCTACAAGTTATTTGATCATATTGTAGTTTAAAATAAAAATTTAAAATCGTTGTGATATAACAATTTATTTATGAGAATCACTTAAATACTTTGGTTTCAGAAGTATGAATCCATTTAAGACAGGGGAGATGTTGTGTCTATATATCGCCCTCTAGCAGGCTTTGGCGGGTGAGCCATGTTGGATGAAAAGTACTTAAAGTGTTGTAATCGTTAACATTCTCCACGTCCTTGTACACTACAAGTTTAGAGATATTTTTCTCGTTGAAAATCGTAATAATGTAGGAAATTCTGTAAAACTTATCTGTGTTGTAAATTTACAATTCTCGTCACTCGCTCCGAATCACGAACGGTCGGATTGTATTATGCGACGCTCAAAATTGTGTCCACATGCTCCGCAATAAAACAGAAATCACATCCGGTATGGGATGTGCGCAATTCTATGGAAAGTTTTCGGATAGCATTTGCGCACATTGTCTAACTGCGGTCTTGAACAGCTGCAGCCAGATGCTTTATACATAGGTCATAGGCCACTTCCTTCTCAAGATTATGTGAAGCTCATCAGATTATCCCAGCGTCCTGTTCGCAGGGCGGGGGTACGAGCGAAGTCTTGTTCTTACGTTGCCATGAACGTGCGCATGATGCGCGAACTGAATGTCACTCTTGATTGGCTAAACCTGCGTATCCATGGTGAGCGCTGTGTAAATGAATAGCCTCCTCTGTCGGCTATCCAAAAGAAGGAATGAAACAAACGATTCCATATGACTGTTTCGGACTCGACTCAGTGTTTTATTTAGACCATAGACTATAATAAAACCAGATATGAAATACGTAGTCTCCTTTCGAGAAGCGTGGAATGCTAGGTTAGTTATGAAGGGCGCCATCTGTTGGCGGAACATTTACAGGTGTACATTTTCAATGCGGGTATGTTACAGTAACCACCCCGAAAACCTCACATGGACGATTGGACCAAGGCGTTTGTCTGAATTCAAAGGATTTGCATAAAATAGTGACAGCATGAGGTCGCTGTTCGCGCTGTATTTTTAATGCACTTGTGTAGCGAGGATATGCCGCCGATACCGCGTGCGGACGAATAATGACCAAGTCTACAACACTGGTTTTCTATTCAAATTGCAAACTAAAAATTTGCTTATGGAAAATATTTGTGAGAAAGGGTTATAATACTCATTGGCATACTGCCATGCAATTACACACACACAAAATAAACTCAGTGGCGATGTGGCGGCGCCGGACTTTACAATTGGGGGGGGGGGCGGGGGGTAGGCCTAATTGTAAATATATTTTTTTTTGGGGGGGGCAGTAAAATTAAAATCTTAAGCCTGTGAACGCGCGTGTGTGCCCATTGTCAATGGTCCAGAAATCAGCCACTAGAGCAGCTTACCAGACTAGCCGTTGGTTGGTTATTTGGTTTTTTGCTTGGTTTTTTTTAATCTGACTCAAAATTACAGTCGGTGAGAACTAATGAAATGAGTACCAGTTATCAAAAATGTTCATAAGCCCAACGCAAACTTACATTAAATGTAACAATTTCTAAGAAATGTAACATTGCTGTCTTCTTTTAACTCTCTGCAGAGCCAACCGACACCAACATTTTTCAAAAAGGCAAGAAGGCAATCGACAGAGTACTTCGTTTTCTTACAAAGTGCGGAGTGAAGATTGTCAGTATCTACAGGACGTTTACGACTTCGAGTAAAGGCTCTGAGTCTACGGATGATAAGGCAAGTCGCTCGAGTGAAGGCTCTGGGTCTACGGATGTTAAGGCAAGTCGCTTCTCCAGCATACTTAAAATCATTAAGGAAGCTTGTACAGGTTTAGAGTCCGGACTGATCTTCGTCATCGATGATGAAGTATGCATATGGGACATTCAAGAGCTTTGGGAGCAGCGACAAAATCGAGAATTAACCCCAAAAGAGTTCCTCGAAATGGTTTACGAGGAGGCAACCAAAGAATTAACCAAAAATGGGTTGCAGACTGCGGAGCAGTTTGCTGGGAAGGTGGCGGGGCAGATTGCAGGCACATATCTCACCAAACAGACGGGGGTAGGGAATATCATCGCGGGTATGCTTGGGGGCTTCGTCGATGGCTTCGTCGGGGGTATTGTAGGTCGTTGCGGGAGTTGGTTTCTAGCTAAGCAGGTACAAAACTTGGATAAGTCAGCATTCATGTATCATAAAAGGGTTGTGATCAAAATAAACGTCCTCAAACCAGGAGACCAGGTTATTATACCTGGTACATCGCAGCTGCCGAGTCACGCAATAATAGCCGAAGTGTTGGAAACATCAAAGGAAATGAGATTGATAAGCAATAAGTCGGGGTATGTTGTTGAGGAAACCGTCCCTTTCGGTTCCCCTATAGAACGAGTGGAGTTCAACTCGAATGAGTGCCGTCCCCCGCGTGAAACGGTCGCAATGGCAAGTAGATACATTGGTAAACAGTTCCCACAAAACTCCCGTGATGGGCGCGAGTTTACTATGATGTGCAAACTTACATGCGTGCACGAAGTACCGGTAATTGACTAAATGCCATGCCGTCGTCAGTAAATGTACGTTTGACGAACATTTTCCGAACCGGTGTAGTCTTGATCGATGCGCATGCGCGTCTATTTTGCATATGAGAGCTGTCCCCGGAAAAGTGACCCAAAAACGGGGTACGAGCACCCTAAGTTTCCCACAAAATATAACTACCAAGAATTAATTTTCAAAAAAGCAAACAGAATAAAAAGAATATAGGTTTTTCTGGACCAATTTCATGTCAAATTGAGCCAAGTTTTTTTGGTTAAACATTCTTAATTGCCTTTTGCTCCTTTATCTTTTAGACTGAAATCGCGATCTAGCTTTTCCTATATCCCTAACCCTTTCCACAATTAGTTTCACTCCATTAGTAATACGTTAAAAGTTCGCTAATTTGAATACGTCAACCATCAAAAGATTCAAAGAATTAATTTAAAAATTCTACACAGTAAATATTGAATAAACGAAAAACGAAATCGAATGCCCCCCCCCAAAAAAAAAACGGAAATTCGGAGCAAAATTTTGGGTGCCCAAAAATTGAAATTGAAAGCCCCAAAAATCAAAAAGAAACCCTAATTGTTTTGACAATTCGTAAAGTTGTAAAGATTTTTTTAAATGAAGGGAAACATTTGATATTTGCATGCATCGTGGGAAACTTGATTGTAATGCATTCGATGATTCAATTGACTAGACTCTTTGCCGCCTCCCCCCCCCCTCCTCCACCTTACCCCCGCTGGCTACGCTTATATGTTAGGGTTGGGGTTGTGGGAAATCGTAGGTATTGGGGAACATAGGTGTGCGGGGAACATATTGTATTGACACATTTATTGGTGTTTAAAATATACTTGATTTTGAAGGGGAAAATAGTTATTAATCCAGGTGACTTTCTTTTGACTCATCCTGTTTAACTGTGAATGCATTGTAATACAAGTGATTGTTACTTACATAGTGAGCCAGGATTGTAGTAAGGTACTCAATAATGCAGTGAGTGAATCAAATATGCAATAACCTGCTTACGAGAGAATATCGCTCTTGAAACAAATATCAAATAGTTTTAACTAGGCAAAATATTATCTAAACATATTTAGACTGCTGTAATATTAAATGCTGACATATTAAGACCGCTGATTATCTATAGTTAATGTCGCTGGCGTTTTTTTAGTCTGTCCTGGAAAATGCCATGTTAGTGTTGTTGCATGCACTAAACGCCAGATAGCTAGCTAACTTTGGACAACTGTATCCGTTAGAGATAACCTTTTCCCATTCATTCTATCATAACAAGACTTAAATGTTCTTAAATATGGCAGTAATTGAAAAATTCTGTTTCTTTTTAAAATAATATCATTTGTACAAGCAAAGTTTTACAGGTATAAAATTGTTGATTTTTATTGTATTAATAAGTTCGTTCGTTCAGCTAAAAAGAACATTGTGGTTTCTTTGTTTACGATAAATTGAAACAAACAAACTTTCTCAATAAACTATTGTAGAATCTTCGAATTTTCGAATCTTCGACTTCTGACGTTCATCTTATTTGCAGATGATATAAATATATTTTACAGTAGTAAACATTTGAATGATGCTGTTGATAAAATGAACAATGAGCTAACTAATGTATTTGAGTGGTTTGTATGTAATAAATTATCTTTGAATTTTAAGAAAACACATACGATGGTTGTTACAAATCGAATTGTAGATGAAAGTATTCAGATTCGTTTTAACAATCATCATATTGAAAAGGTTGATTCCTGTAAGTTTTTGGGGGTCATTATTGATGATAAGTTAACGTGGAAAAATCATTGTCAGAAAGTACTTACACTTATATCTCGCAACCTTGGTATTCTTAGAAAACTGATATATTTTGTCCCATCCCGTATTCTATTTTCAATTTATAATACGTTATCATTGCCTCATCTTCAATATGGTATACTTGCCTGGGGAAATACTCATAAAACATACCTTGATAAATTGCTCGTTTACAGAAGAAATCTTTAAGACTGATTAATGGTTCTAGTTTTAAGGATCACTCTGCCCCGCTATTTGTTAAGTTCAACACCTTATATATATGATCTTTATAAATATAAATTGTGTGCTCTAATGTATAATTTTGACAAAAACATACTGCCTTTGAATATTAAATCGTTTTTTGTAATGAACACAGATATTCATCATTACGACACGAGGTCGTCAAATAAGCTTCATCTTAATAAAGTTAATAAAAGTTAATAAAATAAAAGTTAATAAAATTATAAAAAACTACTTCTCACTACGGTTAATATCAATGGTGATTAAGAGCAAAATTATTACTTTGTTGCCAAGTAAAATTATTAACAACACATGTAAAGCCAAGGATGGTAAATTTACTTCAAGTAACTTATTTTTTTTTTTTGGTAAAGTTTTGCATGAGCTCGTGAATTTAATGTAATCACATATTATTGATATATCCTATGATTATTCATGAATTGTATAACTACATGTATTCTTTGTCTGGCCTCCCCATACTATTATTTCAAGTTCCGTTAAAATGTTTACCTGATGTATAATATTAACTTAATTACCTTTTAGATTGAAAAATAAACCTGAAACCTGAAACCTGAAACCTGAAACCTGAAACCTGAAGTGTTATTTCCGTGTGTTTCCCGTCGTACTCTCTGTTCCACAACCGTAGGCCAAAAGGCATGTAATCCTTAAAAGGTGCTGTCCAAAATCACCATAAAAAAAGTATTTTGTAACCTTTTTTAACGAGCTCCTTTTTCAGTGCCCTTCTGAATGTCGGGCTAAGGTCGGCAATAGTGCCGCCATGAAAAAAGGCCACATTGTTCTATAGTTGTATCCAGTTTAAACAGTGTCCCCATAGGAAAATGGTGTGCAGCTCCCCCCCCCCCACACACACACCCCCCCCCTACTTGTTTCACATGACTAGTGTGGACTTTCCATTGCTTTCGTGTAGTTAAGAAAAACCAGTGAAAAAACTCATTTTTCTCAAACTGTGAAAACTCTTTCAACCCAATTTTTTTTCTATGATTCCCTTTAGTGTTTCTCTTCATTCTGCTACAGATAAACCTAACCCAAAAATGCCTCTAAACCTGTTTTCCAGAAATGGGGAAACACTGTGTGGACGTGGGGTAAGTCCACACAACGTCGGTGCTACCTACATTATGTGGACGTCTTTTGTTCGGAAGTCCACACTGCGTATGTAAGACAAACTCACACACCCCCGCACACAAACAATTTTTTTTATTTTACGGAGGCCGGGTGATTAATGAAAAAAACATGTCTTCCCTTTCTCAGGACGGTTTGGAGAGTGTCCTTTTTCACCCCTGCCCCATCAATAATAATAGTCTGAACATGGCGGTTATGTATCTTCAAAAAAACAAAGAAAAGTACTCTGTTCGGTACAGTAATGTTGACATCGCTTTTTAACCATGTCTCAACAAATAAATTAAGTAAATAATTAATCCGGCAGTGTGTGTCATTTGAGGGAATTCCCTACTGTGGTGCCATCAGCAACACATGCATGATTGCAAAACACTGGGATTTGTACGCAGCAAGAAACAGAACAATGCATTGCAGAGTTCAAAGTTGAATAAAACCGCAAGGGTCAATGTACAAAAGTGCACAATAACTGATTTAAAAACCAACCCAAGTGATGGGTAAATTAAAACCCAACAGTGCAGGGTAAAAATTAGAACCCAATCTGAGTAAGAAACTGACACAACTCTTGGGTAAAATGAGGGTTGGGTAAAGTTTACCCAATCATTGAGTAAAAAGGGAACATGGTTGTCACATGTCACAGGTTTCTTACACAACTGCGTAACACAATTATGGGTAAACAGTTACACTGAAATGAGTACTTTTCTACACTCTAGCTGTTGTGTAAAAAACTACACAATTTGACGACCATGCTCCCATTTTACTCTCGAATAGGTAGTAATTTCACCCAATATTGAGCTACTATTTGTTAGACCGTGATAACGTTCCAACCCCGCGACTATCTCCCCCCCCCCACCACCTCCCACTTTTTCGAGCTCCATGTTTGCTATCGTCGTCGTTGATTCTATATCCTGTTCGACACAAGGGATGGCATAGAAGAATTCTTTGGGGAAAATGATGACACATGGCAATATCTGAAATACTTGAATATCTTGAGGATTAAAAAAGCAGCAGGCACATTTAACATTGTGTTACATCGTACAAACTTTAAACTTTAAACTAAAATTACTGAACACATCCTTTTACGATTCAATTTGGGACATAATTTGTCATCAAAGTGATAAGGAGCTTTTTCACAGCAATTGCTTTTAATACATTTTAAAATCTCTGGTTTTCTTTGTGATTTTTCAACTGTATAAAAAAAACAAAAATATGAATTTCAAAACAGAAGTTTAGTGTTTTATAAACAGTGTTATTCGTGAGGAATGTACAATGTGAACGGTATGTTTAAAATTTGTTTTCCACAAAGTTAAATTTCAGTAGGCGAGTTTCCTACTTTCCCAGCCCCGTTGTCATTGGCCCCCATCCCCTATTATGATTTGTTGTTGCATGCTAGGAGTTTGTTAACGAACTGCAAAAAGTGAAGAAAAAAATGATAAAAACCCGACAGTACACCTGAAAACAACATGGTTTCCATGTTAAAGATGTTTATCCTTTTGCGCTCTTAAGGTGTTAATGCTGGTTGGTGCCCTTATTGTTTAGACCATTATCATGCCGGCCATCCTGGTTTTTCCATTCAAATCAACGTAACCAAAGCGAGCTGGAAGGAAAAATAGTCTGGATCCTTTTCGCACAATAAACATTATCATTCAGTACTGTTACTGGGTACAGGGAACATGACTGGAATGGTTGCAGCATGATAAAGGTCTATCAAAGGATATGAGCATGCATATGTCGTCCGACTTTTCTGTCTTATCCATAGACATGTCTATGGTCTGATCATTGAATTAATAGCGCCCGCAGCGTTAGGAATATCTGGAGCGTGATACCCAAATCTATTTGTTTAATGTAGACTAGCGTTCTGCCATCAAAAAACTAACACTATTCAGCACGATTAGCCAATAGCTTCAGCACAATCCCGAACGTAGAATTGATACTGCAACTGGCAAACCTTAACTTAAAGAAAAATGAAATATCTCACAAAGTTAACTCAGTGGAGCTGAGATGGTATTTGGAAAGTTTCATGGGCCCAATGAGCAGAGGTAATAATGATTTAGCGCTTTGAGCACCATGTCGTGGTGGAAACGTGCGCTTTAGAAATACCCACTATTATTAGTTTTTTCATTAACAACAGAGGGCGTGAACACGCTATTGTCTTGACACGCGATGAAAACCACAAGCGCATTCTTTTCCGTTATGGAATGTCAGTTCAGAACTAGTCTTCAACATTTTGTGGTGTTAAGTTTAGCATGAAAACAAGCGCAACGGGTGAAAGGGAATGAAGTGTTTTTGTTATGTTAAAGACGTCTTTACTATAATGTAAAGCTGTAAGTTTTATCTGACAGGACATTCATGGCACCCCCTTACACCCAGTTGTGCTCCTTTAGCCCTAAAAGGGCCGGGGCGGAATCCTCCCCCTCCCCCTCAACTTCAATAGCTTTGAAAAAAAAAATCGCGACCCGAGCTGTTCTGACTTTTTAGCCTCAAGCCTTGTGCATCTTTTGATACCAAAAACATTTTAAAAAATTACGGCGCTACGCGCCGTGAAAACTGAATTTCCCCATTATACGTAGTGTACACAGAGCAGAATTACCATTATGTGCATATGAAAAATTAATTAGCCATTATTCCAAAACCCTTTGACCTATAGTCATTTCTTGGATATGTTCATGATAAGTGGTTCTATGCATGTACCGAGTTTCAAAAATGTTCGTCACTCGATGGCCGATATCTTAGGGGGGCTGAATCCGCCCCCCCCCTCCCGGCTGAGAGATGGTCAAAATAACCCGGCCCTTGTAGGGTTAATCATGTACATGATGTGACGATCTCGTTGCCTTTTACTTTCTGTGTTTCCTTTTCTTTTCGATCCACGTAGACTACACGTTAAATAAATTCAGAACATTGTTCTTTTTTTTTCAAGTTCAATGTGTTTTTAATATATATCAACTGTTATTATTTTTTTTTGGCCCTTTCAAAAGCTTGTTGACTCGAGTTTGCATCTGATGTACCGCATCATCGATTTTCCTTGAAATCGGTTGAGTTTGTTTTCGACATGCCTATAATTTAAAGCGAATAATTTTAAAACTCTTTTAAATATCAAACCAATATTCGTCATGGATAAAGTTATGATTCGAAGTTTTAAAATGGTGCAAACATAATGGCGGGTACGTGTTTCTGCGCCGACGCTAGAGCCCCCAAAAAATGTTGCGGATATTTTGGGACGTGCTGCACGGTACAAAGGATCAGTCGCTTTTTACTGAAGAAAGTTCAATAACAACTACCCTGCTGAAGTTTCAGCACAGGAAATACTAAAGGCCTACAAATTGACGACATAGTGAAAACCGGTTTGCCCTTGCACCTTCTTCATTTTTTGGTAAAATAATTTCTAAAACCGTAACCACCCAAGAAACACTTATTTTAATCTTGTTATTCTTTAACGATAACATTGGAACTTTTGCTTTTGCTGTAACTTTCAGAAATGGATGGATTTAAGGCCTAGTATATTGTGGCAAATATTGTTACCGTGACCCACTTAAATTTATATGTTCATAGATGCTGGAAAATCAACGAGGAAAATGCTAGTTTGGTTCTATGATCCTACTTCTATAGCGAAACGGAACAAGTCAGATGTCGGGGAATTGTCAGGTCAGGGAACCAGACTAGCAGCCTTGCACCCGTTCACGGATGTGTATTACCGATTGCAAACAAAATGTGGACTACAATTTGGTAAATTGGGGCCAGTATTTGAAGGGAAAAAAATCATTTTTCTGTTCCATCGAGAGTCGCCTTAACATATTTTTGGAAATTGATTTTAGAAAATTGAATTTTCTTGACAATGACAACACGCCAGATGCCGTGATTTCATTGGATGCTTAGGACTATTATTAGTCAATCAAGGTAGGTCTATATCTTAATAATTTTGTTATTTTGAATTTTGAATGTTGTTGACTATTAAAGGGAGTGATAATACGCCTACCTCCGAAATTCAGGAAAAAATACTAAATTTTTTCCAAGGTGTTGAGGCACACATCAAATTAAAGCTCATTTCATCATCTTTCATTTTCTGTTCAATGTTGGGATGCGGGGTTTACCAATGACTTTTGGGAGAAATATCGGAGAGTGACTGTGACAAAACTACCGCAGGACAAGGAGCTCTATCATATAAATTGTCAGAGGGAGTTAATTATGTGTTGAAACGTTAAATATAAAGTTTTACATACAGTGTATCTGCAAAAGTGTACTATTTGCAAAAGTGATTACTCTGCAAAAAAATTACTCTGCAAAACTGATTACTATGCAAGTTCAGTGCAGTAATGTTGACTTCGATCTTTGACCAGGTCTCAGCAAATAAATGAAGTTAATAATTAAAGTCTTGTATAGTGTGTATCAGTTGGGGAATTCCCTACTCATGGTGCCCACTTCACATGCATGTGATTGCGAAATACTGTGATTTTATTAATATCCTATGATTGTGAGGGGTCGCCCCACTGCGCTCGCTATATAGTTGTATCACAATGTGCTGAAATAAATATCCAATTGTTGTGATCAGAAGAACAACTGACAGCGATCCATCCCCTGAACTGGTTTTCCCCACTTTGCCCGGTTGGTATACCTGTCCTAGGCATATTGGAATCAACGTCAACGACAGCAACCGTGGAGCTAAAAATGTAGTTGCAGAGAGTTGGCTCAGTTACAGAGGACAGGTGATTGTGGTCATTTTGCTATTATTATAACAAAAGACAAAATTCAACTGAAATATCAGGCAAAAATGATTAATCACATTAATTGTTTAGTGGCTCTTTCGTAATTTGTCGGGAAAAAAAAGAATAAAACGAGCGCACCGGTATATTTTTATTAATTGTGTTTTTACATTGGGTGCGAATGATTGTCCTCACCCAAACTAAGCACACCAACTCAGTTTCAAAACCGTCAACTTTATACAAAGAGATACAGCGTCTTCAGCATCGGATAATGAATATTTGCTTTAAAGTAATACGCTATTGTGTCCAGATTGTCCAGCTTGAAGCAGTATACTCGGAACTTTATTTGAGGCTTCCAATCATGTACTCCATGTCAAAGTATACCGAAAGATAGGCTCTCACGGATTTAACTTGAACATGTTTGTGAAATTAACTTCAAGAGAGTGCTATCACGCTGACATTATAGCTCTGACAGTGACAACAAAATTCCACTTGAACTCTAAAGAGACTGCTAGAACAATGTTGTAAGTCTAAGGTATAATTACAGGTTACAAACAAAAAGCTAATTAGCAAACCTAAACAAACAAGGTAATCGGGGAACGCAAACAAACCCATCATGTTTGCTACTGTTTGCATGGTTACCATGTTTGTGCTTGTGTTTACCAGATCAGGGAATGATAAGTTCACGGTTCACTGACGTGATGAGCTTTGGTTATTTCATCCGCCTCGACACTGTTGATAATTATTTCTTTATCCGAGGTACAGCGGACCGTTCACAGAGCAGACCAGAGACAATATAAAAAGCTTTCATCATGCAGCCGACGCAAGATTTCAGAAGTAGCCAGCAAACTTTGTCAGGTGTGTGTTTCATAAGAGAATAGAAGAGAGCACACATCTACGAGGGGAAAGCTTGCGAAACGTCAAAATGTCCGGCTATTATGGTGAGATTGTGGTTAACTTTGTCCTCTGATTATTTCAACAATCATCTGTGCATATTGAAGAATATTCTAAAATGCGGGAAAAAAACAAGATCTAATGTACTAAATGATTCAAACTAGTGTTGAATCAGAGCCCATTTTTGTCTTCTTGGTATGTGAAGCGTCTTTTTAATAGTTGCGGCGCGCACAGAATACGTGCCCACGTGAATTTAGATGCCCCGTTCCCCCACCCCTTATTGTGACATATTTGTAAATTATTCATTAAAAAAAATTCACATGTAATGTTGGCTATAGAGTTGTAATTTGCTTACGTTGGGCGCAATATATCAAAGAGTAACATATGTATTTTTGTTGCCGCCGTTAATTTGCAGACCATTTCCCCTCGCCTCCATGTGATGACTGACCTGTTTTGATTCCAACTCGCGAACACAAATTGCACACAAATATCCCCAAATTGTTGTTGCGCTGACTATGAAAACAAAACAGACCACTTTTTCCCTTAAAGTGGATGAGTAATATAATGTTGTGTTAGGATCACAAACCGATAAATTCTTAAGTGCAAAATGTCTCGCAGCATACAAGTTTCACCGCAACTTTTGTTTCAGGTCGTCGTGAAGGTAGGCGTGTCCTTAATGACAAGTTTCTTGGCAGCATAGCAGATGCATTAGACGAAGAGTGGCCTTTACTTGCCATCGAACTGGGCTTCGACTGGGACGAGTGTGAGGCCATCATTGAGGCGTACAAGGGCCAGGTGAAGGAACAGGCCGAGTACATGTTGGCAGCATGGAGGCAGCGTCCGGATGCGAGTCACTTGAACGACCTCAAGGTGGCATTGAAGATGATTAGGCGTTGTGATGTTCTGAAAAAAATCGGTAAGTTCTCTCTCAAGTGCTGCATTTTTCCGTCAATTGATTTTGGAAGCAATCTCTCGATCGCTTGTTTTATTTTCTTTACCATAAATTTTAACCTACCTACAGATACTAAGAGTCGGAGTAGTAATAGGGGAGTACCAAAGGAAATTGCATCCCTCTCCTACCCTTTGTGGCCAACTGTTTGAAACCTCCCTGTATAGTGAGGCTGTTATAGGCCTAAAATGACATATTTGTGCACTATGTGATTAAAGCATGAAACGAGGCATGTTGGTTCTTCATACCATGAAGAAAATTTTCAGATGTGGAGGCATTTCATATTTGACCTCTGGTGACGTTGGCGAGGTCAATGACCTTTAAATTCTCTATACAATAGTCCTGTGACCGGAGCCTATGTCATAGGTCTCCAGGTCATGAAAAAAAATTAAGCGATGTGGAAAAAAAAAAATGTTTGACCTCTGGTGACCTTTCAAAGAAATGACCAATGTCTACCGGATTTATCATTATTTATCGGTATTTATAGGATTTACTCTTTAAATCCTAACTTTTCAAGACCCAACGCTAACTGTTATGTATTCATGTTATGAAAGGAATTTTCGTATGTAGTGCATTTCATATCTGACCTCTGGTGACCTGCAAGAGGTCAATGAACTTTGTATGCCCCATTAATATATATATTTATAAAATGTACTATTCAAAACCCCCCTTTTTCGTGACCCATACCTACAATTTTGGTCTTCATGCCATGATATGTATTGTGAGATGTGTGAACATTCATATATTGGCTTTGAGAGGTCAATGAACTTTATTTACCCTATTTGCCACTATTTATCATATTTAATATTTGATATTGTTCATGACACAAGCCTAAATGCAAAAGAAGTGTATTTTAATTACTATTATTCTACAGCATGTCATGAATTCAGACCCCAGACAATATTTGTCATGACCTCTGATCTCCATTTCACTTTTTTAAGGACAGACACAGGCGCAACAAAACATAAGATGTACATTGGACAACCATCACACTGTAACAGTGACCAGTGGTCAGATAAAAAAAAGTAAAACATGTGTTTAATCAAGCCCATCTAGATGCAACAGAGTGTAGTAATTACACAAGAGTGAATACTGTTGGACATTTGTACAAAAGCCTTTTATTCAAGTCGCAGCATGCTGCGTCTGAGAATAAAAAAGTTTTGAATTAAAAACATGACTGTAGAATAATTGGTTCAATACCTTTTTTGTGCACTATGGAGGCTAGGGTGCGAACAATATTGGCGTCTTTGGCGAAGAAACATGATAAATAGCGACAAATAAGGCAAACAAAGTTCATTGACCTCTCAAAGGTCATCAGAAATCAAATATGAAAGTTCACACATCTGAATATTTATATCATGGCAAGAAGACCACAATTTAGATATGGGTCGTGAAAAGTGGGGTTTTGAATAGTTACTGACCTCTTGAAGGTCACCAGTGGAAATATATGAAATGTCCTACATATGAAAATTCTTTTCAAAGCATAAACACCTAACATTCAGAGTTGGGTCTTTAAATATTTTGAGTTTAAAGAGTAAATATTGTAAATAACAATAAGTAACGATAAATATGGAATACAAAGGTTATTGACCTCTGTAATGTCACCAGAGTTCAAGTATCTTTTTTTTACATCTGATCATTATTGTCATGGCCTGAAGAGAAATGACATAGACTTGGGTTGTGTAAAAGTGGTGTTTTCAAGAGTATGTAAATAGATAATGTAAAGGTCATTGGCCTCTCAAAGGTAACAGAGGTCAAATGCCTCCACATCTGAAAACTTTTCTTCCTGTCATGAAGAACCAACATCAAGTTTCATGCCTTAGTCACGACTTGTATCAGATATTTGACATGAACAGCCCCCTGCTCAAGCACTATTCCTGCAGGGTCAACATTTTGGATGGGCCCTACGTTGTCTATTTAGTTTGGTAATTGCAAACAAAGACCTTTTTTATCATTTGTTCTTGCGGGGGGGGGGAAGAGAGAAAACATTTTCGAAGACTGTCAATCGTTTTTGATTTCATGATAGGTTTGGAGGTACTTGACGAAGAGTGTCTTGGGAACTTAGCTAAATCCCTCGGGAGAACGTGGACTAGACTAGCTATCTTCCTCGGTTTCGACGAGGAGGATTCCCGGAGGACTGGAAATGGTCTCAACATGCTCAAGACATGGAAGGAACATTATTACGGAAACGACATCGTTGATGACTTGACAGGGGCACTCAAACAGATCGGAAGGTACGACCTGTTGCATGAACTAGGTGAGTATCCAGTGCGAGAGTTTCATTTAAGTAGGCCCATTGCACACACATAAATATCTCATTAATGGGTTTGATTCATACAGTTCAAGGTATACTTACGCCCCTTTACAGCATGGCTCATTGTAAGTTCTTCGACAGCTGTGAAACTTATGGCACACACTTCTTCACAGTGCCTAGTTTTGGACTATAAGGTAGGCACATACAAGGGCGGATCCAGGACACCATTTTTTGGGGGCCCAAAAAAATTTGGTTCCCCCCCAAAAAGTGGGTAAACAAAATTACGGCGTGGGGTTCGGGGCCCGCTTAAGGGCCCCGAACAATTTTTGGATTCTAGATGCTCTGTGGAGCGATCTGAGGCAATTTCTGACCACTTTAAACAATGTTTTTTTGAGGAAAAGATTGTGGTGTACTCATTGCCTGCCTTTATTGCGATGTCACATATAAAAAAAAATTGGTTTCTTTTTGGGGGGGGGGGGCCATGGCCCACTTTGCACCCCCCCCCCCCCCGGATCCGCCCTTGGGCACATAATAGTGGGTGTGGGAGATGGCTTGGGCGGTGATGTCCCAATTTGTGAGGCAGCGAATGATTATGATGTTACAAAACTTGCAGCCAGTGACAAAGAACGCTCAAAGCAAAAGGTATGAACGATGATGCTATACATGATTTTTTCCCCAAACATGTAAATCATTAACATTGATCAGATGGGGGGTGGAGCTTATCTTTTTTTATTGTAAAGGTTTGCTCACTGACTTACTGTCTTGTACTAAAACGACAACAATTCAACCAAAGAAAACTGAAATTGTATCGCAACAATGAAATTCCAAATTGTACGCAATTGCTGGTGCTGAAGAGGTTTTGTTCTGTTCAAGAATATCAAAATCCAATACGCATAAAATCGAAAAAGAGAAGATATCAAAAGTCTTTTAAAATAGCAACTGTTGCAAGGATTGCAAAGGCTGTCAGTTAGTGATATCTTATAGCCCTAACGGGACCGTATCATAAGTCCGACGCCTCATAGGTCCGACGCCTCATAAGTCCGAAATGTCGGACTTATGAGGAGTCGGACCTATGAGGCGTCAGACTTACGAGCGGACCCCGCCCTAACGTCGTTGTAACCAACCATCCTTTTCGCTTCCTCCAACAGGTGCGGAGGATCTTGACACGGAAATCTTGAATAAAATCGGAACTTCACTGGGAGCATCCTGGCAAAAACTTGCCTGTTATCTTGGCTTTGATTGTGAGGACCTGAGGGATATTAAGGCCATGGCAGGCCTCTCTTCCCCCGCAGACCAGGCGAGGCTAATGCTAAGGATTTGGCGGGACAATTTCGAAGGGGACAACCCGGTGCAGTATCTGGCAACCGCATTGACCCTCGCAGGCCATGAGAGCATTACTCAATCGTTTGGTATAGTATATTATTAAGTTGTCTCTCATCCGTGAAAAAAAAATATTCGTAAATTCTTTTGCTGTGTCAGAAAGCAAGGGGAGGGCACCTGTACTCCCATATATCGAAATAGATTTTCAGGTTAGTTAAAAACTAAAAACCAAATTGGTAAATAGGAATTTATTTTAACCAGCCGTTCACCTTTTGTCTAGCATTTACCTAAGGAATGTGATCAGGTTTTAAGACAGCCTTTACTACTCCACGTCGGGTGGGCGGGCGGTCGGTCGGTCGGTCGGTTGGTGTGCGTCTGTCAGTCTGTTTTTGTTTTGTTTTTTTCTTCAAAATTATAAAGACATACTTTAAAAAAAGAATCATAGCAAAAAGAAATTTTCAAAAGTTGCAAAATGGCGGCCATTCCATGTTATTCTATGATATTTTTTTCAGAGGACAAATCTGCGAAGGCCATATATCCAAATATCTTTCCCATGACATACTCTGACTGTGTTTCATATTTCATGCTTATATCATCAAAATACTGAATAATTCTATCATACTGTGCACCAATCTGCCTGACTACGTTTGTTTCAGAAAAAAATGTACACCTCAGAAAGTTTTATATTACTATAGGCCCTACGCGTAGCAGCCATCTTAGAGGGCATATTTTATTATTTTAATTCAGTAACAATGAATGCACAAATGGTTCACTCATGCCTATCCAGATCCAGGCGATACAAAAAGCATTGCCCCTTGGAAAATGGGTTTTTAGCTTTTAAAACAAATAAAAACATATGCAGTAATGTCCACGTAATAACGTAAAACTTAATCGAATATCTGGACGTCTCGTCAGCTGTTTAAATAGTTGTTTTTCTGCTGTTCTCGAATCTCGAGGCTCCTTTAAGAAAGGCAAAATGACTTTCATTATTTACAGCACCAAAGTATCAATCGAATAGACCCAGCACCAGCACTGCACCCCATCAAGAGAACGTGGAAGAGACATCTATTTTCGACCTTTATCCGGGATTCATTCCTTCCGAGCACTGCGCAATAAGAAGGTGTCAATATCCAAGAGGTAAAAAGCCCCACATTTTAGATTTGCAACGCATGGACATGATGTAAAATTCTTTTGTGTTTTACTTGTGGAAATAACATCAACATGCGATGTTGTCGTTTCAAGATATCCTTTTTCGGTACACCAACATTTGTTCTTACAAATCCAATTTCAGCGTTTAGCATTCATCCCGAGAAAACTTTCCGTGGCCAATTTTCCGAAAAGGTGTGTTTGTTGCAGGATGGTGAAAATATTATAGGGTGGCAAATTTGTACAATCATTAAAGGGTTTTCTTTATATCCTTTTAATGTACTAATAATCCACGTAATAACATCGGGCTCCTCAAAACTCTCTGCAAATAATTATTACCCAATACCCTTCCAATAAGCTCAACAGTATTTTGTCACTATACCAGACCAGTTTGAAACCGGGCTCGTTTCAATTATCCTCAGCGAATTCACCGACTTATTGTGCTGTACTTCACAATACTTACTTCTCAGGAACTTTGGGCAATTTGATAAGATGGATTTGCGTCGGGAGATGTGAAGTTTATATTGGATTTTGTACTCCGCTCAAGTTCGCTGACGTATTTTATGAACACTGTAAAGTCAGAGTTGGCCGAGGACTTGGGAATGTCTCTAACACTATAACAGGCCCTCGGACGACAATACAATATTCAGTGTTAACAAACGTCGACTGGGGAACAAAAGCTGTTGCTTCACCCCGGACCTAGATGTTGTCATTGTTCACTATGCATCAATGTACATGTACTGTCAGTTTGATTACGTAACATTATGTATCATCCAATATGGCAGCATTGAAATAAATGTAGGGGCCTATTTAATCACCATTCAATATTTCTTTTTTTAATGGGCAAAACTAAAACGTTACATGTTCGACGGGGTGAATTATATCAGCAGAAGGCATTTGGTTTCGGTCCCATCGAGGCAAGCTTGTGATTTTTTTTTTACTTTGGAAGAATTGAGTAACATCGCAAACCCGAAAATGTACATTGGTCCGACGCAAAAATTCCATTAGAAGCAAATTAACAAGTTTTAAGAAAATGTAGGATTGCGGACGTAGCTAAATGGCCCTATTCATACAAATGACGTTTGTCTTTTTTTTTCAGAGCCCATCAGCCCTGTTCCGGCACCATCCCCGAAAAAGTCTGGAAATGTTCAAAAATGCAAGATGGTGATCAACAAAGCACTTAGTGGTCTCAAAAAGGGCGCAAAAATGGTTGGCCGCGCCTGCGGCATCTTGAAGACTTCGATTAAAGACTCGGCGTCTACGGATGACAGTGCAAGTCTAGTTGACACACTCGACACCATTGGGGACGTTTGTCAAGGTGTAAATACCGGACTGATCCTTGTCATCGATGGTGTGTCATGCGTATGGGATATAGCAGAGCTTTGGCAACAGAGAAAACAAGGGAACATATCCCTCAAAGATTTCCTGACGGAGGCTTGCATGGCATCATCCCAGGCGTTGGTCAAAGCGGGGTGCGCGGTAGGGCTGGGCTTCGCTGGAAAGGCGATTGGAGCCTCAATTGGAAGCGTTGCAGGCTCATTTATTGCCCCCGTCATAGGGACCTGGGTAGGGGGTTATATTGGGGCCATCGTTGGAGGCGCTGTGGGTCTTGGCATGGGATGGGTTGTAGGCAAACTGATCGGGAAAATGGTGAATTCCGCGATCAAGTATGACGATAAGGTTGTCACAAAAGTAAGCGCCCTCCGACCCGGGGACCAGATTATTTTACCCGGTACATGGCAGTTGCCGAAACGACACGCAATAGTACTCGATGTGTTTGATGCAAAAGAGCAAATAGGGGTGATATGCCATAGATCAGGGGTTGTTGTTGAGGAAATAGTCCCCTTCTCTCCGATAAACCGAATCGAGTACGACTCGAAAGAGTGCCGTTCCTCGGTCGAAGTCGTAAAACGGGCACGAAGTAAGATTGGTGAAGAGTTACCGCAAAAGGCCAATGATGGGAGCGAGTTTGCTCAGTGGTGCAAACTTGATTGCGTTGTCTGCATGGACCCCTAACTTCAAAGTAGAAAAAATACAAGAGTTCGGCTGATGAAATTATTGATATTTTATTTTAATCTTCGATGGGATTGTAGACTGAATATTTTTATATGAGCATTATATTTTTTTGCGATGTCGAAAGATGTCGGAGGCTTTTTTTATCAAATCAAAACAAACGATGAATGCAATAGAAATCAGATATCTGTTCTTATCAGGACAATTCATTTTTTGGGGGAAAATGAACAAAATGAGAAAGCAACGTCTCTGTCCCTTTCTTTAACCTATCGATTAGAACTGCTGTATTTCTTCTCATACAGGACTACCAACATTGTCAATAAACGTGGTTTCAATATTGAAAGTTTGGTATTCTACGCTTTTCAAGACTTAATCAAGCAATAAGGAAACCGCTTTCAATTTGCAGTTGTCCTTGTTTCTGAACAAATTAGAATAATGCTCTCCTTTGTATCTCTATCTCGTTATAAGTTAACATTTTCAAATTGAGTGAGTCAAAAAGAAAGTGACCGAGGGAGAAAACTTCACTTAATTTCACTCGTAATTTCACTTAAATCACAAGTTATCTCTATTAAATTAATAGAAATACCACAACATTCAGATGTGCACCACTGATCATTTACCGATACCATTGCTGAACCTTTTAATGAAACATGGGCGATTTTCTGCCTTCATAAATGAACAATAACGTGCACAGGAAAACAGTCAAAAATCACCAGCATCATTTCAGAAAAAGACTTTAATTGTTCGTCAAATACAAAACACAAAATCTGACCCTCAAAAAATGTTTCAGTCTTGACTGAAATTTGTGAACTCTAACTGTATTTGAATGCCTGTGGTTTAAACTCAGCTGAATGGCGTAAAGCATTGTCGATGGACAGCTGTAAAGTGAGTTGCTTTCGTGAAACTTGCATAACTTCTGATAGCATGATCCATTTCAGTAAATTTTTTTCCACATGAGTGGAGGAACATGCTCGTTAAGAACATGCTTCGTTGGTGTGTCAAATATACCGCACTTGCTTTTTAAAGGGGAATAATCATTGATCCAGGTCACTTTCTTTTTACTCAACCTGCATAACTGTGAATACATTGTATCAATATATATATATATATATGTTTTTATATATTATATTTTGCTTACTTTTAGGTACAATTGTGAAAGAAATTTGCTTTGTAATCATTCGTTTATGTATGAATCAATTCAAGGATGGATGTAAATATGCATATAGAAAAAGATCTGCTGAGCAGTGCATGAAAACTGCTTTAATTAACAAAATTTATTGTCTTCCTTACTAAAAATCAACTGCAATATAATTGGTTTATTTTGGAATGTAAAATATTTTGGCTGAACAAAATAATGTAATATGGAAGAGTCACGTGTCTACGGTTGAACTCTCTACTATTTTTGCTAACAAAAAGAACAAAAAGACAATCTTGACATGTCTCAAAATAGTTAGGTACTCAATATACAGGGTGAGTAAAAAAACCGAAACCGATATGTCGGGACCATTGTTTTAGTAAAGATATGCATGAAGCACTTGTAGTTACGCATGCAGTTACGGAATTTTAAACACAACCACCGTTTTAAAGTTCTGTCCATGATCTTACCTTTTTTGTGATCCAAAAAGGTAAGTGTTCTTTCAGAAAAACGAAAACAAATCACATAGGGATGTGTGACTTGTTTTCGTTTTGCTGAAAGAACGCACATTTTTTTTTGTGATCCGTGGACAGAACTTTAAATTTGGTGGTTGTGTTTAAAATTTCGTAACTTAAAAAGTACATTAGCGATTAGAATGATTTTTGTACTAAAAGAAAGCTTATGAGTTGGGCTTTCATATCCTAGATTTTGAAAGTGCTACATGCAGAAACTTTACTAGGACAATGGTCCCGACATTTGGGTTTCGGGTTTTTTTTACTCATCCTGTATGGTAAGTAAATCAAGCAAGCAATAATCTGCTTGCAAGAGTACATCGCTCTTCAAATAAAATTATCTAGTTTTAACTAAGCAAAGTTATCGTAGGCATAAGACCCTGCTTTTATGATTAACTATAATAATAGTTGATGTCGCTGACATTTTTTAGTCTATCCCGTAAAATGTCATGTTTGTTGCACAATTCAATAACAAATACATCATAGGCCTATCTCAAGCGAACTTTGAACGGCTGTACCCATTGGAGATAACCTTTTTCCACCCGTAATTTCATTCGAAGACTTAATTGTTTGTAAATATGGCATAACTGAATATATATATTTCTTTTTGAGATAATACAAACACAGTTTTACAACTGCAAAATCGTTGTTGTTGTATAAGTTTTGATATTACGATCATTTGACACACGGTCGTTCTGTGATAATGCTTTTGCAAAAGCTGTATACAAAGTAATCTTCAAATGTATTCAATTGTTCTGGTTTTATTTCGATGAAGTTTAAGCTTTTATATATTCGTGTGTATTTTTTTTAGCAATAAACTAGGTGGCATCTTTGAAGAGTTCGTTTCCATGTTTTCGTCATTGCTCTCTATCCCATCAGCCAAAAGGCACGATGATCCTGAATAGTTGCCGTCCAAAATCACCAACTTTCTTCTGTCAGAAAGGAATGAAGTATTAAAAGTTGAGCCCTTCCTTTCAAGAAGGTACCCTCATTCTTGAGACCACATTAAAGAGTCACTATCCGGTGGCTCAATTCCCAGCTGAAAAAGCTGTGGTAAAAAAAGGCCTTAATTAGATCTTCCCTATCGCTCTGCTGGCAACAAAAAAGTACCAGAAGAATGTTTTCTATAAATGTATCACGCTGAAAACTAGCAATTTAATGAAGTTCACATTGTCTTGTTCCGAGACGTTTGTGGTAGATTATGGACTGCCGCTGCGGCACCGTGACAGCTGACTAGGCAATGCATCAGAGAAAAGAATCGACATACGCCACCAAGGAGGTCGAGTAGACTTGTCTTGATCTTTGGGCTCCGTGCGAGAAAAAGAGAGGGCGCTTTAATATTTTCTTACCACTTTCGAGAAACCAGTGGACAGGGCACAAATTTCACAGCGCAAAAAAACGAATGACTGCATGGGTTTTTTCTGAATGTGCCGGCGCTTCCACCACTTTTCCACAAAAAATGTTTACGTCAGAAGGAAATTGCTTCAAAGGAATGAAAATAATAACGACATTTTTTAAAGGAAATCCAACATTTGAAGGACATTTCATAGAAATTTCAAAAATACAAGAAAAAATCAAGAAAACCATCTGAATAGAAATTTGTGTTCAAACAAAATTTAGACCCCTTTTTTGGGGGGGGGCTCTGTATACGGAACAGGAGTCGAGGTTATGGCTTGAGGGCCGTATCCATGGCAATGGCCAGCACCTTCAAAAGAGCTGAAGCCGCAGTTTGTGTAAAAATATGAAAGAGACGGAGTGCAAATGATGAGGCGAGGATACAGCAAAGCTTCGAAGAAACATTCTTTGAAAAAAATAAGAACCCAAATAAGTAAGAAATTGCCATTATTATATTACCAAGGTGACTTCAAGTGACAATTATTATGGAAAAAATCAGGAAATTCAATAAAAATTTATAGATATATGTCAATCTACGGAAATTCAATTTTTATAGTGGAAGCACTGGCAATGTGAACAAAGCCATAGCGTCGCGAATGTCTCTCCCAGTCTTCTCCCCGACTCTCCCTTTCTTACCGTTGAGGGGGTACTTACTTGTGCACGGAGCCCACATTGTAGCTGACGTAAATTTGTAATTTAGGGTAACTAGACTTAACATTCTGTCCTAGCTAATGTACAATTTTAAATTGTAGCAACGTGGTTTTTGGGAGGCCGCAGTGGGCCCGTGTCAGGCACGGATCCAGAGGGGGGGGGGGGGGGGGGGGGGGGGGGGGGGGTCAAGCCCCCACCCAGCTCTGACTCAATTTTTTTAATAAACATCATAGTAATAAACAGGACTCGTGTATGCTACTGTGCATCGGGAGTCCTGTTTATTACGTCACGATTTTCTGTGTTTTGTTTGCTGCCCGCAACGACGACTTTTACACAGTTGAACGTTCGGGTCGAAACTGGACCTGAAAAACAGCTCTCAAAAGTACCCTTTGTACTCATTTCATGACAGAAACAATAGTCATTTTTATTTCATCACACCTTAGGCTACATATACCCGAAAAATGACGGAAATGTCTTCGAGCATTCCACAACCTCTTTAAAGAAACACATACAAAATAATGTGAACATCCCCCCCCCCCTCCCCTGCTCTGACACCTCCCAAAATTATAATGGTTATAACATTCGGACAGGGCCAGCTGGGTTGTACAAAATTCTGGGTCCCCCCCCCCCTTCCCCGGCCCCACGTATTGAATTTACGGAGACCAAGTGTCCGGAGAAGAAAACCTGTCTACATTTCAGCATTGATTTTCTGATAAACTCCCCCCCCCCCTGCAAAAAGTCCTTAACTGCTGATTCTTGTGCATGACTTTTTTTCCTGTGGCCTTATCCGAACACCCCCCCCCCCCCCCCCCCCCACCATGTGACGATCTACTATTAGCGGGGACACATAAATGAATGCCATGCACGCAGGTGTAACAAGTTCAAACAGTCAAGTTCCTAAAAATTGAAACACCATACCTACAGCCTCTGAAAGAACATGGACGAAAAAAAATCCGAGCCAAATTTAAACCCAATCTGGTCACCCTGTTCTCCGACCCTCAGGCTATGTTCCTTCCTTGGGACAAAATTGGTTAAAGTGTCGGTACTAACATTGAATAAAGCAAGATCGTTCTCACGTTGGGACCTGTGTTTTCATCAGAGTCATTTTTTTTTCAATCTGGCTTGAGTTATAGGGGGCTGCCGGAGGCCCGGCCGGCGTGAAAGTCGTTAGCTGTATGAAACCTGGATGAGGGGAAAGTCTGTTGCGATGTGGAACTCGAAAGTTATTCCAAAAGTGATGGGACTCACACCAAAGGTGACCATCAAAATCTGTAAGTAAAACAAGTAGGCCTAAGGGTTATATTATATAAAACTTAGGTGGTTGGTTTAGGGGTTGGGGTGACGCAGCATGCTCACGTCGTTATATTAAAGGTAGAGCAGGGCCTAGACCATTTGTAATATTTTTTTTCGTTTGAACCAACAAACGACCTCAAAAAATGCTCTATGGAGTTTAAGCTCTGTAAATGCTGTATATGTGCGAGAAAACAGAACAAGCAGAAACGCAATATTTTGATATATTTAAAAGTCCAAGCTGCCGAGTCCTAGTTTGAATTGCGCCCTCTCTAGGGAATGGAGAAGAATGGAAGTAAAGGAAACACACTTCACCTAAAAAGGTGTTTCTATAAGGTTTAACGTAGGCAGTGGCGTAGCCAGGAATTTTTCAGGGGGGGGGGGGTACCCTTATTGAATGAAAGGATGTGAGCATGCGCTTGTCGCAAAACGCACATCCCACCTGTCTGTCTAGTCATTGAATTGGTTTAGCGCCCTCAACGTTAGGAATAGCTGGCGCGTGATACCGGGATCTATTTTAGTTTACTCGCTTGTAGACTAGTGTTTCGGCATCAAGAAACCGACACTGTTGAGCACGATTTCCCAATAGCTTCAGCACAATTCCGAATGAAGAATCGATACTGCAACTGGCAAACCTCATTATAAAAAAGTTGAAATATCTCAAAGTTAACAACAGAGGGCGCGAACACGCTGTTTACTTGAGACGCGATGAAACCACGACTGCATTCTTTTCCGTTATGAAATGTTCAGGACTATCGTCTGCAACATCTTGTGATGTTAGAGTAAAAGCATGACAAAAATACGCAATGGGTGAAAGGGGCTGAAGCGTTTTTATTTAATGATGTCTTTAATTATCTGTTCAGCTTAGCTTTTTTTCTGACAGGACATTCTGAGCACCCATTACACCCAGTTGTGCTCCTTGGAGATTTCTCTCCCCCTTCCCCTCCCCAGGATAAGACTAAAAAAAACCTTCACTCTAAAAATAAAGTCTCTGGGTTCTTGTGTCTCACCTGGCTTTGATCCGGTGTCCTCCCTTTATAGAATGAACTCTGTAGTGTTCTCCCTTTATAGAATGAACCCTGTAAGTTTGAACTCCGTGTCACCCAGTCAGGGATCGCGCCTGTCGTCTGCAGTCTAGGATTTCCCGTGGGGGACTTGCAGACCTTTTTACAGCTTACAGTACCTCTGTTGCTAACATTAATGTGTAGACAACATCGCTGCATTAGTGTTGGGATTGTGTAAGTAGATATCCTTGATACTCTCGATTTTCGCCACCTAAGATGTTTTCAGGTAGTCGGATACGATTCGATTCAACTTTGGAAATATCGGGAAAGTCGAAGATGTGCTGTCCGCTCTATTTTTGCATTAGGACCCCTATGCCAAAGAAGAGAAGATTTTGTCATAATTAAAAGGTTTTTCCCCCGAGCAGAATACAGAAGTTGTTCACTTTTGAATTAGAAATCGACCAGGAAAAAAACGGCCAGCGTTTGGTAATGGAACATTTGCGACCGGACAATATTGTAGTACTCGCTGGCTAGACTGGTTCCCGCCACCTTTTAGGATCGATTGTAATGGGGAACAGGATCCAGTCTGCTCACGGGACAGATATGTTTGTACGAAATTTAACATTAACCCCAACTGAAAGCCTTATTATTCAAAGGGTTACAGTCGCCAAAAACAAAATTTGAAAAATATTCTAAGTTTTTCGTTAAATTAAAACCCTCACAGGTGGGAATTCGTTTCGAGTGGGGAAACCCCTGGAATTTGTTGAAGAACACCGACAATGAGTGTCGTGGGGTTTCATCAGTAGCGTTTCCAGACTTTTTAATGGAACATGGGGGAGGTGAGACACCTACAAATAAATCCGGAAGGTGAAGGGCAGACACAATCTGACGCCTGGGGGCGCTGTCTATAATACGCATAACTGTATATAAAGTATGCCCTGTATGACCGCATTGCCGCATTTTAGGTGCTTTCTAGGCACTCTTTACTGTAAATTTAGTGACATTAAATACATTTTTTTATTGGAGGGCTTGGAGGATTCGAACCCCTCCCCTTCTTCAGATGCCCCATCACTGTTTCACTGATGACCTTTTTTTAACATTCATGACGTCGATTGAACTCAAGAGTGCCGAGTGACCGGGAAGTTTGGTTGCTCGGCCTTCTGTTCGATTACAAAGTTTCATTTCTTCGGGAAACGGTTTCAGCTCCTCAGTACCAATACAATGTGGCTAAGTGAAGTAAGACAATAGACACAAGTCTGTTATCTCAGTTTTAGTTTCAACCACATGGAATAATATATTTTGCTGGGTGTGAGAGCGAATAAAGGTGCGGTCATTGAGAACGGGACAGCAGAGCTTGGCATATTTGAGTTTGAAAATCGGTTTCCACACTGGGCATTGTTTAAAATGAACTACACATACTAAACAATAAACTGTTAATTATACAAATCCATTAAAAATGGGACGTAGGAGATATATGTGGGCATTTTCCTCCTAGAAAAAAAAAATCAAAACAAAAACAAAATCAAAGCTGTGGAGAAAAACATTGTCGATAGTTTCCCTTTGTATTGTGCATGTCGTTTAAAAATTTATAAGTTCCTCAACATTTTCAGCAGGCCTATACACGTCAATTTGATCTGAATGAACGCAAGCATTAAAAGATATGCATGGTTTAAGCTACAATCACCTTTCTATGTATAAATTACGATAACGGCAAAGCTCATTAACACATCGGCAATTACTGGTAGCATTATCAATATAGTAAGAAAACATCTTCCAAACATCCTGTATTTTCCAACTTTCACTCGGGAGGTAACACACTAAGTATACAGCGTTTATACGTCGGTGAAGGGCAAAAAACCTAATTATTGGTGTAGGCCTATGTAATATTATAAATTGTGTTAATTCATTTGAAAGTTTGCCAAATAGCCTGATTGTTCTCTTTGTCAGTCAGTTTGAAGTTGGCCAACCCATTCACTTTGCTGTGATAAAATGAAGAGGTATGATCTCCAACGTTACACGAATTTGAGCGGTACACTCCTGCATAGGACAAGTTCCCCTTCAATCTTCGAACAAAACAGCGGTATTTTTTTATACCGGTGTCAATTTTTACACCAGTTGTTCTATGCCACACTGCATAACTGTGTTCAGCAATTAAACACTTTCTTCAGTGCTATCAGTTTGTGAACATACTTAATGTTTAGAGCATTGTTGGATAGTGTTTAGCCATTGAACGTCGATGGTTAGGAATTGGACACGTAAAATTTAGCTTCTAAACATGTTTAGAATGAGATAGCAAGATAATGTTTAATTGCTCAACACAGTGGGATGAGTGCGCGGGTGTTAAATCCAAACTGCAGTTTTTGCGTTGCATGGGCCATAACATTTTGGAAAGTGAAATAAAAGGGTCGGGTTGTAGGTAGCTGCTGCGAATTCTGCTGCTGTTGCCTCTGCTGTGATAGTATGACATGTTACCAAGCGAAAAGTAAGTTGGACATTTTTTTTGGAGGGGGGGTGTCTAATGACAATATCTCGGCTGCCACATTGTTTTATCGGCTCACGCGTAGATGACCGCTTTCACACCTTTCGCACACAATAAGGGGAACGGTCAGCACCTTTGCAGCCAAATTTATGCAAGGTGTGCAACAGGAATCGAAACACCTCCACCAGCAAGATGATAATCGTGCCGTGCCTAACGAGAACAATCTGGCCTGGATTTAGGCTCATGAGACGGCCTTCCGTTCTGGGGCCGCCTGGTGCTAGGCGGTCCTTCGGAGTCACCTTTTCTCGTATATTTAGGCTGGTACAACACAGCACCGCGCCTATAAAACTCGATACATTTTGTTCTTTTTCAGCTTTTTTTTCGTGATGCCTAATTTGACTCGGTAATTTCTACTTTATCGAGGGTAGATATATGGCAGGAGATTATACAAGAGGGAGATTGGTAATAAGTCTTAGCTACTTTTATCAAAATCAGCTTCAAGCTTTGTATAATTGCTGTGGATTTTTTTATGTTAGATACTGCCAACATGCAGTAAGGTAGCTCAGTTGGTATAGAGAGTATATACTTGATGTGATCCGGACGTTGCAGGACCGGTATCAATTTTATTTTTTTGTTTAAAGAATTTTTTTTTAGATGGAGAATGGGGTGGATGTGGATGTGGGATCGGAATAGGCTATATTCACGAGTCGGCCATATTGAATTGAAAGCGAGGTAATATCTTCATTTTTTTGGAACTTGCGAATAGAAATGAAAGCAATGGCATAAAGTTAATTGCAAATTAATACCAGTCTGCTCCGATGAATAATTAAATAATTAAAAATGTGTGATTTAACATACACCCTAATGTTTCAAGCCATATTTTTTTTTCAATTTAAAGTGAGAGTTGAAACGCATAAGTAGTCTGACACCATCCCATTCCACTGTTTACACTTTATAAAATATATTCAGGGAACACGATCAAAAATTGCTTCCATACGTGAATAAGGTCTGTAAGGTCTTTTGGGCCCGCACGTGTTAACCATATAACGAATTACTTATCACTAAAACCGAGGTTCTCAGTGCTAAGCCTTGTATGAATTGAGGACCTTTTTATAAAATCTCTCAACAAAAGACAGCATTGAGGCCCTCTGCTTTAGTGTCAATTTGAAATTCCTCTGTAAGAATGGACTTAATGAACAAATTATAGTATAGCTGAAACTCAAGCAAAGCTGGACAAGAACAGGTTTGTTTATAGCATATCGTTACAAGCCGACATCTTTTTCACATTTAGGTCTCAATGATATGCATTGTGAATCTGAACTCCCCATGCAGGCTAAACTGACTGAGGCAGACTGAGAAATTAATAGACTGCCATGAATAATTCCAATTATCAGCATTATCCCGCCAGTTCTTGAGGGTTTATTTTTTTCAAGGTTAGTCTCCCGAGATAAGGTTATAAAATATTCATCGCAATAATTAAGTCATTGCAGTCATGAATCACAATGAAGTGGAAGTTGAAACATGAATTCAGATAGTCAGCCAATATTCTTATTCAAACAGTAAAAAGGACTAGAACCGAATCAGGCACATTTGATTAGTTGACATGTACATCAGAAAACATACATTTTTTTTCTGAAGCCAGGTTTAAAACATGTGCATTAATACATGGCACATTATTATCATAATTTACAGGGTAATGCATCACGAACGTTCTTTAATACAAGACGTACGACAATGTGCAGAATCACGCATTCGAACTGATGTACATGTACATGTATACGCGTGACAAATGTAGGTCGGCCCCGAGATTCCGTAGTCTCGAGTTGTTTGGACATTTTAAAAGATAAAAGCACTTGAAGGAGATGCCAATCAATGCAGAAGTCATCTCTGACAGCTAGGTCGCATTCGTATTCAAAAAACTGATCAAACAAACGCCCCAAAGTGAGTGAATTCGTTGCTGGCGATGCATGCGAATCGCCCGGGCTTTCTGGAGGTCTCGGCCCCTCGCTCTCTCCCGATCCGACAGTTGTTGTTAGGCCCCGGTGAAAAAATATGTTTGCCTATCCAGCTTCCTCGATCGGATTGAAATAGCCGAGCCTGCCGTGACGGGCGAGCTGGGGGGCGAGGGGTAATTCGATCAGAGAGACCGAGTGCAAATGATGGCATGGCACGCTTGCATTCAGCAATTGATTTGAATGGATCATTTGAGAAACACTTGTGATGGGGATCCTTACTCAAACAACGACGGGAGGGAACGGTGGGTTGCCCGCCCCTCGGTCCCAGCCAGCAGGCTTTTAGCGTCGAGTGCCTACACAACAAGCCCGAGCACCGCATTGGCGATTGTGTACAGTGACTTGCACGCTGCACTCCTAAGAGTATGTACACTGACTTGGAGCGGGGTTCTTGGGCCCGTGTCCTGTCCACGCTTGGCCGGCCGAGGTCTTAACGGCACCTCCCCATACGATCCTTCAAAGAACATTACCCAACTCGAGAGGCAAAAGTACATTAGAGAGTTCATGATGTCCGCGATGCTAATTGACGGGGTCTGCAAACAGGCGGGGGAAACGCGATCTTCCCCCGGCCGTATTTCCAAGGCGTTTAGATACCGGGGCACTCTTTGTTTTGTCTTCGTTCGGTGTATGCGGAGTGCATGGTGCCGATGGTGGAATGCATTATACTGTTTTCGTTGGACCTCTTGCGATCTACAACTACATCAGTCTAGGGTGCAGGTTTTATCTCCTTAAATCAAAACTTAAAATAAAGCTGGAATATCTAGAAATCTCGCGAAAAAAAAAACGAAATAAAGTCTGTTTTCACGAGTTTGAACTGTGTGAATTTTATGTTTTCATTTCCAACATAATATAGTTTCACCAAATCTACAACTACATCAGTCTTCGAGCTAGGGTGCAGGTTTTATCTCCTTAAATCAAAACTTAAAATAAAGCTGGAATATCTAGAAATCTCGCGAAAAAAAACCGAAATAAAGTCTGTTTTCACGAGTTTGAACTGTGTGAATTTTATGTTTTCATTTCCAACATAATATAGTTTCACCAAAATTATGTAGCATAGAAATAATTAGAATGCACGAATACATTCTGAAATCATTTTTTTCTTCAAACTTTTGGGAGGGAAACAATCGCCTACAATTCGGATTCTTCTCCAAATGAGGATAGAGAAGACCTCAATGTTTGCATGGTAATCAGTTGATGGTTACATAGTAGCACCGTGTTTGTCGTTGCGAGTTCACACAGAAAGTGTAGTTCCGGAAAACCGGTCGACTTGACGGTTCAAAATAATGTGCTCTGCACGTTCATCTTCGGGAGAAACACGGAACGTTTGTGTAAAGTAGACAGGGATAATATGCCATGATTTTACGCTTCTTGATTTCGTACACTAGAAATATACATAACATGTAAAATGCTGGGTGAGCTTGTCTGCACTGTTTGTGTGTGTTTGTTTTTCACTTGAAGCAACAGAAATTGCACAAACTCTTCTGTTCAATGCATAACAACTCTAACCTGTTGAAGTGTCAGTTCAGTGAATACCATTTCGGGGGGTCTCGTTACTGGATTTAGTTGCAAAAAAAAACAGTGTGCCCGCGGGAACCCTATTTTGAAGCACACGTTCAATATTAGTGTTCATGCAAACGATACTGTTTCAGGCAGGGTAAAATTATGGAATTTGAGCAAAGTTTCTCTCATTAAAACGGTAGATGCTTTTCCTGGTAATTACAAAGTTTCCTATGTGGCCCTCCATGTCATTATAAGGTGTAATCTGCAATCTTTGTTTCCGCATAACAAGGCGTGTGTCCGTCTTCCGGTCTTCCCCTGTCTTTCCGCGCACCCCATGTTGGCCGACGTATGGTGCTTGTGTCGAACACAATTGTCTCTCTAAATGTACACAAAATATCATGAATTGGTCAAAGTCCTAGCCTTTTATATGTCACTTCAGTAGACGTTCGTGTGTTCAAACGGGTAATTTGCGAAGAATTGACATATTTTGTGGCTCTTGAATTATTATTTTTTTATATCGCGTCAGAGATGAGCAAACATACCAAGTGTGGCACCCGTTGTTGCCCAAACGGGCTGTTTCCGTGATCAGTATACATCTCCTGAAAAGAAATTAAGCCGCACTGCTTCACCCGAAAACAATAATAACGATTAATTTATGTCAGAATTGGCTCCTTTTAATGACTACTCTTAAGATTTCATGTTACAAATTAGTTGAAAATGTTGAGTGGAATATGCGAGATATACACTTGATTTGTGGTTGGAGACATGTGTTTATGTCGTGGCTTGCTTCAATGTGATAACAAACCTAATCGGCGATATGCATGCAGAATCCTGAGTAATCAGTTAAAATTCATTCGTGAAAAACTGTAGATAAATGGAACGTGTTTCCGAAGCAGTGTATTTTTTTCTCTAGATTTTTACGAGAACTGTTTGACAGCGAACCTGAGTGGGGCGGTTTTGTGGGACTGTGGCCGGCCTCAGTCAAGTAACTGAACCCGCTTCGGGCCAGGCAGCTTGGCACGCGCACCGCCCGTGCCAAACCCTAGCCCCAAACCACAAATTCCTGGAGAGTTGCCAGTAAAGGGTTGCAAAAAATTAATGTTTGATTATGGCGGGAACGTTTACAAGTATTAACCGCAAAGGCTGCAAAATATGAAAGGAAGAACAAAAGGAAATGGTGCGGAATAGTTAAAAGGATGAATCACAAAAGTGATTTTTGTTGAGTTTTTTTTACACTGAAATTATGTTTGCTATTGCGCGGTTAAAAAGATGCTTACAATTTTTAGTTAGGCCCCTACGCAAGCGGTGAAAAAAAAACTCACTACGAAGAAGAATACTGAATAGGGTACATCACAAACATTATTACATTCACACGCAAAAAAAACCCACTATAATCAAGTGTTAAGGCCTATGTCACTAATGTCACGTGTGACATAAATGTATTTCTCAAGAATCAAGCTTTTTTCCCCTTAAGTGAGGGCGTCTCAACTTTGAATTTTATGATGACTAAAATGCAGTGATCGTCAGAAGAAACAGAACCAGTAGGCCTATAGGGTAAAGTTTCTAAAAGTATTATTATCCTTATTAAGTGTCTTTTTTCTAAACAGTGAACATTGTCTCTATTTTCGAGAGGAAATTCACTCGAATTTTGACTGAAGTAAGTTCTGTGTTTTTTTTTCAATAAATTATCAGGTATCTCGATCTAACTTACAGAGTGATTTTCACTGTGTAGCCTACTAGTCTAAATCGTCATGTCCATATTTTCAATCTAAGAAATTAGAGAGTATGTAGAGGTTTCCTTTTGTATAAAGTTAATACGTCCTTGATGCAAAGAACCTTTCTTACGATTGCGATGGGCAAAATGTAATCCATGGAAACAGTAACTCTCACTCCCTTAAATATCAAATATCTATAGTCCATATTATGATAACTATTATAACACCATTCATAAAAAAAATATACACCCCACTGGAGATCACAATATACCACAACTCTTTAAGGTAAGTCGTCTTTAAAGTTTTCAATGTCTGGTCTGAACATTTGAGGTGTCTCGTGATTTGGCAGTTAGCCTGCAAGTTGTAAAATTTTGCTGAATGGACAAAACTGAACACTGCAGGGAACCTCGGACGAATCGATTGTCGTTTTGTTTTGCGTGAAATCGGCAGTAGAGAAGAACTCTTTTATCTTATACAATTTTTTAATCATCATTAATCTTGAATCTATTAGATATCAAACCAGTACAACAAATGCCTCAGATTTTGCCTCTAATTGTATATTTATAATGGATTTCTCTCTAATTACAAATGAAGAACTGTATTTTATAATGAAAGGGCATTTAATGCATTCTGCGTTTTATACTTGCTTCTTTCAATATTTTTTTTTCAATATGTAATAACTTTTTAGAAATACTGTTGGAAGTGCGGAAGGCTTCTTAATTAACAAAAAATCAACTAATTTTTCATAAGTTTACGCTGAAAGTTAGCAGTTCAGTTTAACAATTATTTTCGGGGTGCGACTTCCCGAAAAGTAGGGGCACACCATCTTTACTTCAAGTGATCTATGGTAAAACACTATAATCCTCCATTGCCTTCTCTTTAAAAAAAACCCAGACTTTTGCCTCCTCTTAAAAAGAACCCCAATTACCTTGCAAAAGTTTTGTATGTCTTTGCATTGGCCTGCCGATCTTTTGAAATGATAACACGCGTGATGCCGATTTGCCGTGTTTCTGTCGCGTGGCTCGACCGTTGCGAGTGCACACAGCACGGTAGATGCCGATAAGACAAACACGACGTGTTTGCGAAGACATAACACCAACCTATATTTGTATATTTGTCTTCACACGTTCGTCTTGTAGTCTCGGTATTAAGCAAAACAACATCATGCTTAGATAACCCTTCATATCTGATTACAACCAAGAAAATGATAAAATACAGCAAGCGAAATTGAGAGCTTGCGCTTGCCTATCGAAACGAAAATCGGTTGGATCTTCAGTACTTTCGCATTAGCTTCATTATACAACAGAGCTAATGTTGTTATAAGAAAACTCTTTACAATTAATGTTTTAAAGTATCGTCGTATCCTCGCATAAAAGACCGAACACTTTTGTTAAAATCTGTTATCAATTTCAATTGGAGCCGCATGTTTTCAATAATACGTATACCACTGTTTTAGCATGCACGTCACATCTTGGGGCATGTGAAAGAAACATGGGTTTTAACTTTGATTAGTTATGTTTTCTCGCAAAAATAGAGAATGCAACAAGTAACAACACGTTCATAATCCAACACGTAAGGCCATAATATGTCGGTCTTTTACAGAGTTTGCTATCAGAATTGCCTCGTTGAGCCTGAAATCTTGAAAGGACTTGATTTTTTTTCATTCGTGGATGGGGAGATGCAGGCTAACTTGGAATATATTGCTAATGGATCAACTATTATTACTCAAACTGTATAGGCCTATTATCCAGTTGGGTGCAACATTAAAAAAAAAAAAAACCGATATAATATTTTTTATTATTTTATCTATATCTTTCTGGTAATGAAACCAAGGATTTCTCAAACGTGCCCTATAAGCATTCTTGCTCGCAAGACGGAAGAAACCTGTAAGACGAAGACAATAAGAAGAAATTTTAGAGGTGGGAGGAAAACCCCATGATCAGAGTATTCTGGGGAAAACCCAGCGAATCAGGAAGGGACTGAAAACCCAATCCAAATGTGGACCAGGGCAGGAATTGAACCCGGGCCGAGGCAGTGGAAGGCGAGCTGCGCCAACCTATACTCCCATGTACTTCTACAATCCATGTACTTCCAAAATCTTTGGATTTCGGAAGAAGTTGTTTAAAACACAGTTACTTCTGTTCATACTCGATCCAAAGTTGTATCGGTGCGTATTGTGCAAATCTGGTCAGGGTTAAAGTTGAAACGGAACCCACTGTTTTCGTTGCGAATTTAACCTTGCGAACTTAAAAAAAATGTCGGTCTAAATCAATTTGGATTTGATGAATATTATCTATTAATAAAATGTAGTGTATTTAATTGGTTGAAAAAATACAGACAAATTCTGGAATAATTGAAGTCGAACATTTTTGCCGTTTGGTTGTGAAATGTACATTTATTACAATTTTTTCCAGAACAAAGAACAACTCATTTTACAATTTACACATTAGGGCCTATACATTCTGCATTGCTAAAAAAAAAGTAAAAAAAGACACCCTCACCTTACTGTGCCAGTTAATCTTAAAATGTCATAAAATAATGAAACCGAATGAAACAATGTAAAACTGAAACCAAAAATAACTAATTATCCTAACTTATAGTTAGTTATATATTCAGGGCGAAACAAACGATACATAAGATGTTTCGGAATGTTTATATTCGACTCTGAGGTTTTTTTTACGGGAATCGCCCATCCCAAGGCCAGAAGGCCACTCAAGACTACAAAGGAAAGTATAGAGAAAAAATGTTACAGAGAGAGCAGATATCCATTCACATGTCTTTTGAACATGGATAGATTATACGTTGGTGGGAAACAGGATACAGGTAAGGAGTTCCAATGTGCAGCAATACGAGGAAAAAAACTAGGAGTATATCTCACAGTTCTGGCCTTTGGAATAGATACAGTAAAGGAATGAGAGGAGATTGCAAAACGTGTGCTGCGAGTGCAGGTGCGAACAGCATTAAGGGACAACAAGTGAGTTGTTCAAATACAGGGCGAGTTAAAAAAAAAAACGAAACCCAAATGTCGGGACCAATGTGTTAGTGAAGTTCTGCATGTAGCACTTTCAAAATCTAGGATATGAAAGCCCAATTCATAAGCTTTCTCTTAGTACAAGAATCATTCAAATCACTTATGTACTTTTCAAGTCGGGGAATTTTAAACACAACCGCCGTTTTAAGGTTCTGTCCACGTATCATAAAAAAAAGTTCAGTGTTCTTTCAGCAAAACGAAAACAAATCACATAAGGATGTGTGTGAATTGTTTTCATTTTGCTGAAAGAACGCACACTTTTTTGTGATCCGTGGACAGAACTTTAAAACGGTGGTTGTGTTTAAAACTCCGTAACTTAAAAAGTACCAAAGTGATGTGCATGATTCTTGTACTTAAAGAAAGCGTATGAATTGAACTTTAATATCCTAGATTTGGAAAGTGCTACATGCAGAACTTCACTAAAACTATGGTCCCGACATTTGGGTCTCGGGTTTTTTTTACTCACCCTGTACAAAGATATCGTTTGTTGATGCAACATTACAGTGCAAAGATCCATGTTTCCCGCAGTCCTTTTATCGATCATTTCAAGATTACATATTTTGATAATCATGTGATGTTGTTGTGTGGACCTTTGCAATGTGCTGAGAATTAAAGGAAATTGAACAGCGAAAATTAATGCAAAAACCACTAAACTAAAGTCAAAAAAAATAAGTTTGAAGCTGCTACAATAATCAGTTTAGCAAAGTCAACCACATTTGCAAATAAATGCACTTTTTGGGGTTTAATCTTAATACAAGGCGCGAGGGGTTGTCGTTAAAGGGCCCATGCAATGTAATTTTTGTAATCAGTCCTTGGAAATACACCTTTGTGTCCCTGTTTTCAATGTTCGTTTGGCCATTTTCAAGGGTAATTTGGTGTCTTTGTGGTTTTTATGCTAATTTGAATTTCCGTATTCATAAGCAAAAGTGTGATGTCATTTCAGGCAGAAACCTCAATACTACAGTTATTTTAGTTCCTGATTTTTTTCTTTGGTGATTCGTTGTTGAGTCAGTATACATGGCAGTAAGACAAGGAGCAAAACTGCTCTCACAAATGTTTTCAATTAGCACATTTTTGGGTTCACAGTTTGAACAGAAAAGCCCTAATCTGAAGAATGTCTTCCTGCAATGACATCACAGCAACAGCGCCCTCAGTAAAAGCATGGACAATTTGAAATGTTTAAAGAAGTGCACTTTCAATAATATTTTACTTACATGTAGGCCAACGAGGAGTAGAAAGTTGAACAAAATATGTTCCTAAGAAAAATTCACCTGAAGGACCTTTTAATATTCACAAGGAAACACTGTACAAAGAATGGATGGAAACTGAAGACTTGTCCATGATGGCAGTAGGTGGTGCAAAAAGAAAAAACCCACTTTTGACAGGCATTTTAACCTACCTACTTAACTTATTTGAATTTTTTTTAAATGTAGTGAAGTGTAGCTCTTCAACTATACGTAGTGAAACAATCTTTTAAAGAAAATCGCAAGAATAGTTTTATTATGCTAATATGAATTCAAGTCACTAAAATCACTGTTAGAGTCTTGTGTAGTACTTTGGTTTTTTTGTCTTTAAATCAAGCTCCGGAGCTCAGTCAAGCGGATGGAATAAAGCCGTCCATAGACACATGAAATTGTTAAACTACCATATCTCAGAGACAAAATGCAACATGTTGCAATCATTTTTTGGTCACTTCTGTTTAAAGATCAGTTTTTTTTAATATATAAAATAGATTTTTTTGAAAAATGTTCAACAAGTAGGTGAAAGTTGCTGTCAAAAGTGGGTTTCCTTCTTTTTGCACCACGCTGTATAGCTCTGATAGCCTTGTATACGCTACTTAATCCTCCCCGTCCCCCACTAATACACCATCAGTGTCGACCGGAGAACTTGTACCCAGCTGACTACAGCAAGGGTCAGCTGCATGGGTGCGGGTTGGACTGTTTTCTAGTCAAATGTGTCTCGAGTGTATTCAGAGTATACGAACCTATAAAGCTCTTGTATATTTCGGTGGAAAGATAAGGAGCTTGATTTGTATCGAATTCAGACGGAGACTTAGCAGATGTAAATTCCCGGCTTTCAAGAGCCTATTGAATTACCCCCCCCCCCCCTCAAAAATTAACAACACACATGCCATCACTAACTGTTAAATTCGAATCAACTGCTATGTAAACGTTCATAAACTGAAGTGAAATGAAACTTGGCCAAATTTAACATACAAGTAATTGAAATAAAGGGCTATATCTAAATAATGCTTGCTGCGGTACACTTCAAAATAATCTAAGAGAGAGTACACTCTAAAGCATTATTATTCATACACCGATCCATATCTGCTCGTATGTACAATAATTATAACATGTCTTATAACTGTAATAGCTTCCATAATTTCTGTATATAGAAGTACCTTTGAGGAGATATGTTTTTCATCATTCGTTATACCTTAGGGAGACAAGTTAGATTAAGAAGACATTTCAATGTCTCCCAACAATGTCACATCTTCTTGAGGCACATTTTAGCATCGCAAATAGGCTACATCGACTGTTCGTGGTCCAGAACATAACTATAGCGTGTCTTAACTGTAACATTTTTCATAATTCATATATAGCCTATACTCTTAAGGAGACATTTGTTTTCGTCATAAGTTATACCTTATAAAATTACACCTTATATATTAGGAATACAAGGTACAGATGAGACATTTCAATGTCTCCATAATGTCACACTTTCGATGTATTTAGAGGCAAAAGTTTACCGCGTCGCATATAGGCTAGATGTATTACTCGTGGTCCAAACTTTAGGGGGTCGTGCCTAACCCTTTGGGAATGTCTCCTTAAGGTACCATTCTCAGTAATAATAATGACAAATATTAAAACTCTGCAAATATATCTACTTATAATAAAAAAGACATTATTTATCGTTACGAAAATATTTGAAAATTGGGTCATATTTTGTTTTCCAAGAGAATAATTCGTGCCTATTTTCACGAAATACTGTTGTTCTTTTCCAAAGGTTGGTAATATCGATAGGATATCGGGTTTCGAGTTGAGGGAGATATTTATCAGATATATATCGGACGTTACGGACATTGTCCGGACAAATTAAACAAATAATAATTGTAAAAAAAAAATCTGACACAGATTTGTTACCATTCTGTTTCTACTGATGCAAAGTTAATCAAAAGAGCCACCGCGTATATAAAGATATTTGCTTACTTTCCACGATGAGCCAGCTATCTATATTATTGCCCAGGAATTTCATTTACAAAAACTTACGGGTTAGTGTCGTTTGGACTTCCGAATGGTTTTTGTTTAAAGGCAACTTTAATGCGCATTCATCCGTGTTAAGTAAAGAGAACTGCTTCAGTTTGCCTTATAAACGGCTTCCTATAATTCAAGACTGTTTTGTAGATTTGGGTTTTCTCACGCAAGATTATATATTGTCTCAGTCCATGCAAAGGTTAAAAAATGAAACCTTACCGGCCAGCACAAAAGAACGTTCAAAGTCGACTTATTTTAAGTTGTCCTATTACATAATTTGAACTGTTGTTAACCTTTTTTTGCTTGGATGATATGATGTAATGTGGCCAAAGGTTTTGTCGATAGTTGAAAAAAAAGGATCGATCGAAGATCGCGATATGATACTGAAGATCCATTATTCTTAAACAAATAATTTGCATACAATACCGCGTCTCCGCCCGTTGATATTCAGATCATTGTTGAGAAAATTTGTGAAAAAGACCACATTTTGCAGAGAATTTCTAATCAGATCCAATTACGATAAGTTCTAGTGACAATGCGAGGGTACACAGCGAATATGCGATCTTATTTCCTTTACATCAATTCTAGGGGTGTAAAGATAAGAAAACAATCATTTTCGCAAAATTCCATCTTATAAAACAATCATTTAGTTTCTGTCTTTTTCTCATTTGGGTTTTATTTTGGCAGCAATTTATCAAATGAAATATGTTTTCTTCAAAAATGTAGAGATCCCTCAATTTGACTATACAACCAAACATTGCAACTTAACCTATATCGCCCAAATCTGGGACGGCATATCTGCATGGACTCTACAACTGTACCCGTAGGGGTGTGTACTACTTCGGAACAGGGGACAAGTGACGCCAAAACTGTACCTTATGCAAATGTGGTTGTCATGACACGAAGGAAAGTAAAACAAATGGGCGTTGTGATTGAAGCATCCTTGTCCACAAACTTACCGCAGGTGCACGGGGTCCGAAGAAATCAGTTCCCCCTGTTCTAATGACTGGTGTCTTCCCTACAGTTTGAAAAGGCTGTGCCGTACCGTTCAGACAGAACAGAAATTTAGGAAGAATTTCGAGCTGTGCGATATACCGTGATGCTCGAGTCTGCTTAGCCAATCAAGATACGCCAAAGCATGGACGTTCATTGTCAAACCATGTGGATCAACTACGGTGGCTTGTTGGGGGCACGTCGCCGGTAACTTGTGACCGTCCCTTTTTGCTTTGAAGGGCGCACAGCAGCCATGAGTAGCCCTCCGAGGCCGGGGCTCGCAACGCCGATTCCCCCTCCTCATCTGCCGCACTACCTGGTCCACGATCTCCGGTCTCCACTCGGTGCGGAATGGCAGGCAACATCGCACTGGTAGGTCGCTGGTTTCGGTGTCGATTTTTGTTCTGATCTCCTGCACGATTTTCAAAAAACAAACCAAATCCCGTCAGTTCCACAGGCACCTGTTGCACAAAAAGCGAGGAAGTGCAGTACAAACCTGGCTGTGTTGCTTTTGTTTTTCTTGCCCAACTGCAGCGATTGCGGCGATCAGAGCTTTGCTGCTTTCAGACGCTGCTTGTAACCCGAATGTGCCTGATTCTTCTGATGACGCGCAGGTCGTGCGTTGCTTAGAGAGAAGCCACCTCTCAACTGGCTAGACACGCGGCCAACTTGGCCTAGACACGCCGTGGCGTCTGAGGCACGCCGTGTCAGCCAGCCAGCCAGCCCACCCCGACGGGCTAGCATCGTACGTGACCGGTCGTACTATCAACCACCATCAAACCATTCGATTGCTACGCACGTATGTAATACGGCAGGCAATCCCCATCCTACCTGCCATCGTAGGCCCGGTTACACGGCGGTGTGTCTATAGCTTTTTTCATCACAGCCTTTCACGTTCGCTTGGTTCCTCAGTCTCCTGTACACGATGTGGTTTTATACAACAATCATCCAGCCAACGTTGATTGCATTTTAAGTCGTCAGAAGTATCCTATTTTGACTACAAATAAAGCAAACATCAAGTCAGTTGTGCGACTGTCATAATGTGTATTGATGTAGAGTGGACCAAACACCTCGCGGCATCACCGCTGAATTGCCTCACGTATTATCCCGACCCACAGCCTACGTGATTCAAATACCCGGTATATGAAGAAACAAGCCCTACATCATTGAGGCAAAGACGCAGTAAGCCAGACGCGGTATTAATTCACTTCGACCACACTCTATCGAGCCGAGCCGAGCGGTTAATTTTCCGCACAGCAATCAAGATCTCAATCAAAGCGCGATTTTCGAGTATCTAATCGCATTTGTTGGGTGAGTGTGCCGTGAGTTGTGAGGCGGGAGGCGGGCGGCTTCTACACGGCCGATGCCGATGCATCACGCCGTGCATGCCGCGTGCATAACGTTGGCTTAAGGCACTTCGCGATTTTAATACCTCTATGATTGATTATGATTATGTTTAGTGGAATCTTTTGTGTCGGCATGTGAAATAAACCCAACAAAAAAACTTTAAGGATAAAAACACTAATCTGTGTTAACTTGCAAAAGAAGTGAGAATATGTTAATTCAAATATTGTTTTGTGTTTTAGTGACACGTTTACTTATCAGCTGTACAAGATAATAAGCTGTTCTTAACTGTATACCCTTTGTGAATTATATTTAACAAAATACTTTATTAATAAGCGACATTATTCTCGATTTATATTAAATCATTTGGCGAGTACTTCGACGTGAATTTCCATCAAATGCCAGAGGTGATGAACATTCTTTAAAAAGATCAAAACCGAACATCTGTTAGTATACAAATTATTAATCTGGTGTGGCGTATTTTTTTTAGGTACGTGTACATGACAGATACATACTTGTTCTTATTGTGTTAGGCCAACTTGTTGACATTGCTATGTTTTACCGAAACGGACTTGAAACTATGACCAAGCACCTACAGCAGGACATGCAACACAGCTGATGTTTGCTTTGCATGTCATCGTAATCATTAATGTGGTTTGGTAGTTTCAGTGACCTCACAAGCATATGAAAACATTCATTGAATCATTAATCAAATGTGAAAAGGTTAAAAGCTAGTAGGTGCCAAGATTTATTTGTGAAATTGGACCTAGAGAATAGTGCCATAAGCAACCAAAAACAAACATTGGGCAAAACAGCCACAAATATCGAAAGTGGGCCTTCTTCTACAAGTTATAGGACATATAATTATTTATTTGAAACAATTATGTATGCCCCACATGGCTGCCCATGCATAGTAATTCCTGAATTTTAGAGACTGCATTGTAGGCCTACTTGTTTTTCTTCTTCAAATAATCACGGCACGTGTTGACTCTAATTCAGTTATTTTCAGGTAGTGTCTGATTTTTTCCCCTTCAAATTATCTCAAGTAGATGATGTCAGGAGGTGTGCATGTCCAGGATTGAATCCTTTTTAAGCCGGGGTGGGTCCTTCTTCAGTAGATCCCGGCCGTACATTGAAAGATTTCGTAGTTGCTTGCTCAGTACATCTGCAAAGGCCAAGTCCCATTACACACAGGTTTTTTTGGTGGTTTTATTTTTTGGTAATTGGCGACATTACCATTTCATACCACGATCACTGAATTAGCACTTTTCCTTAAACTTAACACTTAGGCCTATAGCCATCTTCGTTAAAAAGCTGACTTTTTCGCACGAAAACAACCGAGACGACCAGTAGAAGACCTGGCACCGTAAAAGGCGTGACGATTACCAATATCGTTGAGATAATACACTCGAGATGAATATTATGGTTTCTTGATATAACATTACTGTATGAAGTAGGCAACCTCAACCAGGGTTAGACATTGACTCTTTTTTTACCTTAGCCAGCCAGGCTACAGAACCACTCTTAACTAGCCCGCGGGCATTTTCACTGGCCCTCATGTTTTTATTTTATAGAGTGTCTCATAAACAACAATGTCCGTAAAAGAAACGTGTATCCTGAGGCAATCTTGTCAGTGTTTTTAATAAGATCTAATAATTTAACCCTTGATAAAATTAGACACAAATTGATACAGGTTTGCTTTCTGAATTTAATGATTTATTTCTTCCTTCCCTTTCATCCTAGCCGTAGATCAACAATTTTTGACTCGCCAGCCGGGCTACTTAAGGAACAGCCCGTCGCTGTTTTGAATAGCATTTGGCTATATACCGGGCTACCGCTAAACTCGAACCCTGCCTCATTGCTTGGGATTTTACACTCAATTTCGCTTTTCACGTATGTTTTTGCTTTCCACATTTCATTTTTCACCACAAATATTGCTTCCATAAAACGGTATAGCAGACACCGTAGCCCCGGTGTGTAAACCGGGCTATACCTCCGACAAATGAAATGATCGGCTTGCGCTGAAATCCAGTGGCAAGCTTTCGTTAAAGAAAACGCACCTATCTTCTGTCGCTCAAATTGCTTCAAGGTTATTTGGTGTGGACAAACTTTTTGTGGTACATTATCATACAGAACGCGGGTTTAAATTATGGTTGTGAAACTACTTTACTTATTAAATGGAAGGCCTTTTAACAAAATACCAGTCAGGTAGGTTAGATAGAGGACGGTACCCTTTTCGGATTTTGTAGCCATATATACCGTCTAATGAATCGTATTAGGAAGGAATCACGGGCACTACTTATAATATACGAGTTTTACCTTAAAGGGCACATGCAATGTAATTTGTTTTAATGCAATCATTGAAAATGCACCTTTGTGACCCATTTAGCCTTATTTTTCAACTTTCGTTCTGCCATTTTCGAGGCTATTTTTGGCGCCTTTTTGGTTTTTATGCCAATGCAAATTTCCTTTCCATGTACATGAGCAAAAGTGTGATTTCATTTCAGGCAGAAGCCTCTATGTTACAGCTATTTCAGCACAAAAAGTTACCAGAATTGTGGATATTTTGCTGTTCTAAATTGTCTTTTCTTCGATGATTCGTTGTTGCGTCAAGGGCAGTATGCCAGCCAAGGAGCAAACCTTTCTCACAAATGTTTGCAATGAGCAGAGTTTTTGATTCACATTTGAACAGAAAACCCCTAAACTGAACAGTGTCTTCCTGAAATGACATCACAGAAACAGCGCCCTCGGTTGTCCGGAAAACCATGGACATTTTTTAAAGTGCACTTTTGAATACAACTAACCAAAAAGGGATGTCATATAGTTTTATACATTTCAGAGGAGTTGCACAAAGTGTGTTCCTTAGAAAAAAAAAACATTTCATGAACACTTTAAAGATTATGTCAGCTCATGTTTAGCATGCGAGGCCGATTCCGATGACGAACGTGCACCCCTATAGGCCTTGATAACAAGTTTCGAAGGGGTTGCACTGCCCAATATACCCATACTATACCAAGCAGACATGCTGCTTGAGGAAATCAAGGGACGTGTCTGTCCCTGTGTCTAAAATTAACCACGACCAACTTTTTGTTCGTGGTTATTTGTGGAACGTTAGGCTGTGCTGCACCCTTATTATCAACCGTGAGGGCCTGCTTATCCATGTCCAATTTAATTAATTGTCAGTTATTCATTTTGGAAAAGGAAATGGTCATAAAATGCCTGAAAAATCTTCCTTCATGCAGTTGATCATTGTAGTAAAAGGATGCTTGATATAACCAAGCTGATATTATTATATGAAAGATGACAAACGATGATCAATCTAATCAGTTTGTTGCAATTTAACTTGAAACACTAAGTCCGTTGCATAGATCTTTCTTTCTTTTGTAAACGTTGGGCGCCATTTTGTATGGGCTGCCACAAGGACATAAATTTAAGCCGTATTTTGCAACATATTTTGCCAAAAATCTGTTGCCAACTATATATTAATACCCTCATTATTTCAATAAGAGGCATTTTTATTGAGTCTTTGGTATAGCGTTTGTTGGTTATTCTGTATTTTCAACGATCCAATGATTATGTTTGGAAGTTTGTTAAGTACCCGTGGTTGGCAAGGTTGGCAAATGAACGATCTATTTATTATTTTTGACAACATTAATTTTTGTAGATCACAGTAATAAAACGAAACGAATTGTGTATACTGATTGATGAAGGATGGATTGAAATAAATTATCAGCAGCTCATCAGCAAGAGATGGTATTTTCTTCGGAATCAGCTTGACTTAATTATTATGTAAAGTCAACTACTGCAAATTCATGTATGCACCAATAGGCTAATGTCTGTTTCCAATTCGACCTATCTGGGTGTTATTCTATAAACATGCTAACATTACATACGAAAATAACGTTAATATTAACCTATGCAATTGAACCCCAAATTCCTTTGGGGGGGGGGGGTGTTCCTCTTTTTATATTTGAAAATTCCCATCACCTCTCCACATACCTTTACATCTAGCTTGAGTAACGTAACGTGCACAATGGCCAATTAGCTGATTTATTTCCGATATAGGACCTAGTTTTCTTTATAGCTCCGTTTCGTGTTTTGTTTCATTTGAAACACAACGAAATGTATTGTGTATAAAAAAGTCTAGGGCCGATTTTAATGGCTGTACCTTCGTAAGCGAAAAAAAAATTACACTACTCATGGCAGAAAAGTCTGGCTTCTATCTTGAATTTTCAGAGTGTGATTTCAAAGTGTAAAGATCAAGGTTCTATTGAATAAATTTCTCTGTTAACGTCTGGCCCCTATAGTTTCATTGGAATAGAGTGGATTTCACTCCTTTTTTTTGGGGGGGGGGAGTTTTGCGCATGCGACGATCCTTTAATCAAGTTGTCTGTGCTAATGATGTACAAACAGAATTGTGATATATAGGGTGTATAAAAAAATGTAGCAGTCAATCCACAAATATTAAAACATACTATAGCACTCTCTTTTTGCAAAACTTATCTGTAGAGTCTGTAGGTGTATGGTAAATACTCTACACAATGGTTTTAAAGGGAATGTACAACATTTGCTTTTGCTGCAATTTTCAGAAATAAATGTATTTGGAAGTTTAGAATATTATAGCAAATATTGTTACACTGACTTTTTTTTCACGTTTTCGGTTCGTAGATGCTGGAAAAACCATGAAAACCAATCATGTTCTGGTAGTTTGGTTCCCTAACCCCACTTAAGATGAAACGGAGCAATTTGTAGATTTCGGGGAATTGTAAGGTCAGATAATCAGTCTGGCAGGCTTGTACCCCTTCACATGTGTGTAATCAATTGCAAAGAAAATGCGGGATAACTAAATATGAAAAATTAGGATCAATTTTGAAAACAAGCCAATTTTCTCCAATGCTAGTCGGCCGACCAGCGTTGGAGCCATGATTTTACAGGAAGCTTTAGACCGTCCTTCCCTAACAATCCAGTAAGGTATTTCGTGATAATTTGATAATTTCGATTTTTGATGTTTGCTAATGTTGTATCTTCCCTTTAATTCCATCTCATTTGGGTACCCAGTCCAGCGATACAGCTAATTAAAGTGAAATGGCTTGAATTCCAAGTTGGGCCACTTGGCATCTATAATGAAAGACATTCACATACCAAGAAGGTGAAGAAAGTGGCCCAAACAGATTTTGACAGCCTGTACAAGCTTTGCGGTAACTTTTAAACAAAAGGTCCAAATCACACAGAACAAAAATCCTGCCAAGGGTAAAGAAACATTCTATCACCTCAAAGACGATTAAGTTTCCTCAGAAAAAAAGTTGTTTGACTGCTATATTTTTTGCAACACCCTGTATATCTTCTGCAATAAACTATAGTAGGCTACACATGTATAAGAGCAGAAATCGGTATCGGTATAGGCCTAAGCGAATTGACTGCCTATCCGTTTTCAGAAAACTGTGCCGCCTAATTTTATTCTGTTCAATTCAAACCGTGTGGTGTCATAAAGTCTGGTGCCAAATATCATTCTTCACACCTCTTGTGATCAACAATCGTTGGCCCCTGGCCTTTGGTGCATAAACTATATACCCTTGATTAGTCCTTTTCAGTGTGGCGACGCGCCCTCAATAGAGGTATGTTTAGTCGTTAGAATCTATACACGTGCAATACTCACTACCACACAACATGATGAAGTTTTTGTTCCAACATGAAGTTTTTGTTCCATTCCATAAAAAAAATAAAGTACATGTTATTGAATTGTACTTACTGTGAAAATTTCACTTAATTTGGAAAACTCCATTCCCAAGTTATATCTATTTGAAGATCACAAAATTCAGCTGTCAACTGATCCTTGACTATTCTTTAATTTTCACCGTTTTTTTTCACCTCCATGGATGAACGAAAACTTGCAAAGGAAAGCAAACAAAAATCGCCATCACTATATTTCAGAAAAAAAGTGGACTTGTTCCTCACTATTCAAAATACAAAGCCTGACAGTAAAATAATGTTTCAGTCTTGACTCAAGTGAGTAAATCCATTTGTATTTGAATGCGTGCGGTGTAATCAGTTATATAGCTTCCACTGGCATTCCATGGACAGCTATAACAATATGGTTCTTTTATACTAAAACATGCATAACTTGCGATAGCCGAAAATGGACAAATTTCAATTTCAGTAAACAAATTTTAGATGAGTGGAAGAACATGCTCTTTTAAGACACAATTGCAATGGTGTGTTCAATTTGATTACTTTTCAAGAAACGATCATTAATCCGGGTCACTTTCTCTTTGACTTACCCTGTAGGCCTACATCTAACATAGTCCATAATGAACACAATGAGAACAAATAAAGGTTGTTTTAAATCAGACTAGAGAGGTGCAAAAATGAGATGTAGAGATGTGAAGGGGAATGCCACATCAAACTCCACGTTCACGTTGAAGTTCGCGTATACGAAAGACAACAGAAGGTTGTAAAGCCATAAACTCGCGTAAACTGAAGACCTTCAAGCGCCCAAAGGTCAGAGTTTTTATCTGTCCCTTTCCCCCTTATCGTACACCACTCGATCTATATCTCGGTGCCTGCATATCCCCCGTCTCCCTCTAGTTCTTTCTCCCGGGTAACTGTGCAAAATATCCCGGGGCGAAGCTCACCCTTGCCGCGCTGCATCCTGCCAACAAGTCTTTAATTTCATTTGTGCAGCGGAGACTCTACCGCGGAATCAACACGTTTGAAGCGGGGAGTCGATCTCTTGCCAACACGGTGCACGGCCCGGTCGTTTGATAGCATGCCCTGTCGTCGTGGCATGATTCCCCCTGGCGAATTAGCCCTACGGAGGATTCAGAATGGTTAAAAAAAATCGATAACAAGTTGGTTAAAGGTCGGGAACCATACAGGACCGAGCACCAATCCCATGTCATAGACCAAGAAGTATAATTCATTGCACTGGAGCATGGGGTGTCTGCCCTCTTGTCGGGTGAATAGCAAGTTAACATTCTACATTCTGTATTTTTTTCCTACTTATGGATGGAATTGTATCGACTTTTTCTGGAGGGAAAAAGCTTGGTTTATCAGACAGAAACGGAAACGACTTCGTTACATTTTTGGCAGGCACGGCTTTTTATAGACTTCGAATCTTCAGTGTAAAATCCTGTTGTTAATATTTTAGGAGTCGAGGATCATTTGCATTTGTCCCAAAAGTAGCCTTTACCGAATTATCAAACAACTTACTTGGATTAAAAGCCTAGGCCTAGAAGAAATCAGGTAATGTAGGTGATTTCCAACGATCAGTCAATAATAAGTTGACTGATGTTTTTGGAAATAAAGAGTGCTGTCAACGAAATCGTGATCAAAAGGTTGTGCATGGTTTTCAACTCTTTTCTCGAAAAGTGTAATATCTGCTGAGCTGAAACTTCAATTATAGGTTTTCCATGATGATTCTTCTTTGGATTTTTTTTAAGTCGTGTTATTACTGGAAACGAACAAAATGAGGGAAAAGCAATTGAAATCTAAGAACTGTCTGATATAAACCTGGCAACATTTTCGGGGATTCACTGAAAAGTGGTATACCCTCATCCCCTCCGAACCCAAAATAGAATCACGCCTGATTTTGATAGCTTATAAGAGCTTTATAACTGACCTTCCTCACTAAAAACCCTTGTTTTTTTAACCCTAAAGGGAGCCGGAATCCGCCCCCCCCCTCAACATTTTCCGTGATAGCCTCTAAAAAAAATTTTTTCGCGATCCGAGCTGTTATGTCCTTTTTAGCCTCGAGCTTTGCGCATCTTTTGATACCAAAAACATAAAAATCGGACCACGGGTTGCCGCGTAGCGAAAAAATTTCCGGCGCTACGCGCCGTGAAAACTGAATTTTCGCATACACGTCGTGTACACAGAGCAGAATTGCCATTCGTACATATGAATAATTAATTAGCCATAATTCCAAAACCCTTTGACCTATAGTCATGAAATTTCTTGGGTATGTTTAGGAAGAGTTGCTCTATGCATGTGCCGAGTTTCAAAATTTTTCGTCACTCGATGGCCGAGATCTTAGGGGGGGCGGAATCCGCCCCCCCCCCGGCTGAGAGATGGTCAAAATAACCCGGCCCCTTTAGGGTTAATGAGGGATCAAAAGAAAGGTAATACGGCCAACCAAATGTTGGTGGGGGTACCCATGGCATACCCCCTGCACGTTGTCCGTATTGCCACCACTGCTTTGTCAAGGCACATTAGAACAATAAAATGATCTGTAATGATGTCTTCTCTTTAAACAGCGAAGCAACATCATGGACATGGTAATTATTATTACGGAAAATGGTACCATAGGGAGCTTATATACATTACAGGGTTGTGTACAATTTTCTCCAACTTTAATGACACTAACCCTAATTTGTCCATATTTATGTTATATTTATGTTTTAGACCACGAGCAATCAATCTAGCCTATTTGCGACGGTACAATTTTGCCTCTAAATGGGAGTTGTGACATTAGGGAGACATTGAAATATCTGTTTAATCTACCTTGTCTCCCTAATTAGGTATAACGACAAAATGTCTCCCTTAATAACAATTATTACGACCATCATTAAATGCACGAAGATCCTCAAGGGGTGAAAGGGATCACATAATACAAATCACGTCAGTGTATGTACGTACATTACAATATAAGTGCATTAAAACCATAAAGGTATGATCTACTGCAGATGGACGAACAAATGACATTAGTATATGGCGTGTCTATACATTCAGGGTTCGACTTTAGCGGTATAGCCCGCTAGCCAAATGCTTTAGTCAAAACAGCGGTGGGCGAGTCAAAAATTACTGGGCTACGGCAAAGATGATAGGACAGGAAGAAATAAATCATTCAACTCTGAAAGCAAACCTGTATTAATTTGTGTCTATTTTTTAATAACTGTTTAGTGTTAGATTATTAGATCGGTTTATTAAAAACACTGACAAGATTGCCTCAGGATACACGTTTTACATGTATGTATATTGTTGTTTATATGAGACACTCTATATACTCTGTTTCAGTAGCCCGGCTGGCTAGTGAAAATGGCAATTAAGGTCGAACCCTGCTACGTCAAACATTTAAAAATGATGCGAGTACAAGACATTAATGCAGTTTTGCAAAAGTCCTGATCACATCGCCATTTCACCGGGTCCTAAAATCTTCATCTCAACAACTTTATGCGAGATGTACATTGCCGATACTATAAAATTACCACACAAAATAGTAATTTAACAGTCAACTTTTTTTCGAGCCGTATATACGTCTTCCGTACCTGCACATTTTCTAATTGCTCCTATATACTTGCTCGGCAACCTGGCCTTAAAGGTGCTTACTTGGGACTCACTGTCGAAACCGTTTATTTGCGAAATACTTTGCAGGCGTCGAGGGCCGGCGTATCATGCTTATTCATTACCGGTGTACGTTACTGAATGTATCAACTGATTGGATGCGCGTGGTTGCCGTCTACTGGCGTGACTTCACCGTCTGAATACAAAATCCCAATACAACTAAACTAAATCTATGTTGCAAACGTTTTGGTTCACTCACCGAGGTTTTACAGGACATCCTACCTTTTAAGACGGTCTCTGGTTTGAATCCTGACCAAATCCGGAGACGCGTCCGATTTTGTATCCTTCAGCAAAAAAGACGGGTCAAACAAACATGCACAACTTAGTATATCATTAACATGTAGATCAATTTCAGTAATTCTTTTTTTCACATGAGTGAAAGAATATGCTCGTTTAATGCATTATTCATTGGCATACAAAACTTAATTGCTCTGTAAAGGGGAAAAATCATTCATCCAGGTTACTTTTTTTTATTTTTATTATTATTAATCATTTCTGGTAATGAAACCCAAGGATTCCTCAAAAGCGCCCTAGGCACTGTAGCTCGCAAGCCTGAAGAAACCTGTGGAGAGAAGACAATGAGAAGAAGTTACAGTTTTAGAGGTGGGAGGAAAAGCCCAGAAGAATATTCTGGGGAAAACCCACGGTATCAGGCAGGGACTGAAAACCCAATCCACATATTGGCCCAGGCAGGATTCGAACCCGGGTCACAGCGGTGGAAGGCGAGGAAAGTACCGCTACGCCAACCTGACTCCCACAACTTCGGTCCGCCAACCTGACTCCCTGACTTACGTTGTATAATGATTGTGGATTAAGCCGAGTTCCATTGGTGCATTTGGAATTGCCGGTGTCATATGAAAATCAGACTTCTATGAAAATCGGACTCACTTTACCCTTTTATTGGTTAAACCCTCTCACGTGACCGGTCACCTCCTAATTATCTTCGCTTAGGCATGCGCAATGAGTCCGTACTTCATAGAAACCTAAATTTATGCTACATTGGCCATTGCCACAAGTAATTCAGAAAAAAAAACCCGATCAATATGCCCCAAAAAACGATCAATATGCCGTTTTCTTGGGAATCTGAGGTAAATAGCTCTATAAAAGAGCAGTCTTAGATATAATCAGAAACGTTACAACGTTTCAAAGTGTCCAACATGCACAAGCTGTACATCACATACAATCACTGTTGAAAATTAATATTTAATTCATTAAATCAAATTCAGCTCATCCGTATTGCTAATAGTACAAGTTAACCAAATTGTTATGTAAATTTTATCAAACCTGCTGACGCTATGACGCGCATCGTATTTTGCGTGATGTAAGTCCTGCTTTCAAATTATAAAATAGAAGTTAATATTTTACGAAGGACTCCGTTGGATATATGATGAGCACTATAATATTATTGCTAGCTTTGAAAACCATAAAGCTTCCTTTGCTGAGCACCATTCGCGTATGAATTCTTCAAAATCCCTCTCGAATAAAAAAAAAAGATATTTCTGCTCAAAATAAACATAAGGTAAAGTCATTCCAGTCTGCTTAGCTAAGCGACACGGCTTTCCAAAAGTCCAATTGACCGTGTCACGTCGGTCGAACATTACTCCCCTCACATACCATGTACCTTGAACAAACAAATAGCAAGTTTGCCCTTTTCATACATCTCGAGAATTTACTGCAGATTAGGAAAATTTACTACCTTTCTTATTATTCTTTTTGCATGTTGGTGTATACAGCCTCCAAGTTTCACAAGTGGCTGTCTCGGTTGGTAGTGCATCGTCCTCAACGACATAACCACACAAAATTTATCAACATTGACAGCTCAAGTTATCACATAATTTGCTCCGTAAGGCAATTTTACCGCAATGTGTAAATATTTAACACGCACCCACTTCATTTTATATCATTAATGTTACGGCAAAAACTCAGCGAGTCAAGCGAGGTCTTCGCCCTCAAAGCCACAGATATGCCGTTGAAAAAAATTGCGGTCATTAAGTCCGTTTCCACATCCTCCATGCATCTATAGCTGCAAAGCATAACTGCAATGTAATATGAGTCTGCAATGTTGATTTGCATGCTTTTTAATTTTGACCATGCATGCAGAGATGTAAGAAACATTTTTCAGCGGTTAGTTTTCTCTTTTCTTCATCCCATAAGGGATTTCTTTCCGAGGACCTTACACCCATAGGCTCCACTCCGAGCGCCGAGGGTGCGATGTGTGGGGACAGTGGCGTAATTATATGGTTAAACTGGGGGGGGGGGACGGGGGGGGGGGACTGCATAAAGAACTATATTCCGGGGGGGGGATGATCTATAAATTGCCTGTAAATTCCTATTGTGTACAGAAACCAGACTCTAGTTATCTTGTCCATGTAGAATTCCAAATCACAACCTGTATTAAGTTGCCAGATAATGAGGTACCCAGACATAATAGTAATTTCAATGTTTGAAACATGTTTGATATACCATGCACCATATATGACTTCGCGCCTATTTTTCTTATTCTTTTTTCCTATTTTTTCTCCTTTTTGGGGGTTGCTTTTCCGGGGGGGGCAAGGCCCCCTTGCCCCCCCCCCCCCCCTCGCGACGCCCATGACCATGCAGGTCAGACTGGCGTTCCAGAGTTACATCGATCTAAATAATTCCGAAAATTGGAACTGAGTATACATGGAATGTTCAAAAGAGCAGTCGGATCGTTCCTGCCACTGAATTCTTTTTAAAGTTGAACAAAGAAACTGACTAGAGCGGGGTTTGAACCTATTCCTCCAGATTGTCGTTCCGGTGCTCTACCAACTGAGCTATCCAGCCCTATGTTGGCGGTTCCAAAATAATCTTTGTTCAAGGGGCGCCAGTCAGAAGCCATAAACCCGTATATGCCATATGCAGCCATGGATCACGCCTAAAGGCTGAAGTCACGATGCTAGCACAATTAGCGATGCTGCAAACCTGGGAAATAGCAAACGGGGATCACTCATATCCCCGGCTTTTTAAAACAATAAACCACACAAAGGGAAACTGACTACTAGTCAGTTTTCCCTTTGTAGTTTATTTGAAAATCAGTAGAAAATTAATAGGATATAAAGTTCGATTGCCTCTCTGAAACCTAATTCTTCTTTGGGTCGACCACAGTTGCGCTTCCTATTATCATTATGTTGGTTTGGTACAATTCCGGAACGCCAATCTGGGAACGGGTGGTGCTGTTTGCAGTGTCGATCTCCAAATGGTACTGTGCGGTCTTGAACATAATTATCGCTGCTTTACAAGCGGATTGTGTACTCCACTCTATTATGGAACCATTGAATTGTATGGGTTTAATCCTGTGGTTTGCTATTGTGCGTCAATTCTTGGGGCGCTCACCGATTTGCGGTGGTGTGGATTAAGGGATTACATCTATCCATTAACTCAAGTATATAGATAAACACAGTTATATTTAAATCTCATCAGCTACCTGTGTTAGCGATTGCTAAATCGTTCGTTGTTACTGTGTTGCTACTGTGTGCGAATTCTGGAGGCACTCACCGATTTGCGGTTGCGTGATTAACGGATTACAGCTAGCCATTAACTTAAGTAGATAAACGCCGTTATATTTAAATCTCATCAGCTACCTGTTACTGATTGCTAAACCGTTCGTCTCGGTTCCTCAGGAAGTTGCAAGTATAGACCACGTGCCATTTGTTTACAAAGTGGATGTTGTGATCACGTGATTCCAACTTTCACCACTGCTCTCTTCTGCATACACGGAATGTGTATCTCTTGAAATATGCCTCGGTGTGAAAATGGTGACATAAACGGTTTAATGTTTGCAGAAGATGCTTAAATGTTTGGGTTGCCCACCGGTTGCCCTTTGGTATGACGTCACATGGCACATGGTCTATAATAGACCGGATGCGTTGCAGCCTTTCTGGTGTCTCAGAGGGTGTCCTCCCCCCCCCCCCCAACTTAACAGTGAATTGACAAAAGATGTACTCATGCCTATCCAAGCAACACAAAACAATTGCCCTCTTAACTCCGCCTTAACGCAAAAGGTCTATAACTTAGGGTGTGCATCCTTGGTCTCTTGTATATTTTAAGAGAGGAGCACCTTCTCCTTCCTCTCGCCTCCTTTGCCTCCTTTGCCTCCAACTATACGTTTGGCTGACATTCATTATTACCTTATTTGGAATATGAAAGCGGTAGACACGTCATAAACATGAATTCAGCAAATGGATTGATTTGTTTAAGATTGGTTTGTTAGTGGACTCGGACCCCATTTGCCCTATATGCATTTTAGAGATGAAGAAAAAAACCCTGAATTCTTGGAAAAGGAAAGGATTATTTACCGAGATTTCGATTAACTGTTTAATGTTGCTAGGAAATCAACCTGACAATGTGGCCCAATATTCCGATTTCTTACTCCAAGATAAGTTAAATTGTGCAGGCCTATTCTGACCCGTGCGCTAAACTACCCAACACACGCATACCACACAACACGTGCACTCCGTGTCACGCGGAGTCTAGTACCTCGCTTTCAATTCACAGAATTCGCTTTTATCGTAACGTGGTCTGCGTGACCTACGTGGGAAAAAGAATGTTAGCAAAACTCGAGGTTGGGAATTTTAAAGTGTGCTTTTTTTTGTATGAGTGAATCTGTAGGTTTACTCGACTCATTGAGTCAGTTTGTTTGTTGAGCCAGTTTGTCTAATATCTGAAATCATGAAATTTCTCTTTATGATATATTAACCAATTCTACATCTGCAACAGATACAAAGACACTCACAAATTGACGGTAATTAATATTTTCAGTAAGACTGACTGATGATACGCTAGTATAACATCGGGGCTGCTCTAGATTCTCGATCCTGAGAACATTATTGGATCGTGGAAGTTTGTATTACATTTCTGGAGTATGTTTTAAATCGAGAGGGGGCGAGCGGAGCCCCCCCCCCCTTCGAAAGCTTGTCTTTCTTTATACTTTTTCTGCGGCTTAAAATTTTGCCCATGCAATTAAGCGGCTTTTGAGCCTTGACAAAAAAAAACACACTTGGTGTTGTACAAGTGTAATAATGTACTTGTTTATACATGGCAAGCAAATTATTTCAGTTTCACGACGATTCAAAATAAAAGTTGGCTCTCTTTGAAATATCTTTATCGAAAATTGCGTAGGCCTAGGTCAAAAAATTATTCACTTTCTATCAAAAGATAATACCGCTCACCGAAACTTATTGTTGGCCTACTACTAGGCGTATGTTTGAATGCTAGTCATCCGATTTTAGTGACGTTACTGAGGGGGGGGGGGGGGGGGGGGGGGGTCCTCAGAATTTTAGGGGAAGCAAACGACTTTTTATTGTTAAAAACTCATTGATTGCGCCTCCCCCTGAAAAAAAGGAGTCCCCACAAAGTGCCCCCCCCCCCCCCCAAAAAAATTGGACCCAGTTTGGCATTTTGGTAGTTTTTTAATAGAAAGTAATGAACTAGTGCAGTGATGTACATGTACATGTATATTCAGTTATTTAATTTTCACTCCTTTCTTTTTCCAGTCGGTATGGATCAGGGGAATTCCATGCCAACATGAATCTACCTTCCACAAAAACATTTCTTTTCTTTGGCATTGAACATGAAAGGTCAAAATCTGGAATTGGTTTTGTGCGTGATGTCACGTCTGTCCAATCAACACGTACGTTATGTGCTATGTTTACACAGCGTGTATGGCACGTTACCAGACACAATTCCGACTGCAATGTGCATAAATGTATTGTGCATTTGGTCGGCACGTAAATATCCACCGTACCAGTACACTTCGTTCAGCACGCTCGCTCGTAATATTCCCGGAGTTAGCGACGCGTTGCTAGGACAAATGTAGCCCAAATTCACCCCAGGATTCACCCACCATGAGCAGGACCAACACTTCATCTCCATAGGGTAGGATTCCAGGATGATTTGGTGGCAGGAAACGAGTGTTTTCCGTGAGAAACAAACGGTGACGGGACAGGGAGTCGAGAGGTGAAATGAACGGCGTGTCAGCGCAGCAATGCGGCGGGCCAGTGGGTCCGTCGACCGGTGCCGTGTCTGTCTTGGTTGCGACTTACAGGTAAAGAAAGAGGAAACCAACAAATCCCCTGTCTACAGACGAGTTCAGCTAGCTTCGGGAGTATTGTGGAATTATACTTAGATGGCATGGTATTTGATACAGTGTCTTGGATTTGCCAACAGTTACTAGTAAAGTCGGCATTCTGTGTGTTGAGACGACTTCCGAGACAAAAATCTGTCTCTAGAGAAAGTGCATGTATGCTACATGTACGTGTAGAGGAAATGACATTTTTGTGCAAGTAAAAATTCTTCCATTTAGCATTGCAGAAACTAATTATTTGTAGTATTGTTTCAATTGAAACATTGCATTTGGAAGTATTGTTGGGAATCAAAGGATAAAAATTAAACATAAATATTGATGTATTTATTTAAAGTTGCATTTAATGTGATAAAGCTTAGGCCTGATTCACTGTATCTTTATTTGACCGAACTTATCTTCAGTATGAGTATTTTTGCCCCATATTCTTGTTATAAAATTGGACATAGTAAAGGCCTGCATGCACTACTCCAAATAAAAGTAAGTGGTCCGAAAATAATTTTGAGTAATTTAATACTATAGCATAGTTTAATATGCATAGTTTAATGCAGAAATGAGATATAGCTAAAAAAAAAATGGAGTCACCGTCTTGTGGTATCTTGTGGAATTTGAAATAATCTCTCTGTTTTATGTAATTTTAACAATTAAAAAAAAAGTTTAGCTAAAAATAAAATCCACACACAGCACTTCTTCAAAAACATAAGTGCATACGTACTAAATGACAATAACTCTGATGCATTACATTTTGCAAGAGTTTTTGTATCAAATTTGATATCTACCCAGCCACAACAGTTCTCCTTTCTTATTTTATGATTTGTTTGCAAAGCATTATTAGCAAGTTAAGTTCTGAAGATAAAATGAATTTCTGCAAATAGTGCAAACCATGTCTTGGGACAGTTTACCGTTGCATTTATGAGTTAAAGTTTCAGTTGATTAAACAATTTTTTTTGAAAAGCTTCAGTTTGTTTGTCAACATGTCACTGTAAAAACCTGTTCACCAGTTGGTCAGAAACACAAGCAAGGATCTCCACACATTCAAAATCCACACAGTCAAAGGCCAATCACAAATCCAGTTTCTCATTTCAATTGATTGCCCAGTTGTCTTTTAACGAAAATGAAGGATTTTGGAGGATCCAATGCAAAAACAGGCCAAGACCTTAGGATGTAATTATAAAAGCAATTTCCACTGGATGAAGTCTTATAAATGTTGAATTCTTCATGGTTACACAGATGTGCTTAAATAGACAATCATTTACACAAGTATATCTGTGGTGTGAAACATCCATGTTTTTAAATTTTCTACATAAAAAAATTGTAGATTTCAAAAGACTATTTATTCAGCCCAAATTTTCACCAAGTGTTTAACCTCCCTCCAGATCTAGGAAAAAAATTGCAACCTCACAATGTGTTGAATTTAGAAACAGGAAGGTTTTAACATCAGACACGTTTGGTCCAGAAATGTAGGCCCTATAGCTTAATCAAGAAGTTAATTGTTACTGACAACTTTTGGTAGTCGTGAAATTATTCAAATTTCATCTGATCTGCCACTACAGTCCTATCGTTTTCACAATTTTAAATTGTTTAGACAAAAACAGCTTTCTATAAAAGATGAGAAAAAGTCATATATTTATAAACAAATATGGTAATATTGGTATATAAAAAATGAAGTCAAAATGTGTTTTTGAAAAACTAAACTTTGCTGTGCTACTATGTTGAGCCTACAGGTACATGTACTATTCATTGAGACTTGAAATGTAACATACAACACTCAAATGTCAAAGGTTAGGCCTACACATTTTTGGGGGGATTTTCGTTGTGACTATTTATAGACTTCCTAAAATTAATGGTACATGGAGGTAGAACATTAGGCCAAAAAAAAAAAAATTTCAGCTTCCGATTACATGGCATTCGAAAATAAGGTAAGTAGGTAGGACATTTTTTTTTTTTTTGCAAATTTGTTTTTGTTTACGACCATATGGAGGCGTCTGCGTGGAGTCAAGTGTAAAAGGTAGAAATTGATGCTTTTGGGTGTTTTTTTCTCATTTTTCCAATAAAAAAAATTAGGGTAGGGGCTGTCAGAATAGGGTAGGTAGGGAAACCGGAAGCAGAACTATTATTTTTTTGGCCTTAATCATGTTATGCACAATAGTGTCTGGTGCACACGATAACATACTTCATGTTCACTGGTGTATTGCATACAAGTTTTTATGTGGAAATTTACATTCAAACCAACTTGCATAGTCATAGAGTCCTTTGTAACATTTTGAGGATTGTTCCATGACAGAAATGAGTTCAGTTTAATTAAGAACACAAATGAACCCTTTTACTTTGAACAATTTCTTGTTTGGTTCATTATTTAAGAAATTTCAAGCCCCATTTGGAATTTGCACACATTAATGTGTTGTTGATATAAATGGCGCTTTTTCTTCGGATGATATAAAAAAAACTTTGCTCATTTTATACTGTGTTGTTTGATCAAACCAGGTTCAAAATTCTAAAATTCTAATACTAGTATGGACACAGTTTAGGCCTACTCTTTTCCCTTGTTGTTTTCTTCCTATATGTTAGGAACAAATATTTCCAGAAAGTATGTATTTCTGCTCCAGTAGATACACCTCTGATATTTTTGTTCTACATAGCTTGCACTTCACTTTATTGTAAAGTTTGACAGTTTTATTTTTTACCCAAACTGTAGGCCTACACTTGCACATTAAGATTGGACAGTTTTGACTTTAATAAGGATACTCACATCAAATACACAGTTCTATTGGAGGCAATAGCATTTAATCTACAATCTTCAGCTTGAAGGGAAACTAGCCACAAAGAGGAACAATTAAAAAAAATTAATTTGCAATTTCCCGAATTTGGCATAAATTATTGCATCTAGAGCACTGTTGGTACCCTACCGGTACATTGCCACTAAATCTTAGAGTGTGCACATAAAGGCCTATGTAGGCAGTTGGAACACTGAACTGGCATTGAATTAAAGGTAATATGCAACATTTGCTTTTGCTGTAATTTTCAGAAATGGATGAATTTGGGGGTTTAAAGTTTTGTGTTCATAGATGCTGGAAAAACCAAGAAAAAATGCTGTTCTTGTAGTCTGGTTCCCTGACCCTACTTGAGACAAAACGGAGCAATTTATAGACATCAGGGAATTGTCCAAACTACCTGGCTTGCACCAGTTCATGGATGTGTAACTGATCGCCAACAAAATGTGGACTAACTAAATTTGGTAAATTGGGGGCAGAATTTGAAAAAAGGGTACTTTTTTCCAACGATGGTCGGCCGCCCATCATTGGAAATTGATGCAAAAATTTCACTTTTATTGAAAAATGACAGCACACCAGGTACCATGATTTCACAGGACTTTTATTCACTCACAGTCAAATAATGTATTTTATAATAAATTAGTAGTTTTGTTTTTGATGTTTGCATGCCTTTAAGGATACTCACATCAAATAAGTGTGCCCATTTTATATGGGGAAAATAGTATTTAATCTACAATCGTCAGTTTGAAGAGGAAGTAGCCACACATTGGAGCAATTCTATAAAAAGAAGTAATTAGCAATTTTCTAAATTAAGCATATTTATTGCAAAGAGCATTGTTGGAACCCTCTGGGGTATTTTATCCAAAGATTAGAATTGTCAATTAATCTTAAAAGTGTGCAGAGGCATTTGGAATACTGGGCTGGCTTTGAATTAAAGTTGAATCAAATTACAGTATTCAAATTGTTATATTTTTTTCAACCAGTATTAACCAGTGCTTCATATCTGTTCGTTTTTTTTTTTTAATTACATGTAATCCCTTACACTATTGGCTGTTAAACTACCATCAAACTCAGTTTATAATTTACAAAATGAAGGAATGTTTGGTTACTCATGAAGTGTCTAATAAAAAAGTGATGTCTTGTTAATTTTTCAGTTTGCAAATCTAGATATCGTGGCTCTCATTAAAAGAGTATTTAAGTAAAGCAGAAATGTCCCCCTCTCTGTTTTATCAAACCTTGAGATTAATTGGACCAAGTATGTAATAATATTTTTTTTCCATTTAAAGATTTTTGTGTTTATGCCACTTATTTCAGTGTTGGTGGTGAGGGCTCCATGCCAGAGTCAACGTTTACACCGGATGGCGAAGCATGGACAACAAAGAATGCGAGGTAAGTTAATCCTCTACAGTCTCATTCGCATGCCATTAATTAATCCATATTAGGGCGTGAAGGGAGGGGCTACCCCTTCCATAATTTCATTGAGTAATGAGAAACAAATTAAAAGACTGTCTTCCTGAAAGTAGCTCAATAATCAGCGCTGAGGCATTGGATTTTTTTAGCTCCTTGGATCAACCTCTTTTCAGTATTATTATTGTTGGCATCATTTCTTTATAAGATAGATCCTTATTGTGTAATGTTTACTAGCTCTATTTTTTATAACAAAAAAGAGTTTTGTACAGTGTGTTTTACATGTAAAATATCTGAGTGATGCTTTTGAGGTTGCTTGGTATTTTGCAAATTGGCCTAAAACTGGAACATACTCTCAGAGTATGCAGGTAGAGAGATGCCATTATGTTTGCTGTATAAAGCTGAGTGCACAATAATTAGCGTTTTAGACTGCTACTAATAGAATAAATAATGTGCTTGACGCTGATTCGGCTCGGGCCATTATCTGCAACCAGGCCCCTAGCCGGATTTAAACGAACTTGTTTAAGACTGGCCAAGCACATATATTTATTCCCATTCATAAATTTATATACCTCTTGGTCAAGAAGTCAAATCAAGTCAAAAAATTACTAATTTCCAAATATTTTACTTCATGTTTTGTAAAACACCCCTCTGGTCGTGTTTAGGCCTATGTCATGTGCCTCGCGCACTTAGTACTGAAAATATTGAAATTTGCCACGCGCACAACGCGTACTGCGTGATGTGGTGCAGAATGCAGCGGTGTTTTACCGGCAGTTTTAAACCATCCACGTGACGGCCACTCGACCAATCGGAATGGGTAAACTGTCTGAGGTATTTATGAATGGTGTATACATTTTCTTTTGATTTTGTTTCATGAACATTGAACATTGTTGTTCCAGGGGTAAGATTTTTTTCAGGATTTTTCAGGATCTATATGTTGAATTTGTGAGATTTTACCATAAAGGTGTCTGTACCAATAAAGATTGATATAAAACAAAAGAAATGGGTAATTTAAGGGGTACCTTTAGGCAAATGCAAACATAGACCCTACATTGCTCTGGGCCCTCGGCACCCCCCAAACCCTCTGCCGATTATTTCATGGGTTTTTTCATTTTTCCCTCAATACAACCGCCTTATTAAATGCCTCACATACTCAAGAGAAAAAATCACACTTTCAGCATTCTTTAGTTGATATGTTCTGTAGTACACATTGTATAAGTGCCACTAGAGATCAGAGAAAGGATCATGTATGTTTTGTCATTCCTCTTAATAGTGGGAATTCTAAATAAAATCATCAGATGGGTCAATTATTGTAGATTTTTGTGATTTTTTTTTTTCTCGCTGTTGTAGAAGCAACTGATGCAATAACTGTAGGGTTTGAGTTTCAGCTCGTATCGTGCTGCCTGAAGTTAGTTCCCAGAAGTACCATGATTTTTAGACAGTGAGACTGGGTACATATGCTGTTGGATTTCAGGAACATTGTTGTGTAAACTCCATGCTATTGAGTTAGGCCCTGGAGGGTCATCACTTCGTTCAAACCCTAGCCAACCTTCCTCCATGTATACACGCATGCATACATTTTGTGTACATAACGTTCGTGTATGTATCAAGCAATGTTCTGGCTCATAGGGAGAGGTGAAAGATCATGAGCTGGGCCCGGTTTCGTAACATGTCATCTAGGCAAAGAATCTTGACAAACCATGGAGTGCCTCCATGAACAGTAAATTTTATCGTGCATGTACTTCAGGACCACTTGTGAGTGCTTCGCATTAGTTGGTGTGCAAGTACATACCCCCAATTTGTATTGTATGCAGGGCCCCAGTGGAAACCAGTTTTGAACTGTTTGGGCATACGCTAGGTAAAAAATGTAAGAAAAGACATAAACACATAGATCCCACACTTAATTTTCCTCAAGGTACATGTACATGTACATTTTACATTTACACAGCTCACAGGCCTAGGCATCTATAGGATTTCTGTGCTAGGGTTTTAAATTATACAAGATAACAGTATAGTAAAATTCTGTAGCTTGCATAACACATGAACGTTCACACATTAATGCACTTAAATTCCATAATTTCTCCACATTGGAGCATGTACACATAATGTACCGGTACAGGCAACAAGTGGAGTATGTGAAGCCAGATGTTATTGGAACACTTTGGCCAGGAATGGATCACAAATGACTATGCATGCGCAAGTAAATTAAAGTCATCTGAATACATACATACATGTATGTACAGAAAGCTGTCCCGAATATACCGAATATTTGAATATATGCGATCATCAACCGAATATTCGAATAGCTGTTTGCTTGTTGGAATATTCAAAAGATAAAAAACTGTGCATGTACGCACACGCCAGTAAATGTGATGTTACATGTATGTTAATCGTAAAGTTGCTATGCTTTATTGTCAGATGTCACTTTTTGTTGACAGTGGCCTAACTTGTTTTGGTCCTCATTAGCTCATTGTTCTCATCCTTTTAAAGGGAATATACAACATTTGCGAACATCGAAAAATAAAACTACCAAGTTTTTACGGAATACCTTACTAGGATGTTGGTAAATGACAGTCTAAAGCATCCTGTAAAATTATGGCACCTGGTGTGAAGTCATTTTCAAGAAAATGATATTTTTGTATACATTTCCAGCGGTGGTCGGCCGACCACCGTTGGAAAAACCTAACTATTTTGCAACTACTGCTCCCAAATTTACCACTTTTTATTCAGTTCAAATTTTGTTTGCTATTGGTTACATATTCACAAACGGGTGTAGGCCAGCTAGACTTGTTGGACCCTTACCTTACAATTTTCCGTGGAGTCAGGGAACCAGACTACTTGAACATTTTTGTTTTTCTTGGTTTTTCAAGCATTTTCGAACAAAAAACTTCAAACATGTCAGTGTAACAAAATTTGATCTATTATACTAACCCCCCAAATAGTTCATTTCTGAAAATTACCCTTTAACTGGTTAAAGCCAGTTACAAACTACTTACTGTAAAAGACTCCTGCGGCCCATAACATGGATCGCGGTGCGCACATTTTAACTGGCGCGCTTTGTGTGCAGTCCAATATTCGAATATTTGGTCAACTGCAGTTTCGAATAATCGAATACTAAATTGAAATATGAAATTGGACAGCCTTAGCAGAAACCCATCCAACGTAGCCAGTCAAGTTATTGATGAATGTAACAGGTTTGCTTACTGCATTTTTTGTTTGTTAAAATAAAAAAAGAGAAATCATAAATACATAAATGTTTAGGTATGTTATATACACTTGTTGATTAAAAATAATCGTCACAGATAATAGAGGAAGAGGTGAAACCAGCTAGTGCTACACCAGCCTCCATTGGTTAAAATCACTTAGCTTTGAAATGCTTAATATAGGCCTAGTTGTTGCCTTAATAATGTGCCCGTTTACCCTAAAACATACAATGTTCATGTACAGTATACATGTACATACAGATAACTGAAGGGTTACAAAGTCCCTTCCCTTCGACATTACAATGAATGGCACAGAGACCTTTTAACCTGCTCGCATTCATGTGACTTTGTTGTGAGGTTTCTTCCTATGGGACCATTACAAATGGTACGTGTACGGGAAACGTTTGCAGCTCAGGGAAAAGTTGCATGTCAAATCGCCATTTTGCATCTAGTTATTTCAACTGCCACATTATTTAGGCAATGTGCATTTTACATCAAAATGTTGAGATGAATGTGGAATGGATGAAAAAACCACTCAAAATGGTGATTTTAGAAGCATTTTTTTTTCTGAGCTGCATACGTATCTCGTATGAATACCATTTCTGATGGTGCCTATTATTTTTTCCGAGGGGGGGGGTGGTGAAGGGTGTCATCATCTCCATTTGGGAGAGCCTTTTTTTTAAATTAACCATTTGATTGGTAGTTGAATTACACAGTTTTGAAGTAATCCCCCTACATTCTGCTACACATTGGCTTGGTTCACAGGGCAGCATTGAGGTTTTTGGTGCAAGGTTCATTTAGATCCCAAATCGGTCATCTATCAGAAGGTTTTGAAAGGATCCATCCATCAGAAGGATTTGGCAGGAGTGAAGAAGGAATAGCATAGCCTCTACTATACAACCCTTGAATAAATCCCCATCATCTGATTGGTGGCTCGTTGCTCACATGTCATTGAGTTATTTGTCCCAACCACGACCAGGCCGTAAATTTTCTTTTCCCAAATGACATCCGCATACATGGTTGTTTAGCACCCTCTACTTTTTTGATAGGCACGCACGTATATAATTATTTGTTTCCCCACATTTTGGCGAGCAGTGCGACAGCTCAGTCGATAGAAGGTAGGATTTTGCACCGCGAGGTTGCGGGTTCGGAACTCGGTTTTGCACCCGAATGTTTTCCCTTTTCTAACCTGAGGCTTTGGAGGATTTTTTCTAAAAGGGAAATAAAGTCCGAATTTCATAATGTTCAAATTCACTTTTTTTTTCTAATGTTATATTTTCTTCTCATGTTTTTATAAAAGTTAAGTCCAAAACGCCATAGCGTTCACCAATATGTGGATGTCGTTTGGGAGAAAAAAATTCGCAACCCGGCCACACTATGAAAACAGAAGTTCTATTCCACAGTAAATGGGAGTTCCATTGCACAGTTACACTTTTGGTGGCTCTGACTAATCAGATGAAGAGGATTTATTCAGGTGTTGTATAAAACAAATAATGAATGTTTCACATTTTTGCAATGGTGAGAATAATTTCAATCAGTGACAGATGGATGTTCCATTCCACTCGTCTTAGCCTTGTGGAATGGAACATTCATCTGTCACTTCATGAAATTATTCTTACCATTGCACTCATAAACATTCATTATTTGTAGGCCTATAAGAAGGTGTAGTTTATAAGGCATGATTGCACTTGACAAAGAGTGTGCCTTTAGATTTGTGGAAGATCAGGGAAGATTACATGTAAGAATGGTTTCTATAAAACTTCCTAGCGAATATGTTCAGAGAGTAAAGGGTGGTCAACGAGTAGAGAACATGGGCACTGTTTTCACGGTCACAAAAAAATATATTATTTGCACCGTATGTTGCAGTGCAGTACATGTAACTCTGCACATACAGCAAACAGCAACTGAACATCGCAAGCATTTCCTGCCACAGTTCTCCCTTCCCCCCAAAATATTCACCCCCGGAGCGCCACTGGAATGGTGTTCCAGTTACCCCATGTGCCAGTAACCTAATGCCAGCCGGACCGATTGCCTTGCCATTCATGTCGGCCACGAATCAATACCATTTTCAAGGGATGAGCGTCGTCCCATAATCATATCTCGATATCCTGTCCATGATTTTGCGGGTGCGTAGCTATATGTGCTTGTACTGACGGGCTGAAAGAAAAAAGGCACAAGAACAAAAAATGTGACCCTTTTTAATATTTGAGTGACCTTTTTCAAAATTGTAGATGTCCTTTTTTTTTTCAATTTATAATCGCACCAACATAGAATTTAGAATTTTAGAACTAACAATTTAAAACTTAGAATTTAAGGCTTTTGGGGGGCCTGAACTTCATGTATGTTTCATACTGCAGTTATGTCTCAACGAATGCTTTAATAGTAATTTATAACAATTTTATTCTGTCCATAATTTTAGGTTTTTGCTATAAATAGTTCGCCTTTGGTCATGTGATTGTTTATATCTAATACATCTATCATAGTGTTTGCCATTTTGATAGATATTTTCAAGCCGATATCTTTATTTAAAACTTTAGATTAAGAAAGGCAAAAAGCAATACAAAACCTAACTCTTAAAAAAAAAAAAAAAAAAAAAATGTACCGTAAGTGGGCTCATTTATCCCTTCACCTTATTATAAATTCCAACATTGTCTATTTCCAATCATGGGACATTTACATGTAAATTCAAAACTCAATTAACTGCAAACATTCATACTTTATACATGAACAAATTATACATTGACCTTCTGTTTTTAATACAACTTCATTACCATTTTGGTCCAGTGAGAGTCTTAATGCTTGTTATTCACAATTGGCCAGTAAAATTATTTTTTTGCCGATCAAGCACTAGGAGATTGTATCCATTGTGGCCCCCGTGTCGTCGCATAACAACCAACAAAAAAAAACCCTCTCCATCAGAGAGATTACAAGTTTGCAATGGGATGAGCAGAATTACTTCTCCAGAGATTTGGCTGGCTGCTATCGGTTACATGCCTTAGGAGATGTCACTGGAGGAATGAAATTGGAACCGGGACCAGTATGGTGGGGACACTAACGGGGTGTACATTACTGCATCGTTAATTCCCAATGAACTGGGGCTAGCTGTAGAGTGGCAATATCTTCCACATGGAATTTCTCTTTGGCTGAATAAAGAGAAATAAATTAATCTGTCTACAGATGTAGTGTGTACAATTACAGGTATCTTTTGCCCATTTTAAAAAATGAGTACTGAATGAGATATTTGAAAGATAAAGTGCTCAAGAAAGAGTTCTGTGCCCTTTTTTGTGTGCAGAACTTGAGGCTTATATCCTTTTTAATTATATACTTTTTAATCATATACTTTCACATGATTGTGCTAAAAAATTATTTTCAAAAAAAAAAAATGCACAATCAACTAATCTACAAATCTTTTTGTTCAGATACATACCAGGTGCTGGTATGATGTCATGATGAGGTCACTGTAAATGTCACATGACACATGATGACATCTCCACAATGGCATTGTTTGTGCGGTATTTGTTTTGAACCAATTTAAGTTTGAGGTTAATTGATTGATCAAAGTTGCAAGCACATGATTTTTCAGTTGAATAGAGCTAAAGAAAGAAAATACGGTTTTCCAGAAACGTTGCAAGCACACTGTGATTTTTTTCAGTTGAATAGAGCTAAAGTAAGAAAATACGGTTTTCCAGAAATGTTCCAGAAAAAGAAAGAGTAAATTCCAAATGCTTGCCTTTGGAACTCTACTCGTGAGTATGGTGGTTAGGAGAATAGACAATTTAGAATGGTGAATGTACAAATAGCAGCATCGGGGGGGGGGGGGGGGGGGGGACGGGAATATGGAACACTCTGAACTACCGGTACATGTAACTGATTTGTATTTTCCTTTGCTTAATTTTTTGTATTTTTCTTATTTTTTCATGACTTTTCAATTTTATTGATAAGATGTTTAACTAATTTTTATCGTTCAATGTATTTTTAATGTGTGTTTTTACAGCAGACAGGTACAGTTTCCATTTTATTTTGAAAATGGATAATAAACAATTGCATTGAATTGAATTGATTTCGGCCCATCCATTATGCCCAAGAAAAGGCCTCTGTTTCACCAACAACATTTAGTGTCTATTGTGAGTTAGTGTCTAACTCACAATATTGGTAAAAGTGAAGTTTGGTCCGTTGTTAATGTTCTCATGTGCAGTCGAGAAAAGGTGGGATCTATTTTAAGATAACAGGAAGCTTGCAGGCTTACTAAGCCTCGAAGGCATCCACCCCTCAAGGTATTTTTTTGCTCGGGGAATTCGAGGGGAAGGTCGGGGGAAAACACAGCTCACTTCCAGGCCATTATCTGACCATCTGATAGTGACACTTTGACTGACTGATATATTCGACTTTTTTTTTTTCTTAATAGTTTTTGTTTCATCAAAATAGCCTATTGGGAAAACCTGAATAATTTTGCGTCCCTAAGCAGCTTAATTTTATCTCCCGGAGAAGCCAGCTTGAGAAAGAAAAAAAATCCATATCTGATGGAAATATCCTGCAAGTGCACTTTGGCCTGTCAAAAGCTGCACAGGGGAAAAGTTATACGAAGACAGGTGAATAAAGTTTTACTTCAGTTGGTTTCCTCTCATCTTTTCCACAGTTGAGTCTTTAGTCCATGAATGCACAAGCCAAAAGTGGTGCATTTATTTTAAAAAAAACCCACATACACAAAAGCAAGAAATTTATGAGCAGGTTTAACCCTTTGTGATCAGAGTGTGTGCTGTGTGGGCCCACAAAATCCCCTGTTTGGTTGATACTCCTCCAACACTACACATCAGGGCTGCCAACTCTTGCGCATCGAGCGTGAGACTCACACATTTCAGGTTGTTCTCACGCTCTCATGCGCACACAGGATTTCTCACTCTGACAAAAATAAATAAATAAAACTCAAAAATTATGTTTAAATGATAATCTTTTGCTAAAAAAAATTGGTTAAAGTGGTCAGAAATTGCCACAGAGTGTCTAAGAATTCAAACATTTTCGGGGCCCACGCCATTAGGGCTTCACGCTTTGCGCTCGCATAAACATGATTACTTCTGATCAAACTCCATCGCCAATTTCTCACTCTCAGCTCTTACTCAAAGGTGGCAGCCCTGCTACATGCATAAATAGCGTCCACCCGATTTTCCGTGACTTCCAAGACTATACCATACTGACTTGTTACAGCAGTTTCAGTCTAATGGGTCCCCTGACATTGGCCGTTCATTTGGAAGGAAGTTCACTTGGCCCAATGGTTTGTGGGAACAGACAGATAATATGAACGTATTCCACTAGTGCTGTAAATCAATCGATCATAATAATAATAATAGGTGGCATGGGTGGATGAAAAGCTCGCCTCTCACCAATGTGGCCCGGGTTTCGATTCTAGGCTCGGACTATATGTGAGTAGAATTGTTCGTTGATTCTCTTCTGTGCTACGAGGGTTTTTCCCCGGTCTCTCTGGTTTTCCTCCCTCCACAAATACCGGTATCTACACTTTTGATCTCTGGCTGTGCTTTGTGGCCAAGAATGGGTCATACGGTGGCTGCCTAAGGCGCCTTTACATGCCTGCTGCTCGACCACGTTGTAACGGTGTACTTCGCAATTCAGCTTCTCAGCTGCGAGTAAGGATGATTAGCCTCCCAAATTAATCATCATAAAATGCATCGAAATCAACTCTGTTATGCTCAAATCCACACCCCTGATGACTATTAAGTAAAAGTTCCACAGGGTAGTAAACACGTTTCATAATACAATGAAAATCATGGAAAATATAGGCCAGATATTTATGCTGTTGGGCTCCAAAAGTTTTTAACAAACCAAGTAATCCTAATGATTTGGAATTTTAAGCATCCTCTCATTGGTATGGCACTGTGAGGTGTGTTGATTGATCTTTCCATAGTCACTACAAATTTCAGTCTAAACTGCTGTGTGCATTTGGTTACAGGCAAATTTCCTGAGGCAAACTTGGGAGCCCTTTATTCAAAATTTGTACGCTACAACATCCCTTTACATGAAGTTATTTTTTTTTACTCTGTACATCTGAAATACATGTATTTGGTATTTAAAACCTTTGAACAGCTTTTCTTATGCTTATTATAAAAAAAATTGGGGAAAAAAATGGAAATTCTGGCTACCTGTAGCCACTACAGACGTTTCATTTCTGACCACTTGTGACCACAGTACGGTAGATCTGAAAGGGTTGACAACTGTCAATGTGAAAAATATCTCGAGCTGTTGGACTGAGGTTTCCTCAGCTGTAACGAAGCTTGACGAACACTGTGAGTCTCATTCTGTGCAAGGAAGTACAAGGACCTGTGGAATCCTGTACAAATGTAGGACCCTCCACCGCCGAGTGGCCATATAGAATGATTCGATTGGATTACACAGTGCAGAGGCCAAGTAACTGCTCAGTGCTGGCTGTATTTCTGGGCTTTTTTCTTTTGTAACTCCGGGTTACATTACACTACAGAGGTTCTCTTCATAATTTATTCACAAGTGTCAGTAAGATTTGCGGATTCATTCTGTTCGCATTCAGTGGAATTGAAATGATGTGGTGCAGTTACAAATGTAAATTCTGCTTGATATTGATGCAATATTATATGTACATTTATATACATTTGTACATTGTTCATTTGTGAGGCGTTAGGCAAAAAGAGACGGAATTGAGCACAGCCTACAGTGGAGAAAAATGCAACAAACCGAATGGGGATGATTTTTTTTCGATAATATAATCGTTGATATTTTTTAACGAAATAGAATAAAAGTTGTGGAATGAAAGTGTTTTTTAAGGAAAAATGATTAGCATCTTTCATGTTCACGAATACAAAGCTCGAAACTTTAAAGGCCTTTTTCTCAGTATTTTACTTCTCTTGGCATGTTGATAAAATGTATGCGAACTTTTAAACAGCCATAAGTTGTCAACAGAATATCCATTGAAATGCAGCAAACAGTATTGTAAGGAGAATTTTATTCTCTCTCCTGATATCTGCAAAACCTCATTTCGACCTCTGCCCAGTTCTGTCTCATTTTGCCAGAACGCCTCACATTTACATGTGCAATTACAAAATGTGATAATGTATAACCAGGGTCATCGCTGATTGAGTGCTATGTTTTGGTGGAGGGTCAAAATTATCCCTCAAAATTATGCTTTTTTTCTTCAACGTGCTGAAAAAAGCCAAGTAGACCAGTTCGGCGACAGTCATTTTCTGAGGTGGCTCTGTGGTGGCACCAGGCTCGCGTGAGTCGCGCTCAGGTGGTGCCAAACACTCCGGGCTCCTTCCACCAATAGTATTACCAAAATGCGCATGCGTCTCATCTTTAAGAACGCGTGTGGTGAACGTGCGAGCGTGGCACCGCCTCACAAATGGCTTCTAATTTTGTTCAACGGAATTTATACATGTAATGCCAGGCAACAAGCGAATTGTAACAATCGGATATTTTGCATTGATCAGGTTTCAATGTGCACAAGTTTCAGCAGTGCAAAACTAGTAAGCTCTTACCTTCTAGCAAGCTCTTACTGTAGCACTATACTCACTATAATATCAGGCTTTTCCAATTTGCGCATATTGGAGATGAAGGTAATTGTTCACCAAAGAAAAAGTCATAGATGCTGTATAAATGTTGCATGTAATTCTATCATTGGAATCCCTCATTCTCCTGACAACGGGCAGAGCATACTGTTGGAAACGTTGAGTCCCTCCGGTTCTTTTCAGAACCACACATACTCACAAAAGAGATTTATTCACATGGTGCTACCGCAAACTTATCTTGTTTTAATTCTATCATGGAAAAAAATGCACGCATGTCAAAATTTAATAATTTCCAAACTTACGTAGTTTCATTTCCCTTAAAATGGATTTCTAAGTGGCTTGTTCAAAAATTCAGCTATTACTTAATTCCTTGCCTAGTTTTGAATTTGATTTTAAAAAATCATTTGTGGGGCTGACGATGCTAGCAAATGAGATTGAAATCAAAACATTCTTTTTATTCAGTTAATGAAGAAGAAAAAAATTGTTGATCTACATAAAAACCCATTAAATACTCTGTCACTTTTGATTCCAGTTTCGTCAGTGAATGAAAAAAAAAGAAGTTTTTTCATAAGCCGGCTGTGAACGTCATTGCGCCAAGTCACTGTGAACATTTTTGAAAAAGGCAGATAGAAGACTGTTTACTGTGCTGCATAATGTAATGATAGTCATCTTTTAAGTGATTATCATCTCGTCAAGGATTAGAGCAATCTGGCCCTCAGGCACCATATCTGCAATTTCCTTTATAATACACTATGTCGATTCGGGATACTGCACATTATTCTCTCGAATGTTCTAGTGCCGTGCATTGGAACCGGGTACCCGAGTACCCGACCGCTAATGTCAGGAACCGGTTCCAGATTATGGAATCGAGTACTCTTAACCAAATTTACTTATTACAGTACTTAGTAATTTCTCAGACAAGGAAAAAGAAAGCTTTTGAATGTCATTTGTGGGGAATTTTCAAAATGAAAACCAGGCTTCATTATGGTGTACGTTTACGGGTGGTATGGGAACGGGGTACCCAACTGAAAAAAAACATACATGTAGGTACCCGGGAACCTGCGAAAGAAACCCAACCTGAAATTCAAATCTCAGAAGTTGCTGTTTAGATTGTGCATAAAGGTCTGCTCAATAATACTGCTGCATCGATGCGCCAATACAGCAAGACACGAGTGTGTACAGTGAGCTTTACAGCTTTACAGTGTAAATTGCAACTTTCACGAGCGTCATTAATGTGAAATCCCAGTATGTTTTGTTTTCCCATGTGCTGGTAGCCAGGACAGTTTTTTTTTTTTAAATCCTCCACAAATGACATGCGAAACCTTTCTTTTTCATTGTCTGAGAAGTTACTTAGCATTTTGTAAAGTTGGTTGCGGGTACCTGATTCCATAATCTGATTCCTGACAGTAACAGTCGGGTACTCGGGTACCTGGTTCTGATACATGGAAAAAACAAAACAGATAACAAATATGATGCTTGTGAAAATGCACTTTACACTGAACACATTTGTATCTTGCTGCATTGAGGCACTGGTGTGGTAGTGTTATCGTGCGGATCTTTCTGAAAAATCTGAACAGCAAACTTCGAGATTTCAATTCTGGGGTTGGGTTTCTTTAAATAACGGGTACCCTGGTACCCATGTTTTTTTTTTTTTTTTATCGGTTGCCCGGTTCCCGTACTACCCGTAAATGCACACCCCTAGAATGTTCAAAGACAGATTATACAGTTATGATTGAGATGGTTGTCATCAATTAAAATTGTTCAAATTAGTGCAGTTGATTTCGCTTTTTTATGAAGAGAAAAACCTGAAGATTTGAAGAACAAATTCTGTTGTACTTCTTAATGCAGGCATTGCTCCCTCAGTTTCGTGATAAAATGCACAATGTGCAGGAAATTATGTACGGAAGGAAACATGTGGAAAATTAAGAATTAGTCAAAATTCAAAATATGACTTGGCAAATTTTGAATTGAAGTCGAAAACATTTATTTCTTGCAATATACAGCATTCAAAGAGCTAAAGCTTCATCAGGTTGGTTGTTAAGAACCGGTCTTAAGATGTTGAGCACTTTTGTTGCCTCAAACGAAAAAAATGCACAAATTACATATGGTTCACTCTGCCTTTAACATTATCCCAACAGTTATGTGAAGTAAATCATCTCCACAAATTCATCTCAGAAAATTACATTTGAGCATTTTCCTCAATTTGCCATTTTACATGTAAAACTGTGCATTTATAGTGTGCATGTACATGTATGTATTACCTAATATATACCTCTGACAAAAAAATACCATGAAACAGTTGCCACTTGTTAATGCCTGTCATTGCAAACCCTTCCCTGAGGGCAAAACCTCTAACCACCGGTGGTCGCGGCAAGCCAGTGGGTCTTAAAAATTGTAACCAAGTTGTTCCGGTTTGGAGAGAATAAGGGGGTGTGTGCCCCGCGGCTTCAATAAGTCGCTAGTCTGTGTCTCCTTTGCTTTTTTTTTTTTTATTCCCTCCTTTCCCGCTTCTTTTATTACACAGTGCTTGTTAGTCGCGGCTTCTGTATAGAGGTCTGCAGTAGTAGAAGACCTAATTACCCGGCCTGGTAATACCGCGCGTGTTAACGGCCGAGTTCTTGGCCTGCGGGGCGCGCTGTGTTTCACGCGCTCCTAGGCCGGCGAGGAACACCACTTGATTGTTGAGTTTGTCACGTCGGACCGACCTCTAGGATGAGAAGTGGGTCATGTGAGGCATTGTGGGCGTTTAAATCGGGGGAAGGGTGATTGCATGCAATATTCATGACGCGAAAATTGAAACAAGGCTGGACTGAAGTTCTGGCTTTCCTTGTTACACAGCCGACGACGCAGTGCGCCCAAGCCTCTCCTTTGATGTCTTGTCAATGTGCGAATCGGGACTAAATTTCCCCGGACTAAAAAAAAAATTAATACAAACACGGTTAAGAACAGGCTATTTGCTTTAAAACTCAGCGGAATTAGCACAAATGGTTGGATGGTACGGGCTGAACGGAATTAGATCTTACTCCTAGGGGAAATTCCTGGCACTGTGAGGGCCTCTCATTAGGGCCAAGCAGGCTGGAATAAGGTTAATTAGCTGGATTGGATCTCTACTGGGGAATCCAAAGAGTCTTTTAAAAGGTTTGTAAACACTGGAGTGAAGCCTTTGTGAATCATCAGATATGGTCCACCCTTAAGTTCATAGTTAGTTGAAATATACCGTAATTATGACATTGAATGCTTTAAAATTTGAATGAAACGTTTTGGGTTTTTTTCACGCCGCAATTAAAATTCTAATTTTCTCATCATTATTTGCATCAATATGCCATTGCAAGCCATTGCTTGCTAGCTAGAATAATGACAAAAAAATAACCCTGCTTTATAAATCCATATTTGTAATTATTCATATTTGACCTGTGAAAGGTGAATTTCGCACCGTGGTTTCTAGACCCATCTACATGTATGTTTATAGACTCTGTGCAAAAAAAAATGCAGTCGTTGAGAAAAACATGAATGTTATCGAACAAATCCACTGCAGCTGCCGTGGATCCGTTGTCAGGTGCATTTCTCTCATTTTTAGTATGCTATGATGAACATTCATGTTATTAGTTGCCCATGCCAACCCCGTGCATACACGTATATGTACATGATCATGATGATGTGCCCTTTCTCTTCAGTTACTACATGGATTCCATAATTAACAGGGGAGCCAGTTTTCCAGCTTTTGCCAGAAGTCCGTTTTTTTCATAATTTGGGAGATAAGATCCGGCATTTCATCCCTTCGCAGGCCGGAAAACAAATCCTTGTGTGGCGCATGAAAAAAAAAAAAAAAAAAATGGCCACGTCATTTTTCAGCCAGTAGAAAAATATGTTACGCGTTGTTTGATCGTCGCTCGTGAGACAATAAGAAAACTGGTTACGCGCTACATGTTGTTAGTGTGCCAGACTCGCACAGTGTGCGTTCCATCAAGTGTACATGAGGGTTTTACTGCACACAGACTCAGGGCAAGAAGATTGTACGGCGAACGATAGTTTAAAAGCCTTGTGTACTGGTGTGCGATTCTCACGTCATTTGTGTGTACACTGCTCCACCACAATCACCATGCTAGCATGATACACAAAAGGAATGTACCGTATGTATTGTACTTTCCATTGTCGATACATTTTGTACATGTAGCCTACATGTACTGGTAAATTACACATTGCAACCCGATGTATCGTGTATAATTGCGATCGTTGCAGATATTTCCAGCCCTGCATGGAGCCAAAACCCACTGGCATCCCTGTCCATAAGCCGATCTCTGGCGATGAACGTTGCTCAATAGTTGGTTTGAGTGCACGTTTTGAAATGACCATATAAACAATTTGAATCTTCCAGACAGTGTGGAAACGAGAAACTAAATTTAAAAAAGGTAGGGCCAGAGGAGGGGAGTCTGTGAAAAGCCCCTTATGTTCAGGGTATTTTCACAAAGCAATTGCCAGCAGTGAAGGTTTAGGCCTGTTCATCATGCAGTTCCTGTATCCACTGAGCCAAGCTAAAAATTGGTCAGACAATTTGACATTGCAATTATTGTAAGGCCGTGTGGATTGAGAAAGCTGTAAAAAGCCTTTGTCTCTGTGCACAGTACTGTTTGAACAGTTGAACCTTCCACTGTTATGGGTGCATTGTTGTTTTTCTACAACATAAGAATAATCTTTTGAAGGATTCTGCAGTATACGTTCATATGCTTGGATATATGCATGTAATCTATGGACATTGTGTTGGTTCTAGCAAGGTATATTCATACAATGTACATGTATGCCCATGACGCACAAAACTGAGTTTCCCGAAGTTATCGAAATCAGTACCCCATAATCCAATTTTCCTTAGCTGCCTCTAACAGGGCCACCCATAAATGTAACCTCTCAAGTTCTTAGTTCCTTAATTTCCTTCAATGCTTCTAATTTCCCCCAATTCACCAGATGCCCCTTTGTGTGCCCCCCCCCCCCAGTTCTTACTCCGGTTCCTCAGTACCCCCTTCTTTTTTTCTTATTACACTTACTGTTTCCCCCCAGTACCCCTACCATTCCCCCAGCACCCCATCCACTCGCCAAGTGCCCAATTTCCCTCATTCTCCATGGTTTCCTGTGCCCCACATTTTTTTTGTCCCAAGTTGCCAAGTTTCCCTATGACCAATCAACTAAGTCCTCCAGGGCACTGCTTCCATGTATGTACATGTAGTTTCCCACACCCCCAACACCCCTAGTGCACCCTAGTACCTCCCATCAGAGTTCTTCCCCACGCTCCCATGCAGTGCACACCTAGGTGACCTCCAGTACCCATTCCAGCAACCCCAGTGCATTAAGTAGGTTTCTCCCAGTACGCTCCTAGCACCCATCTCTAGTTTGGCCCCCTCCCACCACCCCAGTGTGCCCCAGTACAAAACTTAATTGTTCCAGAACACCTATCAGTACCCTCAGTAGACCCTTCATCTTTGCACAGTAGCCTACCCCCTCCCAGCACAGCTACCGCAAACCTCAGCCTGTCTCCATGTCCAGTATACCCCTCCTAACACCCCCAGTGCATGCACCACAGAAATACATTTTATCCCCAGTATCCCTGCTAGCACCCAGCAGCCTCCCAGCACCCTTTCATTTTCCAGATACTCCTTCCAAATTCCAGATCCCCCTTGCTCCAGTTCCCTCAGTTCCCTTGATGCCTCACCAGGGCCCCCAGTTTCCTCCAGTACCCATAAAGGCACTTCCCTAAGGTTTTCCCCTTTCCATAAAAAGACAAATCCTGGGCTTGTTCATGTGCACGACACACATGCACACCGCCAAACCCCTTATAGAGAAGAGAGCTAGAAGATTTGTATTTTGACCCCATTTTAACCCATGTTATCTACATCAAGACTACATGTAGAAGGATGCATGTATGTCAGCATGTGAGACTACGTATATAGATCATGGGGGAAGTCTAAGGGAAATGAATGTTGGCTGTTATTAGAACGCCCCGATACATGGTATGAACCTGATCAGCAGGTTTCCTCCGTCGGAGGAAATCATCTGGGGGATCCAGGCCAAAAATATTCAACAATCTGGATTCCATTTCAGAAAAGAATGTTGTCTGCAATAATGAAGTCGTCAATGTTCTTTACCTGAGATTGACAATGAGAAGTTCAGGTATTGGTTTAATTACCCACAAATTTTCCATGTTTCCTTGTTTTTACTGCAGAAATGAAGTAAATCTGACAACAATATTCAGTGCAAAAACAAGTAGTGGTAAATGTTTTTATCATATTCCGACCAAAAGGTTTTTGTTGCATTTCTGTTCGCACTGGTTTCTGCAGAGTAATACCTTCCGTATGCATCTATTTTTTTTTCATTCACAGAAATTTTCCTGTTTAAAAATGAGTTCATGCCATTACTTGGCCAATTAAATATACATGAATATAAGGTCCAAAAACGTGACATTTTCTGTCCCTGTTACCTTGGTACTTTGCCATTCAAGTATCCTTAAGAATGATTTAACAAAAAAATTGTATTTGTTGGGTAAATTGCTTTATCACTCTTGGAGGATGACTGCATTAAGGAGTGCACCAGAATTATAAAATCATACTTTCAAAGATGTCAGATGTAACAGGGACAGGAAAAAAAGTGGACCCCAAATTTATAGAAAAAGAAGTGGACTCCAAATTTACAGAATGGTCGACCCACATGTAGCATTAATTATCACTTTCATGTTCAATGCTCTGAGTAGATTGGTTCTAGTATGTGAAACCATGCTGCAAAGGCATGCAAAATCAGTCTTTATTTTGGCCTCATCTAAACCATCTGAGACTAATTGAGAGAAACGTTTGTGGTCACTGTGTGGTTGCTATTCAATTACTGGTGGGAATCTTATTCATTTGTGGCTTGAACTTTTGATACTTCAAATTACATCCCATTGGTCGCACCAAGGAGTGAATATAGGGTGTAAGTTGACCTCAAATACCTGTGAGATTTCACGGGAATACAGCACATCCCGGCACCACGTGTAGGATCTACAACGTGTGTAACATCCTAATTTTTGCACATTTTGTGTCCTGACTAGGCCTATCCAGTCAAAGGCAATATAGTGTGGAAGAAAAGAAAGCATTATTTACAACATACTGTATATAAAAATATTGCTAATTGATGACTACATGTATTTAAAATAAACAAGTTGGATCTCAACTTCCAGCGATTGTGCAGAAAACAGTTGGGTAAATTCTAACACAAGTGTTCGCGACTATAGACTAGTCGGTGTTTGGTACCGAGATGTAGACATGAAACATGAACGTGGACCGGCGAGATTTCACACATTGTTGGCACACCATGAGCTAACGGATCATGTGCACAAAGACTATTACACAATACATGTACGTCACTTCATGATACTCCAAACAATATACTGAGGTGTGACAGTGATTATGTTCATCATTTTGCAAGTGGGACTTGTTGGGCTGCAGGATTCCTGGCTTAACAACAATCGTTATAAAAAAATCCTCAAGGAGCATTTCTGCATGGAATTTTATTTAACCCTTCAAAATCTTCTGTTAAGAAAACAATTCGAATTGCTTTGCACTGTGATGAGCAGGCTACAAAACACCTTGTTATAATATCATGTCCTTGGAGACTGTAATTTTTTTGGTCTAGAATGGCCATGTGTCAAGTCTGTAAAAAATAATGGTTCTTCCAGTCTGTACAAAATAATGGTTTACTTCATTTACACTTATAGCTGCGTTCCATATAAATGAACCTCATACCGATATGTACCGGTACACTACGTTTCATAAATGAACCTCATAAACACTGTGCTGCATACGATTAGGCGCGTTGCGGGCACTTGTAGGGCTTGCCTGCAAAGCGCATGTACGGCTTGACGCGCATCCCGCGACTGAGAAAAAAGAGTTCTGCAACCGCTCCGTTTCATGTCTGGCAGGAAAGCCTGCAGTTAGGCCAAAAAAAATAATAGTTCTGCTTCCGGTTTCCCTACCTACCCTATTCTGACAGCCCCTACCCTAATTTTTTTATTGGAAAAATGAGGAAAAATTACCCAAAACCATCAATTTCTACCTTTTGCCCTTGACTACACGCAGACGCCTCCATATGATTGTACAAAAAAAAAATTGGCCAAAAAAAAAAAATTTCCCTACCTACCTACCCTATTTTCGAATGCCATGTAATCGGAAGCAGAACTTTTTTTTTTTTTGGCCTTAGCAAAGGTTACACCGCAGTGATTTCATTTATTCTTGCATCTACCAGTAGAGTATTACAACCATTTATCTTTTTGACTATTTTTGACTCGATATAACAAAACAATTGTTGACTGCGTGATGTGGGATGTCGTTTTTAACCCCCTTGGGTGCATAGCACCCGAGGCGAAGTGGTATTCGCCGCTCGGGTGTTAAAAACAGCATATCCCACATCACGGCAGGCAACAATTGTCAAATCTACAGTTCATCCATTTCAGTTAAAAAAAAAAGGCCCAAGAATGGACATGTGCTTGTACATTAAGCAATCTCAAACAGCACCATCTCATCATAAAAATCCCTGCTTTGTATGAAACAGAGTTTTCGGTTAAATTTTGTGAGGGTCCCCGAGTTTTCCCAAACTCTCTAAAATTCACTCATGGGATAGGATCCCTTCCTTGTTGCCAAATGTGTAACAGTATTTCATACGGGCAAAAATAAGTGGCACATATGAGCCCTGCTTTGACAATTTTTTTCTTGAATGCTCTCCTCTATACACCTCATCGACGTGGACATTGTGACAACAATGAGGAAACCTAATGTGTGACCCAATATAAGTTACGTTGCGTTACTCAAGATACATCATTCCAGAAAAAAAAAGGAATTAGGTCGCTGGAAATGGGTTTCCTTCCAACATTTAAATTTAGCCCTCCAGAAATGTTCTTGGTCTGGAATTGCACCTGTTGGCGACACTCCTCCAATTGGACTTAATTTAGGGAAATCCTTCCGAGTCCTTTGCTTAATCTCTTAAGTTCCGCTTTTAATATTTGGGGCTAAGCTAGACCGAAGCTGAGCCAACCCACATTCACCCCTACTCCTACTCCCCCTCCCCCACCCCCTCCCTCCCTCAACCCCTCAACCCCCCCCCCCCCCCCCCCCCCCCCCCCCCAACCCCCCCCCCCCCCTGCCCCCAATAAACCTAGATAGTTCCTGTTGTCACTCATAATAATTACTTGTACAACATTGCTGCCTTAAATGGTCGATCGGAGGTGGTTGGTAGTCTGTGTGGTTGGTATCGGAGGGTTGTCTGAAGTCAGTGATTAGGCGGGAAATCCAGGACTTGAAATCAGATGAATGTTCGTGCCTTGAAGCTTACCAGCACAATTTCTTTACGTCTAACTTGTTAACAGCTATCTGTTTGGATGACAGTATTTTAAATTTTGGCTTTTTCGCTTATAAAATGCCATGTTAAGAAATGGCTCAAACTTTTTTACATGTAGCATCATTGAAAAGTAGAATTATGTATTCATGTGTACCGGTACTACTATAATTAAACACGTTTATAAAATTAAAGGGACATTACGGCCTGAAATCTCCGAAAATTTCATGTTTTGGATTGTGTTCTTATCCTATTTCAAAGTCTTGTTGAAAGGAAACAAACCTAATGTCTTAGCCTACCGTTCCAAAGAAAAGAAGAAAAAAAAACCCCGGTTGTTAACATCGGACCTAGTCACCTAACAGACATTTTGTGGCATACCCATACATATAAATATCAATTCTTGTCTATTCAATGCGGCGTACATGTTGTATGGTACGGTACATAGTATATACATGTACATACATTACTGATACACAAATGTTGTTTCTTACACATTTGTATCTGTAGAACGCAAACCACTGTGCGGCTGGATACACAACTGCCCAGTACAGCACTCAACAACTTGATTTATTTTAGTCAAAATTGTGACCCCAGAAATTTGTTCTCGCATGGCCTATGTTTCTCGCAAGAATAGCATAAAACTTCCAGTTTTTAAAGGATGGTTGTGCGGACTTCTATATTCTACTTTTAAATGCTCTTTCTATTTAATGTCATTTCAGTTAAATCGCTTTTTGTAGCCCAATTGGGTGCATTTCAGACCATAATGTCCCTTTAAAATTAAATAGGATATATAAGTAACATGATTACGCAAAGGTCGCTTTGGATACAACTACACAAATTCTTCTTGAATGAAACTTTCAAGGCTTTTTTTTCCCCATTAACCCTAACCACCCCAACTCCATCAAAATCCATGCCCCCATTTTGGTGGATTTTTGGGGGCTTGGTCCAGAAGGCCTGGCGTGACTAAATATTGATGGAGTATGATGGACTTGGGCCTAATGGGCTGAAGCAGTGCTAGGGGTATCCGATTGATTTTGCCTAGCTTCCTGTACTGTGATAAAAGCCTTGTGTAATGTGTAGCAAGTCCATGAATGTCAACCAGTGCATCAGTGGTGGATTCCATTATGTCTACAATATTTTGTATTGGAAGCACATGATTGATGGATTTTGATAGACTTGGTCCAGTTCCTAGTAAAAGGCCCTAGGAAATTAGGGTTAAAGCCGGAAAAGGCACACTTTGATGGTCTTCCTATTTTTTGTAGTCAGCTGTGTTTGAGAGTGTCATGTCGCCACGTGGACATGGTGCCCGGACAAAAGGTAACTCACTTGAAATGCAGGAAACGCTGACCCAGCTTTTGGATGTAAAAGTTCAACTTTCCTTTTGTTATTTTCCTGCTCAAATTGGAATGAATTTCAGCTGTTTCGGTAGTGGTGCAGGTGCCAGCCCACAATAACTACTGGCAGTCCTTTTTGGGGATTTAATAAAGGGATGACAGTGTAATGGAGCAGTTATTTAAAACCTTTTAGTCCGGCATTTTTGCTAGGATGCAACCTTAATCCTGCAAAATCCTCCAACTGCCCGTGCAAAAATTGCATACAGCCTCAATCCTCCAAAATCCTCCTTTATTTCTTGAGTGCGGTCCTTGAAGAGATGACCACTGCCTCAATCCTGCAAAATCTTCTGGCGATCACTGTTGAAGCAGAGCCAGTGACATCCTGGAGCAGTGCAGAGGATTTCAAGTACAATCTAGGCCTAAATGTATGCACAGCAGTGAGCATAAAAACAAGGTCCGGCGCAAGAGCTGACACAGTGCATTCAAATCAGCCACACATTTTTGCCATAGCCTCAATCCTGCAAAACCCTCCATTTTGCAAAGAGGATTTTTGAAGGATTTGGGAAGGCCAGGATTTTAACATGTGGTTTTAGGGGCCTGGCCACCAACAATGGCCCCGGCTGAAGGTGAGGGCCACTATTGGCATCCAGGCCCCTTACCAGTTTAAAACATCAAATTGAGTCCATCACACTGTTATCTCCATTCAACAACAATTTTTTTTTTAAAAATCCAATAAAATTTGAAAAGTTGAAAAATTTCGAACGATTTTGTTCTGCCAGTTTACTCCATGTTCATACCATTTCTATGTTGTGCGTGGCCCGCGTGGTATACTCGACATCTCCTTTTATGGGGATCATATTGGTGGGTCTCAAGTATCTGATGCCAGGCTTACGGCGCATACGGTGAGCAAGTGGCACCGAGTGCGGGGTCTTGCGACCGTTTTCCATTTAAAAACTGAGTGGTTATTTAAAACAGCGGTTTAAAACCACCAGCATGACTGGCTCTTGACCAACAGGAACGGGTTAACTGTCTCATGTACGGTATTTTACGAATTCCTGTTTTTTAACATTCACAGTGCTGTTTATCTAAACCTTTCTCTAGTGCAGATCGAGCCACTTGACATGCCAGTAGAGTAGCACATTCATGTTAATCACATTTTAACATACTCACTGTACCGGCATGGGATGTCGGGTCATGTCATGTGGCGGTTGCCAATGGCAACCGCCTTCCGCCGACGTGTCAGCGTGACTTGAAATCATGCGATTACGAATGTTTGCCTTCTGCTATAAATGTGATTAAAAAAAAACACCAAAAAAAACAAAGCCCAGAAAATAATCAATTTCCAAAAATGTTAGGACAAGTCAAATGAAGAAATGATTTTGAATGTTAGCCCGTTCCTGACTTGGCTTGGCTCATATCCATGATCCTGCTGTTCCACCTTTCGCTAAATTTCTGCTATTCAAGCAAACGTTTACGATCTGTATGTAAGTTGTCAAAAGTGCCAGGCAAGTTCTAAAAGTTCTGCTTCGCTAGAGGTTTTAGCTTTTCCTGTGGATGCAAAAAAAAAAAATCAGACTTTTACTTTTCTTGGGGAAGGGCAAGGGGTTCCAGGATAAACAGTTTGATCAATGAATTTTTAAAAATTTATTTACTTATTTACTTACTTTTTATTATTATTATTTTTATTATTATTTTCATTTATTTATTTATTTATGTATTATTATTTTTTTTGGGGGGGGGGGGGCAGCTTCTGAAACTACCCTTTTCTTATAAGGTATCAAAGCAAGTGTAAAGGAGCCCCAATGAAAATTAGGCAAGACTGATACCTTGCCAATAGGGACGGAAATGCAGACCAAAAAAAAAGACGGGGAAAACAGCATTTTTCCCTCACATTGCCTGAACTCCAACATATCTCAGAGCCAATTTCTGATAACTGGCCCAAGACCCAAGAATGTGGCAGCTATTTTAGGCTGGGCCGGCTACTGTGACTCAACTCCAGTGGATATTTTTGAATTTTAGGCCGTAAAACTCCCCCTGCTGTGTAGGACATTGTCAATTACCGATGCTGTGAGTAATATTTCCATAGTGGTTTTTTTTGTTTTAAGGTTTTAACTTTTTGAACAATCTGACCTTTTGTAATGGAATTAGTTCAAGTTTCTTTTCATGTAACGGCTTGATCAGGGATGCGTTCCGGTAACGTAAACGTGTTTGCGTTTGTTGGGTAGGCCCTGCGAATGCGCCAATTCCAAATTGAATGATACCATCCTCGAAATAAGTTCAAAAGTAGAATATAAACTTCACGCAATAATACCTTGAAAACATAAGGTAATTACCCCACAACTGAATGTCGTGGTGCCCAATTTTGGTCCTCAAAAATCAAACCATTTGAGCTCTAGTCTTCATTTCAGTCACAGTTTTTTTATTTTCAAATCGCGTGTGTGCCAGGGCTGCCATGTGTGTGAGTTCGCAACCAGCCCAGGCGATGATCACACTGTGAATTGTCACGGATGTGATGTGCATTTGATGTGCCAGTGTTTCATTGATATGTTGGCTGCAAATTCAATGCTGTATGTACGTGCTGGAACTACGTTGCTTCCACGTCAAAGGTAAACGAACGTGGTATTTCAATATTTCTGAAAATGAAAGATATGATTTTCTGTGAGCCTGTCCTTTGTAATATAGCTAATAAACAACATGAACCAATTCAATTTGGCGATATCTGGACGAATACCTTTAAAGTATGTACTAAAAAAAAATGAATTCTGTTATTATTAACGGTGCTCAGCAGCCACGCTTTTTAACCTTTGACCCGCGCGTCTGACCTCTGGGGTCACCCCTGTCTGCATATGAGATGTTACTCATGATGCGTTCGGGGTAAACTCATGTGTAATGTGCACATGTATACGCCCGGGCCTAGGGAAAGAATGTTACTACCAAAGCATGAAAAGGGGGAGGCATGGTGCACATTGCAAGCGTGTACTCGGGTTGACCCCGCGACCCGCATGCTGATTTGCATGTCTGGGTCTCATGTTTACAATACACTGTGAACTGTTGCCCTGTGGCGTGGTGTTTTTTTTGTCTTTTGGTTCAAGAGCAGTAACATTAATGTTCACTGCCGTGAATGTGAACATTGTGGTTGGGACCATACAAGTTACATGTACCGGTACGCTTGGGGAAGCTCAGTGCTTCACAGTTCAAAGATCTGGGGAAAGAAATTTTAAAGCTACCGGTAGTACTATTTCAAAACAGTTTTTTGGGGGGGTTAAATTTTTCTTTTCTTTATTCCCTGTACATTTACCTGCTAAAAATAGTGTAGTGGGGGCGTAAGACATAAAAGACCGTGACCGATCCCTGTTTAATTTTTGCAAATTGGAAAAATCTCAAAGCTCAAAAGTTTGTCTCGCCTATTAACATAGAGACCTCTTTTTCTGGAAAATGAGATTTTTGGTTTAAAATTTCTACCAATGCTTAAAAAAAGCCATAGTCCACTGATGACACTGTCAAGTCTTGATCTAGGTTGGAGTTGTGTTGAGAGAATTGCTTTAAGCCTGGGACAATTGATATGGTTAAAAACAAAATGTGAAGTGCATGTTAAATTTGTAGAAAATTTACCGCCATGTATGTATACATGTATATTTTTCAGGGGGCTATATATTTCTCACATTTGTACCATGGATTTATATGTGAAAAGACTGATGGTAACAAAAGAGAATATGTCCAACTTAGACAGTCGGTGGAATTTTGTCCCAGGCAATATACAATTGTTATATCGTGTGCTTGGATGCTGTAATTTCATTTGTCTAGAACGGCCACGTGTCTGGTCTATGAAAATGCATGTCACACACTGAGGGTGATATCGCACTGCGTTCACTGTGCGCATTGTGCATGCGTGTGGAACCTTCCTGCGCGCTAGCTTTGCGCAATGAGAACTGCAACGTCAACCACTCAGTCTCATGTCCAGGAGGACATCAAAACCATCAGTTATCGAAGGTTACATCGCAGTGATTTAATTTATTTCTCAGACAGTAAGTTACAACCGTTTATTTTTTGGAGTTATTAGCACGATATAACACATGTCTGGTCTTCGCCTCGGGTGCTATGCGCCCCTCAGGTGTTAAAAACGTCATATTCCACATCACAGCAGTCAACAATTGCTAAGGCCAAAAAAGAAAAAGTCTCCGGTTTCTGGTATGCGCGCGCGTTGCCGTAGCCATGCGCGTCGGCAAAATAAAAATAAAAAAATTTCAATGAAAGATGATGTCTCAAAACCGCCAAACTCACTGGTTTGACTTGAATCCTGCTGCTGCACAATTTTAACATGTTTTAAGATGGGGTTATGATCGAGAATAAGCTTTATGTGGCCTCTCTGGTCTCCCATAATATTTGCACTAAGTTTAGTCGGGCACCATTTGCAGTCATCAGCTGACATTTGAAGCAAAAAAAACAGGTAAAAAAAAAAAAGCCGCGTCGCCGCACCACTTATTGGGCAAGCTCCATACCAGAAACTGGAGACTTTTTTTTTGGCCTAAATTTAAACAGATCTGTTTTCTGTGAGCCTGTACATACCTGTATGTGATTAAAACATTCATTGATACCATTTATAAGATCCAAAATATAGGTTGTGCGGACATGAGAAGGCCTTTAGAATTACAGCCGAATGAAACTTGAAAGTTTATTTCAGGTATTGAATGAGTAAAAAGGCTTCAATCTCCACATAATTTTTAAATTTAAGTTTATTAGTTTACAGTTTTTAAATGGAATGCTGAATCTACTCACTTACTATAAGCTGTATAAGGCTGTTTTGCCATGGAAAGTGTTTCCATGCTCAGCAACTGTGTGTACAGCAGGCAGCTCCATACAAATGACTTCTACATGCAATACAAGTGGACTTACCGTAGATCAAGATACAGATTAATGTTTTGCATGGGGTTGGGTGACCAGGCCAAACTGACCCGAAACATTATAGATATAAATCGAATCCGAACCGAAACCTGTCTAAACTCCCTAAAACCAACCCAACCAAACCCGACCTGACAAAAATTCAAGGAAAACCGACCCGAACCAACCCCAACCAAATGACCCGAAAAAAAACCCCGAATATCTGGATTGGACATTTGTGTCCACTTTTTGTGCCTGAATCTGCGTAGCGTGAAAATTGTCGCCTCTCAGGAACTGAATCATACTGTACGGTACTCACAACGTGACTTACTGGTGAGCCTACATTTTATAGACTGCACGTGATAGACTGCAAACCATGTTTGATCGTTCCGGGCACAGTTTTTCTAAGATGGCTTAACCAACCCGACCCGACCCGAAAGTCGCAAACGCAAAACCGAAACCGACCTGGCCCAACTGGATTGATGGACAAACCGACCCGACCCAACCCGAAGTCGATTGCGGGTCGGCTCAGCTCGGTTTCAGTTTTTGGGTCGGGTTTGCACAACATTAATAAAGTGTGGCATCCCATTCATATTATTATGAGTAATGTAGCAGCTAGTACTTCAGTGATCATTAATTAATTGATTGTCAGTACTTGGTCACACTTTTTTGATTGTTTGATTAATCAAAATGTTTGTGAAAATGAAACCTTTTTAGAAGATGCAGGATAAATACAGTCATACAAATTCTCAACTGAGCAGTAGAAACTCCAAGCACATTTTACTTTAAAAAAGGGTTCATGATCTACATTTTTTACTAAGGAACATATTTTTTGCAACTTTCTACTCTTTAATGTAAATGTATGAAAACTATTCGACATCCGTTTTTGGTTAATTTTATTGCAAAGTGCACTTCTTTTAACATTTAGAATGTTGTCCATGCTTTTCCTGACAACTGAGGGCACTGTTGCTGTGATGTCATTTCCCGAAGACATTGTTCAGTTTAGGGATTTTCTGTTCAAATAGTGAACCCAAAAATGTGCCCATTGAAAACATTTGTGAGAAAAGTTTGCTCATTGGCTTAACTGCCATGTACTGACACAACAACGAATCACCAAAGAAAAGAAAATTTACGACAGCAAAACATCCATAATTCAGGTGACTTGTGGTGCTGAAATAGATGTAACATTGTTTCTGCCTAAAATGACATCACAATTTTGCACATGAATTTGAAAATTGGTATATAAGCATAAAAACCAAAACGGCACTAAAACATTGTAACATTGAGGTTTCTGCCTAAAATGACATCACACTTTTGCACATGGATATGAAAATTGGCATAAGCACAAAAACCAAAACGGTACTAAAATGCCCTTCAAAATGGCCAAATGAAAATTGGAAATGGGACACAAAGATGCTTTTACAAGGACTGCATCAAAAAAATTACAAAACATGGGCCCTTAGCTTACGTGCAGCTGTAAAAATTCTCAACAGAGCAGTAGAAACTCCAAGCAAACTCTTTCAGCTAATTTCACAGAACATCAAGCCTTTAGAGTCTAGAACAACGGTCCTTGATCCTTGGAATTTTGGGGGGTTCAGGGTGGTTGGGATTACTGTAAAAAAACTGAACTTAAAATTGTTCAAAATCCCAAATGACAAAATTTGTCATGGCTGTGAGGACATTGTGCCCAAGATATCAGTTTTAGCCCAGCTCTTCAGTCAAGCAAAGAGTGCCCAATATCCCTCTGTCAGCAGAAACATGTACCTGGTGGAGCCCAGTTCAGCCCCCTTGTAAATGTTGGGTCAAGAAAATAAATCAACACCTTCTCCATGTGGTTTGCCCGCCTTTAGCTCTGGGTGTCTGGCAAAAGGTCCAAGTGTGCACAGTTGAAAGTTGCTATACAGAAGTTCAAGTTTGTCAGGTTCACCTGTGGGCAATTGTGTTCCATTAGCCCCTCCTATTCAAGCAAAATTTAACAGTGGAATTGCTAGATTTTTTTTTTTTTTTGGAGGACAAATGTAGGGAATGGATCTCAGCAAATTTCTTGCTTGAATGTTTTCTCGAGAGATGAAGACAAAAAGTGGGAAATTAACACGATTTTGTATCATTCCTTCACACGATTGTATTATTATTATTTTTTTTTATAGGTAACTTTTTACAGATAATGTAAGAGCCATCAAAGATACATTGTACTTTAACAGAGCCAGTAAGGACAGGGGTTCACTCCGACACACAATAATTGTGACTGCATACCAGCTTGTCAGATAAAGGAGAGATTTTAATGTGCACACCAAAGGCATGACGCACCCTGAGTAGACGGGCACTGGAAATGGGGACGGGGCGCGAATCGCCGTGGACTCATGAGGGCGCAATCACCACCACTGGCGCTGAGTAGTATGCGGTAGGACTGTAGGAATTTAGACACAAATATTGGGGGCCAATTTTTCAAAGGTACCGGTATAAACCATTGTTTTATTTTGGAAATTTTTCTTGGCTTTTTGAAAGCTCAAAAACATTATGGCCAACACTTTCAATTTTTTTAATTCTAAGGAAAACGTTCACTGAAGAAACATAAAGGAAGGTAAAAATAAACTACATGTACATCAGTACATGTATGTAAGAAACAAAGCATGGGCCACCTTTTCCTTCTCATTTTGCCTATTTTTCCTTGAGCAATTTTAGCTTGAAAGTGTCTGAACTTTGCTCTGTCAGATCAGATTGGCAGCCTTTTTGTAAAGGCAGTCCGCTTTAGGAAGGTTTCCCTCAGGTGATGAAACTGGGAGTTGCGGTTGACCACTTTACGTTCAAGGTCACCGGGGTTAAACCACACCAATTGAAGAGGGATGTCCCTTCAATTGAGGGAGAATACTCCCCACTTATGCCATGCCTACCAGCGAGAAACCATCAGCCACAGTCTACGGTCTGTCCTAGTGGGTGACTGTTGCCCTACAGAGCAGATCATTCCAAAGCATCTGGAAAGGGTATCCCCCTAGTCTAGCATGGTCCTATGAGTGAATTGCAGTGGCGCATTAGCGGCCTGCATGTTTTTTTACACATTGACGCAAAAATGATATTAAGGGCATTCCGATGTTAGTGTTTTTCTTATTAGTAATTTTCTTATTAGGGAAACTGACTATATAATAAAAGCATAAAGTAAATTGAGCTATCCTGCCAATCATAATTTCATATTTTGTCTGGGAAATTTTGTTTTTATTATTTACAAATTTGTAAAAGGGAAAATGCAAATTGTGGCCAAGGAAAGAGAACATGCAATAATTAAGATTCATGCATCAAATAAAACTCATTTTGAATTGGCATAATTCTCTTCATTTAGTTAATTTTAAGTTGCTGATGCTATAGAGGGGGGGGGGGAAGTACTTAAAAAATGCTTTCACAAAAATAATGTACAGAATCAATTTAGAGTTATCACATATGCAGAGTGTTAAATCCCTGAACTAACATATAATTAAAATACACTTTACAAAAATTGCATATTGTAATACTATCTGTGTTCCAGTCACCATTTTTGTGCCAATTATATTCAGAGGAATATTCCATACGGAACATGTATATGTGCAGTTATTATAAGTGAACATGGTTCAATGGAATGCACAATGCTTCTTCTGCATGACGCACTGTTTCCGGGAGCCTCATTGCGACGCCAGGCTGGCGCAGAGTCTAATGCCCCGTAATCTAGACTTCCATACTTCTGGAAGATCTGATCCGAGTATGCACCGCAAATCGTTGGGACAATTGACGTTTACTGACATTGTCTGTCAGGTCTCATACACAGGTCATCATTAATTACTGGTTCCATTTGCAGGGAAATATATACACATTAGTGACCTGTATCTTTGAAATTTAAGAATGCCAGAAATCTAGGCCAAGATTAGACAAAAGTTCCGCAGGTCTGGCTAAAACATCAGTGCGTTTATGTGCAAATGCATTTTTTATGCAGTGTCCAAAAGAACATCACCTAAGTTTATTGCATTTTCCTACAAGTTTTTTCAAATTTTTGTTTGAAAGGGAACAGACCTTTTGCTTAAAAATTACAGAATCTCCTAATACATTTTACTAGCAATTAAATGTTCCTTGTACTCAATTTGGTGGTGTTTTTTAACCCATTACATGTAACACTTGTACTACATTGTATTACATTGTGTTTATTTATTGAATTTTGAATAAAACCATAGAGTGCCTGGGCCATTTTGGGCACTGCAGTGACTAAAGGGTTAAGGTATAAAACGGCAAAAAAAAAGTTTTTTTTGCCAATTTCAGGAACGACAATTGAAAAAATCCAAAGCGGGTTATTAAAAACTAACCTGTCGAAAATTCAGCTCTGTAGATATACTAAAATTTGAGAAAAGTGTAAAAATGCATGAACATTTTCTCAACGCAAAGCACAGGTTTCTATTGGCAACGCGATGGTTTAGTCCTTACCATCATGAGGAAATGGTTGTACATTTTTCTTCATTTTTAAGGTAAGACGACAGCATACTAGGCGTAGGATATTTCATGATATCTTGACAGTTTCATTTTTTGAATGTTTGCAAATGGTGTCCATTACCTTTCGGGCAAGTTAAAATGAGGTTTGGTCGTGAATAGAATTTTCAAGACTTCACTTTATAAATTGTACTAGGCCTACATAAACTCTTATAAATTGTAAACGTACCGGTAGAGTCTGTCTCCGGTTTCAGTAGCAACTAGCATGAAACGACTGAGAATATATAGTGTACTCTCCCTGGATAGGATGATAGTCCATCATAGGTTACTCCCCAGCTAATGCCAGTGCCTATTTATACTCCTGGGTGGAGAGAGGCAAGTGGAGATGAAGTAGCTTGCCCAAGGACATAACACCAGCTGCTGGATTTGAACCCCTGACCCTCTGATCATGAGTCACAAACCCTAACCACAAGGCCACATTCCCCCACAACTTCATAAATTGATAATGAATTTATTGGTAGTCTTCTCAACTATTGTACTCAAAATCTGGGCAGAAATGCGATGTACAGGCCTTGCCGAACAAAGTCGCTGGTTTAAGCCAAGTGCAACATTGCCACCAAGTGATGACCATACTTGGTTGCACTCCTCTCGTCACAGACACATAGAATTTGTTGATAATTCAGATCCAACTTGGTTAAATTTGCTATCCGTGCACTATCCAGTGTGTGCACTCATTCCCTTCTCATACTGGCTGAAAAGAAGGCCACACTGGTGCCGTCTATAGACTATTGTTGTTGTTGGTTTGATCAGAGGGATCATTTTTCAAGCAGAGAAACTCAATTTGATGCCTTGCACATTCTTCTTCTTCATTGCAAGTGCTGCCTTCATATGGTTGAAGATAAACGCACTGCCAGAAACACCGGGGCAAACCCCTTCTCTTAGCGATAAGTGTTACTGGGTTCTTTTACGTGCATTACGTCCCATCCGAAGGACGAAGCAATAATGGTTAAGTGTCTTGCTTAAGGACACAAGTGTCGAGACCAGGACTCGAACCCACACTCTTCTGATCAGAAACACCAGAGCTTGAGTCCGGTGCTCTTAACTGCTCAGCCATGACACTACACATCATCTGAGTTAGTAGCCATTCTGAGTCAGTTGCATTGAATTTTGTGCACTCTTACTTCACTTTCAGACTGGTCTGACCTGTTTTACCAGGCCACTTGCCTACTACCGGTAGTCTTCTTGTGAATGCATGAAACCACAGTGGACCCATCCAGGTCTTGGCCCTGCTGGAAATACTTAAATACCGATTACATAATATCCTTGCCTTAGGCATGTTTACCCAAACACCTTCCATGTTTGTACAGTCAATAAGGTAATTGGTGTCTGTGGACATACTGTGTCCTCATGTGACCTGTGCTGACCTGATCAGGTTAAACATGCAGTGAGCTAAAGGCCTTTTCACAATATCCGCTTACCTACCCATGTTAAAATCAACAACGGTCCACTGTGTGCACTGAGAACTGGGTTCCACAAAACATGAGTATAGGCAAGGCATACCATCTACACTTTACCGGGTGTACATACATGTAGGTCAGCTCAGCAGTAGATTTTGGATTTTCTACCCAGGTAGAGCCTTGCAACCTCCATGTCGCAACCCAGGGCCCAATTTCATAGCGCTGCTTAACAGCCGGTTTCGTGCTTACTAAGCTTCCTTCTATTTCATAGAGACCGTAAGCATTAAGCACAGCAAAAGCACGCTTAACCCCAGAGGAAAATGTTGCTTTAATCAGTGACGTAACAATAGAAATCTCCACGCGCGTAACCATTAGCATGTACATGAAATAGTGCTTTAAAAGCAGCAGCATGAATTCCTGCTATAGTAAACAAAACTTTTCTGCTAACTGTTAAATAAATGCAGCACTGCTATGAAATTGGGACCTGGTCCCAACCTGGGTTGGATGTTACCTGTGTACACCAACGGCACCGTACCCGGGCCGCGTAGAAGCCGTGCTTGATTCTTGCTGGGTTCCTGAGATATATGTCTGTGTTGGACACTGGTCCAACACAGAGTTTCCGGCCAGTGTGAATTAAAGGCCCTAAATATGTTGGGTTGTGACTCCAGTCTGTATTTACAGCACATGGATAGGGTGCAAAATGTGCACTAATTTATGTCATATAATAAATTCATCAGATTCTGCTATTATTTCACAAACCTCATTTCTTGTTCAAAAAACAAAATTGTATGTGAAGGTGGTTTGAACCAAGAGAGGCTGGAGGAAGGGCTAGGGAGGGGGACAGGATGTGGTTTTTAAGTGAGATGCCTACCACATTCAAGTAAGTGTACCTTAAGTACATGGGATGCAGTCTGAGTCAATTAAGCTTTGTAGCCACAGACAGTGGCAGATCCAGTGGTGCCAAGGGGGCGCCTGCACCTCCCCCCCCCCCCCCCCAGGCAGTGACAAATATTGTCTCAAAATAAGGCCATTTCTCACTTGTGTGAGCCCTTCTGCATCCTCCCCCCAGAAGCCTCACCCTCCCCCTCCCAGCACTAACCTCTCTGGTTCCGCCGTTGACAGAGTTCGTTTTTTTTTTTTTACAATCTTACTTAAGCCCAAGTTGGATCATATCGGTAGGACTTCATAATTCAGAAAATTAAGCCTTGAATTTAGACATTGCAAGCCTCAAAATGTTATGTTCAAACTGCGATTTCACTGATTCTTTCAAAAATGGCGGAAAAAATTATGCTGTGAACACTTCACGTTCCTCTCAAAACATTATTCATTCATTCATTCATTCATAAATGGTTTATTAAATCAGCTTTCTCGCCACCTATAGCGGAATTGTGTGAAGCTGTAACAATATATAATGCATTAATTTAAAAATACTAAAAAGTAATCATTACAATTATACTATTAAGAAATGATAAAGCTAAATTTAAGGAACCCAAAATTGATAAAATAGCAAATCAACAATTACATGTTTAACACATTAAGATGCAGTAAGAAATTGGGTGAGTGGTAGGGGTAAAGGACATCGACATATGGTGGGAAGGGAAAGGCTACGTTATTCGGGAAGGGAATAAGAATCCACATTAAAATTTGGAATACAATTTGGGATATTAGGATGAGGAAGTTTAAAAATCCAAATTATCCTTTAACATTTAAAAATCTCAGACACAGTGTACAATGAATAAAAATCTCAAAACATGAGCTGCTGTCAAAAGTTACTATAAAAGTTATTATAAATCGAGAGTGTGAAAATTAGACCCCAAAAAAGTTGAAACATGGAGGCACGTGATGCATTCAGCATTCTTGTAGTTTCCCTGAAGTGTAAACCGCTGTCCCAGCCAGAGACAACTGGAGATGTACACATAGGGAGATTCCATGGCCAGTTGCCTCAGCATGTGAAGGATGTCATGTTGCGTTTCGTCTGGTCTTGTTAGCCGCGGCCCCCCCAAAAAAGTAAATTTGCACATCGGCCCGACAGGGCCAAATCGCATGATGTCAACATGAGTTATCGAACGTAGCTCGGCCCAATTAGTTAAAAAGATTAATGTGTACCCAGCCCCGAGTTAATAAAATAATGGGACAGTGGAATTATCTCATTTGGGCAAATTGCCCTATAGGAACGCTTATTATCTATTTTTGGAGAGGGGGGATATTTGCCGTCTGCGTTTCTTTCACTGCAGACAAAATGAGTAAACCTGTACGGGGGATCGGTCTGTGTATTGTAACTGACAAGGGATGGTGGAAAATGGGTCAGGGAAGGAGGAAAATCAACATTAGTCTGCGAGTGATTCATCCAAATTGTCAAATTCATTTTGTCCTCGAAAATTCTCGCCGTGAGCATACAAAACTTAGAAATAAATGTCTCAACTGGAGCAGTCATTACATATATCTAGGTTTGTGGAATCTTTTTGCGAAGAGTCAAATTTGGTTTAAAATCATAAAATTTCAAGACTTATCAAAAGTGTGTTCTAGTATTTTGTCCAAAACTACAAGGTTTCATTCGATATTTCAATGGATCCTTTTTTTGTTTGGGCAAAGTTCCTCAGTTTACTGAGCTCTTTGTGTTCAAATCCAAAGGCCTAGAAGATGAAAGGTGCTGTTAACTTCCTCGGGTGGGACTTGAACTCACAAACCTTTGCCTAATGGTATTGCAGACATCTTAACCTTTAAAGTACAGATGATGTTGCAGGAGTTAGCTGTACAGTCAAGTCATATCAACAATAGAAAATCAGCCGTCCAATCATCCAAGAATTGAGATGTTGCATAAGTTTGAAGGGCAGATCCTTATGAAGGAAGCTTGCCTCCCAGACCATACTTTCTGGGACTTACCATCTTAATTCACCCTTCAATCTCAAATGCTAAAAAATCCAACACCTTGGCTTTGCATTATTTTGAAGGATTTAGTGTTGAGGGAATAAATTAGTGCTTGGCCAGTTTTAAACACTGTGTTTCAGACTGGTTGTAGTCTGGATGCTGTCATCCAGACTCCAAGCACATATCTTTTTGGTCACAAGAATTCAAACTTTTCGGTCCAAAAGTCAAAACAAGTCAAAAATTTTTAATTTCCGACGATTTTGTTCAACAATTTTACTTCATGTTTTTTTCGAAACATCCCTCTAGCTATGCTATGGTATGGCCCTCTCGTGACTATAGTCGTAAACAACTCCTTATATGGAAATTGGTGCATGCGTCGCGCGTACTGCGTGATGTGGTGTAGAGTGCAGCTGTGCCAGTGCAGTGTTAATTTAGGACTATGAAATACTGACTCACTGGTAGTGTTGCGCATGCCCACGTGAGGATTGGGAACGTTCAACCAATAAAATGGTACTGGCACCGGATTTAATAGGAGTCCATATTTCATGTGACACTGGAAAAGTGTTTAAGACCGGCCAGCCGGTCTTTATCAACCATTTAAAACTAGCCACGCGACGGGCTCTCGACCAATAGGAATGGGTAAACTGTCTTATTAGGTATTTATGAATAGTTTTTAATGAATACAAAGCCCTCTTTTCGTTTTCAAAATTCTCAGCCCACCCCTCTCCTTAGCTATGCACTTGCAGCAGAGCTCAGATGTTATTACAGCTTGCAATACAAATTTTGTTCCGATTCAAAGAATATTTCTTTAGTTTACGGAATATTTATACGGTTCCGGTAAAGATGTCTCAGTTGAAAACTGCTAAATGAGGAATAGTTGATTCCTAAAATGCAGTGAGGTCGTATTTCATTAAATATTGCACTTTTTTTTATCAAAAACAAAAGTTACGTAGAAGTTACATGTACATACCGGAACCGTATGATGTCATATGACTTACAAAATTCTTTGTTTGTAATGGCTGTGTCACTGGGGGGAAAACGGACACAGCTGGAAACTCGAGCCGAAGTCGTGTAAAGGGGCCTTAGGCTGCCGCTGTGCCATAGGCCCCATGTCTGACCACGGAGCACAGTCAGATAGAAAGTGCACATTTTTGCGGAGGTAGTAAAACGGGCAAACCTGGAGAAAAGGCATCGTGGCACAGGATAGATTCAATGAACAACTCGACTCATAATGACTCGAGTCAGGAATTGAACCTGGGCCACAGTGATGAGAGGCAAGCGCTTTACGCACTGCACGATCTAGAGAAGAAAATTGCTGTTTCAATATTTTGTTGGGAATTTGTTGGCAAGGGTCCGTGATGCATCTCTATCCAAAAGGATAGCTTGAAATAGCACAATCTTCACTGAGCACTGTGTGTCACGCTACTGTGCAGCCAATTCGTGCTTGCCATCCAGAGTGTTGCGTGATTGGTCCCCTGAGCAAACACAGCCTCTGATGGAAGGACAAACAAACAGACAAGGTGCATACCTGCACAAGATTGACAAGTGGTCTTTTCTTAGACCCAAGCAGGAATTCATTGACCCTCTTTCTATGGGATTGGGGTCCAAAGGTTGGTACATTTAGTGTGCTTTGGACTTGATCTAGATCCTGCTCCGGTTGTACTTTTTACAGTTGTCATTATGTGAGACTGCGGGTGCATCGTTGGTGGTCTTTGCAGAATTTCATTGATATTCTTAAGCAGCGAAAGTAAAAATTGCTTAGCATATCAAAGGCAGATGCAAGAGGATGATTGGTGTGGTTACCCCCCCCCCCCCCAACTAACCAAGGTCGAGCATTGTCAAAGTGGAAACAAATCTCAAATTTCCTTAATTAAACGGATTGAAGGCATCACTCAGTAATTTGCAAATATTGATTCATTGCTTCAAATCTGTCCTTTGGTCTTTTTATGCATTGCCTGCAATGCTCATCCAACACCCCCCCCAAAAAAAATACCCCAAAAAGAGCAATAATAAAACTTTTCACTTCAGAACCCCCACCCCCCAAAAATAATAATAAACACAATTGGGGCTTCAACATCCCACTGATCCCAGCCAACCCCCCCCCCCCTTTGGAAATTCCTGGATCCGCCATTGCATACAATGTACAAACATCTAATCAGCATGAACCAGTCATAGGAAGTACCATTGCATGATACATGTATATTTGTAGGAAGCCTGATTTTCCTGAGGAAAATGTTTTCCTGTGTTTTGAAAAAAAAATTGTGCTCAGAGACTTGAAATTGAAAAACGGTCCTTGGTGAGTGGTGCACAACACACACTGAATGCTGATCCTGCATTGATTCCATAAATTTTACTGCAGAAAATGTCACGCTTGTTTACAAAATAGCATGTTGCGGTAATGTAACTCGGACTTTGAACTTGCAATCTCGAAAAGATCACAGTTTCAAATCCCTGTCTTGTCAAGATTCTGTGTTCACTTACAAAAAAAGGATATATTTACGAAGTTATACTGTGTCCAAACCTCTTGGTGAGTGCAATTGTCTATATCAAGACTTTATTTCCAAATCGCGATACATCCATTTAGAAAAACTGACAAAGATAAAACATACACAGTTTAACCTGCAGCAGTTTCTGAACTAAATTAATGTGCACATTTTTCTCTTTATGTTTAACTACCTGTACATGTATAAACCAGCCATCGAAACTGACCTTGGGTAAACAGGAGAGGGTGAGATTCTAAAGGGTAACAAACGGCTTTTATCGCGTTTTTGCAAAACTATGCTTCATAATGAACATGTAGGTTCTCATCTACTTGAGAACATGCTGACAATAGAAATAGCTATAGCTCTTGAAACCTGTTTTGAACATGCCCTTACCGGTATGTTCAGCTGAGGTGAATATACTTTGTTTATTTTGCTACTTTGGGAGTAAATATGTGCTTGGCTGGTTTTAAACAGGTATGTTTAAAACTGGCTAGCGGCCTGTTTGGCTCTGGCCATTGTCCGTGACCAAGACTCTCGCCGGTTTTAAGCGTGCTTGTTTAAAACCGGCCAAGCACATATTTATTCCCATTCACAAATGCATTTTCGGTCAAAAAGTCAAACTAAGTCAGAAATTGTCAAAATTGCAAACATTTTGTTCAACAATTTCACCTCATGTTTTGTGAAACACCCCTCTGGCCATGTCTATGGTATGTGCCTCGCGCACGTAGTGCTAAAAATCTCCTTTTCGCGCACGCGCGGCGCAGACTGCTCAAGTGGCGCAGAATGCAGCTGTTTTTTTTATCAGCGGTTTAAAACCACCCACATGGTGGGGCTCTTGACCAATGACTAAACTGTCTCAGGTATTTATGAATACATTTGTAAAAATGAGACCTACAATTGGCCTAGGGCCTATATGAATAAGCTGAGGTGAATGTATTTTGCTTCAATTAAATCTTTTTCTAATGCATTGAAAGTTCATTCCTGTTTTGCACTTAACACACTACCCTTTTGGTGTTGCACTGATTCAACAGCCTATTGGAAGATGTTTCTTCCAATTATTTCTGATTTGTTGATTTGAACTTCAGTGGTGTATGGGGTAAGGATGGTTTCCCTGATGAGCACAGCTCTGTGTGGCTACCGGTATATGGTGGGATTCTTGAAAAATCACTTGTACTCCCATTTTGTTTACAAAATAATTGCTTCTTTGCACACACACAGAAATTGGCTTCCCGAAAGACAGAAACTTTAAAGTTAGGTTTTGAAATGTTGATTGTAGTGATTTTCACTAAAAGGCTTTTGAAATCTTGTGAAAATGCTAAGATCTGAGCAACTGAGGCACATACATATGTACCCTGCACCAAATTTTACGTGTACATGAATTTCATGCTCATGTTACAATGAGTTGATCAACCCCTAATGGTGTTGATAAACTGACTCATTTTCACAGTTTGGGTCAGAGTTGGTCCAAGTCATTCATTGTCCCAACATTTCAGTTGCAGTGTGCCTACTGCACACTAGTTTTTACGGGTATTCTTTTTGCTGTTGTTCATTGACTGTCTCATCATCACGTGATGTTTACGGAATTCATGCATTTCATTGGCAGTTTGTCATATGCCGTCATAGTCTGGTCACAAGAGGGCAGCAGTATCCATTTGTACGATGATCTGCACTCAGGTGTTCTGGATATACCGGTACATGTGATATTGGGTTTGAGGTTAGGGAACAGTGTATGTAGCATCCTACCGCAGTAGAAGTAAAGCCAAAACTTAAACTTGCATTTAACTGAGGGTTGATCTGGTACAAAACTGAAGGTGGTATTGTTGGCCTTATATTTCATATCCTGTGACAAATGTATGGTACGTACCGGTATATATCCCGAGAGTCTGACCCTGTTCAAAAAAATATAGAGTTGCACATTCAGGAGGCACTTTCTAGAGATGGTTCCGTACAATTTTGTTTAAAAATAAAACCTGAACCTATTGGTTCAGATTTGACTAAATATCATAAAATATTTAGTTTAGTCCATATTTTCAAGCATTTGTTTGAAGTCTTCTAGACTCACTGGCTGAGATAACTTATTCAATTTTTTATATATATATATTTTTTTACTTTTATTTTAACTAGGGGTGGGTTAAAATTTCAGGATGATTTTCTAAAGGGGGATTAAGTTCGGAAGTCTTTGAAGTCTTGCAGAAGGAGATACGTGTACCCGGGCAAAACTTACTCCTTGCCATTTGTGGGCCTGAACGGAAAAGTGTCGGGCCATGTTCGAATTACTTGGTACGGCTGGAAAGAACACACAGGTAGTTAGGAAGTGGCTGCAGCGCTTCCATAGACTTGTGTGTAATTCCAAGCCGTATCCATGGACTCACATGCAGTGTTCATCCATGGCTGTCATACCGTAAGTCGGCCAATCAGCGCCACCTACAGCTCCAGTCCTGAGTCCATACCTCTATGTCCAATCAATTCATGTATTGCATTCGTAGATATTCACATACACACTACAAAGAACCCTCATCACAAGTACTTTACACTGACAGAGTGGGATTTTACTCCAACCACAGTACATAATGGGGGAGTGTGGCCTAGCGGTAAGGGTTCGTGACTCATGATCACAGGGTCAGGGGTTCGAATCCAGCTGCTGGCCATTTGTTGTGACCTTGGGCAAGCCACTTCACCCACACTAGCCTCTCTCCACCCAGGAGTATAAATGGGTACCGGCATTAACTGGGGAGTAACCTGTGATGGACTGGCATCCCTTCCAGAGGGAACAGAAATATTCTCCGTCGTCTCATGCCACTGAAACCGGAGATAAACACCGGCCTGATGATGGGCTATATTGGCTCATGACAGACTTTACTTTACAGTACATATAACCATAAATGTACACTCCAAATGTAGACTTGCAGAAGGCTCGCACAAAATAAATTTGAAATGATACTCAATGACTACTGTATTTTGCATCAGATCCCCTACCAAACAAACACATATTTTCTTGACAAATGGTGTCAATTAGATGACCAGTGGCGGAGCCGCACAGCCAAAATCTGTCGTCGCGGCAGAACGCACCAAAATGACAAATGGCCGACCCCGGATGATTAGCCCATAGATACGTCCTCGGCAAACACGACCGCGCCAAAAAATCGTCGGGGCAGGCCGAGAAAAATGGCCCCCTCTCGCCCTCCCGGCAGTAATGAAACTTTTGAAAATGAAAGGACGGAATAAATAATTTGACATTGAGGCATCGGCACCTGATCCGAATGAATGCGGTCTGGGCTAGTGAGATGTTATCGTATATGTGTACACGGGGCCCAGACACTGGCAGGCCACCGTCGTTGTATGAATTATTTGGGTGATTATTGGTTGAATAATTAATTTCAATAATGGAGAAGGGATGGAGGAAATGATGAATAAATTATACGCCTTGAGTTGCTCGTAAATCACACACTGTATTGAACGTGATGGCTTGTGGTATTTTTTTCCTTGAATATGAAATCTGATGATTTTCCCCTGATACCATTATAAGAGACACAGATCTTGCAAAAAACACAACGGATTTCGGCTTTTAGGGAATTTTGTTTTTAAATAGCATCTTTATTCATAGTTTTTCTTCATTTTTGTTGTTGAAAATGCAAGTGCCTTACAGGAGTTGACCTTTACATACTTATGTACAATCAGTACAAAAGATGATTTTCAAATCTTTCAAAATCCAGAGCTCAGACATCTCTGCTATTTATGTAACTTTAGCAAAAATATTCTGCACTATCTCCTCGCTCTATTTCAAAACACTGGTTGGCAAATTTCACAGGTTTGCAAGGACAAAAGTAGCTTTTGTGCATGTGTACATCCTGAATTTCTGTGCTAAAGCTGTAAGCATAGAATAATAATCAAAGGCATTAATTTGTTGGTAAGCTCAGCCATGATCTTGAGCCAGTGTATGTAAGACCCAAGCAATCAGGCTGGCACAGTGGTACAAATGTACATCCCTCCCCTTCTGCTTCTGCTGACCCAAGTTCAAATCCCACCTGAATTTTTTGGTTTTTTTACTGCGGAATGTGTAGTCTCTGTTATTACAGTGCCATAGATGGACCACTACTTCACAATTTGACTGCCTTTTGTTCCCGGTCCCGGGACCCGGCCTTCATACACTCCCCAAACCCTTCTCTTTCTCCAAACAACGGTTCTAAGGATAATTTTTCCCGGCGACATATTGCAGCACCAGTTGTTCTATACTACCCCACACCTCCCATGGGCCATTAAGCAACATCTGTATGCAGAGCTCATTGGAAGCGGCCCTCCACCCCTCTGTCTTCACTCCCCCCCCCCCCCCCTCCCTCCCCCTCTTACTCTATCTCTATTTCTCTCGCCCCCCTTCTATCTTTACCGGCCATTTGTTCTGCATCCCTGATTCTGTGATGATTCCTGGGCTGGCCTAGGTAGGCCCATGGGACCCTAGCCCGCCTCATCTGTATGCAGATAGCAGGCTATCTACTCGGCTCTTCAACCCTCCCCCCCCCCCCCTCTTTTTCAAACTCCTTATTTAGTGGATTTCTAAAACTGTCTTTCTTGTCCAAGAGCTAGCATCTACTTTACAATAAACTCGGTTTATTCATATTGTGCAAGTATCTCACCAAGCAAAGTCATCCAAATCTTTTTTTTTTTCCTTTCTCAAAGTTGACCAGATGGGAATTTTAAGCAGAATTTGTACCATCACACTCGGGACTTAGGGGCCGCAATGTTTAAAAATTTCGACCTTTTTTTTTTGAAATTGTTTTGACCCACCCACCCACCCACCCCAAATTTCGATTTTTAATTTTGTATGACCATTCATATCCTATACACTGAAGAACAAAGTAATGCCTCAAATAAAGCAGATATTTTAGGTCAATGCTCTCCCAGCTCAGGAGTTTTCAATGGTGTTTTCCAGGCTTCCAGCATGCAACTTCGTAGTTGAAACAGAAGAGGAATTTGCCAAGCACACAAAACTTTGTACAATTTTTTCTCCAGTTTTCTGATACTATTGAACAAACATGACAGACATGACAGACGATCTTTTCCCTGTCTTCCTGAATTTATTTTCTATTACTTTAATTGAAAACTGAATTTTGATTTTCAGTTATATCCGTTGATCCACCAACCAACAATTTCGAAAATAGATGGAAATTTTGAAACATTGGTTATTCTAAATAGCCCCTTAGATGGTGGACTTATAGACGGTGGAAACTACAATGAAAACAAAAAGGGGATAAAATTTTGCTGTCTAAAACTGCAGGCACTCTCCAGGAGGTTTAAATAGAGGTGGGGACGGCATAGGGTGGTATTTTGGGGGGAGAAACACCCTTAAGGGAAGTGCCTCTATACCATCTGACTATGACTAGCTGTAACATGTAGGGCCGGGGAAACTGCAACCTGCAAATAATAAGGCGATGGTGTACAGCAATCTTGACTCATACAGGAAACCTCTGGCTTATTAAGAGAGGGGCGGGCTCACCCAAATCAGAAGGGTTGAACATGGGGTTTAGTAACCCCCTACTTTGTGTTCTCTCACACCTTACAGCACTTTGAAGTGAACATTCAATCATTAAACCCTCCGAGATCTTTTTAAAAGCTACCAGACTGAGCCGATTCCTGAGGGCTTTTTTGTAGAAATTTACGAGTTTTTTTGGTTTGTATGTACATGTATGTATGAGGTTAGAGAAACATGAGGTCCGAAAAAGTGCACTGTCGTGTACTTGAGTATCAGTGCAGAATTTTGAAGGAATTTTCTAGCAAAAGTGCCTGGTTTATAGAGGTTATAAGATTCAAACACACATTGTGTGCCAAGTTGTCCTTTCAGTCAAAATCAATCATGTGACTGTTTTCAACAGTTAAAAGCCCCCAGCCTACATAAAGTAGGATTGACTGGCTCTGACTATTTAAATGTAACTTGATACAGAGCTGCTTTGACTTATAGGTGGGGTACCACTTGCCTGTGTGTGTCTGTCGATTGAATTTGACTAGTCACAGTACTTGATTTAAATATGATCTGACAGCCGGTGACTTGACTAGCCTGTGTAAAAGGCATGGCAGGGGAAGAGGACTGATTTTTTGACTGTCTGTGACTGTTCAGGTAGCAGGAGGGTTAATTAAGCTGTTTACAAATAGTATTTAAGGTTACAATATTCCCTGTAAATTGAGCAAAAGAAAACGAAATGAAATACATAAAACAGTAAAGATTGGTTGAAGCAAAAGCTTTAGTTTTATGTCCAGTGGATAAACAGACCACTAACTGGTGTCTGATACATGTATTCCAGAAAATAAATTAGGGCTGCTCACACCACAGTAGGATCCCAGCTCACACCCACCCTCAGAAAAATTCTGTGTCCTTTGTGGAGAAATACAGGCAGCAGTTTCTATTTATAGCGTGATAAATGCAGCCCATTGAGGGGAGAGTAACCATTCTATTTGCAGTGTTCATAATCAGTTGCGTTTCGATGTTGCTTGGTCTAGCTGGCCGGCCTAGCTATATAGCCTTAAGGCACCCATGACTCTAGTTACACCTATTACCAAGTAGATTGACAAAATGTCCCAGTTTTTGGACAAAAGCAAGAGTGCCGATCAGTTTCAGATCTCGCCGAGTGACTTTTATGAGGAGCCGGCGAAGCGAAGCATTCACAGGCTTTAGAAATCGGGATTAGAGTCAAGGAGCCTTTTCACGCTAGTCAAGACTTAATATAATTCCTGGGGCTAGTACACTCATGGTGAATTCTGATGTATGCATTTGTGGCAGTTTTGAAAGATAAATAAGCTTAATATCTTACTTTTTTGTAACAAGAGTATTTTCAAAATGTGCGTCAAGCAATAGCAAATCTTGGGAAGGAATAAGATTTCCCAAGGAATGGTTGGTTTGAGGGCCTTGCCCTTTCGTGAGCAAGTGCACTTCTCCATTTGAATTAAAAAAAAAAAAGAAAAACGAAAAAAGGAAAAGAAATGTAATGTAGTCCTCCTAGTGGATTATTGACAAAGGCCTGGGTTGCATACTTGACATGCTTTCTAATTTTGCCTCATAACAGCTGGGCAAAATGGTGGAGCAGCATTCCCGGCCTGCTCTTCAAACACGGCCATCTATAGAGGCCACGGACTCCCCACTAAAGCCAACAATGGAAATGGTACATTAAGAAGACAAACATGTTGGGCACGGCAAGCTAAGTTTGGCCCCGGCTCATGGTCTTGCATCTCCAGCAATTACTTTGCTGGGTTTTTTTCGCTGGATGGTCTCAAGTGACAACTGAAGGATCTGGTGGTGACGCACACTCGTGGAAAATGAAGAAAAAAAAGGAAAAAGGGGGGCAAATATAGTCCGCCCCTCGCCGGCCACTAAGAGACTTGTAGCCCACAAATACGGGAGGCCGTTGCAGATTTTCATTTGGGGGGCCAGCTCGCGATTCACGGAACGAGAGGGCCTAGGCCCATAAGGGCGCAGGATCTTTGTGTAAGCCATGCTTGGGCTGGAACAGAATAGGCTGAGTGGTGTGGGGCGTCGGCAAATACAAGCCTTCTCATAGCGCTGCGATAGTGTGCCTTGCAGTCTTCCGTGATCTTCCAATCCATTTGGCCCCTTACCAGTAGTCAAAGCAGATGTAAGTTGTTTACTGAGGACTTGTTCTCGCTGGCAAGGGGAAAATGGATGTGGGCAGCGCTGCAAACTGCCCTTGACTCTCACAATCTACCCTAGCAAACATATCCCTCTAGTTACGAGCATGAATTAAACACCGTGCAACCACTTTTCTCTCCACTTTTTTCTTCTTCTGAATGTCAAATTCAGGCCGTTGGATTTTTTTTTCTCAGTCGGGCTCAGTTTGCGGATAATCCAAAAGCTTGGTTGCTGAGGAATGAACATTACCACGGAAGCCCAGACGCATTTCTTGAAGTAGCCCCTCATTAATCCCACCATTGATTTCTGTTCTTACGGTGGGGAGAGGACGCTTCAAGTAAATTTGCCCAGATCCCCAACCCTAATGGCTAATGGCCCAAGACGAGAGGAGACTAGTTAGGGGGGAAAGAGGAGGCACATCCGACTTTGTTTGTGGACCAGTGTTGGTAAACAGCCACGGGTTCCCACTCAGGAAAAGGGGCCACTTATCCCACATTGGTAGCTGGAATTGTTTGCTAGACACATACAGGTGACATTCTCAAAAAGCTGGGCTCTTTGAGGGGAGAAAGTTTAGAGGTAAGCCCTACTGGGAATTGAATGAACTGGAAAAATAACATCGAGGCTGTGCGTTGTACTTTTTGTCTTAGAGTATGTGCCCGGCGCAGCTTAGTAAAAATTATTGTCCAAAGGAGTGCTGGTGAGTACGGAAACATTCTCAGTCCCACTTTTGCAGATGTGGTTTAAAGACGAAATTTTGGGGTCGTTTAAACAATGCTCTGAAGGAAATTCATGTATAAAATCCCCAGTTTTGAAACTTGAATTGTTGGAGGAGATTATTGTAAGAAACATTTGATGAAAATGTTATTCAAAGAGGTAAAATGTTGAGCAGTCTTTAGACATGGGAAAGTTGAACAAAAGAAGTTTCATATCAAAACGATAATATTACTTTAGGTTGTATTATATTTCTCAAGAGACCAAAAAAAATACCTGTGAGAGCCATTCTTCAAAAAAATAAAAAATAATGAGGAGAGTACCAACAGAAAAGGCTGAAAATGCAGATTTAGTTGGGGTTCTTAAAACATTGATATCGATCAACAGATATATGTTGTCGTCCTTCAGGTTGTCAAACTTGTACTGTATAGTCAGGCAGGAATTCTAGACAACCTTCTGCACTCAAAGCTACCCTTTTTTCAAAACAAAAATTGAATCTAAAATGTAAATTTTTTCGTCTATTACAAATTAGAAAAGAAGGAGTCAAATGAATGCAAATGCCTTATAATGATTGGTAGAAAAGTTGTGCTACATGTACATGTCACTGAGAAGAGAAAACAATCATTTACTAACAATCTGAAATTCTGAAGTACGGGCTGACACATTTTGAGTGCATGGAAGCATTTAGAGATTCTTCCTTTGAAGTTAGCATGCTCTTTGCTGTTTTAAGTGTTAATGGTCTCTGTAAAATGGAGAAAAGCTTTGTTCTGAGCAGAAAATTGTGTAAGTATGTACATTTTCATGTTGCAGTACTGTGATACTGGGAGATACAGTGAAATGATGACACGACGAAATTGCAAGCACTAATTGTGTTTGTTCTTGTTGCTTAAAGGTAGAATACATCATTTGCAGCTATCCAAAAAGTAACTGACAACATTATTGTTGAAATGCATATACTTGGTTTAAAGATAGTAATGAGACTAAACTCTCTGTGAAATTATTTTTTTCTGGCACGCTGTCATTTTGAAGAAAACAATAAAAAAAGGCCTTTTCCAATGATGTGTCTAAAGACACATTCTTGGAAATTTCTGTTAGTAGTTCATTTTTAATTCGGCCAAGCCTTGAATGAGTGCAAGCGTTGTCATGATGCACACGCGCGCGCGGTTGCTATTATTCGCCAGTTCAGTGCGTGACAGCGCGTAGCTGCAATCGACTGAATGAGAACGTGTCCCGGATGCTGTTTTCCGGCGCAATTCAAAACATGACTCGGCAACTTTTGAATTAAAATCAAGATCCTAGAATATTGTTTTCTGGGAATATAGGCCTGCAGCATTCACTGAGCTGAAATTTCATCAAGTTAGTTGTTCAGCACCCTTTTTTAGATTTTGAGCACTTTTGTTGCTTCGAACGATAAAAATGCACAAATTACAAATGATGTACTCTACTTTTCAATTCAATTCAATTCATTTATTGTCCATTTAAAAGCTAAAAATGGAAAATTTACATGTCTAAACATTGATGAAAGCTCCAAAACAGAACACTAAAAAATACAGTTATAATGATTAAACTAGATTTACACATACAATTTTACAGCGAAAAAAAAAATGTATTAAATATTTTAAGATAAACCGTCAAAAATAAAGAAAAGGCCTTAAAACCTTAAAACCATTCAAGTGTAACCAAACCAACCAGGAAATTAATTTCTTTATTTCTTTTCAACTTTGTAACTGTAAGATCTGCTCAAGATTTATCCCTACCTGATTGATGTTTTAGTATCATTAAGTGGCTCTCTGATCTGCTTGAATTACATTTTGCAAAGCTTCATCAGATTCTCCCACTTGTAATAATCCACCCTCACTCGAAATTTCCGCATCCCGTGAATCATTACATCCTTGAAAAGAAAACAAATCCATCCGATCAAAATGTCCAAAAAAATTGTAACTGAAAAAAAAAAAAAAATCAATTAGGAACATGAATAGAAAAAAAGGGAAGAGATTCTAAGGTAAATATTAACAAAAGCAATTGGTTGGACCGAAGGTAAATATTGAAACAGGGTACGCTACGGACGGAGGTTGCCGTTCCATCAAATTGCACTGGTTGGCGGACTTTACCCCTCGCTGTAAGCAGAACCTAAAGCTATCCGGACCTCATCCAAATCATGTTACATTTTTGTACACTTGTTCAGATAACCTCTTAACATCAACAGCGTGGAGATTATTGACACAACTTTTACGAAATCAACATGAAGTCTAGACAGCTGACGTTCAAGGGGTTGATGCCTCCATTCAAAGGTTGCTGCTGGTCCGTTTTGGCACAACGAGAAACTTGTAATTCTGACGTTTATTTAAAAATACATGCATAAAAATAGCAACATTGTTATCAATTTTCATTTTTTTTGGGGGGGGGAGTTGAATTACATTTTAAAATGTACATGTAACAGGTTCAAAGTCTCTCAAATGAACAGTATATACCTAGACAAATATTTCAATAATATTAAAATTGGAAAAACAGAACTTAAAAGCATATAGGATCATTTTGCTTTTCATGCATTTTGTTCGTTCCAATAATAACACCACTCAAAATCGAAAGAAGAATGTTCGAAATCTAACCGGTTGAAGTTTCAGCTCAGTGTATAAATTACAGGTTTTTGAGAAAACAGTGAAAAACCTTGCACACCTTTGATCCAAAACACGATTTTGTCCATAGCACTCTGTATTTCCAAAATGAAGTCAATTGACTGATCGTTGGAAATCACCTACATTTCTTGATTTCTTCTAAATGACAGCAAGCGAGACGGAATAATTTCAAGTGGTGTTTAGTACCAGTACAATTTTTAATTGAAGTAAGCATTTGATAATAATTTGGTAGGTTACTTTTGGGATAAATGCAAATGCCTTTAATGGCCTTTGTTCACAACTAAAATACATTAACACCTCAAATTTAAGAAGACGTGACGTGCAATACGCATGTGATGAGTGTAACACCCATGGAAAAAAAAAACAGGTGCATACCTTTGTTCCCCAATACCTATTCTCCCCAATACCAATGTTCCTCGAAATCCTTACTGTATAACCGTAACCCTAACCCTAATCCTAACCCTAAGGATTTCGGGGAACATCGGTATTGGGAAACATAGGTATTGGAGAACATGGGGTAGACCCCCCAAAAAACTAAGGGTGACAGAGAGGGCTATGGAAAGAATAATGATAGGAGTAACAAAGGACGGACAGGGTGACAAATGAGGATCTAAGAGAGAAATCAAGAGTGCAGGACATTATTAAGACAATTAATTCAAAGACAGATAGACCGGGTGTAACACCCTAGTTTTGTGGTTGCAGGATACGGGTATGTCTATAGTTCTGTTGAGAAAAATACATCTTTTAAAATTCAAAGTTTTTTTTTTTTTTTTTTTTTTTTTTGCTTCTCACTGCGTTAATTCAACAACCCCCCTTCCTAGAACCTCATCATGAGAAGATAGATGATATTGATGAAATGGTGGTTAAAAACCCTATCAGCAGGTTTTTACAAACAGAATCCCAACAAGTTAGGATTATGTCTAGATGCTATAAAACTTGTAGACTCATCTCATGTTTATATTTTTTATTGAATTTATTTATGTGTTTTACGCACTTAATTTTTGTTTTTGTTTGTTTTGTTTTGTTTTGTTTCTCACTGGAGTTGTGTGACTGGTAATTTCAACTGAAAGGTTCACAATAACAGATTGTCGATAATTACAACAAGAAGGTTATGAGTAGATGTAAAAAACATTGCTCGATGAACAGCTGAGAACTTGCAGTATTATGCACTTCAGTTTATTGAATTTGGTCTCTTCTATTGTCAGTGATTGCATCCTAGATTGTCCAGTGGGCATTAAGTAATAAAATTGGTCACCAATCTGTGAAACTACATTTAAAGAGTTTATGTAGTCATCCAGTGACTTTTTTTACGGTTGGATTGAATGAACAATTGCAATGAGGAAGTGTTTAGTTATTAATTAAGCTTGACACACATTATTATGCGTCACACTTTCTAGGTTTGAATCTTTAAAATATTCAAGAGTAGTCAGAGACATGCTGAGATGTTGATTTACACAGTGTTTTTTTTCTGATGACGTATTGCTCTAGTATCATGCACTGTGTGTGAAAACTTCTCAGTCTGACAGGAATGTGTCTGCATGTACCGATAGAGGGCTGTATTGCATTATCACAGGTGTGCTCCTAACCAAATATAATGGCACTAGTATACATTTAGACAAATCAGATCATGCTATAATTTCTATCACAAAGGCCCCCTTCAATGGTGCAAGGGCAGATCCAGAACACATCCTTTGGGGGGGGGGGGCAAAAAACTTTGGTTCCCAAAAAAGTGGGTCCCAAAAATTACGGCTTCTGGATTCTACCGGTAGATGCTCTGTGGTATGATCTGAAGCACAATCTGACCACTTTAACCAAATATTTTTGAGGAAAAGATGGTGGCGAACGCAGTGCCTGCCTTAACATCACTTAACAAACAAATTGTTTTTGGTTTTTTTTGAAAGGGGGGGGGGCATGGCCGGATCCACTCTTGCAATGGTGAAAGCATTGTGGTACATGTAGCTATTGTTCAGATAAGCCATCACGGGGAAGCTGCTAAGTTGCACAATAGCTAGCCTTTAGTCAAGTCCCACGCGCCTATACCTGGACCATCCGGACACGTAACGCATCCTGGATGCTGGCACGTAAAAAGACTAGCACAAGCGGCAAAGCCGCGAGGGCCTTTACTATCTCGTGGAACTAATCACTTATTCATTTATTCACGTAATATAAATCAAGCAATATAGACCAATCATCTAACGGTGGTTTGCGGTTACCAGCAACAGCACGCGCACCATGGCTGTCTGGCACCAGACGACGGCTGCATGATTTACGTTAGTAATTCTGCATTTTCATTGGTCAATTCACAACGCGTAATGCATTATGCATGTCTACCAAATCGGTAGACAAATGTAAAGAAAAACATAAGCGTTCTCCACGAGATGGTAAAGGCCCTCGCGGCTACGCCGCTCGTCCTAGTCTTTTTACGTGTCAGCATCCGGGGTGCATCACGTGTCCGGGTAAGCGCGTGGGACTTGACTAAAGGCTACACAATAGCAAGCACTATTGTTTCTCAATTGGTGGGGGTCTCATGCGTGTACAGCGATCATGATGCCCTTATTCATCTGTACTGCTCCAACAGCTGTGTTCTTGGGCATCCATGTAACGGTATATTGTCATGCTTTTAACAAATAGTGTCCATGCTAAGTCTACATGTAAGCTGAAACATTCTACTCATGGATTTCCTTATGCTACTTCGTTAAAGGGAAAATACAACATTTGCAAACATCAAAAAATAAAACTACCAAATCATTTTGAAATACATGTACCTTGCTGGACTGTTAGTGAATGACAGTGTAAAGCATCCTGTAAAATCATGGCACCTGGTATACTGTCATTTTCAAGAAAAGTGGTATTTTTGTATCAATTTCCAACGCTGGTCGGCCGACCAGCGTTGGAAAAAAACTGGCTTTTTTTTTCAAATACTGGCCCCAATTGACCATCGCACTTGTTTGCAATCGATTACACACCTATGAACGGGTACAAGCCAGCTAGACTGGTTCCCTGACCTTACAATTCCCCAATGTATGTAAACTGCTCTGTTTCTTCTTATATGGAGTCAGGGAACCAGACTACAGGAAAATGATTGTTTTTCTTGGTTTTTATAGCATTTTTGAACCCAAAACCTCAAAAAAGTCAGTGTAACTATATTTGCTATATATTTCCAACCCCCCAATTCCATCCATTTCTGAAAATTACAGCAAAAGCAAATGGTGTATATTCCCTTTAAAGAAGAAGACAAACCCAAAAACACTTACTTTACTTCGAACTGTAATTTTTTCCCTGAAAAATATTGTTTTCAAAATTTGCTAATCACTGAATTACACATACATGTACCGGTAGATCCAAACTATGGTGGTATAACAAATACCGGTAATACTAATTGGGAAATTAATTTCATCTGTTACCTGTAGTGGATCAATTTGTCTCACATGTATGCAGTCTCTCATTTTCTATCTAATACTACAAAACTTTTCAGTTACTCGATTCGATCACTTACATTTTTGGAGACCATTCTTAAAAGCACTGATGTACAATCTTTAACACTGCTATTTGAAACCAACAACTTTTCTTGATTGCAACTGAATTTTACAAATATGAATGATTCATTAGGCATTTAACTGCACATCAATTTACTGTCCCACAATTATTAACTCAAAGTGGAATGTGTGTCATCTTTTAACATACTCTTAAAACACAAATTGTATACAGAACAAAACTGAAACCCAAAACATTTTGTTACTGAAAAAATTGTCACAACTAAATGAAGGCAGAAAGGACTGCTTTTTTTTGGGGGGGGGGGGGTTCTAGTTATTTTACATTAAAAACATAAAATCATTATAGGAATGTACACCATTTGCTTTTGCTGCAATTTTCAGAAATAAATGGATTTGGAGGATTAGTATGTTGTACCGGTAGCAAATATTGTTACACTGACTTGTTTCATGTTTTGGGTTCATAGATGCTGGAAAAACCAAGAAAACCAATCATATTCTTGTAGTCTGGTTCCCTGACCCCACTCAAGATGAAACGGAGCAATTTATAGACTTTGGCGGGGGAATGTAAGATCAGAGAATCAGTCTAGCAGGCTTGTGGTCTTCACAGGTGTGTAATCAATTGCAAAGAAAATGCAGATGAACTAAATATAAAAAATAAGGAGCACTTTTTGAAAAAAAAAACCAGTTTTCTCCAACGCTGGTCAGCCGACCAGCGTTGGAAAATACAGTTTTTCATGAAAATGTCAGCATAACAGGAGCTACAACTTTACAGGATGCTTTAGACTGTCGTTCCCTAACAATCCAGTAAGATATTTTGTGATAACTTGATCATTTCGTATTTTGATGTTTGCAAATGTTGTATCTTCCCTTTAAAAGAAGTGGTCATTGTGATAAAATAATTGGTGGCTTGTGCAAAGCTTATAACTCTTGAAAAAAAGTTTCATGAGTTTTTAAGACTTTAAAAGAAAAAGTCTGTTTCAATTGCATAAAATATTCATCAAAAGTGAAAGAAATCATTGTTTTTTCAAGCATTGGAAACTGCCAGTTAAAGATAAAGCAGAGTTCATTGACTTTGTATACATTTTGTCAATGGACGGCATTTGCATTCAGTAGCTGGTGTGGCCGGGTACAGGTAGCATGTCAACACTCGTGAATGAGACAAAAGCAACACGGAGAACCAGACCTGTTTGTCAAAAAGGAGGGGAAAAAAAGAAGTTGGAGACTAGAGAAGAAAGAGTGTTTGAACGCTGATTGGTGATTAGTAGTCTGAGGCCATCCACACCGCAACGACAACACAGATGCCAAAGGTTGAAGTATATAACCGACTATCATTGGGGGGCTAGGCCCCAGCGAGGCCACACGTCACGGTCACAAAGTTGCAAGTCGGGCCTGCAAGCCACTTGACACATTCTCCTAGGACAGGAATTAAACTGCGGGAGCCACTTGGCAAGCGGGCAGATGGACGTAGCGGAAAACACTTCACACCTCCCTTGTCCGTTCCCAACCCCCCGGGAGCACTACTTCGCCAGCTAAGGACTCGTCCACAAGGCATGCACTCCTTTTTTTTTGTTTTTTGGTTGGTCGTCTTCTTCTACTGTCCCCAACTTGTCAAATACAGGAGGGGCTTGTGTTTATCAGATGACTAATTTTCAAGCCAATGAATGGAGCCGGGGCCACCTTTTTAGTATATGTGTGTGTGTGTGTGATGGGGGGCTCGGACTTGTTTTAACCGGCAAGCCGCCGTCGCATCTGACAAATAGGTGAGAGAGCCACGACGCTCGTAGACAGGATCACAATGGCTGCGTGTTGCCCATCGTTGTCATGGCAGGCGCCCAGTATGGAATGCTTCATGTATCCAGAGCCTTACGCTACCAATCTGGATGCTACTATGTAAGTACCTGTAGGCAGGAGGCTTTTGTATACTCGCCGCGTTTCGGCACTCACGTACGTGCGGTCCGACGTGCCGACGTTACGCTAACAGGTTTGGGCCTATTTGTCTAATCGGGATGGATTGACTGTTTACTGTTTGGTTTCAGGACGGATGGCTTGATGCTCACAGTAATTGCTTAATTGAGCATTACTAAATTGGCCCGAGTGTTCGATTAATGATTAATTTCTCGACTGCATGGACACTTGGATTTCAAGTTTCAGTTCATGAATTAGACTATGATCAGGTTTTTTAAGATGTGCGTAGGGGAAAATGGAAATGCTTGTTAATTTGTTGTATTTGTCCAGAACAAGATGAAATGGAACATTTTGAACTGTTCAAATTCACTTCTTGAAATCGTATACTTTGTGCAAATGATAATTACTTTAGAATTAGATGTGATCAGGGTTTTAAAAGTTGCTTAGGGAAAAATCAAAAGGCCAGTCAATTAACTTTTTGTAATTGTCTTACAAGACAGCATGAAATAATTTGAACTGTTCAAATTTACTTCTTGAAATCACATCATTTTATGCGTAAACTTGTTCTGACAAATTCAGATCAATCTGAGCTGGAGTTGATTATGAATGATTGGTAGATTCTGAACGAGAACAAATTTGTCCTACTGCATTTTGTTGCATTTGTAAAGTTGTTTGTTATGTTCCATTTAGTAATGCATTGTCAAAGTTGGATTCTTTGGCATGTAGCATTTACTGAGTAAGAAAAAGATTTCAAGTGTCACCTTTCATTTTTGAATAGATTCAGCTGAATTGTATATCAGATTATAGATTTGAAAACATAGTTCAAATACATGCAATCAAAAATCTTTTTATTTTTTAATTCAATTGTAATTTTTTGGGGGGAGGAGTTAATTTTTTAGCCTGTGTGATGTCAAATTTGGCCAACATCTGCCTTATCTGTGCACACGACTAAAACCACATGTCAAGTTCTTCAAATGCATGATTTGTTTTCTCTGAAAGTAGTTTCTTGTTGAAAAGAAACTCCAGCTTTCTTATTGAAAGAAAATCTGTTCCTTTTGCCTGATGAGATTTTTATTAAAAAATTGGACGAATTACAGGTCATTTTTGGAAGAGTAAGACATTGTAAAGTGATTATAGTGTGCTTATTGGCAGTTGAAAGCCAATAAAAAGTCATTTTGTTTTAGAAAAGAGGTAAATAAATGTTTACTGTTCAGTTGAAGTAAATTTCGTTTACAGTAATTTCAAATTCCTTGCTCCTTTATCGCCAGATTTGAAATACGAATAGAAAAGCAAATGTATTCTTTAGTTAAAAAGTAAATTTCTTTTAATTGATAGCGGGTTATTGCCTGAAAAAAAGGGAAAATCACTTTGTTTTGTTTGGTTTTTAAACCCTGATGACAAAGGTTTTGCTGTTGTGCTTTTCATATTAATCTGACAAATTTCAATTGTGTCAAAAATGTCATAAAATGAAGCATTTTGTGTCATGCTCACACTATGATCCCTTTAATGTGTTGTGAAAAGTTTCAACTTTCCTAAGGGAAAATGATTGGCAACCTGTTTGTACAAAAGTAGAATCAAATGTCTTTTCCAGAAGGCTATTGAGTAAGTTCAATTCCTTTGAATAACTCGATTTTCCTGAAGTTAAATTGGTTCTGCATATGGCTTACATAAATGTCCCAATTTTGTGAACTTAGTTTTTTTTTTTACATAACATTATGTATCACACTTGTTATAGACAAATCCAGTGGCAGCCATTTTCTACAGTAGTGCAAGGTTCGCGCGAGTCGCGCTCAGGCAGAACACACACACACCAGGCTTCTTCGACCAATCGGAATACAAAAATGCGGGTGCGTCTCATCTTTAAGAATGCGTGCAGCATGCGTGTGAGCATGACACCACCGAAGTAAAAGCTTCTAATTCTGGTCGCTGGATTGCAATATACAGCCTGTCTAAAAAAAAAATGGTACAATTTTTTTTCAATATTAATCTCAACATAAGTAAGTCGTTTTGAGCATCACATTAAAGAAAAAAGACCAAGCTTTCCAATACTTTTTGTTTCATCTCATTTGCTTTTGTCAATCCAGAGATAACTCCAGTTTACTGCAGAACACAAAAATCGAGTTTGTTTCTTTTGCCAAGTTGCAATCTTTTGTGAGCTTCAAGACAGCATGGCACAGTACTCGAAACAACTCTGCCCATGCATAAAAGTGGCACAAAATCGATTTTGGTGTATAGCACTAAACTGATTATATCTCTGAATTGACATAAGCAAATAAGATCAAACAAACACTATTGGAAAGCCCAGTCTTTGTTCTTTAATATTATGCAAGATTATTTAACATTAAGTAAGAATGACTTATTTTGAAATTTCATATTTAACCAATTTTTTTTCTGATTGTACCATTTTTTTTTAGACAGGCTGTACTGTATATTGGAGTGGGTTGTTTGGAACTTGAAAACATGTTTCATTTTTTAGTTTTGTTAAATAAAGCTTTAACTGTACAAATGCTCTGTACTGCATACGGGCCTACAGCAAGCACTCCCATCACAATATGGGTACACTTTTCTGTGTTGTCATGGGCAAAGAACACAACCACAGACCTTATTTCTGATACATGAACCTAGAAGCAGAAACCCACACAAACTTGTGCAATTCTACTTTCCCACCGCGCTGACTAACAAGTATTGGATCCCGTATCATTCTTCCATTTGCCATGTTCCTCATCAGCTGATATAATGTGCCTCTTTCATCTCTTAGAATACACCCTTAGTCACGTCATTTTTGTTCCTCAATTAATTTATATTAATCTATAGCCTAATTAAACTCTTTACGTGCAGTGTGCTTTTCTGACCACTCAAAATGGCCTCTACTGCAGATAAAAAGCCAATATCCTCAGTTGCATTTTTTTTTTAATTCAAACTTTGTTCTCAGGCCTGCTAAGTTTATGATTTTTATTTTATTGATGAATCAGATTGTAGGCACCTTAGTTTTCCCTTTGCAAGCAAGTTATGGAAGTGCACTCTCAGGGCCATTGTTCCCCCGCCCCCTAAAACAAACCCAGTTTTAATTCTAAAGAAAAAAATATGTTTAGTAACGTCGCAAAAAAGGCAGCCATTTCCTACACCACCCCAAAACTCAACAAAAGCAATACATTTGCACCCCCTCTCCTTTCTTTTCATATTAAATTTGGGGCGAACATTTTATGGACCCACTTTTTCGGGAACAAAAATGTTTTTGACCCCCAACAATAATGTCCTTGATCCGGCTTTGCCCTTTTGCAGATAGTTTAAAACTGTAGAGTGTTTATTGTGCAAATGAAAAACAAGATTACCCACAATACCTGCCAAAACATAGCAGCATTGGGGCAGAAAGGGACGTGATTCCTTGTAGTGAAGTAAAGTTCCTTTCATTTTGAATACTGACACGCAGTTTACAGTTAATTCTAAAACTAAAAGTGTGTACTTGATGAAAAAAGAGATTATATGAAATGAACAAATTAGGGAGTTAATTCTCCAAGAAACAATCCACCATGTACATTGTACATGTAATAATTGAATACCTATGATGTCAGAGGGAAGGGTTTGTGCCATTTTTAATGTAGTTCAACATGTAGTTGTTTCACTGTTAATTCATTTTGTTCATACATTGTAGCTTAAAGAATACAGTGTACTGTGGCAAGAATTATACTCTCAGATTCACCAGCCATATGGCAGAGGACATTAGTGCGATCCGTCACTATACTGTCGTCATCCATGCCCGTGTATCTCCCCTCCATGGCCGCCGTACTTAGCTGACAACGTCCGGCAAATAAACAGTGCTTTATCTCTGCTCCCCAAAAATCATTAGCGTCCCTGCGAGGCGCGGCTGCGGAGGCCATGGTGGCAGTTATTGCATCATTTATAAGCCGGGCTTTGTGGGCTAACACTCGTCCCAAAGCAATAACTCAACAGAAAATAACAATCAGCTTCTTGGGCTTGACAGCGATCCGTCCGTCGCTGGAAATTGATTTCAAGTTATTCGTTTGAGGAGGTGCTCAAGTGGTCATACTGAAGGGAATATTACTCGGGTCTGTAATGAAGTGGCTCTCAGTCATTAGCCAGTAATTGAGATCCTTATCCGTGTATCATACTTCATTTATTAATCCATATCTTGGGTGTTTTTTGTCGGACCACCTGTGGGTGATTTGTATCAGTGACAAGGTTAATCAGTAATGGTTTGACCTAAATCAAAAGGAGGATTGAGTTTTGATTTTGTTTCGTTGGATATTGCAGGGAAACGCTAGCTTTGAATGTTTAAAGGTACAGTCCATCATTTGCGGCTATCCAAAAATGCAGCTATCCAAAAAGTAACAGACGAATTTATTGTTGAAAACCATACTTGGTTTAAAGATGGTAATTGGTACTAATAAACTCCCTATGAAATTATTCTTTCCAGCATGCTGTCATTTTGAAGAAAACAATAAAAGAAGGTCATTTCCACTGATGCGTCTAAGACGCCTTCTTGGAAATTTCCGTTAGTAGTTCATTTTTAATTTGGCAAAGCCGTGAATGAGTGCGCGCAAGCACTGACTCAACACACAGCTGTGAATGAGTGCGCGCAAGCGTTGACTTGACGCACACGTGCGCACGGTTGCTATTATTTGTCGGTTCAGTGTATGACATCGAGTAGCTGCAATCTGCTGAATGAGAACGTGTCCCGGACGCTGATTTCGGGCGCAATTCAAAACATGACTCAAGCAATTTTTGAATTGAAATCGAGATACTAGAATATTCTCGGAATATACAGCATTCACTGAGCTCAAACTTCATCAGGTTAGCTGTTAAGCACCCTTCTTTCGATTTTGAGCACTTTTGTTGCTTCAAAAAAAAAAATGCACACATTACAAATGATGTACATGTATTCTACCTATAAGTTTCTGAGGATTGCCAAATCTTGGTAATTTGTACACGTATACATGTACTTGCATTATTTACTTTATAAGTTATTAATGCAACGGTTGGAGTCCTTTGTATCACAAAATCTATTTCAATATTGTGTTTTACCCTTCACAATTGTACTTGTTTAGAATTTGTTTGATACATTGCTTCTTTCACAAAACCGAGAAATTGTATCCAAAGCAATGCTTCTGTGGGTGGAGTGGACATTGTGTAGCACTTGTCAACATAATTTTAGTTGTTGTTGTATATCTCGAACACTTTGGTTAATTAAAAGTTTGAAAATGAATAAAACTGCTGCAAAAGTCTTACTGACTGGATTGACCTGAAATACACAAATAAAAAAAATTAGTGGTCTTCAAGGAAATGTTTTTCTCATGTTGTGCTGCACATGTAACATGTGATCACAAAATGAGCTTATAAGTCGTGATTTTTAAGAATTGAGATGTTTGTTATCTGGATTCTGCAGAACAAGAGCTTTCCAATGGTTTACATTATTTAGGGGTACTGAGTTCACTAATGGAAATATAGGCCACCAACTTACTTGACGTAGTCAAACTTATTCTTGAGAAAATGGCATTTAAAAACACAACAAATAAAATGAGAAAGGTATAGCAGCCTGCACAGTACTTACAGTTTGAGGTTCACCTGAAAACAAAAATTGACTATCCTTCATATGTTGGCTTTGCCCCACTATACTGCAAAATGGCAATTTCCAACTTAAAGCTCAATTTGTGGTGACAGGTCACATTTTGTGCAGAGGCTGATATGCGGTACATGAACACAAATACTGTTAAATTTTGAAAATCTGAGATGTACCGGTGCAATGTATTGCCAAACCTGAAGGACCGGCTGACTGTCCTAATTATATCCTAAAACTGATACTTTCAGGTTAAGCTCACCTAAACAAGCCTAGTCTTGTTTAGTTGTTTAATCTGTTGCTTGTTGTGGACTTTTATTCGGGGGGGGGGGGGGGGGGGGTGTTTGAATGACACATTGAAATTTGATAGCTTAGTTAAAGCGCGAAAACTAGCAATTCAATTTGAAAATTAATTTTTAGGGTGCCACACTTCCAAAGGCAAGGAGAGTTCTGCTTTAAGCCTCTTGATTCTCAAACTCATACGCATTTGGACAAACTGGTTTTTAAACATTTTTCTGTAAATGGCCGCCATTTCTTAATTAAAGCTTCATTTTCAACGCCATTTTCACCAAGATCTTGTAGTTTAGGAATATTTTAAAACAATTTCAACATGTCTCCCCAATTTTGAGAAATGTGCGTCTGAAACAGTGTAAAAATATTTTAGGACCACCCTGTACAATGAAAACATGCCTTGGTTCGTTGTTTCATACACCTGCTATTTGGATTAAAACCCTCCTTTCTCCCTTCTTTTGTGTTCCCAGGATCATTGCCCTTCGCAAGGAGAAGTCCCGGGATGCGGCCCGCAACCGGCGCGGCAAGGAGAACTACGAGTATTACGAGCTGGCCAAGATGCTTCCCTTACCGGCCGCGATCACCAGCCAGCTGGACAAGGCGTCCATCATACGGCTGACCATCAGCTACCTGAAGATCCGTGACTTTGCCATGCAGGGTGACCCTCCATGGCATCACTACCCAGACGGGCACAGTGGTGGGATGAGCAGGAGTCTGTCCTCGGTGTTGCAAGGTGGGTGGTGGATGGAGGGTAGAGGATGAAGTGGCAGGGAAGAGGAAGGGTAGGACAGGGGGAGCCAAGTATCTCATTTCAGTTTTCAATTCCAATTTTGTTTATCTCCATCAACTGTAGCGTGTGAGCAATTCCATCGTTACGGACGTTACATTTAGAGCCTACTCAGGGTTCGGAATTAGAGGTAGCCCGCTAGCCAAATGCTAGTCAAAACAGCAGCGGGCTAGTCAAACTATTCCTTAAGTAGCCCGGCTGGCGAGTCAAAATATTATTAATTATAGAAATAAATCATTCAATTCAGGAAGTAAACCTCATCAATTTTTGTCTAGTTTTTTTAACTGTTTTAAAGGGAAGATACAACATTTGCAAACATCACAAAACGAAATGATCAAATTATCACAAAATACCTTACTGGATTGTTAGGGAATGACAGTCTAAAGCATCTTGTAAAATCGTGGCTCCGGGTGTTCTGGCATTTTCAAGAAAAACGGTATTTTTCCAACGCTGGTCGGCCGACCAGCGTTGGAGAAAACTGGCTTTTTTTCAAAAACTGCTCCTATTTTTTCATAATTAGTTATTCCGTGTTTTCTTTGCAATTGATTACACAACTGTGAAGGGGTACAAGCCTGCTAGACTGATTCTCTGATCTTACAATTCCCCAAAGTCTATAAATTCTCTGTTTCATCTTAAGTGGGGTCAGGGAATCAGACTACAGTACAAGAACATGAATGGTTTTCTTGGTGTTTCCAACATCTACAAGCCCAAAACGTAAAACAAGTCATTTTAACAATATTTGCTTTAACATACTAATCCTCCAAATCCATTTATTTCTGAAAATTGCAGCAAAAGCAAATGTTGTACATTCCCTTTAAAAGGTTAAATTATTAGATCTGTTTATTAAGAACACTGAAAAAATTCCCTCAGAATTGAGCCTGAAAATGCACCATTTTGTATTTGAGCTAAAAAAAACCCTGCGGGCTAGTGAAAATGCCCGCGGGCTAGTTAAGAGGCTGTTTCAGTAGCCCGGCTGGCTAGTGAACACAAAAGTTAAGGTCGAACCCTGCTACTGCCTAATTTCAATAAACACAATAAAATAGTTGCAGTGAAAGCTAATTTATATATTTGGGACAACTTTAGTTTAGGCCTTAATGTAGAACATGACATGGTTAACTTGGTGTAAGCTGAATTAAATACTCACTGTAAACGACTGTTACAGACGTTACGCATTCAGACATAGGTGTTGACTCTCAGTACACATTGATAAAAGTCTGTGAAGTTTTTTGCAACTATTCAATGAAATAACTATGTTGTGGTAGATACAGCTTCACTCTGTACAAACACCAATGACATTTTACAAAAAGCTATACTTTGATGTTATGGAAACATCACCCTTTTTTTTTGTTACGGACATCATGTTACAACGATAGGGATGTTACGTGTCTAAAATCAATTTCACACCCATGATAAAAAAAACGACTGAATCATGGTATTTAAAATTCTGTGTGTTATTTCTTTTTTTATGAAATACGAACCTTTCTCCCTGCCTTAAAAACAAAAACTCACAATAACACTTGCATTTTGCATGTGAAACAAGATGCCAAAATGACTAGCTAAAATTCATAGTTTTAGCCCGAAAAGTCTGGAGTCTGGATGCTGATAATTATCCTCGCCTTCGGCTCGGGTAATTATCAGCATCCAGATTCCAACCAGTCTTAAACAAGTGTCTAAAACCGGCCAAACACACATTTAGTCCATTAATTAAACACTGGAAATTTCAAAGAAACAAAGGCAGACAAATCAACAAATGCTGGAACATGTGGACAGAAAGCCCAGCCAATGGACATTTGAATTTTGAATGGTTCCACTGATTTATATAAGTTGAAATTTGAAAGTTGTTTTATGGGTTTCCCTTTTTAGGTCGTTTTTCCCAGCAACATTCTGGAATGTCTGCTATTGCACAGGAGGTGTTTGAGCATAATCTTGGCGGCCACATTCTGCAGGTAGGAGAAATGGTTCTTGTAGCTGTTTGTGTAACAAATGTGACCGGCTCCACCAAAAAGGGTATTATGTCGCAAACAAATTGAGTTATATAGATGGTTGGAAAGCCCACAATGTAAGCTTTCAATCGATATATAATAGAGCTCCATAGCCCATCACGTTCTGGAGATACCATGTATTTGCATATTACTTACTTCTTTGGAGTTCAAATTACACAACTGAGAAAACAGGCTTTGAAATAGCTGGCTTTGTTGTAGAACAACAGAACGATGCACACAAACTGGTTGTTTTTTTCTATTTTGTTCATCAAAATCAACATTTCTGTGAATGAAACCTGAAACTGTAGGTATTAATTGAAGATGACATTCATGACAAAAAATGAAGATCACATTTTGACGAACTTTTCACCCTCTCAATGTTGAGCGGACCATTACACAATTATGCTCAACGTGACGTAATACCCTTTTTTTGTGGAGCCGGTAACAAATATCCAGATTTGTCAAGTACAATTAGGCCCACAAGTATGTGATTGGTTTTTTTTTTTCAATCAGTTAAGGCCCCCCCAAAAAAGGCTCCGGTTTCTGGTATGCGCGCGCGTCGCCGTAGCCATGCGCGTCGGCAAAATGAAAAAAAAAATTTTCAATGAAAGATGATGTCTCAAAACCGCCAAACTCACTGGTTTGACTGGAATGCTGCTGCTGCACAATTTTAACGTGTTTTTAGATTGGGTTATGGTCGAGAATAAGCTTGATGTGGCCTCTCTGGACTCCCATATATTTGCACTAAGTTTAGTCGGGCACCATTTGCAGTCATCAGCACACATTTGAAGCAGAAAAATCAGGAAAAAAAAACTTTTTGGGCAAGCTCCATACCAGAAACCGGAGACTTTTTTTGTGTGGCCTAATCATTCCTTTTTTCGGTTTTAATTGATTGAGTAGCCTATTTATTTTTTGCATCAATTGAAAAATATATAAATGATGCCCACATTGGAAGTTTCAACAACCATCCCATTTACTCACCAGTTTCTCTACTTTAGTCCTCACATTTTTTTTCACCAAGAGCATGTGTCTTTGTGTTCACCCTCCCATTTTTGAAAGAGTTTGGTGGATTTTTCAAGATTTGGGAGCGGAGGACATTTTCTTTGCCTTTGCTTTCACCAAGTAGTCTCTGATTAATTGAACTAAAAAAGTAATCAATAACCAACATAACAATTGATTAATAATAGAATTATTGTTGCTGGCCTATTATAAAGCCTGCCACACGGCAACATTATAACCTTTTCAGAGACCATTTCAATTTCCCAGGGAATGACCTGGTGTTCACCAAGTAGTCTTTGATTAATTGAACGAAAAATATAACTAATACAATCAACATAACAGTTGATTAATAATAGAATTATCATTGGGGCATATTATCAATCGTGCCACAGGCAACATGATAACCAGTTTGGAAACCATTTCAATTCCCCAGGGAATGACAAACCTGACATAAAACCGTTGCCTCTAAGATTTCCCCAGGTTACTTCACTAGCGGCAGGCTTAAAATCCCGCTGAATTTTGCAGAGCCCTGAATTGATTAGCAGTAAAGCTAGACAGTTTACCCTTTTAGTTTATTTGATAACGTCCAACTTTGCCAGTGTTAATAACCCAGTTGGTTGTGTTTTCTATTCCCTTATCCAGGCCTTTGATGGGTTTCTCTTTGCGTTGAGCAATGACGGCAGATTCTTGTACATCTCAGAGACAGTATCCATCTACTTGGGCCTCTCACAGGTAAGACTTGCTAGGTCTCAGTTGAAACTATACAGGTGTCTTGAAAGCTTTGGGACCTACTGTGGCAAAATGAGGAATGTCCCCCCAAACCATGTTTTGAGTAATCAACGCCTGAAGTTGGGTTCACTAAACAAAATTATGTCAAAATTAATATTGTTTTTTTCTTATTTTTAAGTAGCTAAGGTATCCAAGATTCACACTATGCATTTTTGTTGAGAAAAAAATATCCCCAAAAGTTGGAAACTGAAGAACGTTTTGCACTGCCATTGGCAGCGCCATGCGTTATTTCTTTTTTCAAAGCCGTTTTTCTCGAAATGGGGTTGGCGAAATTCGGCGAGACACTGTTAAAGTTCCTGCGGCATATCTTTGGAATGAATTAAGTTACGGAAATAAATTTGGTATCATTGGAAAGCCAATTATTTGTGCTTTAACATGATGTACGTAAGTTGAAAAAGCAAAGGTGGGGTATATTCCTCATTATGAAATGGAAGGTCACTTTTGACCAAGAAAGCCTGTGTACATGTATACATGTATGTGCGTGTTTATGGTGTAAATTGAGGACACAAACATGCAACATCATCGATGAATTGAGGACAGGAACCAAATCGAGGACGACCTCGATTAGAAAACGTGTACAAAACCAATAAGAGCTCTTGCAAGAGTACAAACAAAGGAAAAGGGAAGAGGACAATTGAAAATCCTCGATGTGCACCATAAACAAACGTGCGTCAACGTATAAACACTGCCTTATGGGGTACCGGAGCAATGGGAGGTACCCCACAAGGAATGCCCACCGACTTGCAGGGTACCGTTTTGGCCCACAAATTTTTCACGAAATAGATATATGGATTTTACTCAAAAACTAGGAATTTCCAAGGTGGGTTGATCCGTCGCAAATGGAGTTTTAGAAAATGGATATTAAATCCGAATTTCAGCCCTGGAAATTAATTCTGGTTAAAATAAGAGCATTTTGAAATTAGTGTGCGACATTGCAAAATTTGAGTACACGAGCACAAAGAAAGTACCCCACTTCTATGCCTGTGTAAGCATGCGTTTGCTTGTACGTGTTCAAAAGGAATCTATCACCTGGTTCAAAAGAAAAGTATTAGTAATACTAATAATACTTTCAATCGAAAGTATTAAGAGAGACTCTTGTTAATCCAAATGGACTTTTGTTTCAGAGTGGGGAACTTTATTAATTTTTCATTAATTTTTCATTTTATTGACTCTGTAATTGCAACAAACAGTCAATCTTTAAATGTAGTTGCTCCTAACTGATTTAAACGAAGAACCCTTTATGTGCTTGATTCAAATATTTGAAAAAATTTGGTTTGGCGTGACACTGAAGCAGCAGTGTGTTGGGTGTTTATGTGTCCGTTAATTCAGACTGATCATTTTTTTTTTCGCTGTGAAAAGTGCGGGTTAAGACATAATGTAAATGTATCATTTGACATTTTTTAGGTCCATGCATGTACAATGTAGCAGCAATGCATTTTCAAACCCCCGTTCAAACTTAACAAATGTCAATAGGTATAAAGCATTTGAAAATCATTGTCTTTGTAAGGTTGCTTGTATAATGTTTTTAATATTTGTGTATTATTCAAAAAAAGAAATTACAAACGAGTCAAAACATTTGCTGGTTTAAAAAAAAAAGGTCTGTAATAAAAAGTCTCCAGAAATTGTTTAGTGAGAAACGTGTGGCAGCAAAACAGATAAAATAGCAGTTCTCACATCCAAGGTCTAAAAATTCGAGACTTTTTTAACATACTTTCCAAAATCACAATGTGCCTATAGAAAACATTTTTCCTCTTTCTGGTAATGTTCAAATTTTCTGTTCTTGTAGCATACATTTCTAAATTATTTCATTTTGTTAGCTAATTTGAAATACTGTTATGTTTTTTTAAAATTCTAGTAGACCTACATTACAACATTGATGTATCGCATATAAAACAAAAATGTGTCGGTTTTTTTTTCATCAAATAATTGATACGAGATGTTATTTTCAAATCAAGCTTGTCATTGGCCAGACTGTGTGTGATGTCATCCCCCGGTATCAATTCAGCCCCAGTGATTGGCTGAACTCAGGATTAAATATAAACCCACTTTGTTTGGTCTCTCCACACCTGCACGTCAACTACACGCTGTTTTGTGGAGAAGACTTGTATTCAAGCCGTGTTGATGCATCGTAATGCCAAGTAGAGCCCCACGTGTGAGAATTCCCGCTAGAAGTGTCAGATTTGTGCAAGTTTGCAGGAGATGAGAAGCGCCGTGCATCGCAAGTGTGAGAAGTCTTTCCAAGTGGAATGTGTTATACCTACACGCCGCGGATGCGCCAAACTTGGCATATTTGTTTAGAAGATCGCTGGTGTAGGTATAGGCAGTGCCTTCTCAAAATAAGTCTCCACTTGAAACTGATACGAGCAGGGAACAACTCGACAGAGCTTGTTTACAAGCGCACTGATTTTCAGGGCACGTAATAAGTTTTGTTCAACAACAGGTATGGGGGGGGGGTAACCATGTTGCCAAAATGTACATCTAAGTTACAAAAATAACGTATAGGTAGTATGTAGCAAGACTTTAAAATAAGAGATCAGTTGAATAAAATACAAAGAAAGGAGAGTTCCTGCCTTGTTGAACTTCCTCAAAATGCAAAGGAAGTCATTCTATTAATACAAGCTGGAAATAACTTGGCAATGGAGGCGAATTGTTTCTGGATTGGAAATGCCTCAGTTTTTTAAGGTGGGGGCTCGGGGTATACGAACAAAGGGTGGTCCCCGTTATTGTTGTGACTAACCTCTGGGCCATATCACGCTCTGTCAGACTGCATGGATCGCTCAGGCATATAGTGACGCGATTATCATGCCCAATTACACCGTCATGTGTGCCGGGTATTCCCAGAAGAGCGGCGCAGCGCGGCGGGGGAAACGGCAAGGGGTGTCAAAATAGCCTGGGTCTTTCATACATACAGCTGTGAAGCTGCCACGATCGCTGATTAGCCTCGCTTCCCGCCACCTGGGCCGTCTGCGTGTTGGCGCGGGGTAGTTTTTTCTTTTTTTCCCTCTCTGTTTTTCTTACACTTTCCTTGGCACTGCAGAAGCAGCGCCGGTGAAGGCATCAGCGACTCTGCCGCGATCAGGGGACTCAAAGCCGACTACGGTACAAGGCTAGGTGGGTGACTTTTAGCAGGCAGCGTATGATTCCGGCCACATGATCGTGTGATGATTAAACAAAGTGAGGATGTCAGAGACAGGGTATTGCTTACAAGTTTACAGTTTCCAAATCTGTCCCTGGGAGGCGTGATTTAGGTCACTCTGAATTTCTCAGCAACTTCTTTGATATTCATATACTTTTCCATTTTTAATTAACAGAGGGAAATTTTTTTGATAAACGTTTTACAGTGATTGAAAACTATATGTGTTCAGTGTTAATGAAGAGTTTTAAAGAAGACTGAAGTGAGTGTTATCTTCAATATCCTTTGTCTTAAACAAATGCTTTCAAAACAATTTTTTTCTGTGAAACAGAATTTTTGTGTGCCAATTTCGCAGAATGAACACCTGAAAACCAAATGAAAATGAAAAGTTAATTATTGGAAGAACTGTTCTTTTTTTTAAATGAAAATTGCATCAAATACAGAATTTGAATCAATGAGAGCTTGGTTGCCAAAGGGGGGAAAAGCACGCAGGATGTGCGTTTGACTTTCTCCCAGACGCTTCCATTAACACCAAATTGACTGTACAAGGCCCCCGGCCTAAAAGCTACGCCCCCTTCAATTGCCTACTTACGGCCTGTTGACCTGGGGTCCACAGTGTATCAAGTTTTTTATCCAACAACTCACAGGTGCAACTGTGTTGACAATGATCTCTGGGCTTCAAATTGCCCACAAATGGAGTGAACAATTCCTCCCTTAATCCTTCGGTATATTTGCGTCTCGGTTAGGGCAGCCCCTCAAGCGTTGGAAACCTCTCCCCCTGCTTCAAAGCCGACTCTATTCCACCGGTTTTTAATCGCTGCTGGAGTGGTTAATCAGGAGCAGATACTTCAGGCACGGCTAGGCGCTGTGCATAGAGAACGATGTGAGGAGCGATCAGTCGGCTGTATTTGACATATTAAGGCCCTGAGATGCTTTGTTATATCGTACGATTGCAACAGCTTATGGAGGCAGGTCTTCACAAAAGAAATTGACAAATCAAGTTTAACATTTTTTTTACGGTTTAAAAAGCTTAAAGTGAGTGTTTTAATCAGTCAAGCCCACTATTTTTGGTCATTCAATCCATTAAAACAATAATCTGAAACGACTGGAAACTAACTGTTTTCATATTTCTGACACATACAAGGTCTGCAAACATTATAATCAATATCATGTATTTTATTTAAAAAATAATTGAGGTGATACAGTTTGAAGTCCAGACTTTCCTTGAGCCTAGCCCTGGCTGGCATACACGATTGGTTTTGATTTCCAAAGCACTGTTGTACAGTTATAATGGTTTGACTTTCCCTAACAACATTTTCTGGCCTTTTGTGGTTTTGCATATTTTAAGAATTTATACAAACTGAAGGCCTGAATTCATAAGCCATAGGGTGCTGGGGAGGTTTTGGCAGCACAAGGAGTAACAGGTGGGGCAGTTTTGGGCGGTTTTGGGCAGTGGTTTTATTTTCACCCGAGTCCTACACGAAGTGATGACACTCGTAAGATTTTACATGCACATGTACTGGTACATGTAGCTGTTGGGTAATTCCGTGAGAAAATGGCTTAAAAATTGAAAAAATTATGACATCTTCAAGACGTCAAGCATCACAACCTCAAGTGTGGTATCATCTTAAAGGGGACAATAAGACCTTTCATTTAAGTGATTTGGCAGTGAGATGGAATATTATTAAGATTTGTTTATTTTATCAAAAAAACTCTCTTTTTTTTGGCTAAAAGTATGGATTTTAGGAAGTCATTTTAGCACCTTGTTTTACATGCAAAATGCAGTTGTTAATGTGAATCACACCCCAATGATGTAAGGGCACTGAAAATATCTTTCTATTTGTTCACAGTATTAAAAAAATTTCAAATGAAGGGTATCTAAATTTGTTGGACATTTTTTTGTAACGTGAGTTAATACCGTCAAAGTACCGATGTGTAGTTGTTGTCAAACCAACAAAAGTGTATTTTGTATTTTGCACAGATTCGACAGAAGACCCTCTCTAAATGCAACGCGAGTTACCATGGCATCGCACTGATAGGATTCTTACCATTGTTTCTGAAATATAACCAAAAAAATCCAAATGGTTAAAGATTTGATTCTAACTCTCCGTAGGTGGAACTGACAGGCAGTAGCGTCTTTGACTACATCCACGCCGGGGACCGTAACGAGCTGGCTGAGCAACTGGGTATGAAGCTGCCTCCACCCCGGACAATGTCTCAATCCTCGCTGGGTACCGGCAGCAGTGATGGTTGCCAGTCATCGCCTATGGATTCCCCAACGTCTCCGCACAGCGAACGTAAGTCAAATATTTTGAAGGGATTAAATTTTCAGAAGTTGAATTGGTTAAAAATGTGTTCCCTGTGCTATTTTCGAGTTTCATCTCGAAAAATAGATTCTAATTTGTAAATTAAAAGGTTAGAGGGGCCTGATAAATGTCGTCTTTAGCAAAGTCTTCTTCAGAAGTCTTTGGATACTTCATGAGCCGGGCCTTTTATTTTAATCTTTTCTTAAATTGGTAGTTTTGTAGCAATAATGAATGAGACATATGGACCAAACACATTGGCCCGTGTTTAGTTTTTAAATTGTTACTTAACAATTTCAAATTATGGCTGCCTGACAATCATTTCTTCCTGGCAGGGTTGGCTGGTTTCCGCCCCACTTTGTAACTGTTCCATCTAGTACCGTTTTTCTGTTTGCTTTAATTCATAATAAGTGAAAGGGAAACAGTGAAGAGGAAAAGTACAGTATCTCTAATTTTGTTACTTGACTAGCCATTTTTGTAAAATCCAAGCACGTTTAAGTAACGTGGGACAAGTGTTTATTGGAGGTGGCTAAGGCAAATATCATAGACATGATAGAGGGTCATTTCTGTGGGATATCTTTTTCATTTGACACAAAGTAAGAGTGTTAAGAGACAGTCGCTGAGTGTTGATCGTCGTCCGCAACTTTCATCAGGACGCCTCTCTGGAGTGTTTTCAGTCGTTTAATTGAAGTTGTACAATAGCGGAGCTCCTTCCTCCCAAGAGAGCCAGGTACCGGTGATAGCGGTGATACAAGTGTCGTGCCGACTACCTGATGCCAATACCAATGGTGGGTCGTGCCGGGCTGGATGCGGCCAGTTTGGCAGCGGCTTCACGTAGTATCGTTCTGGAGTGCCGACTCTTGAGTGGCAGCAACTCCGATGTGTCAGCGTGTCAGTGGATACTTGAGCCGGGCCGGGTTTATTAGGAAACAGGCAGCAGTGGAAACACTTGTTTCATCACACCGGCCTGGTGTCGGATCCCGCCATCATCATACCACTTTTGACACCAGCGTCGAGATGTTGACACTACCACAGGAGTGGCATGCGGGGCGGGGCTTACACTCATCGAAAACAAAAAAAGGGGGATGGTGAAGTTGGACAGGCTGCTGTTTACCGACTACTCGCAGAAAGTGAAGCCGTCAAAACTTCATGAATTTAGATTGAGTCAGTGCGCAGTGGGGCACTGTGCCTATTGGGTCATGGTCAGATGTGATTAGCTCATCGCCGGTCCCGGCGGGAAGAAAGCAAGATCACTGTGTTGTATCTGCTGGGGATGGCGTGTAATGAGATGAGATGCATACACTAACCTCATTTCCTTAGGATGTAGGGAGGGGGAAGACCAAGCATGAGATGGTAAAGAAATGACATGAGTGGATAGGAGGAACCGGGAAGAAAGAGGCAAAAAAGAGATTTGACGGGTGACAAGTACTAAAGAGGTGACTTAAGGACAAGGACCAGGGAAAGAGGGAGTGACCTTTGAGGCAAAAATTTCTGAAAGAAGATGTAAAAAGAAAAACTTAATGAAAACATTTGAAAGACATAAGGCAAGGGCTTCTATTTTTGCCTCTATCAACAAAGAAAATACAGGAACTGTTTACATAGTTATCACTCTTGGCAAGGAATTCAACGATTTTTCTTTCAAAAAATTAGGGCAGAGAATGCAGCAAGACATCTGATATTTTTGTGGTCATTACAATTAATGGAGTCAAATTGTTCAAAAAAGATTCCTGGCTGTACCTGCAATTCAGGGAAATTGTTGGAAGATGCATTTGAAAAGAATACATGTTGAGGAGATTTCAGGATTCAGGAAATTTGACTTGGTGTTTAGCACGAGAAAAGTGATGGGATAGAGAGGAAATGGATGTTGAAGATTGAGACCAAATAAGAGGGAAATACTGCATTGAAAGAAATTTTATTTTTTAATTTTTTAATCTAGATTAAAAAAAAAAAATTAATAGCTGGTTAAAAGAGTTTATAAGGAATTGTAAACCTCGCCCCCCCCCCCCCCCCCCCCAAATAATTCAGTGCCAAAACATGGAAGTGTTGGATGTTCATAATTAACGTGTCATACACTCCGGGGCAAAAAAAGAAAAGAAAAATAGAAAGAAGTGAAAAGAGAAGAAAAAAATCCTGAAAGTAGAACAAGATGTTGGTTGTGCTCCACTTTGCCTGTAGCGTGGCTTAAAATGTGTCACATTAGGGCCCTATCTATGACCACTCTGTAAACAATATCATTCTCCTCAAACAAAAGTATGGATTTGGAAGACCCTTATCCAACACGGAGGTCTTTTTTTCTCTTTTTTCCTTCCCCGACCGTGAGCTCCCTACGGCAATCCGCACACCCCAGTGCGAATCCAAACCTACGCGCCTATCGCATTTCCCCCAGACTTCGCACATTGTAACTGGAACCAGGCAACAGCTTGCTGGCAAATTTGCCCGAGGGTCTCAGAGGAGGAAGATGAGATGAAGAAACTGCCGGCAGCGTTCTCTCTTCCTTTCCTTCTTCTCTCGCTCGCTCGCTCGCTCGCTCACTCCGCCGTTCTCTCTCCCGTTCTCTTTTCCAAACGCCGTCGCCTCCTCAAGACCTTGTCCCCTACCCGCAACATTAAGCAACATTCAAATGTCAATCTGGTCTGAAACCGCTCACGCACGACTGATTAAATTTGAAAGGGGCTGGGTGTGAGGTGCTGAAAGTTTGATGAGGGTTTCGTCCGCGCGTTGGCTCGCCGACATATGCTCCCCTCACTGATTGGAATGCATAGGGAGTACGCGCCGGCCGGGTCCCCCCGTGTGCTTAGCTCAAACCATGCAAGCTGAATTAGATTGGACCGGACTGGCTAAATGCTAATGAGACATCAATATGCAAATTGGACGGGGAGTGGTAGTTTTGCGGAAGGAGGGTGGAGGGGGGGGGGGGATCGAATCAAAAAGGATGGCAGACAGACTCAACTAGATCCCCAGTAACCCCCTCCCCTTGCCTAATCAAGGGTGCAGTGGTCTGTTGGAGTCCACGCGGTGTAACAAACGGACCTTGTTTGCAGCTTTCGCTTGATTACGTCGTCTGAAAGTCACCGGGGAAGACAGGAAGGGTGGGATTTTTTTATGAAGAGAGGGTTTAAGATGTCGTGTCAATTAGGTCATGCTTGATTAATTACATGCCTCCCCAAGGCCCAAAAATGTAACAGGGGATGGGCAAAAGAGAATGACACCTGGGTGACGGTCTTAGGAAATTCCAGTGACAATTTTTCCCCCTTTTTGTACTGGTACCAATGCATATTTTTTTTTGCATACATGATTTAGCTTATCCTTTGCCTGCTTTGATGCAAAATGTAACACTTATTTTTTGCTTCTTTCATACTTGCAGAATTACATATTTCTCAATATTCTAACAAAACAAAATCATTGACTACTTTGTCAATGGTGCAGGCTAGCTGCCTTCTCTTCTTCAATGCGGTGAATAAATGGAAAAAAATCTGTGAAATTTCTTTTGAATTTTCATTTTCTTAGGAGTCTATTTAGCTCAGTTTTCTAAATAATCTATTTCTATTTAGGTTATTTGTGAGGCGTTCTTGCAAAATGAGACAGAACTGGGCAAAGGTCGAAATGAGAGTTCTAGTGTATAAGAAAGAGAATAAAATTCCCCTTGCAATACTGTTTGTGACACTTCAATTGGACATTCCGTTGACAACTTGTGGCTGTTTAAAGTTCGCATTTATCGACATATCGAGGAGAAAGCCTTCAAAGTTTCGAGTTAGTAGTCGTGAAACTGAAAGATGCCAATTGTTTTCCCCTAAAATCATGTGTAGAAGACATATCAAGGATTGCAAATATCAATCAATCTGAAAAATTGGGGAAAAAATCATCCCCAATGTTTTTTTTTGTACTTTCTCCACTACGACCTGTGCCCAGTTCCATTTCATTTTGCTAGAATGCCTCACATTTATACCATGGTAAACCCAAAGTAGTGAGAGTAAAATATATCAATAATAAACAATTATTATTTGGGCCCTGCAATTAAAATATAATAAAGGAATCAATTGGATTTATAAGGATGAAAAAACAAAAGTAAAAAGCAAAACACTAGAAACTAATACAGGGTGGTCAAAAAAAAGTTAACTTTTTTCAAAGGCAAATTTCTTATATTTGAAGAGACATGTTGAATTTTTTTTAAGATATATTCCTAAACTACAAGATCTTGGTCATATATGGTGAAAACGGCGTTAAAAATAAAGCTCAAGTTAAGAAATAGTGGCCATTTTACAGAAGAATGGTCAAAAACTAGTTTGTCCACGTCAATGGCAGTCATGTAGGCCTAATTACAATTATTGCAATTCTTTGTGCGTGCAGTGATATTGTGTTGACTATATCTCATAGACTTGCATGTGGGCAATCTGGTTTTTGACCATCTTTCTTTAAACCATCGTCATTTCTTAATTTAGGCTTTATTTTCAGTGCCATTTTCACCATATACCACAGAGAAACTGTAGTTGAGGATTATCTTGAAACAATTGTAACATGTCTCCCCAATTCCAAGAAATCTACATCTAAAACAGTGTACATGTTTTTTATTTTCGACCACCCTGTTTACACTGAAAGTGTAGTTAGCAAAGAATTGACAAAAAAAAAAAAAACGGAAAAAATCTAATCCATACATTTGTGTCGGTGTAATAAAGGTGACATTAAATATACAATGAGATAATTTATATGTATTAACCAGTCAAGCATGGCCAGTCTTGTCCTGGGAGAACGCCTCAAATTTTGGCCCTTACATATTAATGTGATTATTGCACCAAGATAACGGCCTATTGGCCCCTAGAGACAGTTCCCCAACTACAGCCAACTAACCCCCTCTCTGAAAGAAAAAACCCTCGGGTCCTGATGTGGTGTTTTATTCATTGTGTGCATCTGCTAACTTTAAAAGTCATGAGGTTAGTGGGATTCTGTTGTGTAAGTGGTAGAGGAATATTTCGTTGCACAACAACGAAAATGGATTACTCGTGCAGAACTGGCCAAACTATTGGTGGAAAAAGAATTGGTGGGTGAGCTCAGCTTGTTGAAAGGTCAAACTAAAGAACTGAAGAGAATCATCAGAATTTCATTAAAAAAAGATTCACTTTGTCATTAATACTCCACAAATTGTTTTCTTCTCATCATCTGTCTTTCTGGAGTCTTTCTGAAGTTTGGTGCGTTATTAATCTCCGCTGCATACAATGTAAAACCTTCTGGCTGAGGCGTGCACCCACAAAACCCTTTCTGTGTTTGGAAGTAGTTTATTTTTGTCTGCTTATAAAGGGGTTATGAGGGCCCCCTCTCTACACGCTCCTTGAGTGTCAAACAGTCAATGTATTTACTCCCCTACTCCAGTCAGTCTGGTGTACAATTAGGTTGACTGATTAGTCGATACTTTGGCCTGACGATTTTGTCAGACTCTGTCACTTTTAAATGCAAATGTATAAACAAAAAACTAACAGAGTTGTCGATGTTTTAAAAACTTCTTTCTTTTAGAAATAAATCATCAGATTTTTAAATTTAAATTTTTTAATTTGTCAATTTCTTTTTGATTTTGTAAATCAACATTTTTGAAAATATAATTATAAACCAATCACACTTTGATTTTTATTGTAAATCAAAATATGTCAGAAAATTGTTTATGCCTGTTAAATAAAACAGTAAAATATTGGCTTCAGTATATTTTAGGTGGTTTGTTGAATATCTCACAGTATGGAGCCATCAGATTTGATTTGTAGATTCTTTTTAACCGGTGTTTATTTACGTTTTTTTCTACTACATATTTTTCAAAGCAATTATTTATCATGTACAATATAACCCTGCAGCTGATTTCACCAAGTTGACCAACATGATTTAAATTAAAAAAACCTGCTCACTAATCCTTCTCATCCTTGTTTTTGTCTTTTCCATGCGTCCATCACACAGCCACGGGACTAAACATGACATTGTCGCCGGACTCTAGCTACCATCGCAGCTTTGTCGTCAGGATGAAGTCCACACTGACCAAGCGAGGAGTTCACATCAAATCCTCTGGCTACAAGGTATGGTGCTGCGAACCTGCAGAGACCATAGACATAAAATAAAACCTAGACACGACATTCACTGCTTTTACGTTGTAAATTCTGTGAGCAAAACGGGCTGCGTGACGCGGCCTGGTGCGATGCGCGAATTGTCACGTGGCTTCGATTTACGCACATGCTTCATACGTATACCACGAATGTTCAGGCCAGCGCCAATGCACTTGTGCACCACTTAAGTTTTTTTGTTTCCCACATGCGTACGGGACCAAAAGATTCCAAATAACACGCGCAGTGAAACCGCTCTCTTGCTCGATGCGACGCGTTTGCGTAAATACGCGTAGCATTTTGCTCACAGGGGCAATAGCAAATGTCGTGTCTACCGGTAGGTTTTATTATACCGGTATGTCTATGGTAGAGACAGGAATCAGAGTCTTGGTTGGTCTTGGTTGTCTTGGTTCCAAGACATCGTTAGTGGTGGGATATTTGAGCGCCCACAGATTATTGGACTTAGCAGCGGTTCACCGAAGCGGGCGCCCTTTATACACACGCCAACAAGCTGCAATTAAAGGATGTTTTGGGAATCTTAAATTTCTGCTCCGGAAATTCCAAGCAGTATTGTGTGTGCATTTGCATTTGTGTATGACGTACATGCCTGGTTTCTGTAGGCACTGCAGTTTTCTTCGCCACACGTGTACTGTTTGCTTGCAAGTGAGGTGTAAGAGTTGTTGGATCAAAAATCGTCACCGTTTTCACGAAGAGCCACATATGTCGATTTTGAAGAAAAAGTGTTTTCGAGATAATCGCAAAAGAAGTTTCTCATATTTTAAAACTGCAAAAAATACCACTTTGCAACAACTTTGTGAAGCAAGGAAACCATCACACTATTCTGTGTGAGCTGAATGTTTACATGAACCCAGTAATAAGACTTAATTCAGCAGTTAATTAGTGAAAATTAATTAGTAAAGATATGTGGCTCTTCGTGAAAACGCAAATTCAGGTTTCCGACATATTGGCCCTTTCTGTTCAATGTGTATTTCCATAGGCGCGCAGCTGAAAATGTAACAAAGATATGTGGCTGTTCGTGAAAATGCAAATCTCATTTGACCTACTTTTACGTATTTCCGTGCAATGGGTTTTGTACGCGTTCAAAGGGCCAAAATGTATGTGGCTCTTCGTGAAAACGCAAAATTCATTTATCGAGATTTTGGCCCCTTGCAACATTAATGTAACTTGGAAATTAATGATGTTTTGCTTACAGAAACATGTCAAAATGGTTAAGTACATTGTTTTAAAGCAAAATATTGAGAAAAAAATCAAAATCGAAAAAATTGTAATTTTTGACGTATGTGGCTCTTCGTGAAAACGGTGACGAAATAACATCCGCTTGGATGAAGCCATCATTTTGTAGCAACAAAGAAACTGGATTTGGAAACAAAAAATCACCACATCAGTGCTCTTCACTAACTTGAACGTGGCCATGAATCAACCGATACATACGTAGTGCTATCCAATGCACATTGTACATGTATGTTACGTGACCTGACTAACAGTTTTCAGAACAGCTCTTCTGTGATTTTCCACCAGTGCGCATGCGCTGTTATTTTGCATATTAAGTCAAGCCCTATTGCAATGCAAGATTCCCAAGATGTTCCTTGCTTGCGGTTTCTTCGACCGAGTCAGGTTTGTGGATGGCCCTACAGGACCGGGAACATACCTGCTACTGCGCGCAGTAAAATGGTTGGATTTTCTATCATGAATTACCCCTCTAAGAATACCCTAAGAACCAAGACTGCACCATAATTCAAAGCACAAGATATTGAAGAAACAAATGTGAGCGATTTTAGTAAGGAAACGATCTGTAAAATATTGTGGATAAAATTCGGTATGCAAAAAGATAGAAATTGCAAGTGACAACGAAAAACATGCAGCTTTTCCATGTGGTTGGAAGCAACTGATCTATTAAAGCTACAGAATATTTAGATGGATCTGCTAGACATGTTGGTGACTTCATCAACTGGTAAATTTAACGTGTCTCATTTTCAGGCGCTGCAAATCTACATGTATGTATTCCACGCAGCTAAGATTTACCGATTACTACAAGTTCTTTCAAATTACTCTCAGAAAAAAAATATGTAGCAGATGCCGCAACAAAAATTTACTTCTCTCACAATATAGAATTTGTAGTTATATGCCGCCAACAGAGGGCGCTGCCTATCTGAGACAAGAGAGCCCTGCGGTAATGTGTTCCTGGAGTAGACATGATTAATGCCAGTGAACTGGGGGGGGGGGGGGGGGGGGGGGGGGGGGGGGGGGGGGGGGGGGGGGGGCAGGATGACTGATTGAAGGATGGCAGTGGAAGAAGTGGGAAAAGTTGACACGTACTGCCACAAGATGGCAGCAGACAGAATATCTGGACTTATTGTTATTTTGTTTAACGTTGAACGATGAAATTGACTGGAGTGAGCTTTCAACCTTCGTCTCTGGTAAAAGTATTGTACCAATAGGCCTTAATCTTAGGGCAGGTTTGGGCAAGGACGATTAGTCGACTAGTGGTTGATTTGTGACGTACCTTACGCCTGCGCACCAATAGCAACGTGCAAACGCCTCTAGTCAAATGATGGTCCAAACATCATCACGAAAACTCCTTGATCCTGGCTCTCTGCTGTACGTTATGAATGCGCGCTGCTTTTGGTTACCAGCGATGCAACCAGGCCCAGTAGGCTGGTTCCAAATAGTCGACTAGCGTAGTCAACCATCGTCGACTAGACAGAGTTCGGGCTATAACTCTAGTCGAACTTCATTACCCTTTGGTCAACAATAGTTCTTGCGCGAACTTGACCCTACATTGCAATCCAAAGGAGGTCAAGCTTTAGAAATTCTTAAAATTAGTAAATTGTGTTGACGGGGTTGAACAATTTATGCTTGAAAAAAAAATGCCTGATTCTGAAACAAAGAAAGATGGTGGTGATGTAAATTTAATATTGGGTTTTGTCCTTGACCGACATTTTATAAACATATGTTCTCATCAGTGTTGTCGCGAGTGATTGTCAGACTCGAGAGTGAAGTAACACCGAGTATAACAGACACTTGCTCGCAAGATTGCATGGTTGCCTGCAAGCGTGCGGGCAGTCTTGCCTGTTAGCGGGGGGGTGTGCCCAAGTTTCATGAAATAAATCGTACATAATAATAAATCGTTCAAATTTACATTGAACTTTTTGGCAATCCTTCAGGGGTATGAACTATTATCAATATTTTTTTTTGTTTTTTTGTTACACTGGCATGTTACATTGTACCTTAAATGTTTGTATTTGTTCTGTGTCTATGTGTGTCTTACTTGAGAAACAATAAATGAAATGAAACGAAACTGAAATTATTACATATTGTAATCAGGGGCAGATCCGGGATTTTCAAAAAGGGGGGGGGGGGCATGAAATGTTTCAAACCTGTGCGGGAAGTTTTGTTGTGACACACCAACTCGCGAAGCCACGGCGTGGGGTTCGGGGCCCTTAGGCGGGCCCCGAAAAATGTTGAACTTTAGAAGCTCTCTGGTGCATTTTAGAGCAAATCTGGGGGTCTCTGCGGCAGATTTTTCCTCAAAATTCAGAGGAGATTTATAATGTTTTTAAAAACAAATATTGAATAATCATTTCACAAACATTACAACTTCCTAAACTGGAAAAGTATATGGATTAAAAGTAAGTTTCAAGTTGAGAAATAAGTCGGAACAACAAAATAAATCTGATTCCTATCACATTCCTATCGCGCCATGAAAGTTATCGAGACTGTCCATCAAAACTTTTTTTATAAAAAATTGCCTTACCTAATAATATATGAAAATATATTTAAGGTAGGTTATTCTTTAAAATAATGGAGAATTTAAGTCGTCTACGCCACTATGCTAAAACAATTACAATGTAAGTTACCGTCAGCCACCGCCGGCCGCAGCTGGCCGTATATTGCGTCGCGCACACGGCGCACTATATAACAGCACTGTGTATTGTGTGGGACCCGGAAATGAACCCATGTGCTGTGGCCGAAAAGTTTGCAGAAACACGATACGGTGTATCACGTACGAGCAGAACAATCTCGTTAGAAATATTTATTTTAATGGAAAATACGTACACAGAAATGAGAGATCACGTTCTGGGAATTAATTTGAAGAATTCTCTTTCTCCATCGATGTTCGTTTGGTGTATGTAGCCCGTAGTCACTGGTTCTGGTCCTACATCATAGCTTTGATTCTGTTGGGAACGCGGTGGGAACCAGTGAATGGCGATGGCACTGCACTGCACTGCCGCATGCCGTATGGAACATTGTACAGCGGCATGGCTTCGATGTCGTGAATGTGCATTTTGATGACACATGTGTCAGAAATACAGGCTTTTTCCGTCAAGATTTAGCATGTCCAGGTGAAATAAAGAATAGCGTGTGTAAAAAAAAATTTCAAAGAAAAAAGAGGGGGCGTGCACCCCCCACGCCCCCCCTGGATCCGCCCCTGGTAATTCACTTGCATTCGTAAGTTAACACAACAACATGATATCTGCTACTTAAATGTCTTAAAAATTGCCATAATATTTTCCATTTCTTGCCCATTTCTCTCCTCGTCCAGGTGATTCACGTCACGGGCTCAATGCGGCCACGCATGGTGTTGACCCAGTATTCCCGCCACAACCCGGTCATCATGGGTTTCACCGCGGTGGCCCAATCCTTACCTCCACCCACTGTCAGCGAGATCCACCTAGAACCCACCATGTTTGTCTGCAAGCTAGACCTAGACCTGACTATTGTCTTCTGTGAAGCCAAGTAAGTAAATATAGGGACTTCATGACACTTTTGTAGTCAAGGTATTTACGATAGATCACAAGTCACCACGATGCCATCACAAGCCTAGGCAAGTAATCATTCTCCACGCAAATGCGAATGTGAAGTTAATTTGAGTTCAGAAAACATTCGCTGCGAAATTCACCGGAGCTGAAATGTGAGTTTGCAGCGCGAATACTTGCTGTGACATCACAAATTAGCGTTAAAGTTTGCTTTTGCGCTGAGCATGTATGGACCAGCCCTACGTCACAAGTCCAAAGGCAACTCAGAAGGTATTCAGATAAACTGTGACAAGGGCATTCCTTAAGCCCACCGTACAAGAGAGCTACGTGCTGAACACAAAGTCATTTTGAGGCTGGTTGCTCAGCACGTAGCTCGCAAAATATCCCCATGTGCGGTGAATATTTGCTGAGGTTTCTGCTTTGCGAGGCCGTGAGGCAAATATCTATCCTGTTTGATTGCTTTCGCCTCGTGATGTGAAAAACTCACCATGTTCGGTCAACCTGAGCTATGTGCTAAGCTAACAAGATTAACTAGCGATTGAAAGCGCATTATTCTTGTTTGTCGGTCGCGTGATTTAAAAAAAAAGGGACAAATGCCAGCAGGCTTTAGAAGCTTTGCACAACAAATCTTAAAATCATGTGTGCAGAGTACATGATTTAATTGGCTAGCTAATCGTTTAAAGCTATAGTCCATCATTTGCAGCCATCCGAAAAGTAACTGGCGTAATTATTGTTGAAAAACATACTTGGTTGAAAGATAGTAAGGGGACTAAACTCCCTGTGAAATTATTCTTTCTGGCAAGCTGTCATTTTGAAGTAATCAACGAAAGAAGGCCTTTCCAACGGTGCGTCTTAAGACGCACCGTAGGAAAATTTAAATTAGTAGTTCGTTTTGTTATTCGGCGAAGCGCGCGCAAGCATTGGCACAATGCACACACGCGCGCGCGGTTGCTTTAATTCGTCGGATCAGTGCGCGACATCGCGTAGCTGCAATCGGCTCAGTGAAAACGTGTCTCAGACGCTGAATTCAGGCCCAATTCAAAACATGATTCAGCAACTTTTTGATTTGAAATTGAGATCCTAGAATGCTGTTTTTCTCGGAATATACAGCTGAAGCTGAGCTGAAACTTCATCAGGTTAGTTGTTCAGTATCCTTCATTCAAACGAACAAAATGCACAAATTACAAATGATGGACTATATCTTTAAGCTCAGCACGTAGCTCTGGTTGACCGCACACGGTCAGTTTTTCACCTCATGAGGCAAAAGAAATCAAACAGGATAGATATTTGCCTCACTGCCTCGCGAGGCAGAAAACTCAGCTAAAATTCACTGCACACAGGGATGTTTTGTGAGCTACACATGTACGTGCTTGGCAAATGGCCTCAAATGACTTCTTGCTCAGCACATAGCTCTCTTATGCAGCAGGCTTTAGTGTTTATCCTCTGTTACTCCTGTGAACTGACTTGTGAGGTACTTGTGGCCGGACTTGTGAGGTACTTGTGGCCGGACTTGTGAGGTACTTGTGGCCAGACTTGTGAGGTACCTGTGATCTTGACTACAACAGTGCTTAATGAGTCAAATATGATATGTGAGACATTCTCGCAAAATGAGACAGAGCTGGGCAAAGGTCGAAATAAGGGTTTGATAGTATTAGGAAAGAGAATAAAATTCTCTTCAAAATACTGTTTGTTTCACCTTAATCGGACATTTCGTTGACAAGTTATGGCTGTTTAAAGTTTGTATTTATTACCATGCCAAAAAAAGAAATTAATGAGAAAAAAGGCCTTTAAACTTTTGAGTTTTGTCACCGTGAAAATGATACCAATTTTGTCCCCTTAAAAACACTTTTATTCTGTGATTGTGTAGTAGACATATCAAAGATATTACAAATATCAATAAATTGAAACAAAAATCACCTCAGTTTGGTTTTTCTCCACTACGAGAAAATATTTTTTGTGGAATTTGCAGAAATTTCTCAGGGAAATATCAGGGAAAACTCAGGGAATTTCTATTGTCATAAAGTGCTGGGAACTCTGTAAAAAGAACCTGTCACATTTTAAAAATGTGTTCCATACAAAGTGTGAAAATGTGCTTTACCCCTATTGATCAGGCCATGAGATCAGATTCATGCAGCATTTTGAGATCAGCACAGTTTGTTTTATACCCTTAAATACACTCATTTATACTCCTAGAGGTAGAGGAAGGCAATCATAGTAAAGTACCCTGCTCAGGAACACTATAGCATCATCATTACTCTTCCTGTTTTTATCAAAATTTTGTCTTTCAAATTCAACTTTGAAAATTCAATATTGGGTTTTGCCCTGCACGGACATATTTTATTAACACTGTATACTCAATGTTGCCCCCGAGTAATTGTGAGAAAAAAATCACTCGGGTGGGACTCGAACCCACGACCTCCTGCTTACTAGTGCAGACGTCTTACCACTCGACCACCGAGCTTGCCGGGGTCGGCTGGCTGGTTCGAATAAGATAATAGCAGCGGGTACCGCAATGAAACCATTCATGCTATGAATCACTTTGAAAATGGAATGAAATAAGTTGATCATCACCTTGTATGGTACATAAAAGTACACTTTCGTCATGCTTCTTAGGTATTTTTGGTGTTTTTTTTAGATGGATCAAGGCAGAGACATATATATTCAAATACAACATGAAATGATGTTTTTTGATTGCAGGATTCAAGAGTTTATTGACCTTTCAGCTGAGGATGTGACGGACAAGAGTCTATATTCCTTCTTACATGCCGAGGACATCAGCCAAATGAGAAATTGCCATAGCGACTGTGAGTTAATGTGGTGTGTTTTTTTAAAGCAATAGTAAGCCATTTCACATTCAAGATCAAACTTTTCTGTATGTTTCTCTCTGTAGGCTCATTTTTTTCATGTTTCGTCTCATTGGAATATTAATAACTTAGGTTTTATACTTGGAGAGCTCTGTGCTCCTTTTTCAATTTCATTTTCAATTTTTTTTTTTTCCTACTGTGGTCCAGTGGTTACGGTGTTCGACTCGTGTGCCGTGGTACACGGGTTCGAATCCTGACCGTGGGAACATGGTGCTTGCGCACCTGAGCAAGGCGCTTTACCATTATTGCTTCGTCCTTCGGATGGGACGTAAAGCCGTAGGTCCTGTGTGTTGTGTAATGCACATTAAAGAACCCAGTAACACTTTTCGCTAAGAGAATGGGTTTGCCCCGGTGTTTCTGGCAGTGGCTGCTTAATGCGCCGCAGCACCTTGTAAACCATTATAAAGGTGCTACATAATGGGTCTCATATTTCTCATGTACTTCATTTACCTGTCTCTAATAATAGACATAATTTCCTGTGCCTTGAGTATCTAATTGTTGGTAGATACGTGAGCTATATAAGACTTCGGTATTATTATTATTATTATTATTACCAAATTAATTGAAATGTTTTATGCAAACAGAAAAAGCGGCCCTTTTTCTATTTTTGACATTTTCAATCCTCTGAAAATGTGCTTTTTAATCTAGGTTGCTTTTGCGCCCATTACGTACAGAAGATTGAATTATTGTCTGTCTGCAAATAATTCAAAATATACATGAAGTAAAAATTCCTTAACTAAACATGGGTTGATTTCTTTGTTTGATGTCTCATTCAAAAGATAACTTTTGTATTGCTAGAAAAGTAGAAATTTAAAATAAAATCAATCGGGGTGAAACTCGAAAATGGCACGGGGAGGGCAACTAATACTCTGTATGAACGGAAATTTTAAAAATGCGTCACTTGACTCATGGTTGACCTCCTTTTATTGTTTTCTTCAAAATGACAGCATGCCAGAAAGACTAATTTCACAGGGAGTTTAGTGTCATTACTATCCAATGAAATTACAGTATAAGCACACGATATAACAATACAATCTTTAAACCAAGCCACTACCTCCAAGTAAGCTTTTAAAAAAATAATTTGGTCAGTTACTTTTTGTATAGCTGCAAATGATCTACTCTACCTTTAATCAAGAAGAATAAAGTTGATTCGTTCCTCTTTTCTTTGTTTTCAGTGTTGAACAAAGGCCAGATGATCACTCACTATTACCGCTGGATGTGCAAGGCAGGCGGTTACATCTGGGTACAATCGACGGCCACGTTAGCCTACGCTAGGACATCCAATGACAGATCCTTCATGTTCATCAACCAAGTCATTAGGTAACTCCTTGCAGATTATCATGATAAGGCAACCCCAGTTTACTCCAAGAGCTTTACTAGGGTTCCATTTGCAGGGGAGGGGGGACTTACGGGGGCCTCATTTTTTTGGAGAAGGGGCACAAAATCAGGCGTGAGATTTTTCACATTATTGTCAGAAGAATTCATCCCTTTTAAATCTGAAAGAAAGACATAATCAGTATAGAAAGAATTGCATTTTTCATCAGACCATCATCCAATTTCAGACTTTTTTTGAATGTTGACAATCTCTACAAATGTCTTTGGACTCTTTGGTCACTGTTTCTAACAATAAAAGCTATACACATTGGCGTGCGCGTCGCGCGTACTGCGCGATGTCGCGCAAAATGCAGCTGGGCTGGTGAAGTGTGAATTTTGGACCATGAAATACTGATTCACTGGTAGTACATTGCGCATGCATACGGGATGAATTTGAACGTTCAGCCAATGAAACGTTAAAAGGCACCGGATTTCATAGGAGTCCAAATTTCATGTGACACTGGAAAAGCGTTTAAGACCAGCTAGCCATGTCTTTATCATCCATTTAAGACCGGCCACGTGACGGGTTCTCGACCAATAGGAATGCGTAAACTGACTGAGGTATTTATGAATATCAGATAAAGTTAAGACGTTTCACAATCCAGAATATCTTTTGCCTCTACCATTTCATTCCAACTTCACTCCACTCCATCCTGCTTCCTCAACCGTTGCACGGCAAATCACTTCCTATTACTTTTTTGAACCAATGAGAAACACCGTCCACCTCCTTTTTCCTCATTTCAACTGCCCATAAACTTGTTATCTCACGTTCTTTTCAAAACAGTAGTCATTTCAAAATATATAATTATAATACTTTTGTGCTTATATAGCGCTTTATACCAAAAGTCTCAAAGCCCTTTTCAATTGTTACCCCTGTTCACCAGGCCATGACACCAGTATTTGCAGCAGCTCGAGATCAGCGCATTCTGGTCTCTACCTTCACAGGTACCCATTTATACTCCTGGGTGGAGAGAGGCAAAGAAGATTCGAACAAGATTTTGACCGTGGTTTTTTTTGTTCGGCCTGCACGCATGCTTGCAGATGCCCACACAAGCACAAGCAGGTGCTTGCATGTGCTGCACCTATCAGAATTTCTCCTATCGCTACAACTCTATTATCTTGACTTCAATTTATAGTTTGCATTCTGTGTCCATCTTTTCTATGTCAGCAACGCGGAGGCTACAGATACCATCATGGACATCAGTCAGATGAGCGGTCTGCCTCCAGACACTGTCAAAGCAGAAACATCGGACGGAGATTGTCATGAGTCCGACTTGGCCAATACTAGCCCAGGTAAAAATCATTGTGGAATCAGTCAATAAGAGCTCCCCCTCCCCCTCTCCCCCTAGTCTCTTTTGTGGTGAAGGTAAAAATAAAGAAGTTCTTTAGTGTAAACCCCCATTTACCATTTCCAGCATTGCTAATTGTAACTTTGGGTGTGGTCGCTGGCTACATGGCATATACAGGTTTACGAGTTCTGACAAGCGCCCTTTGAACAAAGACATCGATAAAATGGGGAACTGCCAACATCGGGCTAGCTCAGTCAGTAGAAAACCGGAGCGGCAATCCAGAGATCCCAGGTTCAAAACCTGCTCCAGTCAATTTCTCTGTTCAATTTACTCCCTTTGTTATTTTTGTGAAAATAAATGCTTTCTTCTGAGACTGTCAGCCTGGCTTTAACTTGAAAAATCACGTCGCCTTTTCAAAGAGTAGTTTGAACTCATTAGTTTAAATTTGTAAAAAGAAGTTGAAATTGTATACAGTGAATCTCGATAAGTCAAAACTGGTTAACTTGAAATCCCGGTTCGCACCCCAAATCCAAAACTGATCTTTTGTTGTACATGCATGTTGATAAACTACAAACTTTTCTTTTGCAATGAGAATAATAGAGATCTCACATGGAACCATTTATAAGTTTGAAGTGGTGAAATATAAGATTTATACATTTATAATGAAGCAAACATGTCTAGGCAGTCTATGGAATATCCCCTTGCACAGCAAGGGTCTATGACATGCGAGGAGATTTGGTTTTTAATTATGCAAAACAAGACTGCAGCCTGACATCCAGACTCTGACCATTCAGCGGGCGCCTTCTATCGGGTATTCTGTAACCCGTTGTTGGATTACAAAAACACGGCAACCAAATTGACCAATAAACAGCTTAGTCCACATTTCTGATCACATGCGAAATTTCGTCATAATTTGTTAAGTCCACTCCGATTGGCTGTTGTGCAGCCAATTATGTTTGACATTCATACCGCGTGGCTCTGCACATGTGAATGAATGATCTGATCCTCAGACTTCCGAGACAGTCAAGCCCCTTGCGATTATGGATTCGAGCTTTAGAAGCCGACCAAGTATACATTTATTGGCCATTCGCAAAAACAGAGTCATAAGTGACAAAAGAAAATCAATGTGTCCCTATCAGAACGGTTTATGTCATAATTTTTTTGTTTATATTCAAGATGAGACCAAGGGCAAACCCCCGAAGTCCGAGAAGACAACCAAGAATTCAAAGAAGGCTGCTCAAGAGTCTACCACCAGCCGAGGCAAGTCTCCATCCCGGACGAGAAAGAGAAAAACCCACGCTGACCACAAGGACACGAAAAGGCATCGGCAGACTAGCCCAGCGGAGAATCTGGACAAACCCGCCGCAGGGGAGGAACAATGCCAGGAACCCAAGACGGTTATAGTGGACGGCAGTTCAGAGGTGAAAGGTCGCCAGGAGGTCAAATCCCAGCAGACGCAGGGTCACGCTAGAAAACCAAAGAAGGTCCTGGAGGATCAACACCTGAGGCAATCGCAGGAGGATCGAGTCGCAGTCAGTCCTGTGAAATCTGCCGACAGTGACATTGGCTGCCAGGGATGCGAGCCCATCGAGAGCCAACCCTCACCTGGTTACATCTCTCCCATCAACCACTCTGTACATAGCAATGGACGGGACTCGGACTCCTTCAGTAATGCCAGTGCCGGAAGCCGTGCCAACGAAGGATGGGATAACCCTCCCAATCGGGAAGCACCTAGGGACCCCGAATGCTCCCGGAGCTACCAGGAGGTGGGAGTAAGCAGCATCAGGCAAGTAGGAACAGAAGACAGTCTCATCATCCCAAAGAGATCTTACTGTAAAGGAGGCTCGGGGGGTAGCCCCAAACCCCCAGATAGTATGCTGACACCGCCGCTGTCAGAAACCTGTCATTCTCAATTTGTGCTTCCGCCGGCCAGCTCTCTGAGCGAGCCCAAGACTAAACATTACTCCACGGACTCCATTCCCGCCATGCTGACCAGCAGTAACAACAACAATCCTCTCTTGCCCGCAAGCAAGAGCTTCCATCAACCTGCTGTCAGCCCCGACGTGGAGCTGGTCAGCCACCAACCAGGGCCTGCAATCCTGACCAAAACGCACCCGACCAACCCAGCCGCGGACTTGGACTCCCCCAACTCGGCTAGCACCAAGCCTGAGCACCTGTACAACACCCACCCTCGTGTCATCACGGCGGTCTCCTCTGCTTACACCGGCATGCCTTACGCCAGCTACGGACAGTACCCCAACTTCCAGCAGTATGCCAATCCGGTCAACCTGGCCCCTCACCATGGATACCAAAGCAGCCCTTACACTGACCACTACAAGAACTTCCGCAGTGCCCATGACATGCCTATGGACCTGTCTTACAACAATGTCGGTGGCTACCCCAACATGTCCATCCTGCACAGTAACGTGACATCGGGAGGGACCACGCACCCTTACTACCACGCGGCTAAAATGGGTTATGCCTCAGCACCCGAAGCAAACCTTCAAGTCATCCACGACAGAGGTTGCCTTGAAGACACAACCAAGGCGCCACACACAAAAGTTTGATGTTACTTTTATTTCCCAAAACAAGATGGCTATTCCTCCATTAGTTCTAAGATCATAAATTTCATGGCACGTACAAACGGGAGTTCCTTTTACTTACAAGAAATCCAAAAAGAAATCATGATGTATTCTACGGTTGCTATTTAGAGAGTTGCGAATACATGTATGTTTTAAAGAAAACAAACTTACTTAATCAAAACAAAGTAAACTCTTCAAATCATCAATATAAAAGTGGGGAAATCTGATCAAACTAGCCCATCTGATTTCAAATAAAGTTTTGTAGCTTGCTGCTTGCCATACCATGGAAACATTTTTAAACTGCTGTATTTACTCACTTTGAACAAACTATTGAACAATGTATAAAATACTAAATAATCTAACATTTTTTTCAACAAAACCTTGACATTTATGTGTCTTACTCAATGTCATCTCTTCAAATGTTCAACAGCAGTAGTGTACATAATCCAGAAAGATTTTATCAATATACTCCGGAAACAATGAAAAAGAAAAGGCTACTTTTATGTCAAACACGTATCATTTCTCAACATTTTTTGGAATTTTGTAGTTTTGAGAGCGACATGCTTCGTGGTTATGAATCCAAATGTTTCTAAAACAGTGCTTAGGAACATAAGCTCGCAAGAAATCTAATGGGAGAAGACAATGAAAAAAAGATTCAGTTTTAGAGGTGGCCGGAAATCATGTTAACTGCATCAGTCTGACTCAAAAAAAATGTACTGCAAGGCATATAGGATCATTTGCATTTATCCAAAAAGTAACCTACCAATTTATAATCATAAAGCTTACTTGGATTAAAGATCGTACTGGTACTAAACATCCCGTGAAATTATTCCATCTGGCTTGCTGTCATTTACAAGATAATCGAAAATTGTAGGTGATTTCCAACGATCAGTCAATTGACTGATTTTTCAAATAAGAGTGCTATCGACGTAATCGTGTTTCATGATCAGAAGGTCGTTCCTTGGTTTGTGTGTTTTCTGTTTTCTTGAAAAGTGTGATATCCACACAGCTGAAACTTCAAAAGGTTAGGTTTTGAAGAAAAATTCTTCTTTGGATTTTGAGCGTTGTTATTATTGGAAACAAAAAAGTGCATGAAAAGCAAATGATCCTATATGCCTTTAAAAAAAGAAGGAATTTCAGTTTCAAAAAATGTTTCAAAAAACACCCTGAAAATTTTAGTATATTGGGAGCATGCTGTTTTTTTTAGTGGGGGTGTTTGTTTGCTTGCTTGAATCTAAAAGCTTTTCTTTTTAAAATTTTTTTAAAAAGAACTTTTAGTCTTATAAAATGTTTAGAACAAATCCTGAATATTGTAATATGTCAGGAATATAGTGAGAGCATGCTGTTGAACTAGTCCAATTGATTTGTATTCAACCAGGCTTTCATGACATCCCACTACTGTGCCATGAAACAGTTTGCTTAAAGTTGATGAATCCTTGTTTTTTTTCTGTTGGGAGAAAGTGCAAATATGTAAAGTGGGTGAAAAATATGTTAGTCTGATTGAGTTGTGATGATTATTGGAACAATTGGATCAGAAAAAAAACAAGAGAAAAAAAGGTATTTTTTCTCTACTTCAGATTTTCTTGCGTGCTGAACTAATTGCTAGATGTAAAGCTTTATACAGTAATGAAGTGAATATTTTCATATTTTGCTTCGTTTTCATAACATTTGGCTAAATTTTAAATTTGATTTTGACTTTTGTAAAATGAAGGAAATAGAGTATTTCCGATGGTACAACTTTAAGCTGTCCTTCTGTCTGCGGAGACATTATAACATCATTAGTTAACTGGCGCATCGGCGAATGGTAGAATGAATCATAATCCTTAAATACAAAGATTTATTCCAAACGTGATATACAACATTTTGTTCGCTTTCAGAATCCAGCCGCTCTTTCCTGGCTGCCCCCCAAAAATTTGACGGCTGTTATATACTGGAACACAGCTTAAGAATACAATACGGCGAAAAAAAAGTGAAGTTTAGAAACGCCGGTTTTACTGTTTTATTCTTTAAAGTTTCATGAACGTGCAAAATGCTCACCTTTTCCAAATGGATATGTCACGTTTTGGAAACATGCTCTTCATAGCCCCCAGCAACTCAGAACGAAAGTTTCATTTTCATGAGCAGGCTTCAAGGTTAAACCATTTTAAGTTATAATATATGCATTTTAAACAAGTTAAAATGTTTGGTTAAACCCCCAAAAAATATTGCTACTTTTTTAACAGTTTACATGCTATAAAGCTTTTTATTTGTAACAGCATTTATTTGTGTTTTTCTCCAAAGTGCCAGCGACAATTTATTTCATTTATTCGGCACTCTTAACATACATCTCTAAACATGTCCTTTTGTCTTCTTTTGTCTTAAAAGATGATTAATTGGTTGAACATAAAAGAAATTTGCTGTTGCTTGATTAATTGACCAATCAGAGAGCTTGTTACAAAATAGGAGAGTTATTACTTAAGAGTTTTGATTGTTATTTGTATGGACCAGATTTTATTTTAGAAGCAGCTGTTATGAACTCTGAACAATTCCAATTCTTTCTTTTTTTTGGTTTGAAAATGGATATTTTATAGGGATCCTAAGTGCAATATGTTTTATGAAATGGTAAAATGAAATAGGAAACAACGTTAAACCTTGAAAAAAAATATTTTTTTAATTTAAAATAAAAAACATCAAAATAATGGGGGAATGACCACAGAAAAAAAAGTGGTCCAAAAATCGAGATGTTACATGAGAATGTATATTAAAAGCTTTGATTTGTCAGACATAGTTTGACTTTTAATAGAACGAATTGAAACAGTCCTTAAAGGTGATATACATTGTACAACAGTTGCACACCTCAAAAAACAAAGCTACCAAATTATTATGAAATAAATACCTTACTTGACTGGAAGTGAATAATAGTCTCAGGCATCCTGTGAAATCATGGCACCTGGTGTGATGTTATTTTCATAAAGAGGGAAAATTTTGGTATCAATTTCTAACGATGGTCAGCCGACCATCGTTGGAAAAAAGCTGAGTTTTTTTTTCTTCAAATACTACCCCTGATTTAACCAAATTTAGTTAGTTCTCATTTTTTTTGCAATTGATTACACGTCCATGAAAAGTTGCGCACCAGCTAGTCTGGTTCCCTGACCTGACGATTCCCCAACGTCTATAAATTGCTCCGTTTCGTCTGGAGTAGGGTCATGGAACCAGACTACAAGAACAACATTTTTTTCTTGGTTTTTCCAGCATCTATGAACACAAAAGTTTAAACAGGTTGGTGTAACAATATTTCCTATAAAATATACTTACCCAAAAATCCATCCATTTCTGAAGATCACAGCAAAGGCAAATGTTGTACGCTACCTTTAAGAGTGTTTCACTGTCCTTAATGGCTTCAAATTTATTTCAAATCAAAGCAGTTTTCCTTTTTTTTAGTTGATATATTGGCCTGAATACATTCCTATTTACCTAAGCCATTTGTTATAACTACGTGAACTACGTGCTTAAATTAATGATAGATTTAATGCGATTTATACTCTTATTCCAATTTAATAGGTTGCCACAAGAACAGCTGTTGTATGCGTTATGAATTCAGTGGACAAGGAATCCATTGCAATCTTACTAAACTTAAATCTGGGGAACTTATTGAAACTTAGAAATAGGATTACTACTTTCTAATTGGTCTCAACTGACAACTGATTGTTGAACTTTTTGAATGAAGCACTTTCAATGTCTTTTTCTAAAAAAGAAGTGGTTTTGACCTAACACTATTCTTAAGGCCACATCAAAGTTTGTTTAAGAACAGAGCCGAAGAAATAAAAAGTAGTGTATTTGAGTAGCTTATTGTCCAAATTCCGAGGGAAAAAAAGTACGAAGTACTTGCAACCTAGAAGAGATTATGTAAAATCTTACCAACTACCAAAGTGAAAATAGGAGCAAAAGTGACCAAATTATCTCCTTGATTTGTATAGTTTCTGTAACTTTTTTGCCATTGCTGTGTTAACTTGTGCTTAATTACCAGCTCAATCCAATTGAGCTGCTTTTTGTGTGTAACTTTCATGTTAGCTTCAAGCATTACTATCCAGTCTGACATTAATTTTGTTGCCATATTATTGTAGCATGTTCAAATGTTTTACTGTAAAAAAAAAAAAAAGTTTTAAAAAGAAAAAAAAAGGTGCTTTGGCTTTTAAATTCACATTGACAAATGAAGAGACTGTGTTTGCGATGTAGATTTCAAGAGGTTTTGACTGGTAAAATTCTTCATTCTTAGTCATCTTGATGATGTAAGGAAATAATGTATACTTTACTGCCGTGAAAAACTTGACTAAACCCTGCCAACAAAAAGACACGAAAAAATTGTTAATTAATATTATGATGGCAATGTGCATTACATCATTTGTCATGTCACCGTGTTATGTCCCAACTACACCATGCTCCCAACTTTGTGTTCCAGTTGGAATACAGTAGTTGGAATGGCCCCAACTTCAGGGCTTCGACCTTAACTTTTTGTTCACTAGCCAGCCGGGCTACTGAAACGGACTCTTCTGTATCTGTAGCATACTGCAAGCAAACTCCACTATGGGATATACGGTTGCAGGCTATATCCTATAGTGCTAATGATATTTTTGACCATTGCATTGTTTTTGCTAAAGACTCTTAACTAGCCTGCGGGCATTTTCACTAGCCCGCATGTTTTTACAAAATACAAAATGGCGTGTTTTCAGGCTCAATTCTGAGGCAATTTTGTCAGTGTTTTTAATAAACAGATCTCACAATTTAACCTTTTAAAGCAGTTGAAAAAATCAGACACAAATTGATGGGGTTTTCTTTTTGAATTTAATGATTAATTTCTTCCTGTTCGTTCATCTTTGCCGTATCCCAATAATTTTTCACTCACCAGCCGGGCTACTTAAGGAATAGTTTGACTAGCCCGCCGCTGTTTTGACGAGCATTTGGCTAGCGGGCTACCGCTAATTTTGAACCCTGCCCAACTTATGTTGGGACCCTTTCAACTTAAATTGGGACTGGCCCAACTGAAGTTGGGACCAATGGTCTGTTTGGGACATGACACCACCACAACATTAAGGATGCAGAAGCTTTCGCAAGATGTCCATGACTAGCCATCACGCTTTACTTTAAGTTCAAGTCAGTCAAAATTTCAAGTTTATCCCCCAAAAATGCTCTTTATTTGTCAGTATGGCTTTATACAGAGGTGTCCCAAAAAGTTGTGCAAGCAGATATCCTTTAATTTCTAAAACTACTTAAAATGAGTATTTCATCTTGATGGAGCATATTAAGTATACTCTTGTGTATATTCAGTAAAAAATGCCATGGGAATCTGTTGATGCAAACCAGAGATCTAACAGATTATAAAAAGGCTATGGGTTTTCACCCATTCCAATGGGATGGGATTTACACAGTTAACTTAATTTACATCAGAGTGAAAAGGCCTGTGACAATCTGATGCAAATATCACTGTGTAAATCCTATTGAAATGGGTGGGAAGATCTCTGGTTTGCATGAACAGATTTCCATGTCATTTTCACTGATTATACACAAGAGTATAATAAATATGCTCCATCAAGATGAAATACTCATGTTAAGTAGTTTTTGAGAAATTAAAGGATATCTGCTTGCACAACTTTTTTGGGAGGACACCCTGTAGCGTTGGGTAGATGCAAAGAAAACTAAACAGGCATTTTGTGCTCAAACAATACCCTTGAAAATTGTTCTTATTATAGACTTTTCAAGGAAACTTACAGGATTATTATCCTGCTGACAGTTTTGTTCAGCTGTTCTTGCAAGATGAGTGGATTAAATTCAACAACTGGTCAGAGAAGTATTACATGTACCTCCAACTGATGCACTGGGAAGACTTGATGACTGTGAAATACTGTACATACTGTAAAGGTTTCTGTGAGAATCAGTGAGTGGGATTGTGGGAAGGGTGGTTTATCATTTTGAATACCTGTAAATAGTCATTTGTTTTGGGGGCTTTAAAGATTAGGTATGAAGACAGACATGTATGCCAACAGATTTTGGTGCTTCACACTATAATCTTAGTGAAATTTGGAAATCTGGAAATCATTTGTTTCTTTTTAACTGTAACTTCCAATGTCAGGCAATGGACATGTGCATGACCGTAAGAGGGGGCTATATAGCCTATCAGTGCAAAAACTGAAGCCCTAACCATAAACTTGCAATTTGAACACGACCTTATTTACATTTCCCATACCAACATACCCTTATGATTTGATCTGTGATTGACTTCAGATTTGACTTGTGATGGACTTGACTTAAAAGTTGTCTCTTCAAGGCAACAGGGCTTAACTCGCAACTTTTCATCCATTAATATCAAGCATTATGGGTCATACATGTAGCGTAACAGGGAAGTTTTCCATATTGGTAACTATGATTTATATTTCCACATTGGAAAGGGGGGGGGTTCTGCAACCTCATCCATTTTCGTCTTTTGTTGGCATTTTGAAAAGTTGATTTCAAATACTGTTAATTAAAATCTGAAATTCTTACAAATTGAAGTCAAGTCATTTGAAAACTTTGTTCTGGTGTGATTTCTATGATTGTCACTTTTGTTAGCTATACAAGTGTCCCAAATTTGTTCAAAGTTGACAAGGTTGTCTCTGTATTGAACTGTAATCACAGAATTGTGCCGAGCAGAGTAAACAAAAACTTGGGATGGGGGGGGGGGAGACGAAAAATTGATACCATAAGGCACTATTTTCACTTGAGGATTTGAGATGTTAAAGAACAGCAAGTTTTCTTTAGTACAACGATTTTTCTGAAGAAATCAATTGTATGCTTTTCCTTGACAATCCTAGCCTGTTAGAAACACTCTGACAAAAGCATAAAAACCTAACCGCCCTGAATCCTTCAAAATCCTCTTTGCCAAAGTGGAGGACTTTGGAGGATTGAGGTTAACTTACATGGCAAAAGTGCGTCACTGATTTTGTAGGATGCATTTTGTCAAGGTCTTGGACTGGACCTTGTGTTGTTTTTGCTCAGCCATGCATAAGTATAGGCCTGGATTATGCTTGAAATCCTCCGTACAGCTCCAGGATGTCACTGGCCAAGCCTCAACATATTGACAGTGATTGCTGGAGGATTTTGCAGGATTCAGGCAGTGGTCATCCCTCCACGGACCATATTCAACAAATAATGGAAGAATTTGAAGGATTGAGGCCATATGCTATTTTTCCATGAGGCAATTGGAGGATTTTGCAGGATTGAGGCTACATCCTTGCAAAAAGGCCTAGGGAGTTAGGGTTAACTGGTGGATTATTTAGTGAAGGGCTTGCATTTGATCAGTGTAACAATCTCCTCACTTCTCTTGTGGAACTATCTTTACCGTCTTCAGAAATGGAACAAATACAAAAACTGGGATGACTTTTAGATTTGATTTTGATCATCGAATGGAAGGATACACAAACTGTTTGTAATTAAATGGAATACATGTAAATGAATGACAAATACATTCAGATTTCCATGAAACGAGCATAGTGCACTTTTGTGTTTATTTCTCTCGATGGCGTTGTGGTTAAATTATAACTTTACCGATAATCAATTTTTACAACGTCCACCACCGTGACGTCTGTGCTATTTCATATACACACACAAAGCCACTATGTGTAAATTTTGGAAAGAAATTCAATATCCCACCTGGATATCTTGCGACATTGGCTTCTTTTTTCAAACAGATTAACAAGTGATACACTGAAATTTCCCAATATATTTTATACAATTTTATAATAAAGCATTAGTAAGAATACATACAAGTAAGTCAGTAATACGTTTTTTCAAATAGAAACTACAAGTAATGAGAAAGTGAAAAAGAAAAAGAGAAATTTACTTCTGTAGATAAATACTGGATAAAAATTACTCATTTCAGTCAATTTTAAGTTGTCATGTCTTGAAAAGGGGAGGATTTCGTAAAAAAAAATACATGCTGGATGTACCAATACATCTTACAGAAACAGCTGCTATTAAACTCCGGCAATAATTGAAGCGGTCAGAAATCACATTTCCAGTGTTGTAGTACTTGTACTCGGTACTCGTACTCGAGTACTACTCGAGTCCTTTTTTTTTTTAGAGTACTCGTACTCGAGCAGCAAAGTACTCTTACTTGACATGTCGAAATTGTACTCGATCATCAAGGTACTCGTACTCGAAAAGTAGTACTCGAAAAATGGTATAGATTGAACTACCACGGCTATATTTTATTATTGATACTTTCAGTTTGAAATGATTGATTGGCTTGCAGAGAAATCGAAAATTCCTGATTTTCGTCTGTGTAAGACCAGACAAACACATTTAACAGCTAGCCCTGAGTGGGTCTGTACATGTTTATCGGTCTGACTGGGCCTGGGCCAGGGCCAATTACGCACAATGAACCATTTACCGAATGGCCGTTGTACTTGTACTCGTACTCGGAAGTAAAAGTACTCGTAATCGGAGACCTGTACTTGTACTCGGAAGTACTCGCACTCGGCAACCTAAGTACTTGGCAGTACTCAGTATTGGACAAAGTACTCCACTACAACACTGCATATTTCTTTATAACTGATCAATGCGGAGCATACATGTACATATGTAAGACTTATCTGGTTTCATGACCTTTTTTTTATATTCTTTCTAAATTTACATAGGTAAGTTTACACAAAGTCTTACCCTAACTTAAGAAAGTACATATACGTGTTGTACAATTTCCCCCACTTTTTTAAGATGCATCGCCCATGCGCTTTTCGAGTCTCATCCCCAAAAAGAGATGAGTCCTTTTCTTAATTGCTCTTTTTTTTGGCTATACATGAACAAAAGTTTTTTCCATTTCGATTGAGACAACCGGAAAAAAATACGATCACATTTATTCATTTAATTATTACTTTAAAATTTTCAAATGTACTTGCGGCTCGACGATAATTCTGTTCTAGTGGGATAAGCTGGTTCCTGCCCCACAGCGTATTTTTTTTCTGCAGCATACATCGTATTTTAACCAATCACATCACGCACCCTAACATGAATATTTATCACTTTGTGTGGATGGAAGACACTTATATTCTCGTAGTGTTTTCCCTTCAATTAAACTTATCCCAACCAACAAAAATATATGATGAAAACGGTCATAGGTTCGAACCACAGATCATTCCACTATCTACTAGGCCACTATGACAGCTCGACGAAAACCGTTCATTGAAATGCTTTAATGGACATGCATGACTGAGTGATATCAATGGTGTGACAACATTGTTTGTTTTCTTATGAATAAACATCGAACTAGCTGAATAGTCATGATCCATTGACGATGTGTGCTGCAAATAAAAACATCGCTGCCCCACAATCAGAACCGATAAGGGGCAATTCCGTACAATCCAATTGTCTGCATACGTCCGACCACATGATGTACAACGTTTTTAAGGTTGTGTACCTCAGTTTGGTCTGTAATTGTTTTCTACTCATTAGATGTCACATTATTAGTAATGTACCACATGCAAGTTTACAACAACATCTCATCAAAGTGTCTGACATGTACGTCCGAATTTACCGAATTGCCCCAAGGCAGATCTGTTTGTTCCCAAAATAACAACTTTTTTTCATATAAAAACAGGAGGGTTTTTTTTTGGGGGGGGGGGTTGGTATAAAACATACAAGTTGAAAATTTATTCAGAGAAAATAAAATCCAATCTGTTGAAGAGCACGGGTGATGCGACTTGAAAGTATCAATGAGTACCATTCCCTATTCACTGCCATTTATTAACAATTACACAACACCTGAATAAATCCCTGTTATCTGATTGGTGGGTCGTTAATCACATGTCATTGAATTATTCGTCCCAAACTCACTGCACGATTGCGCCGCAAAAATAGAAGTTCTATTCCACCATAAACAGAAGTTCCATTGCAAGGTCACACAATTGGTGGATCTGACCAATCAGATGACGGGGATTTATTCAGGTGTTGTACAAAAGAAATAATGAATGTTTCACATCGTGGAATGAAAGACTAATTTCATTCAGTGACAGATGGAATGTTCCATTCCACTCGGCTTCACCTCATCGAATGGAACACTCCATCAATCACGAAATGAAATTATTCTTACCATTGCACTCATAAGCATTCATTATTTGTATACTGTTCAACGCATAATCGAGTCCAATAGTGGTTTTTGTCGGACCTGTAGGGCCAGCCCAACGTCCAACTGACTGAGAACATTACTTATATCACCGAGTATAAATAATGTTCTAAACTACCTAAACCTAAAGCTGCTGGGCTAGGCACGTCTAGTCTTGGTTTTATAAATTGAGTACAGAATGAATATCGAAAACTGTTTAACTGTTCATATAGTCATTAAGGCATTTTTTTTTTTCAAGATATACAGAAAAGATGTTCCCACTAAACAGCACGGCCACATTTGGTTTGACATTGTGAAAGCATTTAAGCACGCACTGATCTGCAAATGTATAATTAAAGTTTAATAAATTGTTCATCTTTTGTAATTTTCAAAGGCCAATTGCAAATACCACTTTTACTGATATACATGTATCACAAAAACCACTACACTAAATTTTGGTTACGATGCTGCATAAATATTTTAGCGTGATGAGCCAATATTTTTATCAGTTACAATAATGGAATTTCAACAAAGCATTTCTTGCCGTCATGGTATATTTCACCACTAGAGGGCGCTACTCTGACTCTCAAACATGTGCAGGGAGTTGGGGGAAAATGTGTGCTTTTTTATTCATCCCCCATTCCCCAAAGTGCGGGAGTCCTGAGAAAAACAACTCCCAAACTTTCGAATAAACCACAAAGGGACACTACTTAGGTGCATTAATTATAAAAATATTTTCAAAGTTGAACAAAGAAATTGACTGGAGCTAGGTTTAAACCTGAGACCTCTGGATTGCCGTTCCAGCGCTCTACCAACTCAGCTATCCAGCCCTATGTTGGCGGTTCCCTAAACTTGCTAGAAACCATTGGCTCAGGTCACGTTACAGCTCTCAAATGCAAAACACTGTGCCAAGTACTTGTTTTTTAAAAACAGGAGTTTAGTAAAAGCTGCTTATATGAACAAGCCATGCGTTCCTATAACAAGTCTGGTGCATCCTCCTGGATTTGAGGTTTTTCCAGTCTGATGTGATACTCAAATGTAACATGCGAAAATCGACTAAAGTACATACAGGTATACTAAACACAAACACTTAAACAGATTCAAGTCATATATGGAAGACAAGCCTTAAAGCCATGTTAGTTTCCTTACAAATACCCATTTTGTACTCCGCTAATTCCATTCAATGTAGTTTAAATATTTTTTTCAAAATGCAATTAAGCGCATTGCAAAACAATGCCATTCTTTGCTCTTTTGAATTAACTTTTATATATACAAATCTGTGCCTTTGCATGTTTTTGCAATACACCTGTATTTCAATTAAAACTACTTGAACATAAAACTTTAAACTTGTTCAGCTGGAATAATTATAACATATTATCACTGAATTTCCATACTATGCAGCAATCTGTAGCAATTTCTCACTCAGCTCAATGTTCCCAACCACAGAATGTTTCCTTAAATCGAATAATGCCAGGTGGCTTGAAAAAAATCATCTGTGGGTTTTCGGCCCTTTTTAAAAATGTTTCGATGATGGTGAACATTGCCATTCTCTCAAGCAACATGACCAGTAATTCAAACGAACAAAATGCACAAATTACAAATGATGGACTATACCTTTAGGTCAATCATAAGTCAAATCACAACTCAGTTTACAAGAAAGAAACAGGGGATGCAGAATAACAAAGGAATGACTTTTACACAATTATTAACTGAGTAACTTGTTGCTGGACTTGCGGCTTGCAATGCGACTTGTAACTGATGTGATCTGCAGTGTGTCTTGTGAAGCCACTTGCGATGCAACTTTGCAATGCGACTTTGGCTGTGACTTTGGATGCGACTTGTAATATCATTTCCAATGTGACTTGCAATGCCACTTGAGATGCGACGTGCGATGTGACAGGCCGAAAATCCATGTCCGTTTTCGATCCAGTGCGTATTGCACTGTGCTTCACCAGTTGCGTATCCGATCCGTGGTGCATACATGTACTCTGAAAATTACGTATTTCTCTGCACACTTGACAGACGTAAGTGCTCAACAGAGAGCACGCAGCAATTTTGCGAGTAGAAAAATCAAGTCTCAATCAAATTTAGATCAGCTTTGCCAAAGTACAATTTTACGAAACAAACGTTGACAAGATTTAACTTCTCAATATAATACAAAATTCGATGTTTTATCAATGGAAGATTTGAAAATTAAAATTGAGGCAGGCCCTAGTTTGTTTCAATACGATTCACACATAAACTGCTTCGTTTGAAAGTCAACCAAATGTGAATCTTTTTACCCCACCACTACATCGTTTCTTTCAGTTTCACACAAAAAAACCCTTGTGCGTATTGTATGTGCCATCCATTTCAATTGCTACCTGAAGCATATAAAATTTCAATGGATAACGCAGTACAGATAGCACAATGCAAAATACGGACAAGATACATGGACGTATGGGCGTTGCTTTTCAAACAACTGATTCCAACACATCACGCAGTACACACTATGCTTACCACATGACGGACACAAGGATTTTCGGCCTTACATGTACAATGAGACTTGCGTTATGACTTGAAATGCGACTTTGCAATTGACGTGCCATATGACTTGATTATAAATTTTGTTTATAGCAAAGTAACTACTCATTTAAACTGCGTAATTGCTTCCAAAATGACACTGCTGTGTCAATATGCATGCCATGCATGGTATTCTTCAAAGTTCTTTCTTATATGGAAAATTCTTATCAGAATGGTTTCTTACAATACAGGTACAGAATCACAGGTTATACTTTTAAGGTAATTGATTTTAAGGCCATTAGGTCGATGTGAAGTTTAATTACATACAATTCCATACATACACTGTAATTGAATGACTGCCTTCCATTAGATGCACCACCAACTTTTCCAAAGCAGAAAGATGACTTCTAGTTGTAAAGCCACGATCCTTCTTTTCCCACTCCCACATTTTAAATAATTCTTGGGCGGATTTTTTTCAATTTGGATCAATCTTTGGATCACTCTTTGAATGTTCTCATAGTTGAATGACTTAATGAGGTCCAACTTCTTATGACTACCTCCCTGCTTTCCAAAAACCAGTTCTCTGGTCAGAAATGAACACGCCCAACCTCGGTGAAACGGTTGAGAGACTGACGACACGGTGTCGTCCCACGATGTAAAGAATGACGTAGCCAGATGCATCAGAACCATTTCTGTACCCAAACAGAAGATAACACACACAAATTGTCACTTTTAAGTCATTGAGAAAAAAAAATTGGCCTTCAAAGAAAGGTTCACACAATCATGTATCGTCCTGAGTAAATCTTGTGCACAAGGCTTGATCTGCAAACCTCTTATGACCTTGTATGACCTTGTCACATGCTGAACATGTCCTTGGCATGTTGTCACTGTGGAGTTGCACTGACATGCACCTTGTCGATTGGACAAACATTATTTGTAAGTTTAGATTAACATCCGAACATTGCATCAGAATTTATTTTCTCCTCTGAAGAATCATTATTTGTAATGCAAATTATAACATTGCTCTCCCTACACTTCCCTTGAAATCATCTCATTGTCCTTGAAATCATCTTTTCAATGCAAATTTACAAAAATCGCTTCTCGGGCAAGCATTTACTGCATGACTGCAGTGAATCGAGTACATTTTCTTCCGAATTTGTATGTTATTAAATTGTAAATAGAGCATCTGCAAACAGCACAGCTTTATCCTGAATCCTGAGTGTCTTTTTTATAACTTGCTATCACAATTTTGGCTAATGCGATAAACCTAAAATAATTCAAGAAAATTGGACACAAAAAATCCCACATTTTGTGTGGACAAATAGAGGAGTTTCAAATTGGCACGGAACTGAGGGCTCCAGTGCTGTCTTTTGTTGAGAGAATTAGGGAAAAAAGGTCCTCAATTCATACAATGGTTTAGCACTGACAGCCTAATTTGGGTACATGTCAATCGGCCTGGTATATCACAATGATTTCAAGAGTAGGGCGCCCTCAAGAGTCGCCAGATTTGCATAGTTTTGTGCAGCCAATTCGGGCGATTCACAATGCAGTGCGCCACCAAGAGTTTACCACGGAGAGTTAATTTTTCCCAGTGGGAGATGGTCGACAAATTCGCAGCGCTGGACATTTGAAATTGTTAGTTTTTCCAGTCGTTAGTTTCGTAAGCGTATGATTCGAGTATCTGTTTGCCCTTTTGTTTTCTTTTTATCAATATGGTGTTTTTTGTAAGGTGGTAGAACGCAATGCCCCAATCTACATGTATAACAAATTTAGCTCAAGTTGTCTACTTCCACTCATTCCAATTGTTCATTTTTTGTCGACCGTAAACTTGACAAATGGACTTGCCATGGCAAACTCTTGGTGGCGCACTTCATTGTGAATCTAGTGTAGGGAGGGGGGGGGGGTGAGGGAACCAACTCGTAAGTATATAAATGTGGTAATTCTGGCAAAATGAGACAGAACTGGGCAGAGGTCGAAATGAAGGTTAGCGGGTATTGGGAAAGAGAATAAACTTTCCTTACAATACTGTCTGTTGCACTTCAATCAGGTATATCGTCGACAAGTAGTGGCTGTTTAAAGTTCGCATTTATTTAAAGTTCGCATTTATGTCAAAAAAGTAAAATACTGAGAAAAAGGCCTTTAATCCTTCAAGTTTTATAGTTGTAAAAATGAAAGATGCCACTTTTATTCTACGATTGTTATATTTTTCTTTCAAACATGTGTAGTAGACATATCAGAAAATACAAATGTTACTAAATCTGAAAATGGAAGAAGGAAAATCACCCCAGTTGGTTTTTGGCATTTTTCCGCATGACGGCCTGTGCCCAGTTCCATTTTTTTGCCAGAACCGAACGCCTCACAAATACGTCCCCAACATACCTTTAACTGACTGCTGAAGTTAAGGCCGCCTTCCTCTCAATAGCGTCAAAGTACCAGACGGTGACAGCATACCTACCGGCAAACAAAATTAAAGTGATGAGTAAGACAAGAAGGAACCAAAAAAAAGAGCACTCGGCTTCAGAATTTGTAATCTAATTTTTTTTCCATTCAGGAATTTCGAGCCACTCGCATACATGCGGACGGGCTTTTGTATCGATGCAAGACGAAAAGGTTAATCAGCCTGTCCGCTGAAAAGACTCGACGGAGGCAAACAATTGCTAACATTCTCTCAACAATTCGGCCCACGCAGGCAAGTGTAAGACGAACCAATATCGCTGGAGAACAAACAATGTCAAAGTGCACAGCTGTTTGTTTCTCCGTAACGACTGGGAGAACCCGAATCGGCATGAATTCCCAAGTTGGCTTGCCTTCCTTTGAGTGTCCAGAGAGACCATTCTAATTAATTATCAAGTGTTTCTGGCGCTAAGTTGGCAATAATTTCTCTTACATTAAATTCATCAAGATGTCGATTTTCTGAAGATTTGCTAAAGGCCACAGTCTGTTTTGTAATGAGTTTGTGCCTTCCTGACAAGAGAATTTCTCAAGATTTCATTATATGGATGGATCCATAGTCCATTTCAATTTCTTTTGGACGACTTGATTTTCAACGTGTTCAAGGTCAGCCACTTTAACAATAAATGGTCAACAGTAGGCTCATTGGCACCGGTACATACCGGTATGAGTAATACATTAATGTACAGCACGGATGGCATTAAACCTGTTATGGACATTTATTTTTTTCTCTCCTGAAAAAAAAATTTACATTCTTTTATTTCCCTTTTAATGTTTTCTTTTTCATTTTAACACTACAGACTTTGCCCTTCTCCACCATAACTTTATGAGCACTGTATGCTTGATGATGTTTGAGAATTTGCTGGGGAAAATTCACAAGCTTGGTCAGTATGGTTCAAACCCTACATTGTACAGCCTATGTACGTGTACATTGTACAAACTCCTGCTTACTATGCAGACGTTTTCCCACTCAACCATCAAGCTTGCTGTGGTCAATTTTCTGGTGCGTACCACAAATCAATAACCTGGTTCAGTGATCAAGTGCATGGTTAGAATGTCTGTACATGTACATGTACTAGTAAGCAAGTCATTTGTTTGATTCCAACTTGACTTGTAAACTTTTGCTCTCAGCTCCTCACAAACTCATGAAGGAAAACAACGACGACGTTCAAATCGAGGACAAAATATACTACGTTCAACAACCCCACAAACGTCAACGAATCATTAATCAATGGATCATTATTTAAATCACACTAACACCTATGAAAAGCAATTTACAAGACTGAACATCACAAAAGAGAAGAACTGTCCGTAAGTGAGGTGACTCCTCTCTTTAAAAAAAAGGCAAAACAAACAAATACCATAATTTACATTGTTCTGACCTCCAAACATACGTATGCCCAAAAGCATCTCAAGTCCACAAACTCTCCTGTCAGCAGCCCTCTTGCGTAGGTGGGACTTTATTTACATAAACGGGCCAAAAGATGGTCCCACTGCTGTCTGGCATTTTTTGGCCTGCCTTAACGCCGCCGCGCTTGGTATTACATTCTTGGGATTTCATGATGACAAATGATAAATGTACATGTGTCAGCCTGATGTAGGGCTGGTGCAAACTACTTGCCAACCAATAGGGTAACACGTACAAGAAAGGATGTGACGGTTTAAACGTTTATACGTTTAAACAGAAAAAAATCCAACTTTGTTTACAAATTTTCCAAACCATTTAAACGAAACCCGAATTATAAAGAAGGGACCTACGATCACATGATCTTCCTTTGAGTTAAACATACACATAACTAACAATGTTTTGAAACCGTGTTTAATTTACAAAACCTTAGAAGAACCGCAGTTCTTGATTACATTCAGGGTACACCTATTTATAAGATGGAATTTGCGGGTACAAGTATTTAAGTTTTTACTTTTTCAATGACCGCCAGTTATGACAATCATTGTTGATTTTAAATAATAATGTGCAGGCATAATGGGCAGGCGTCGGTATTTGAGATATACAGCTATAGTTTCTTAAAGTATTTGCGCAAACTTTACAAAATTAAACACAAAATCACACCCTTAAACACATGTCTACACATTTCAAATGTATGTTTTTATAGGCTGTGTGACGTTGTTATTGGCTTTCTTGAACAGAAAGACACAATTCTGGTGCCAAACTAATTTCAGGTATATATCTAATACAGGTTGCCCAAGAACCCAAATCGCAGAGCAACGTTTCCTTGGTCTACGCCAAAACAAAACCTATTCTTCCTGATTCTGATGGACTCTTCTGCAAATGTACCCCCTCAACGGTTACAAAGGGAGAGTTGGGGGCGACCAATGCATTGCTGATGATGCATGGCGCTCGCGTGAAGACGCTGCAGGTTGGTGCACATTCTGAATAAGTCGTGCGTACTTCGTGCTTTACCCAATACCCATGCAGACCAGTACGCGCATGTGATGTGTCCCTCCCACTGGGGCTTTCCATAAGTGCTCACAAAGCACCATCTACACGTACTGTTCACGCACGGAGTCCTTACAATCCGACATCCTGCAATTTCTATGGATTCCGTGCACGAGTGCCCTCTGCTCAAGGGTGAAAGTGAGATTTAGAGAGACTCAAGTGACGTTGCCGCTGAACGTCCACAATCAGATGCATTTCTCCACTGTGAATCAGACGAGTTTAGTTTTGCGATTAGCCAGACTTTTCCCCCTGTTTTTTAGCTACGTTGTTTTTCATTTTTTTTATATTAACCTGATTAGTCTTGTAGATATACAGAATACTAACACAGATCTTTATTTGAGGGAAAACATTTCAATTGAAATATACTGTACCAATACCTGGCATGACCAATTTTGGTCATTCAAGTAACCAGTTTTTGAAGACTGTCATTTTCCAATTAGAAAATATTTAATTTTAAATATCGTTTCATAACTTGCTTTGCCTATTTGTTTTGCTTTCACTTAAAGGTGCAACAGCAAGATTAATCCTAACCCCCTTGAGTGATTTACTGGGAGCACCTCACTCTTGCAAAATCCAACTGTTGGACTCTGATTATGGTGTTATGCCTGACACCATGTAAAACATCATCAGTCTACTACTAGTGCAGTACTCACTCCAACAGATTCCAACAAAATGTGCAGATGGATTGTGAAGGGTTTGGGATGGTCAGGGTTACTTAACCACTGCACAATTCGGGCGATTCACAATGCAGAGCGCCACCAATAGTTTGCCATGGAGAGTTCATTTTTCCCAGTGCATTGTGGGAGATGGTCGACAAATTTGCAGCGCGGGACATTTGAAATTGTTCGTTTTTTCCGGTCAGTAGTTTCGTAAGCCTATGATTCGAGTATCTGTTTGCCCTTTTCTTTTCTTTGCATCAATATGGTGATTTTTTGTAAGGCGGCAGAATGCTATGCCCCTATCTATAACATAATAGCTTAAGTTCAAACTCATTCAAATGGGCCCTATTTTGTCAACCGTAAACTTGAAAAATTGACTCTCCATGGCAAACTCTTGGTGGCGCACTGCATTGTGAATTGCCCGAATTGTTCATAAAAAAGTACCACAACTGTCCTGTATTAAAGCAACACAGAGATTACCCATAAAAACTAGCAGCAGAACACTTAAGTTGTCGCCTATTTTTCCCCGTATTTTTTACTGAATGTAAATCGCATACGTACCGCGTGTTGAAGGCTGGCATAACTTCATGGGGATTTCTCCGATCCGACCAGAAGAAGATTAATCTGTTGAAGATAGGGTCGACACTTGCCATCATGTCGTGTTCACGAGGATAGAGCTGCAGACTGCCGCCCATCGTCTGCAAGATTGAAAAAAAAGTTACATCAGTTGCAAAAGCAGCATCAAAAACGTGCTGCCCTCTAGAAAAGATGTTAAAACCCTATCACTATTTTAGGATGGAATTTTTAGAAATAAAAATTATAATATAGTGATTGATTGCGGTATCCGATGCTAGTAACGTATCGGATTCAATCAAGCCAGCCATACCTACCATAGCAAGTTTGGTGCTCGAGTGGTAAGACGGTTTTACTAGTAAGCAGAAGGGCGTGGGTCCCGAACAAGTACAGGTAAGCTTGTGAATTTCTTCTCGCAAGCTCCGAGCGTACAGTGTTTATGAAATTGTGTTGCTAAAGGGTAATATCCACTTTTGAATGTTCAAACTGTACTGTGGCAATACCTCAAAGGCACCAATTGAATTTGTCATAAGAAACGGTCAACAGTTATTGCATGGCCCTTCGTACTGGCACATGTACCTACCAATACAACATTAGATACATGTTATAATAACACATTATCTTTACTTGAAGAAATGCAGAGATAACAAAAGCAATTTTGGGATTAATTAAGCAAATGAGTGCAACCTCCATCTCACTCCATTTGGAGTCAAGTAGCTGATTGACCACCCCGGGTGCCCCCCCCCCCCCCCCCCCCCATTTGAAATGTTGAATTGAAAACAATTATAATGCACTGTTGAAATGATACGTTTCATTTGCCTTAAGTGCATCCCAAGGTGCCCCAGAAGCTTTACCCTTGTTACGCTGCTGTCCAAGGCACTCCATAGATGGTGTTATATTACTATAAAGATATTTGTTTATATTGTATTGGTACTTGTGATCTGTTACACGGTACCCTGTGGAGACATGGGTTTAATAAGGAACAAAAGATTTAATACGTCTCCACAGAGCAATTTCGATAGGTGAATATTTCTCCACAAGGTTATCACGAAATAGATATATAGAATTTCCAAGGTGTGTTGATCTGTCGCAAATTGAAGTATTTTATGTATTAAAGGGATATTAAGTCCGAATTTCAGCCCAGGAAATTAATTCTGATTAAAATAGTGAGCATTTTGAAACTACACTTTCGAACTCGAAAACTTTAGCGCACGAGAACAAAGAAATGACTCCACAAAGATACAAATTCCCAAATTATCCAAAAAACTAATTTAAATTTTTTTAAATTTTTTTTTTTAATTATGCATTTTCCAATGCCAATATAAATAATCTAAAACTATCATGTTTTATTAGCTGGTTGCAATGGCAATAAAAGACATGAGATTTGAAGGTTTGCATGGTGGAAATATACTAAGACAAGATAAGTTTGCGGTAGCACCATGTGAATAAATCTCTTTTGTGAGTACATGTATGTGTGGTTCTGAAAAGAACCGGAGGGACTCTAAGACATGCAACACAATGGTCTTTGTATCATAATTATGAACAACCACAATTAACTGCTAGCAAGAGTCACCAGATTTCATAAGTTCACACTAAGCTACACATTCTAGAGCTTTACTTTATTACAATGGAAAAAAAATCTTGAAGAGGGACAATTGTGGCCTCCCCCCTTGTTTTGAAAAGTTCATTTGAGGAGAAAGTGTGGCAGAATATAACAATCTACACAATTTTATATAGACCCAGAGCCACCACAGTTGCTTATTATCCATCGTTTCCTCTGAGCTCTAAAAACAAATCATGCTTGCTTCCTCTAGAAAGCTGGACACATTGCCCTTTCAAAGTACATGTATATAAACAAATTGTCACTCCAGTTTCTGCAAGTCTTCAGCAATGACGGAATTGTGAATTGGGGCGTAAGCCCTGGTCCAATATGGTACTACATTATGTTTTTATGGCTTTGACTAACACTGGCTACCAGTACATGTTGCTCAGTTGGTAAAGCCCATATGTTGCTTGGAGGCTTCCAGCATTTCAATTCGAACGAATCAAATGGCCCACAAAAAACTAACAAACAGAATGACGAGGGAAGCAAGATATTTTCTTAAAGGCTTAATGGTATTTTGTCTCAAAATGTTTTTCCATTGTGCTGGCGAGTGGTTAATGGCTTAAAGGGAAGACACAACATTTGCAAACATCAAAAAACGAAATGATCAAATTGTCACGAAATACCTTACTGGATTGTTAGGGAATGACAGTCTAAAGCATCCTGTAAAGTTGTGGCTCCTGGTGTGCTGACATTTTCAAGAAAAACTGTATTTTTCCAAAACTGGTCGGCCGACCAGCGTTGAAGAAAACTGGGGTTTTTTCCCCAAAAAGTGCTCCTATTTAGTTCGTCTGCATTTTCTTTGCAATTGATTACACACCTGTGAAGACTACAACCCTGCTACATGTAGACTGATTCTCTGATCTTACAATTCCCAAAAGGCTATACATTACTCCGTTTCATCTTAAGTGGGGTCAGGGAACCAGACTATAAGAATATGATTGTTTTTCTTGGTTTTTCCAGCATCTACGAACCCAAAACGTGAAACAAGTCAGTTTAACAATATTTGCTATGACATACTAATCCTCCAAATCCATTTATTTCTGAAAATTGCAGCAGAAGTAAATGTTGTACATTCCCTTTAAAGTTCATCCCGAAAAATAGATTTATTTTCTAAATTACAAGTTTTTTACAATACAAAAGTTATTCACTTTGGAATGAGACATCGACCACCAAGGTTTAGGTATTGAAATATTACTTCACAATTTCGGTTTATTGGCTGCCAGACAGGAATTCCGTTATAGCAGGGTAGGCTGGTTCCCCCCCCCCCCCCCCCCCCCCCACAATCAGTATCGATAAAGTAAGGACCTGGAGCCAGTCTACTCGCAATGCGGATCACATGTTGTGCACAAAATTGAAAACGTATTCAATTTGTTGGTACGGTAATTTTATCAGAAATAGTCAGCATCATTTGGTCTGGGAACCAGACTACAAATATACGCGCATTGCAATGATATTTTGCATGCGTGGAGCCAGTAACCGGAAACATACGCAAAACAATTATTACCGACTTGGCACAAAGTCTACTGCTGGGCTGGCCTTGTTGAAATTGCCAGCCAGAGAGGGATGTTAGACAAAAAAAGAGCTTGTTGAAGATTTCTTCGGTGTTGAAAATCTAATGAAATATACTCTCTAAATGTTTATCGATACTTGCGATTTAATTTTTTAACAGCTGTGACAAGAGGGGGGCTTTCAGGGTTTTTTTTTTTTTGGAGACACCCTGTTTATTAGAGAATTTCATTCGAACACTTGGGGTCAGGAACATACAACTTCTGTTCAACCAAAATATTCCCGTTCTAAAAATGCGTCAATGGTTCGAGATCTTCTTTGTCAGTTGCCAGGGTTACTTTTGTGGTGTATTTACTTTTATCAGAAATTGGACATGATGTGCATGTCGCTTTGAGTGGTTGGTAAACATCACTTTACGCAAGAAATGAAACCGAGTCATTGGATGACGTCGTCACTGTTCAAACCAGGCAAACGTGACAATGCATACTGCCAGAAAAGAGGAAATACTAGCCAGCAAATGTGGGTAGTGTAAATAGAGCTATATTAAATTACTAGAGCGCTAACTTGATGCACAAAGTAATTAATGCCTGATGGGCGCATCCATGTTTGTGCACAAACCTATGGAAAACTCGAAATTTTGTACGGCTTTTGTACCGCTTTTTGCATATACATGTATATCTGCATTTGTATTCCATACCGGTGCGTCATCGAAGCCGATACGCCCAAAACCGAAACGCACGATCAGCAAATGAGCGTTTCATTTTGCTCTACGCAAACAGCGCAACGTGTGCGCGTCCCTCCGCTGCAGATGCTTTTCGCCGTGACGTTTTTTGAACCGTCATGACGCGCTTAAATTGTTTGCGTATCTTCTACCTGCGCGTTGCATTTAGAGTACACTTTTAAAATTCAATCCATCTATTTTGATTGTGTTCTACAACACGCACATAAATTCAAAATGTCTGCGCCCAGAGCGGCTTCAAAGCGTCTCCGCGCGCAAGAATGAGGAGTTAGCGCTCTAGTAATTTAATGTAGCTCTATGGTCGTGTACTAATGTACCGGACCATACATGTAGTTTGCATTCTTCTTTTTTTGTTCAATTTATTGATTGATATATTATTTATATAATTCCTATTTTGACTGGTTAGCCCATTCAGTGGAATCCACTGGTCTCCCATGGGGCCCAGTAAAGAAGAAGACATTGTGATAAAATTACAGATTTAGATCTTGCAGATGTGGGAGGAAAACACCAGGAGAATATTCTGAGGAAAACCCGTGGGACTGAAAACCCAATCCACAGTAGGAATCAAACCCTGGTCACAGCGGTGGAAGGTGTGGAAAGTAGCGCTACGCCAACCTGACTCCCACGATTAAAGGGAAAATACAACATTTGCAAACATCAAAAAATAAAACTACCAAATCATTTTGAAATACCTTGCTGGACTGTTAGTGAATGACAGTGTATAAAGCATCCTGTAAAATCATGGCACCTGGTATACTGTCATTTTCAAGAAAAGTGGTATTTTTGTATCAATTTCCAACGCGTTGGAAAAATCTGGCTTTTTTTCAAATACTGGCCCCAATTGACAATCGCACTTGTTTGCAATCGATTACACACCTATGAACGGGTACAAGCCAGCTAGACTGGTTCCCTGGCATTACAATTCCCCAATGTATGTAAACTGCTCTGTTTCTTCTTATATGGAGTCAGGGAACCAGACTACAGGAAAATGATAGTTTTTCTTGTTTTTTTATAGCATTTTCGAACCCAAAACCTCAAAAAAGTCAGTGTAACTGTTGTGCCCATTCTTGAAAATCACGCATTCTCGAGAATGGGCATGCACATTCTTGAGAATGTGCAACTGGATCCTTGCTCAATCTTGGCAAAAAATAACTCTTCCAGATTGAGCGCACATTCTCGAGAATGCGCGACAAGATAACGGTCTTGTCGATGCCGAGCACCGGCTGCGCTTGGCAAGTCTAGCTGAATCCTCGTTCACTGATTCTCAATAATTATACTGTTGCAACGCAAGGCTCTGAAAAGTAGAGTGGATATGATAAGTAAAGGCGTATTAATATGGGGGGGGGGACCGGGAAAATATAAGAGACATAATAATACTAGTGCAAAGAATTCCTATGTTTGGGATAATAAAAGGGGGGGGGGGGGGGGGGGGGGGGGGGGACGTAAGAATGAAGAATGTGAAGAATGAGAATGAATACTGCGACATCCCATAGTGCTAATGCTATTTCCCATTTAAATTGCCACCAATTTATTGTTCACATCCCACCATAACGTCGCAGAGCTGGATTCTATCTAGTCAAAAGAGCAATTTTGGCAGCTTCTGGACATCGTTTTTTTTTTTGTGGCACGCATATGATACATGCAGGGACTTGTAACTTGTCTAGCCTAAACAAAGCACTTCCCAGACTAGTTCCCAGTCCTCCGTTATTACAAAACTTCCCATAGTGGGCAGAAAAAAGCAATAATAACAGGTTTAATTTGATTCAAATTATCGTAATTATACGAGTACAGAAGCATAGCACATTTTCTTTCCTCTTTATATGAATTGTTTCCCTTTTAACCGCTATACAATTCATTTAACATAATTATGTCGTGCAATGTTTGTTAAGATTGGGCAAAATTCATAAATTGTGCACGTGATATTCCCAACCAATCTTAAGAATGAGCGCTCATTCTTAAGAACGCGTGCTCGTTCTTAAGAATGGGCGCTCATTCTTAGAATGCGCGCCCATTCTCGAGAATGTGCATGCCCATTTTCGAGAATGCGTGATTTTCAAGAATGGGCACAACATAACTATATTTGCTAAATATTTCCAACCCTCCAATTCCATCCATTTCTGAAAATTACAGCAAAAGCAAATGATGTAAATATGTACCGGTATATTCCCTTTAAAGTCGCTCTATCCATTGCTAATGCAATGTATTACATGTACATGCAGGGTTGCAAATAATTTGCAATTTGTAGTACTAACTCCATTTAACTAGCCATACATGTACATGTATGTAGGTGGCTAGAAAAAGGGCCATTTAAAAAACCAAATCTACCCTTATATTTCGGAGTTAAACTTGAAGCCTGCAAAATGAAAATTCAAGCTACGTTATTAAAATACGGGTACATTTACATCTGAATATAAACATAAATATGTTCTTTTTTAGTTCTTTTGTGGAAAAATTTGAGTAAACAGGAGAGTCCTTTAGGGAAAACCCTGAACCTACGTACATGTACCGGTACAACATGTGGGGAGACCTTCGTCATTTCCAGGATCAATGTTTTAAGTCTCAAGGACTTCCAGGAAATGGATGTACGTGTACAATGTTCATCTACATGTACATGTACGGTACATGTACAATGTAAACACGTACACATACGTATGTACTTTGTATCCATTTTTAGCTGTATCCAATTTCAAAGAATAAACTCAACTGGTACATACCGGTACCCCAGTACATTAAAGGTATACAACATCTGCAAACATAAAAACCAAAGTACCAAATTGTAATGATGTACATGTACATGTACTACCGGTAATAGTGAATAATAGTCTCAAGCCTCCTGTAAAATCATGGCACCTGGTGTACGAAAAGTGGAATTTTGAAAGAAAAGTGGAGTTTTGTATCAATTTCCAACAATGGTCAGCCGACCATCGTTGGAAAAAACTGACTTTTTTAAATACTGCCCCCAATTCCCCAAATTTAGTTAGCCCACATTTTCCTTACAATCGGTTACACATCCGTGAAGGGGTGCAAACCAGGTAGTCTGGTTCCCTGACCTGACAATTCCCTGACGTCTATAAATTGCTCCATTTCTTCTGAAGTTGGGTCAGGGAACCAGACTACAAGAACAGCAATTTGTTTCTTGGTTTTTCCAGCATCTATGAACACAAAACTTTAAACAGGGCAGTGTAACAATATTTGCTATAAAATACCACTAACCCCCAAATCCATCCATTTCTGAAAATTACAGCAAAAGTAAACATAATTACATGTTCATGTACAATATGGAAACTCAAAAGTAAATATATGTGTGAAAGGTACATGTCATTACATTCTGCTTGACATTGTTATGTGCATGTATCATACATGTTGTCTCCAATTTAGTATTTTTATCTTGACAACATATTGCCAATCCAGCCAAAGGCTGTGTTTCAAAGGGTCAAGCTTTAATACCAAATAATCAATAACAAGTAAATGAATAACAGTAAAGCAATTAATAAAAACATTAAATTGAAGTTAGCATACTACAGGGTGAGTCAAACAAAGCGGAGCCCAAACCTCTCAAAAAAATATATTTCATATTTAAAAAAAATATGAAGCATATTTTTAAAAAAAATATATGAAGCACCAAAACTAATAATGACTGGAAAGGCAATTTCATAAACTACTTTTAGATGAAAAAAAATGACTTAAATTGCTCAATCCGTTCAAAGTATGTCACCATTAAACACAATGACCCTAAACCCCTTTCGTCCAAAAATGTGATTTCAAGAATCGTCGTTACAATTGTCTTCAAACATCACCAGCGAAAAAACCTCAGTTTAAAAGTTAAAAATATTCAGCAAAGTCCTTTTGAAGGCCCGTCTCACTTGAAAAAAAAGTTGATTTTGAAAATCATATTGTTTGCCTAAGCAGGGTTGTTAATAAAAATATTGTGTACTACAGTTGTTGGCAGTTGTTGAAACAAGTATTCTGTGTCATTTTTTGTTGTTCCAAACAGTCAGAACACACAATAAATTGCTTTTCTTGGACGAAACAGGTTTTAGGGTCATTGCGTTTAAATTTTGATTTTCTTAGTTTCTGAAATTGGCTTTCCAGTCATTATTATTTTTGGTGCTACATATTTTTTTTTTAAATATGAAATATATATTTGGGGGTTTGGGCTCAGCTTTTTTTAATCACCCTGTAGCATTTACGTACACGTATACATACATGTACATGTACATTTGATTCAATTTTACACAGATACCTACAAATTCAAGTACTTGTACCATAGGTATATTAAATTGCCTACACCCATTTACATTGTAAATTTTGTTCCGCTTGTTGACTTTCACAGTACCATATTGATCAATGTTGTACATATTGCATATAACTGTGTTGCTCCATGGAGAAAATAAGGTCGCTTTAAATAAAGTACCGTAAATGCTCTGAGTCCCACAGATGCAAATAGGATACCACTGACGTTTGATGCGGGCTTAATTTTTTTATTGGATTCATCATATATTTCCACCTTTCCACCGAGACCATCTTGTTATAACCCTGTTTATTTTGATAGCTGTAAGGTGAAAGTTCAAGCACTTAGAATCTAAAAGTGGAGGTCTCCTGGAAAAAAATGCTTTAAGTGCTCATGGCATGAAATAAAATGACGTCCTAACAGTGTGAATTGGCAGTTACAGGCCTTCTGACAAAACAAGAATTTCTAAAGGTCATTGCGTGACAAAAATAGATTTTTCCAAGAAAGTGCTTTTGTTTACGTTACATGGCACGAAAGGCTGTGCTACTGCACGGAGTAAACATATATTGTATATAGGCCTACACGAATGTAAACTGTTTGATACAGGCGCACCTTATAAATGTGTATTTCTAAACTTGGCCTCGTAATAGGGCTGTGCACTTTTTAATAAATATAATTCCAATCTTGGACTTGATTGAATATTTGAAATACACTGATCAAATTTAACCTGCGTCAGCCCATGGAGAAACTGGCCGCTGATTGTGATTTAAGGTGTGCTTGCACTGGTTGATAGCGGAACAGGTAGCAGAATGGCTGGTTTTTAACCAAATGTAAAGAAGAAATTTGAGCTGATATTTCTCATGGGAGCAATCAAATCATGCGCGAATGTGGCTTTCGACAAACGTACACGAGGCATTTGACAAACAATATTCATAAATACCGAAGACAGTTTACCCATTGCTATTGGTCGAGAGCCCGTCACGTGGCTGGTCTTAAACGGATGATAAAGACATGGCTGGCTGGTCTTAAAGTTAAACACTTTTCCAGTGTCACAACATGAAATTTGGACTCCTATGAAAGTAGAAGGCACTCATTTCAAGATTACATGTACATGATACTATTCAATACCATATGTGTACACGTATTTTTAGATACTTTTTCAGGTACATCCCTTATGGGCTCCGTGCGCCGACGAAAGAGGGCGGCCTTTTACCTAGCAACGACGTCCCATGGGCGGGACATTTCGCTGGTTGACGCGCACTGTTCCTTGTGTGTGACGCACGTACACCAGGGGATTTGTACTATATGTACACGCAGTGGCCGTGCTTCGCAGCAAATGAATTGCAGTCAGGCAAGATGGCGTCGGTCGGTCACCCCCAACTGTACTCTCTTTGCCGGTGAGGGGGTACTTGTGAACGGAGCGGATAGAGGCTAACCTGATGAGTTATTCCAAATTCATTATTCATTCAGAATTCAGTATGTCCAGAAATGCATCGGATATTCAGCCCATCTGTGAGTCAGTGAAGCACAAATCACGACTGAATATAATTTATTAACTTGTAACTACACAAACGTTTAACAGCATGGATGATCAATGTCATACAATGGAATCCTGGATGCTCCAGTCTCCGTTGCAGGAATTGAATTTGAAAATACCCTCTGGACCGCTGGATGGAGACCAGCGATTTAAAGCTATAGTCCATCATTTGTAATTAGTGCATTTTGTTCGTTTGAAGCAACAAAAGTGTTCAAAATCTAATAAAGGATACTGAGCAACTAACCTGATGAAGTTTCAGCTACATTGTAAGCTTCAGCTGTACATTCCGAGAAAAACAGCATTCTAAGATCTCAATTTCAAATCAAAAGTTACTGAATCATGTTTTGAATTGTTTTGAATTGCAGCTATACGCGGCGTCGCGCACTGATCCGACGAATTGTAACAACCGCGCGCGCGTGCGTCGTTCCAATACTTGTGCGCGCTGTGCTGAATAACAAAACGAACTACTAATTTAAATTTTCCTACGGTGCTTCTTAAGAATCACCGTTGGAAATGCCTTCTTTCGTTGATTACTTCAAAATGACAGCTTCCCAGAAAGAATAATTTCACAGGGAGTTTAGTTCCCTTACTATCTTTCAACCAAGTTTGTTTTTCAACAGTAATTACGCCAGTTACTTTTCGGATGGCTGCAAATGATGGACTATAGCTTTAATCATCAATCTTGTCCTTGTAGGACTGACCTTTAGATCAGTAGTCCAGTAGCTTTCACACATTTGAAGTACAATTGGATTGAGCTACATGTACAAACTGTAATGTTTGTCTGTATGGATTTGTTTGTCTTAATTGCAATTTTTGACTGGCAATTATTGTTAAAAAAAAACCCAATAAGAATGTTCTTACATTCTCAACCATGTACCTTAGTGAATTCTTGAAAGTTTTGCCTAAAATTGGAGACCTGTACAATGTACATACAGTATGTATCAAGGAAAAGCATTATGAATGGTGCCAAAATACAGTTGAAAAGCCTTCAATCGGGCAATTTCAGGAGGACATGTGGAATTTCAGGACATTTCAGGACATGTGTCATGTGTACATGTATCCCTGATTCAAACAGCAACTTCTTCTGTAGTATTGAGAGTAACTTCAGACACTTTTGGTCTCACAAAGAATCTGAACTTTTTGCCAGTCTGGCACTAGATTTTCAGGTGACGTTTAAGGTCTTCCCACATGCCCAATTTTTTATTCCCAAGGAGCTGAATTGTAAAATCCTCTGAAGTCTCTTCCCTCAGGAGTACACATAAATCTGATACTTGATTTCATCACTGACAGAACCCATCTAGATAGGAATCTCCCCCGAGTATATCCACATTTCAGCCCTCATATTTCGGCAGACTTAACATGCTGTGAAGCATTCCTACTGTAATTTGTGTCTCTGCTCTGATTTGGGAGAGGGGGGAGGTCGTGTCTGGTACAATTAAGAATTGGGAACAAACGACTGCAGATGACAAATGATTGTCACGCAGAGTACAGGACTCATTATTTGTAAGCTTTCCAACAACTGCAATCTCAAATCAGCACTTGGTTAATGTATATTGTATCTGAACCAAAACAAAATTTGCTATTTCACTTATCCCCCCCCCCCCAAAAAAAATTAACCTGACCTACTTGTACATTGCTGCCCAATTGCCAACCTCCAACTTTTTATTTAGCATATTTAGCCAACAATTTGAAATACGGGAACGTGAAATTGTGCAACTTTTTTGTGTATTATTGGTTAAACAATATAAAACAGGTAAATAGAGTGCAATTAAACATACCTAAAAGTAAACAAGTTTTGTTTAAAAGGCTGACACACAAACATGAAAAAAATGTACAGATAGGGCCTACAATTAATGTCCTACATGTACTTACATGTACCTACCCGGATAATTTTTAGGGCGTTACAGTAAACACACAACTTTTTCGGCCTTATATCTTTTACCTGGCAAAATGTTATGGCATTTCAAACAGTTCCTCCATTGACATTTTTTTTTAAAGCATAGGATCATTTGCTATTCATGTATTTTACTCATTTCCAATATAGTAACACCATTCAAAATCCAAAGAAGGCCTAGCCTGTTGAAGTTTCAGCTCAGTGGTTGTTACATTTTTTTGAGAAAACAGTGAAAAACCATGCACACCTTTTTGATCACATTTATAACAAGATTTTGTCCATGGCACTCTACATGTAATTTCCAAATTTCAGTCAATTGACTTATCGTTGGAAATCACCTACATATTGCAGTAAATTTCTTGATTTCTTCCAAATGACAGAAAGCCAGACTGAATAATTTCACAGGGTGTTTAGTACCAGTACGATCTTTATTCCGAGTAAGCTTTTTGATAATAATGCGAATGATCCTACCGGTACATGTATGCCTTTACGTGGCACAACGTCCCCTACATGAGCACGTTTTCCATTTCTAATTTTAGCTTCTAGTGGAATTATAAACAAAGGTTTGGATAAAAATAACAAATTGCCAAAAGAAAAAAAACAACGTTGACACGATTCTGTAATCAAAAGGAGCCTGCACTAATAAATATGCCAGTCATATTCCATATTTAGCATCAATGAGTGCTCATGACGTCCAAAAATGTCAAAGGTGAAAGAAACATAAAAAGAGCGTTTATCAGCGGTATCGGATGACAATGCAAAAAAAATCTTTCACGGCCTGTCACAAGTCTCTGTTGATGAATGATCTTTCAATGTGTTTTTTTTTTTTAAGTTTTTGCTTGAACAAAACCAGTAAAGTAAGTACTGTTTCTTGTACAATTTGGCAAGAGAAAATGTACATTGCATTTTTCATAAAATTGAGTTTTACATTGCGTTTTTCATAACATTTTGTTTTATGAAAAATATTAAAATGTTTAAAAAACAAAAAGTTGTTAGAGTTTTCAGCCTTCAGGGTAACTTTTTAAGCATGCTTTATTTTGCAAGTGAGATTTGATTCAATTGTTACAGTTGCACGAAGGACAACATAAAATAGACTCGCAAATTCATCAAAAAGCCACTGTCAAGACAAATAAACTACATGTAGATCATTTTTTTTATGAAACAGGTTTTGCAGGATTTTTGCCCATCCAGTAATCAGCAATTCCTGGTTTTTATACATTGTACAGTCGTATGTTCAAAATAAACGTGTACATTTTTACAGCATTCGTCTGTGTAAAACTTTTTTCAAAGTATTTTGTAAATACTTGTAAGTCTTAATATTCCAAGTCTGTTCAGCCAATGCATTTTTTCTTGTGAATTATACTTTGCTTCACTTTATTTATTGACATGTAAAGCAGGGCCCAATGGAAACCACTTTTAAACAGTTTGGGCATACCCTGGGTAAAAAAAATAGTAAATAACTACCGGTAAATAAAAAAATTAATACATCTACGGTTTATTAACTTGCTTTGACACCAGTGTTCTAGCAAGGCATTAAATAGCACTAGCACCTGCTACGCTTTTGGAAAGCGCTACGCTTCAATTGCGCCGCTACGCTACCGCTAACCCACAGCTTCGCGCTCCCTCTCGCATGGTCCTCGGACCAAATTGCACCCACGCTATAATTTCACCCTTGCTAGAACACTGTTTGTCACACATACCCATAGAAGATAGTTTTGATATAATATGTTGGAATTTTTTTCTCTCTAACTGCATTTTCTGCATCTGTTTCAAATCCTAGGCATTTGAGTTTGACTAATTACTGCAGCATATGGCAACCTTGCAGGGTGGTACCAAGTCTCTGGCTAAGTCACCCAGGAAGAATGAGAGCGCTGGGTTAGGTGCTGGAATGCGCAAGTGATGGGAGAATGTCCATCATCGCATCCTCTGATGCCAATTGGCAAATGCCAGGCTGGATGTGACTTGAGCAATCCACAAGGGACTTATCAAAATATCTTGTTTTGAGGCAAGCACATCTATCATATCATCACTTCACAGCACATGTACACAGTTATTGCTTTAAAAACCTTATTTCAGGAATTTCCTCCTGAAGTCAAATTTCAGCTCTGCACTTTTTTAAAATTGGATCAACCCACCATCCCAATCTGCAGTTTCTGGCAAAGTTTCCATGAAAACTATGGATTTAAAAACTGGGACTGGAAGAATAGAGGTTTAAAAAGGGGCCTTTTGTGGGGGACTTGTATACAAGGGGCTGTCCCACCATTAAGTAACGACCCACAATTGTCACGGAAAAATAGAGTAGGGACTGCCCCATCCAAATACGTTTGATATGAGCCACGTAACAGGAAATGAGTGCATTAGTTTGTTTGAATACACTACAACCACTTTGGTCATGAACTGTCAGCTAACATTCTATTTTCAATCTGTTTTGTAGACCATACATATACATTTGGACGCACCAGCAAAGATTGCTCATGACGAAATACAAAAAAAGTGAAAAGACTGGCAGGGGGGGGGGGGGGGGGAGAAACGAACATGGTTAGACACAATTAACAACGACCTCAAAACTCCTAGGCAGCATAGACCTGAACAAGGAGACCAATGACAGAGCTGGCTGGAGACAACAGATCAGACGCGCAATGTTTAATTGAAAACGAGTGCGCAACAGACGATGACATTTTGATGAGTATATTTAGAGTTCATTTCCAAACGTTACGCCTATTCATTTTTAAAGTGAGAAAGTCGGACGTTTATGAAAACTTATGGAACGAATACATAACACAGCAGGAGTTTTGTATTCTTAAATTGTGTTGAACTATGTATCTACATAACAGCTGTCGAAACTGACTTTGGCCAACCAAAAGAGAGGGCAGGATTCCAAAAGGTGACGAAATGGCATTTATCGCGTTTTCGAATCAGTCCTACAAAATTGTTCTCTTTTGACACATTTAGTCAACAACTACTTGTACAAAACCGGTTTTTATGAAAATTTGCTGTGTACAAGTTCGTTGAGCGTTAATGTCGAATTGTGGATAGCTTTGCTTTCTGTCAATATGCTTTCACTTAACACGCTTAAAGTAGAAACCGGGGCACTTTTCCCTTTGCCAAGATTCCGCTTTGATGTAAATGTCATGCTCTACTTAAGTCTTTTCAAGCGTTGTGTCTGATTAAAAAAAAAAAAATATTTACGGTATTATCCATCCTTTGTGTCTTGAATTTGTATTGTTGCTCATCAGAAGGCATAAAATATATAGATATTTTGGAAGTGGCACTTATGTACAAGCCCAACTTATTGTACATAGGATTATATTTGCTTTTTGTGGATTTTTTGTTTGTTTGAAGCAACAAAATTGCACAAAATCTTAATCTAAAGGGTGCAATTTCTAACTTGTTGAAGTTTCAGCTCAGTGGATACTATACATTTTGAGAAATCAGAAAAAAACATATGCACAATTTTTTGGGTCTTGTAACAGGATTTCGTTACTAACTCATAAACCACCTTCAACCACTGTTTTCTTCTGAATGATACCATTTCAGGCGGGTTAATTTCACAGGGTATTTGGTTCCAGTCCCATCTTCACTTTGAGCAAGGATTTTCTCGTTAAATCGATGGGTATTTCCGGGTAATAGCAAATTTACCTTTAAAGGGAATGTACATCATTGGCTTTTGCTTTAATTTTCAGAAATGAACTATTTGAGGGGTTAGTATAATAGATCAAATTATTGTTGCCCTGACATGTTTGAAGTTTTGTGTTCGGAAATGCTGGAAAAAAACAAAAAAAACAAAAAAATGTTCAAGCAGTCTGGTTCCCTGACTCCACTGAAAATTAAATGGATCAATTTATAGATGCCGGAAAATTGTACCGTAAGGGAACCAGTCTAGCTGGCCTGCCCCCATTCATGAACATGCAACCAATAGGAAACAAAATTTGGACTGAAGAAAAAATGGCAAGTTTGGAGCAGCAGTTGAAAAATAGTTAGGTTTTTCCAACGGTGGTCGGCCGACCACCGTTGGAAATGTATACAAAAATACCATTTACTTGAAAATGACTTCACACCAGGTGCCATAATTTTACAGCATGCTTTAGACTGTCATTTACCAACATCCTGTTAGGTATTTTGTAAAAACTTGGTAGTTTTATTTTTCGATGCTTGCAAATGTTGTAATTTCCCTTTAATGAAATTACCTCAAATCCGTCAAATTCTGTACTTTCACATCATCAGGTTTTTTTTCGGTTTGCTTAATTTGTCTTTCATTTTAACATCAGCAAACCGTATTTGTCCTTGGCATTTGAAAGCTTTTAAAGATAAATTCATTATCTGATTTTAGGTGCCCCATCCCTACCTTGGAATCCCAGTCCTTGTTGAGGTAATAGATGCAAGTGACACACCGGCCGTCCTTGTTAGGGTTGTCAACATGCTTGACATAGTGGGCTCCTTTACCCGGATAACAAGCCACCATTGCCTGCAAATTAAACACAAAAATATATGGTCACTACTTCCAATTTTTTTTTTTTTAATCAAATAGATTATTATATTCCATCTATCAAAACCATCATAATTTCCACTATTGGTTTTGAAGTACTGGATGATCCTTCAACATCGATCAAAATAGCATTTAAAATCAACCGTGGGTTTTGGAGGATTTTGTAAGATTGTGGAAGGTTCACATGTACCCAAATCATTCTTACTTTACATTGGCTTGGGGCCCTATAGTTAAAATATTACACACAAACTCGTGTACAAAAAAATTCAACATTGGTTTCCTGTCCTGCATGCTCCTAGATTTTGAAGATTCCAAGTAAAAATGTCTGGAGGCCTTTTCACACTACCATCTAGCCTACTCTTGCTGAAATCAACATAGGTACATGTAGGCATACCGTACATAAGCACAAACGGGTCCCATCTAACAAGGGTGGGTATTAAAGTGTACTGCTCACACTTAATCGGGTTGTACCCCGGTAAACAAGTCGTCATTAGATTTTTGGATTTTCTACCTGGGTAAAGAATCTTAACCCAGTCCCTGACCAGGGTTGGATTTTAACCCGGGTAGAGCACCAGATCAGTGCAGGAGCCGTGTTGGATTCTTTCTAGTGTGAAAGGGGTTCCTGATCTGTGTTGGACCCAGTGTTCTAGCCAGGCATCAAATAGCGCTAGCACCCGCTACGCTTTCGGAAATAAGCGCTATGCTTAAATCGCGCCGCTACGCTACTGCTACGCTATAAATTTTGGTTGCGAAAAAAAAAAAATCTGCCGTTTGTTCGTATACAAGCGCAGCGACTTTGAGCATTGCGCACTGGCCGTACGACTCAGCGAAAAATAAACAACGATTCCACTGCACCGCACGTACCCCGTACGATACCCCTACCGTGATGCTGCGCCACACGCATTCGCTATGATACATGTAGCAATAAGCACGTGCTATTTTGTGCTGCGTAGATACAGCGCTCCGTACGACGTACGTGTCACCATGTCACGAACAGAGCGCTCTGTGGACCACACCATTTTGCGGTATCGGGTGTGCTTTCCTATAAAGGTCAATATTTACAAGCATTTCAACTGTTTAAAAATTATAAATAATACTTTTTATCAAGTCCGAAACATGTTACTGTTTGAAAATAAGTTCTTCACGTCGGAACATAATTTTCGTAAAGGATTTATTCGAGAAACGATGTCCAAAGAAAGGTTAAGCACCCCTACGATATCAATGGATCCGTCCACAAGATGGCCGCACGTGAAGAATTCTTCTCGAAGAATGTCGCTGTCGAAAATTTCAATTTTTGACTACACTACTCGTTGCTGATAATAACAGTTCGATAAGTTTGGTAGTAAAAACGGATCTGTTTGTTCTTAGGACAAAACCAATCAGCAAGTATTGCAACAAAGCAAGTTTTTTAGCGCTCCACGAATGCGTTGCTTTCTCAAATGCTGAGGGAAAATTTGGTCGCGTAGTTCGCCGGCGTAGCCGGTGTGGGCTGGCCCGCGCCCGCACGCCGGGCCGGCCGGGGCCGGCCGCGGCCGGGATAGGAAGCAAAATTTCCCGGTGATTATTTCTCATCGTCATTATCTACAATTATATTATTTAACATAACAAAAATGAGATTTCTCCTTCACATTGTGTTGTAGCATATTGAAATTGCAATCGCCGACAACTTTTTCTGTCTGGGACCTCCATGGTTTTACAATTTCTCTCCCTGCCGATCGGATGGTTTTATTTACAAATTTAAAATCGGAACTACTGCTACTACGGCAGCGCTACACAACACAAGGCTTCTTGAAATATGAACGCAAAATATGAAAAGTTCATGCGATTTGTTCTCGCACTTAATTTTGACAAAGTAAATCCCAATTTTTTATAAAACATTGAGGAACTACTAAAAATGGTTAAACATCAGAAAGCATCGATCTTGGAACAATTTATACAAGTTAACATAATCTAAAATTTGAAAACAGAAGAAACTTTACAGGAGCAAGAGTATCAATCATTGAAACAAATAAAAACAAAATTTCTTATAATTTTAAACACTTCTGCTAAAAAAAAAAAAATCAGGGGAAAGTGGCAGGGAATCGCCTCAGATTGCACCACAGAGCATCTAGAGTCCAAAATTTTTCGGGGCCCTTAAGCGGGCCCCAGACCCCACGCCGTAAGGGCTTCGCGCTCTGCGCTCGCATTAGTCGTCGAACCAAAATTACCCCTACGCTATAATTTCACCCTGGCTAGAACCCTGGTTGGACCCAGGTCCAGCATGGATATTTTGGATAGAGGCCTGGGCCCTTTAGTTTACGGGAAGAACTTTACTTTAACCAGTAGATCCATGCCAATTTTATCACTCATGGGGCTGGATGTTCCAACTTTCTTTTAACCCTAACCCTTCAGCTTACTTTTGGGTGAGAACCACATACCACATACTACTACAAAAGTTATGCATGCAGTAGTACCCAAATATTAAAAAATACTATGAGTGCTGTGCCCACTTATACATGCTGAAGTACTGCATACTTCAATTTACTACATTTTGTAGCTTTAGGTGAGGTTACGGTTAAAGTAATAAAGGCTTTGCCATCAGCTAGCAGCACTGAGGCTGACTGCAGAAAGTTCCAGAAGGTTAACGTTCCTTGGAAAATTCCTACACGCTGAAGGTTCTGGTTAATAACTAAACCAAATAAACTTGTAACGTGTGAGAGAGACGGGGCAGCGAGAGAGACGGAGCACTAGAGAAATTTTGGCAAGAAAACATGTTTGGGGTTTTAAAGTCATGTTATCTCAAGTTGCCTACACATGCGAGGTTCAGTATGCGGCTATGGATCAAATAAAATGAATTCTCGGCTTTTCAAAAAAGTTAATTTCTACAAGTATCGCAGTCTTTGTCTATCAAAAGCTATTTGTAAATCAAGTCCAGTTTTGCTATTTTTTTCATATAATTTGTCCTCCAAAAATACATCTGGAATTAAACAATTAAAAGCTTTTGGCGGATAAGCTTTAAAAAAAAATTCCAATTCATGAAAAATTAATTTTTCATATTTTACATCATACATGTATCACATTTGTTTTCATAAAATAATTAAAGAGGATATCTGTGAATAAGTGCAAGCTTCCAAGAAAAGTTCTTTTGCCCAAAAATATTCATTATTGAAAATGTGTGGGAAAATGAGTAGAAATTCAATCATGCATATTTACTGCTGCCTGATCAGCTTGTCATCTTTAAAGGGAATATACAACATTTGCAAACATCGAAAAATAAAACTACCAAGTTTTTACGAAATACCTCACTAGGATGTTGGTAAATGCCGGCCTAAAGCATCCTTTAAAATTATGGCACCTGGTGTCAAGTCATTTTCAAGAAAATTGTATTTTTGTATACATTTCCAACGGCGGTCGGCCGACCACCGTTGGAAAAACCTAACTATTTTTCAACTACTGCTAAAAATTTACAATTTTTTTTCAGTCCAAATTTTGTTTGCTATTGGTTACATGCATGTTCATGAACAGGTGCAGGCCAGCTAAACTGGTTCCCTTACCTTACAATTTTCTGACATCTATAAATTGATCCATTTTATCTTTAGTGGAGTCAGGGAACCAGACTACTTAAACATTTTTGTTTTTCTTGGTTTTTCAAGCATTTTCGCAACACAAAACTTCAAACATGTCAGTTAAACAATATTTGATCTATTATACTAACCCCTCAAATAGTTCATTTCTGAAAATTGCAACAAAAGCCAATGATGTATTCCCTTTAACTATGGTAGGCCTACCTATTTGAAAAATAAAAAAATTAATTAGATGTATAGATTTTATATCGATTTAGATGTATGGACATTGGAAAAATGATTTAGAGTAATTTAGATGTATTGTATGGACATTGGAAAAACAAAAAACTTAACAATAAGTTTTGGCAGATTGAATGTAGAGCTACTATAATACAAAGCACTCTGGAATCTTCATTAAATTCAGACATACCGGTACATGTACATTTGCAAGAAGACAATTCCCTAGAAAACAATTTTGCCACGAGCATATTCAGCCATTTAGATCTTCCAATCACTTTTTTTTTTTTTTTTGAAGCCACCCACACAAGCGACCTTTGACCCACAGAACACACACACAGGCTGCGTGTGTACGTGCAGAACCACGCATTGACTGAGTCTATTTTGGAACTGAAAATGGTCCAGGCGGCCGGCGCATGATTCATGCGAGCAAGACTCACTGCGCAAACACCACAGTTCTTGAACTCTGCTCTTCAAATGGAACCGCAAATGAGCGTGGATGGAGTACAGACATGAAGGCCGGTACACGATCCGTGCTTAAATGATACCAAAAAAACATCAATTCAACAGATTTCTCCTTGCTACTGGCAAAAAAAGAGTATTTTTAGGCTTTCAAGCAGACCCAGGGGAAAAGTAGGACAATAGTAGAATTTAAAAAAAGATAAAAGTAGGACTTTGGAAGACAAAATCAGGATAAAAGTAGCTGAGGACTTTTGCGGGCTTTCAGGAGTAGTAGGAAACAGACCTAACGACTTAACGAGAAAAACATTGCTCTAAAAGCGAAAAATGGTACCAAAATACGTTGGGACAAAGAGGACATCATAAATCTCATTTGGCATGTTCTGTAACACTTGTGCTCCGTCCTCAACTACCGGTAAGCTCTCGGAAGTACAGTTGCAGTACTCCTGCGCCCAAGCCCTTCATTGTGTAATTTACATATGACAGTGTGTAACACTGACATTATGAAACATATGCAATGATATTTCACTTTATGGAGTTGTTGGACAAAAAAGTAGGAAAATGTAGGAAATAAATGTAGTAGGAATTTCAAGAAAAAGTAGGAAAAGTAGGAGCATAGCTCCATGGTAGGAACAAGGTAAAACAAAAATAGGAAAAAGTAGGAAAAGTAGGAATACTTGAAAGCCAGTATTTTGGGGGTTTTTGGGGGGGAGGAACAAAAAAATTAAAAATCAGTCAAAAATCAAGTGAAATTTGTGCAAAATTGGTGTCAAATCCATGTCACGCCTGTCACCTATTACATATGTCTGGGACTTGATGTCAAGTGGCCTTTTCCAGCTGGGACACCCCCCAAAAAAGAGGATTGTTTCGTCCTTATTACCAAAATCAAATTGGTTGCTTGTTGCACTAAACCTATTCTATAGATGCCTATCCAGTGTTTCAAAACTTTGTTCCTCTGCTTACTGTGTCAGATCACAAATGGTCTGTGGTCAGATTAACTCAATTCCTTGCCAGGCATGTTTCCGAGGACTTTTCACACTTTTGTCTCCCTTAACCTTGAATTGAAAATCAAACAGGTTCCTCCATGGGCACAGTCAGGTTTGAACAGACAAGGGTCAACAAGGCATTCTGTTCTAATCAGTTTGCAACCATGGGTGGGGCATAGTTTAGGGTTTTCTTCCTAGCATCTCCAAACCTAGTCTGAGTATCACCCGTGGATTATCCACGGAGCCCAGACTCCTGTCTTTCGTCTGATACCGGTATGCCGGAGCATGCAGATTTATGCGATCTCGGGCCTCAGCCAATCGGAGTCGACTTTACTAAATCGTGACGTCATTTCATTCCCAAATCAGGACTAAGCCTTTGATTGGTCAATTCGAATGCAGTGTTTTGTACAGTACAGTACTAGGGGGTTAGGGTTAATTAAATAGGGTGGCAGGGGTTCCTGAAACTTCAGGGTCCATCCAGGGTCCAGCAGATTTTGGACAATGTAAACTGAGGCCCTTCTCTGTGGCACGTTGCATTGACCAAACACTGACATTAACACAGTACATGCAAACATCCAAACATCATTATGTGTGTACCACTTCACACGTCATAACCTTGAAGTTGAAACCTATTTTTGGTATAATGTGCTGCCAAGGTCTCTACAGAGGGGTTACATGTACATGTACATTTGTATGTGGCACGCATACAATGTGTGTCAACTCTGTGAGTGTGACCTACATTTTGTACATACATGTACAAAAAATTGTGATGTCAAGTGGTTTCTGATAAAGTTTGAGTTGAAGTTCATACATGATAGATACAAAAAATCTATGTTTACACTTTAACCCTTGCAACTGGCTATGACACATTGACACGTCATACATGTACATGTACCTGTCATGCTTGACAAATGATCAAACCACTAAACATACATGTACCCAGAGCTGTGCAAACATGCACAGAACATACCATGCACATGAGTGGGTGAAGAATTTAACATTCCTCTACGGTAGGCCCCTACCACTGATCTCTATATAAAGACTGGATAGCTAATAAAGAGCCGCACAATGTACGAATTTGACGCCATATTGGTGAGACCGGCTGGTGATCTACAAAGGACAAGTTGCCGTCTTTATAGACAGCTTGATTTCTTTTGTAACGTCGCGGCTCACTTGACTTATATTTTGGCCACTACCACTGACCAACTGACCAAGGTTTACTACAATTTTTCTAACGTAGTGGTTACTTTTATAATGCCGCAAATCACTTTTTCGGCGTTTTTGAAATAATAATCACGACGGAAATGTGTTCCTTTTAGAACATCATATTATGTGTACGTGACCAAAATGCGCGTCAACTGTTGATACAACGCGCGCGTATTTACGCGTAGAACGTTCGTATTATACGCGGCCATCTTCGTGAGACCGGGGCGAATTGGTCAATATGCAAAGTCTACTGTGTGAATGTTGTATGCATATCCGCTATCCAGTCTTTATATAGAGATCAGTGGCCCCTACACTGTATTGCACAGTGCACTGAGAATGTTTAGCCTGACTTTTCTTATTGCTAGCAATGACACATGTACAATGTGCTTGTACATGATGTATGTGTATACGTGTATACATGTACCCTCATTGTGCTGAAATTCAAACCATGTTACCAGACTTACATGTATTTATAAGAAAAAAAAGATAAACGCTTTGTAAAGCTGGGGCCTATTTCCTCACGGAGGGATAAGAGTTCAAGTTCATATCTGATAGATACCAAAAATCTATGTTTACACTTTTACCCTTGCAATAATAATGTAAAGCGCTTTGATCTTAGTTAAAAGCACTATATAAGAACCTGTTATTATTATTATTATTATTATTATTATTATAAGAAGGATGGAGCTCTGCTAATCAGAAATTATTGTTCATCAAATTTATAAACTGAGCCAAAAAAATTAGAACCAGTCACAATTAACAAGCTGCATCAAACGAAATTTTGGCTGGTAATAATTTTTTTATATTTGATTTTAGGCTTTGCATGGTGGAGTATCGATATAGTTTCGGTTTGCGCGGTAACACCATGTGGAAATTCTACTGTCGCTCAGTAGATTTTGTTCTGCTTAGTTCAAAAATACCTTCTCTTGCTTATTATCTACTTTTGCTAAAGTAGGTTGGAAGGCGGTGGGACTTCTCGCAATTCGGGCGATTCACAATGCAGAGCGCCACCAAGAGTTTGACATGGAAAGTCCATTTTCCAGCTCTACGGTCGACAAAACATGGCCCATTTGAATGAGTGTCAGCAGACAACTTGAGCTAATATGCCATATAGATTGGGCATAGCGTTCTGCCACCTTACAGAAAACACCATATTGATACAAAGAAAAGAAAAGGGCAAACAGATCCTCCAATCATACGCTTACGAAACTAGGCAGACCGGAAAAACTAACTTTTCAAATGTCCCGCGCTGCGAATTTGTCGACCATCTCCCACAATGCACTGGGAAAAATGAACTCTCTGAGGCAAACTCTTGGTGGCGCACTGCATTGTGAATCGCCTGAATTATCTTCACTGAGGCCGAGTGAGATAAAGAGTGAAACATTGAGACCAAACTTATCTCACTCAGGTAGACTCAGCCTCAGTGAAGTTAATTGCGAGAAGTCGCACTGCCTTTCAACCTACTTAGCGAAAATAGATAATAAGCAGAAAAAGTTATTTTTGAACTAAGCAGGACAAATCTACTGTCAGTAGAGCGACAGTTGTTATCCCCACATGGTGTTACCGCAAACCAAAACTAAATCTTTTTGGGGGGGGGCTGAGAAACATACATGTAGCTTCAGTACTTTATGTAGGCCTGTAGTGTTTGACAGCACCTTAAAGGCAGAGTGGACCATTTGTAAATTGTTCATTTTTTATTTCATTTGAACAAAAAAACTGTTCAAAATCTTCACATTCTGAACGCACTGATCCAATGAATTATAGCAACCGCGTGCGTGTGCGTCCTGTCAATGCTTGCGCGGGCACGCAGTCACGGATTCACCCAATTACAAACCAACTACTAACAGAAATTTCCAAAAATGTGTCACTTGACACATCTTTGGAAATGACCTTCTTTTATTGTTTTCTTCAAAATGACAGCATGCTGGAAGGACTAATTTCACATGGAATTTAGGTCATTACGATCTTTAATCACACCAAGTTTACAAGCTTATTAGTAGTACCGGTATTCTGGCGGTCACCTCATTTTCAATTTTCGTTTTGCCATTTTGAAGGGTATTTTGGTGCCTTTTTAGTTGTTATGCTGATGCAAATTTCCGGATTTATTCATGAGCAAAACTGTGATGTCATTCCGGGCAGAAAACTCAATGTTACAGCTATTTCAGCACAAAAAAGTTGCTGGAATTTTAGATATTTTGCTGTCGTAATTTTTCTTTTCTTTGGTGATTCGTTGTTGTGTTTCATGAACATTGCAGTCAGCCAATGAGCATCCCTTTCTCACAAGTGTTTTCAATGAGCAAATTTTGGGTTCACAATTTTAAACAGAAAACCCTAGCCTCAACAATGTCTTCCTGAAATGACGTCATAGCAACAGCTCCCTCAGTTGTCTCAAAAAGCATGGAAAATCTTGATGTTGAAAGAATTGCACTTTTTGATAAAAGTAATAAAAAAGGGGTGTCACATAGTTTTTACACATTTAAGAGGAGTAGTACATAAAACTTTGCACAAAGTGTGTTCCTAAGAAAAATTCATCGCATGGATCCATTAAAGGTGGAGTATTGTACATCATTTGCAGCTATCCAAAAATTAACTGGCAGAAGAAATGATTTTTTTAAAACCACACTTGGTTTAAAGACAGCAATGTGGCACTAAACTCCCCGTAAAATTGTTCCTTCTGGCATGCTGTGATTTTGAGGAATATAACAAAAGAAGTTTTACTTCCAAAGATGCGTCTAAAGATACATGTGTATATTTTTGGAAAGTTCCGTTAGTAGTTCGTTTTTATTTCGGCGAAGCCATGAATAAGTGCCGACACGACGCACGCTCGCGCACGGTTGCTATTATTTGTCAGTTCATAGCGTGACATCGCATAGTTGCAATCTGCTGAATGAGAACGTGTCCCGGACACTGATTTCGGGCGCAATTCAAAACATGACTATTGTTTTCTCGGAATAGACAGCATTCACTGAGCTAAAACTTCATCAGGTTAGTTGTTAAACACCCGTCTTTAGATTTTGAGCACTTTTGTTGCTTCAAATGAAAAAAACGCACAAATGACAAATATGTACTGTACCTTAAAGTTACTAGGTCTGGGAACTACATTGTGTAGACCAGGCAATGTCCATGCCCACCTATTCCCGCGCCATGTTCACCCTCGGCGAGATGAACAGGTACAAGCAAAAGGGGGTGTGAAACTTTACAGGGGTGAATTTGAGGGTACAAAAAGAAAAAAATCAAAAGAGTTAATGATCCGGGGCAGCCCTAAGGCAAGTAGACCCCAAACAGACAATTAAGTTTCTGGGATCCTACTCACAATAGGTATTGTCAGAGAGCGAGAGGATATTAAAAGAGGATATTTCAAGTTCAGAGGTTACATTTTTGTGAATGTCCAGCCACCAAAGAACCACAACAATGGAAACAAAATGCGGAATTACTGTACTGGATGGCAACTCTTTTAGGGGTGAACTATATGGCCTATATTTCTAACTCTAGAAACATTTAGTTGCCATGCCAGAAAATGCAAACTTCTTTAAACTTTTTTAGAAAGTAAGAAATTAAAAATAAGTGTAAATTTTCAGAAACTGTCAAGGCGTCTGAATTCCCAGTTTAAAAAAGATAATAATACGAGCCCTTTTTGACGCGTATACAAGTAGGCCTACATTATAAAACCTATTAAATTACCACCATCGTTTGAGCAACATCTGTGGCCAAGTGGATAGCGCATCTATCCCTACTTCTAGCCCGACTAACGACATTTTCACTTTCTTGTTTACTTTTCATCTCAAAAAATTAAGAATATTCTCTACTCCAACATTTAATTGCAGAGTATTACATTTTCTTTCTTCCGATTCGTGGCTCTGAAGGACTTTTTTTAAGGGAAATAAAGTCCAAAATTGTAAAATGGTCTGATTCCCATCTCATGAATACGAAGTCACAACGACAATGTTCGCGCGGAAACCTACCAAGATTTGTCACGGTAATAATTTCGAAGTCCCTCAAAAAACAGTCACTGCACATGTTCAGTGCCATTCTGGCTTAATATCGTTTAAAGTGCCTTTAAAAAAATCCCCCAGCAATTTTAGTTGTTGATTTGTCTGAATAAACTCAATTCTCTGATCATTTTCGACATAGGGGTCTACCTTAGGCCCCCCAAAAAAGCCTCCGGCTGGTATGGAGCTTGCCCAAAAAGTGGTTCCCGTTTTTTTTTGCTTCAAATGTTGGCTGATGACTGCAAATGATGCCCGACTAAACTTAGTGCAAATATATGGGAGTCCAGAGAGGCCACATAAAGCTTATTCTCGATCATAACCCCATCTAAAAACACATTAAAATTGTGCAGCAGCAGGATTCCAGTCAAACCAGTGAGTTTGGCGGTTTTGAGACATCATCTTTTATTGAAAAAAAAACTTTTTCATTTTGTCGACGTGCATGGCTACGGCGACGCGCGCGCATACCAGAAACCGGAGACTTTTTTTTTTGGCCTTAAGGAACAGAGCATTTCACTTACCAATTTGAACATTAAATGTAGTTTTGATGTGACAATTTCCCCAGGCACTCATTTTCGCAATCATGACAACGTAGTCTCATTTCTTTCACAGCTTCGCAGCATGTTGTGGCATCACTGTGGACGCCTGGTAAACTTTGCCAAAGTTGGGCACTGTCGAATTACTTGGCTTTGGTTGGTAGCGACACTTTGGGTCTCTGGGAATGGGCTTCAGCCACGTCCATAGGCACACGTGTAATTGCAAATCCGTAGCCAAGTAATTCCGACATAGCCAGCCGTGTCATGTCAAATTACCGAAATGGAAAGAGGGTCCTCTACTGAAAAAAAGGGATACATTATTGCAATGCAGCTTGTGGAGGCCTAATTTCCACTTAGGTAAATCACCTTACACTACAGCACATTTTTTGGACAAGTTTACCGATCAAATGAGACTATGTTCAATGTGAGGAGGTAAACGCTGGTCATTTTCTCCCAAACTCAACAAAGGGCAATTCTACAGTGGTACCTACCATGCCTACCAGTAGATCCTAGGCTACATTTCAGTGGACTGTATCTTACCTCTGTCCGACCACTGATATTTTTGAACCCTTCAAGATGCCCCTTGCACTGATGAATGATCGAGTCAATTCTAGAAATGAGGAAGCCAATGTTTTTCGTTCCTGGATCACTGCCGTCTGTCCACGTGATCATGTCTCCACGAATGTCCTTTGCGGATGCGGAATCTGAAACCAACTGGCCATCATGGAATGCTTTCTCATCTCGCAAGGCCTTCACTTCTTCCAATATGGCATCCCCATTTTCCGGATTGAGGAATTTGTCCACGACGCATATACCAAACTTTTGCATGTGCTCCACGACATACTTGACCAGCGCGTTACTTTTCTTGCTCCTCGGATGAGCAGTGTTTATGACTCCCGGCGTAGGTTGGTTGGGCGGCATGTTCTCTTGTTTACTTCTCGTTTCCCTGGAATGAACTACTGGCTTAATTGACTGATGAAAATCTTTACCGCGGTCAAACTCTGATTCCAGAGCTGCGTTAAAATTCTCCTCGTTGTCGCAGGGCGTTAGAGTGTACGACTGCTTCCTTTGAATATTAGCCGAGAATTTGGCAATGTCCTCCTGGACCTTGGTGCTTTCGGCCTCAGACTGGAGTCTAGGATTTGATTCTGCAGGCGCAGTAGTTTGCTGACTTAAGATGACATCTTCACTCTCCATGCGATCATTCTGTAATGAGGTCTGGTTGATATTACACGACTTTTTATGTACTTTCCAATGTTGCTTCTGATGGTCCTTACAACAGTACCATGTTTCTCTGCAGCGGCCACAGACCTTCAGATTTTCCATCTGCCGGCACAGGTCGTAAGCGCACAGTTTGCTGCCGCCGTCTTTGGCTGGGTGTTTCGACTGAACAACTGATGCTGCCATGCAGAAGTGGCGGTACAAGAAAAGCCATACAGGAAACAAACGCTATTGATAGGCCAACGGCTCCTTTGCCCATTCCCGAAATATAACACAACAATCGTTATGCACGTAGGCCCCGATATTGCTTCATATTAATCATTCATATTGAAGTACAAGTCAAGTCAACGTGCGTGCTACGTGCAAAGCTGAGGGACATCACCGTGAGAAATCGGTCTGCCAAACCGCGGAAGTGTGCTACACGCTGTTCCAGTCACGTACGCAATGTTGACAATATTTGGATTCGGTATCCACGAGAAAAAAATCACCTTTAACCCGTGTTACGGGCATACGTGGGAATTTGGAATGTAGTTGTAGACTGGTTCCCATCCTAGGTAGAATTACAGATAGACGATAGTGGGATAAGGAACCAGTCTTTACAGCGCTTTAAGAATTAAATGGTTCCCAGACTGTGTATTAAATTTCGTTATGCTCTTTTGTTATGTTCAATTGAGAACCCATCTAACACCGAAAATTAAAGGCAACACATGTGTCTTTCTTTGCAATTGCCGACCCGCACGTGGCTGGCACAAATTTACCGACCCGCACGTCACATGTACCGTACTGTTTACAAACAAGAGAAAGGTCTATAAACAAATGACACCCGTGAGGTGCATTAACCGGAAGAAAATCGTTGCTTAAAGCGAAGAGAGATACCAAATACGATGTGACATTACTCCGCCTGAAATTGAAGCATATACTTGAGCATTATTGTGGTTTAAAAAGTGTGCCCACGGGCACACTTTTTACAGGTTTCTTTTTAACGTGCATTAGCAATGGAATCCAGTTACGAGACCCCACAATTGTGCAAAGCCTCCAGACATGCCAGAGGCCCTACTCTGTTTTCTCAAAATGTAAATTATCCACTGCGCTGAAACTTCAACAGGCTTATGCCTATGTAGTCGCGCACCCTACTGATTTTGAGCAATTTCGTTGCTTCAAATGAAAATATGCACAAAAAGTAAAATTACTTCTGACATGAACAGAGCGCATAATTAAGGCCTACATGCAGCAATCCACAGTTTGCGCAAGCTATGGCTGTTTATTACTAGGCAGGCCCCTAGGGGTGTGAAACTCGTATTAAAATTGGAGAATTCGTGCTGACGTGTAATCTGGTCGATTGTGAAGTACTGATGACGGGTCCGGCAGTGGCGGCGCTAGAGCTAGAGGGGGGGAGGGGGAGGCCATGGGGGCATTCCCACCCCCAGTTCCCCCCCCCCCCCAAGTCCCCCCCCCCCCGGTTTTCTCCCAACCCTCAACAAATAGATTAATTATGTTTATTTTCTGATCTCTGCGCCGCTGTATAAAATGTGGACACATTTTGGGACAGTGAAAGAATTATAAACATTGGTAATTAGTAGACAAAAACACGCCACGTGTGCGTGTAGGGCCTACATACATTTATACAGCCGTAGATAGTGTGCAGCCAACGTCTTTGTACATTTGTTATACATTTCTTATACACCATTTACAATGTATTCTGCGGTTTGATACATTTCTCATTGATAAAAACGACTACACTCTAAGTTGCTCTAAGTGGTTATTTCCGGACCATTGGGCACGCGCGCGTACACAGGCTTAAGCTTGTATTTTGACTGCCCCCCCTCCCCCCCAAATGTCCTTGCCCCCCCCCCCCCCAAAAAAAAAATTATACTCCACATTTGAGCAGATTCGCTGATTAATTATGCAAGACAACCACATCTTGACCTCTAGATTTTGACCAATCAGCGGGCGCTTTCTATATATCGGGTCTTCGGTCATTCACCCGTTGTCGCATCATAGACGGATAACCTAGTGTCACGCGCTCTATATCATGATGTTACGCGATATGCGCTCGGCTGTTGTTGTATTACAAAGCACTGCATTCGAATTGACCAATCAAACCATTAGTCCGATTTGGGAATGAAATGAAGTCATGATTTAGTAAAGTCGACTCCGATTGGCTGGCGCGCGGCTCGCATATATCTGCATTTTTAGACATATCAGACGTTATACAGGAGACTTGGCTCCGTGGATAACCCGTGAATAACGGGTGATACTCAGACTACCGCCACTGGGGTCCGGGCCCTCTTTTGTTTTTAGTCGGAGTGATTTCTAGTTCCAAAATGACTTTTGCAATCTTAAAGTTGCTCCTCCTGTGCTATTTTCGAGTTTCACCCCGAAAAATAGATTTTCTAGCAATACAAAAGTTATTCACATTTGACCAGTCGTGTTTAGTTATGGAATTATTTATTTGCGGTCCGAAAATAATTCAGGCGTATCATTTTGTGCGTTTTGGGGCGCAACTGAAGCAACCTATAAGAAAAGCATATTTTCAGAGGGTAAAAACGTCCAAGATAGAGAAATAGTATTTCCGTAAAGATAAAACATATAAATTGAAATTTCGTTAGGAGAATAAAACTTAGGCGTGGGTAGAGAAACTTTAAGCAGTATTTTTGTTTATTCTAATGACCCTATTTTTTTGTAATTTTGAACAGTACGCCTATCTTTCAGGCGCGGTTCTACAGGGAGGCTGGGGGGGGGGGGGCTTTAGCATGTACTTTTCAATTTACGGAATTTTGAACACAAACACCGTTTTAAAGTTCTGTCCACGGAGCATAAAAAAAATTTAAGTGCTCCTTCAGCAAAAACAATTCTCATAGGGATGCGTGTGAATTCTTTTTGTTTTGCTGAAAGAACATTTACCTTTGCAATGTACAGTTAGTTTCACTTCATGACTGCAAGTCAGAGTAAACTTTATATATATAAAATAATTATAAATATTTTCAATTTTTGGTGATTCATAATTCGAACAGAAAACCACTATAATCTGAAGAGAAAGTGACTAAGAAGCCGCGCCCTCAGGTCGACCTGCCATTTGCTTGCGCCGTGACGGTACCGTTGCCATCAAGCGAAAGAGTGCTTTATGAAATGTGATTAAATTGGTTAGAAAAAAGAGGGCCCTCTAGCATCAAAAGAGGTCCAGCCCCCCCCCCCCCCCCCCCCACCCCCCTCCCACATCCAGTCGGTGCCCTGGAAATTTGGGGAAAATAAATTGGGTCTGATCTTGGTGCCTCCTCATAACATGCTGCCCCCTCCCCCAACTTATTTTTTTGCCAAGCCATTGGACCGATCCAGTAAGCTCCGCCCAGTGCGCACGTGGGCAAATTAACACCATTAACACGTGCTCCTCTCCAATGCCGGCCACGCTGCATTTTCCTTCCGCGCGCATCATACGCGCGTGCACGCATGTCGGACTTTTGTGCACGCACGTCGGACATAAATCACGGCTGTAATTGGTCAGAACACAATGGGGCGGTGCTTACTGGATCGGTCCATTGGGACGATCCAACCATAGTTGGGGCGTAACAACTTTACAACTTATTACTCAGCTGCAGGTTTGTAAAATAAGGCCAGTAACTTATGTGTAATTCTTGTACCTTCTGGTACATACCAGTACCATTAAGATTATAAAATGTTCAGTGAAAAATCGTTTCCCCATTTTCACAGTTTAATCTATCTCTGTTTACAAATATGATTCAATCATGTACATAATATTTGTTTATCGTGCACATTTAATAAATTTATTGCCAAATACTATCAATTATAGTAAAATATATATCGAATCGTACTATGATAAACATCTCATGGGATACTAAAACTTGTTCATATTCAACCGATGTTAATTTCACGTAGACAATTTCCAACAAGCGCTGCCAACTTTAAAAGCGGGGAATATGTTTTATTATACAACGCCTGAAATAAATCCCCATCACTTTTTGGCGGCCCTTGAACTGGAACATGTTTCTGACGTCCCAGCCGTGACGTGAAACATGTTTCCTGTGCACCGCAAAAACGACTGCCCGGAAAATTGTTCATGGCGTCATGTTACTGCCTACGTACGTGACTGCACACAACCCCAAAAAAAATCACGCGGCGACCGGACATGATTAACAATAACATTCAAAGCAAAATTGGGAGTTTTTTTTATAGCGTTTCACTAAAGTTCTAAAAAAGAGTAGGCCTGATATTCTGTATCAACTTTTGTACCAATTGAAGGTAAAAACCCACTATTTTAACCCCATTTATGGTAAAAAGTAACGTCGTCTGCTGAGCTTGTTTACCTTTCCGCCATCTTGAAACATTAGTGAACCGACCGGAAACCTCGGTTCAACTTTGGTCGAAACAGTGACGTCATTTCAGTGTAACCGAAGCGCCAAAACGGCCATGAACCAGAAACATGTTTACGGTCACAGCGCCAAAACGTGCCCCATGTCATTAAATTATTCGTCCCAACACACAGCCGGTCGCACGGCAAGAATAGAAGTTCCATTCCACGATAAACGGAATGGAAGTTCCATTCCACGATAAACGGAATGGAAGTTCCATTGCACGGCCACACTATTGGTGGCTCTGACCAATCAGATGACGAGGATTTATTTCGGTGTTGTATTAAAAGTTGCTTCACATTCGAGCAATGGAAAGAATAATTTCACGAGCTTCGCCTCTTGGAATGGAACATGCTTCGTCTCTTGGAATGGAACATTCCATCTGTCACCTTATGAAATTATTCTTATCATTGCACTCATAAACATTCAACACAGTGCTATGTTAGCCGTACCATTTTATCTGCACAGAGTTTCATTGTTACATTGTAGCATGAAAAAAAGGAAATTTACAATGTATTAGGAAAAACGAGCAGGGGAAATTTGTAAAGAAACAAATCTAACATAGAAGAAAAATATAGTCACCACTGCAGTAATTTAAAACTAACAAGCTACACACTTCTACCAAAACAGTTTCATAGCTATCAAAATCCAACAGATTAGTGATTAGTTTCAAAATTTTGAGGAATAAAAACTTTCATTTGTCTAAACGAGATCTACATGGAATTAATGTCAAATTAAATAAAGTTTGTTGTTTATATATAATTCTTAAATTATATCCTTATTTATAACACAACTCTAGTTCTCCATATCTTTTTTTCCAGTAAAAAAAAATGACATTACTTTATTGGACCTCAATAAAACAGATATCAATTTTTTAAGTAATTTTCAAACTGGAACAAGTTGGTCCTAGATTTTGGTCCATAAAACAAATTGGCCCAGTGAATTTGACGTATTTTAATTCCATTTTGATAAGTTAAACTTTTAAGGTATTGAATTCTTTAATTGCATGCAGTACTTACGGTGGTCTTGTTCGTATATTTATAAAATTACGAAAAATCACGACTCTAAACTATGTACTTTTGCAAAGCTGAAAAATCTATATGATGGTGATCATGTACAAATAGAAAAAAATGTACTTGAATAATTAAAGCTCATTTTTGTTTTATCACAAAGACCTACATGTATGTCTGCTCCGAAGTTATACAGGGTGGGTCCAAAAAAAAAACCCGGAACATCATTCTACTACCTTGAGACTCAAACCACCTGTACCAATTGATGAAGAATCCTTTGAGAAGAATTATGATACCAAAATATCCCGATTCTGTCCATTAGTTTTTGCTGCAGAGCCTATTTTACTTCTGTCATGTGGGTATTGTTAGATAACAATCCCTCTATCAATTACAATGCAAGTCAAATTCCCGGGCGCGGTTTAGTAATTCATCGGGACAAAAATGACCCCCACCTTGCTTCACAAAATAGGCTCTAGAACAAAAACTACTGGAACGAATCGGGCGATCTTGGTTTCATTTTTCTTCTAAAAAGATTCTCCATGCATTGATATGTGGTTTGAGTCTCAGGGTAGTGGAAGTATGAGGTTCCGGGTTTTTTGTGGACCACCCTGTATTAATTTTTTTTTTACAAGAAACTGACATTCGTTAAATAAATACAGTCCATCGTTTTAAGGCTTTTAGTAGATTCATGAAGTGAAACTTGTACATGAACACATTTTCCTTTGGTAATCTAGCTTATTGTAACAACTAAGATATCTTTTAAGATAATTTTGACAGTTTATTCCACCTTCAGTTTTAAAACAAGGCAAAACCAGCTTTTGTATTTCTGAGAAGAGTTTCCTTACAACATTTTTTGGTCTCTCCCTTAAAGGGGTGTGCATCGGAACCAGGTACCTGACTGCTGACATCAGGAACCGGTTCCAGATTATGGAATCGGGTACCCGTAACCAACTTTACAAATTACTTAGTAGTTCTCAGACAATGACAAAGAAAGATTTTCAATGCCATTTGTGTGGAATTTTCAAAATGAAAACCAGGATAAATGGGAAAACAAACACAGATTTCACGTTTATGTGCATTCTCACCTGCGACAGATGACGCTCGCGAAAGTTGCAGTTTACACCGTAAAGATATGAAGCTCTTTAGACCCCCCAAAAAAGTCTCCGGTTTCTGGTATGCGCGCGCGTCGCCGTAGCCATGCGCGTCGGCAAAATGAAAAAGGTTTTTTTTCAATGAAAGATGATGTCTCAAAACCGCCGAACTCACTGGTTTGACTGGAATCCTGCTGCTGCACAATTTTAACGTGTTTTTAGATTGGGTTATGGTCGAGAATAAGCTTTATGTGGCCTCTCTGGACTCCCATATAATTTGCACTAAGTTTAGTCGGGCACCATTTGCAGTCATCAGCCGACATTTGAAGCAAAAAAATCAGGTAAAAAAAAAAAAAAAGCCGCGTCGCCGCACCACTTTTTGGGCAAGCTCCATACCAGAAACCGGAGACTTTTTTTTTGTGGCCTTAGACAACTTCCGGGACTCGAATGTTGGGGTTGGGTTCTTTTACTGGTACCTGTGTTTTACTTTAATGGGTTCCCATACTACCCGTAAATTCACACCACTACTCCCAAAATGCTTTCTAAAATTCTTAAAAATTCGGCAAAAATTTCACACACATCATTTTTTGGAGCAGGACACACTGGCATTAAACATTTAAAATTGGTATGCAAAAAAAATTCTAAATGCTTTAATTTTGCGTACTTATCATGATTCATGTAAATAGATGCACATAATCTACGGTATGTTGAAAGACAACACAAATCTAGATTATTATTTTCATTTTTTTTTGTACTGCATATATCTTATAGATTTATAACAATTATTAAAACTTCTCTGTATCTAAATATACATTTTTACGTTTAGGTTTTCTGTAACACTTGGTTAACCATTAAAAAAAAAAAGGACCAACAAAATCACACAAAATATTGAAAGTCTTCTTCGAAATGTAATTTTTTTTTTTACACTAGTACATAATGTGTCAATCACTCAACTCTCATTACGACGTCTGTTTTATGATACACTCTAAAGAAACCCGCTCAGATAATGGTGTAAATTGGCCAATTTCTGATGACATAAGCTTCAGAGCTGGGGTTTCCAAAGCTAAGATCTGATCTGAATTTGATTTTGTTATCATCTGCAATTAACTTGTTCACCATTTTTCCCCTTTCTTTCACCTCACCAAGACATCTCCATCCTCTTCTCCGTATATCGAGGACTGTTCTCGGAGTAGAACTGAGAGTACCAGCGGCGATGTTTTGCAATCAGGGAGTCCTCCTTGACCAGAACAGGCTTGGAGAGGTAGGTCTTGTGGTTCCACACCATCATGTCACGCTCCACCTAGGGGCAAAAAAATGAATGCACTTTGAAAAAAATGGAAAAACTAGATATATGTGGACAAACACATGGCTGTTTCGGCAATTTGTTGTTGTATTTTTATGTCATCTTATAGACTGATAGGACAGATATGTGCAGTAGAAAGTTGCAAAGTGATATGCGCCAATTGTTCGGTAGCTACATGTATAGGCTTATAATAATGCACTTTTGATATGATGTCATGGTGATGTCACTTCAATTTTCATCTATAACACATCAAAGTCTAGGTACATACAAATGTACCAACTTTCAACCCAATCAGAGCTGTTGTTCTGTACATACAAGCCTTCAAAATATGCACTTTTAATATGACGTCACATGCCACGTGAAGTACGTCATCGTGACTTCACTGCAATTTTCATCTATAACACATCCTGGTCTAGGCACGTACCAACTTACAACCCTATCGGCCTTGTAGTTCTGTAGATATAGACCTTCAAAATATGCACATTAAATGTGACCGATAGCTCATGATGACGTCAATGTTCGGCACACATCTTTAGATGCTGGTTTAAGTGTGTGCCGAGTATAAAGGCAATCGGATTGATTTTAGTGCCCAAAGTTCCTTCCACAATGAAAACACATCCTGGTCTACATGTAGACAACATACCAACTTTCATCCCAATCGGGGGGCTATTGTTCTGTAGATATAAGGCTTCAAAATAGGCCCAAAGTGCCTTCCACAATGAAAACGTGTACAAATGCTATGGCGAAACAGCCAAAACTGTCAACTGGCATATCAAACCTCACACAATGACCCCCTTAATGGTTAGAAAGAGACAGACAATTGAATGTCATTGCCGCCACGCATCAGCACCCATGTCTAGAGGCAAAAAGGTTTATGAATATTTAGATGAAATAGAATTAGTCACCCCAATTTGTTACTTTTGCTAAAACAAAGGTCATTCTTGACGGCAAAGCGCCAGTTGGCCGACGAGAACCTTGAACACAGCCCCTTAGTGTTTGCTGTTCCTGCGCACATTCCATAATTTTACTCTATTGTTTTACCTTTTTGGGAACATTACATAATTTGTAAACAAGTAAATGTGAGGCGTTCGGGCAAAATAAGACGGAACTGGGAACGGGCTGTAGTGGAGAAAAATGCTTCAACTTTTTTTTCTCAGATTTATTGATATTAGTAATCTTTGATACGTCTACTACGTTTATCTTCAAGTAAACTTGAATCCTGGATCCTGATTGGTTGATCCATGGCAACAAGCCGTGCTACATATAACCATGTAACATGGCCACGGTCCATACCGCACTCCGCGTTAATTGCGCTATTCTAAGATGTGCGCGCCATTCCGTACAACGCGCATGTGTAATAGGATAACCGCTGAAAAGTTTGTGTACAGCGTAAGTGTTCCATCTTTACTGCGCGTCAAGTTTGCTTGACGATAAATTCGTTGCCCCACTCGCTCTCGTGGAACATGGAAAATGTAGTGCATCTGCGTCTCACATACCATGAGGCCGTATGGGCACAGACGCACTACATTATTCCGTGTTCCACTCGTGCTTGCAGGATGACTAACAGTATACGTTAAAGCCAGAGTCCATCAATTGCAGCTATCTAGAAAGTAACTGCCGTAATTATTGTTGAAAAACATACTTGGTTGAAAGATAGTAAGGGGACTAAACTCCCTGTGAAATTATTCTTTCTGGCAAGCTGTCATTTTGAAGAAATCAACAAAAGAAGGCCTTTCCAACTTAAGGCACAGTAGGAAATTCAAATTAGTATTTCGTTTTGTTATTCGGCGAAGCGTGCGCAAACATTGGCACGACGCACACGCGTGCACGGTTGCTACAATTCGTTGGATCAGTGTTCAACATCGCGTAGCTGCAATCGGCTCAGTGAGAACGCGTATCGGACGCTGAATTCAGGCCCAATTCAAAACATGATTCAGCAACTTTTGATTTGAATCGAGATCCTAGAATGTTGTTTTTCTCGAAATATATAGCTAAAGCTGAGCTGAAACTTCATCAGGTTAGTTGTTCAGCACCCTTCTTTAGATCTTGAGCACTTTTGTTGCTTCGAACGAACAAAATGCACAAATTACAAATGATGGACTATATCTTTAAAGAAATAGTATAAAAATAGTGGAATATAAGTGTTTTTAAGGAAAAACTATTGGTATCTTTCATTTTCACACCTACAAAACACTAAACTTTAAAGGGCCTTGTCTCTGCCCAGTTCTGTCTCATTTTGCCAGAATGCCTCACAAACGTGACTCCCGTTAATTCAGATAACCAATAGTTTTGCATCCTCATAAGAGTGCAAAATGTATCATGGAAGGAACATAAGACAAAGGCAGAAATTTATGGCAACATCCAACCTATCTCAACTACAGTGGCACAACGCAGAGCCCGCCTAGCCGGTTACTGCTACAGAGCCAAAGAGCAAGTTGTCTCTGACCTCATCTGCTGGAGAGATTGCCTTGCCCCAACAGAGGGAGGAGACCCCTCAACTACGTCGACACTGTATGCAATGATGTGAGCCAGCACGTTGATGACATCACCACGGCCATGGCGAACGAGAGAGTCCGGAAGAGTTTGGTTTCATCCATCTTGGCTGCAGCCGCCCAATGAATGAAAATTAATGAATGAATATTTTTGCAGGGTTAGCCTGAGTGCTTCTTTAATAGGAGTCAACTGTATTTGAAGCAAGGCCTCGATTTTTTTTTTATCAATACCTGTAAGCATTCGGAGAAGAGGATGAGCTTGGCAGCAAATCGAGGGAAGCTCCTGCTCCAGCAGCAATGGGTCAGCCTCTGCTTGAGGGGTTCAATGGGGGTGATGGTGTGGACCAGAATGGCGTCCCCAAATAGCCAATGGTGGATAACGAGATGTACGAGGCCCGGACCAACCTGAGAAACAAAGACAAGAGCAGAGCATGAGAATTAGTGTCGGTATTATTCTTTCTGCTTGTCCGAAGGGCCAGCGTACTGTCCTCTGACTGAGCCACTGACTGACTGAGTGAATCACCGAGTATAACGTCCTCAACTGAGACCCCAGTGACCCCATGACGACCTTTGACCTTTGGTCAAGTAATAATAAATAATAATATCGGAGTCTCATATAGCGCACGTATCTACCAACTATTAGGTATTCAAGGTGCTGGAGATATGTCTATTATTAAAGAAAGGTAAATAAAGTTTATGAGAAATATGAGACCCATTATGTAGCAACTTATAAGGGTTTACAAGGTGCTGTGGCACATATTGCAGCCACTGCCAGAAACACTGGGGAAAAACCCCTTCTCTTAGCGATAAGTGTTACTGGGTTCTTTAACGTGCATTACACAACACACGGGACCTACGGCTTTACGTCCCATCCGAAGAACGAAGCAATAATGGTATTAGTGCCTTGCTCAAGAGCACAAGCACCATGTTCCCACGGTCAGGATTCGAACCTATGTACCACGGCACACGAGTCGAACACCGTAACCATTGGACCACAGCACCCAACAAGTGACATGTTGGGGCTGGGCTACTGATGCTTTTGACAAAGTTTGGTTGAAATCGGTCAAAATATGTAGGAGCAATAGACAATGTCAACGTTTGTTACTTGAACTAACGGACTAACGGAGAGACATGATAATTTGTTGAGCTGCTATCCCACAGCTAAAAATCATAAAGATTCCTGTTCTAAATTGTCATTTTTCTAGCAATACAAAAGTTAATCACTTTTGAATCAGCCAGCAATCGAACAAAATCGGCCCATGTTAAGTTACTACATTATTAGGCCAAAAAAAAAAATAAGTCGGTCTCTGGTCAGCGCGCGCGTCGATTTTAATCATGCGCGTCAATCTTTTTTTTCCCAAAATGTTCCGCGGTAGCTCCAACAGCGCCCTCTATTGCCGCACCTCCTCAGTTTCTTTTACCAAAGAGCACCAAGGAATGGGAAATTGCACCAAGGCAAATGATCGAGAGCACCAAAGCAAATTATGGAGGACACCAATGTACATGAGGACACCAATGTACATGAGGACACCAAAAAAGCAAAATAGTACCCCACCTTGTCTGTACAATCCAAGCTTGAAAAAAAAAAAAAGCCGCGTCCCCGCGTCAATTCCGGAACTCTGGTCTGACCAGAGACCGAATATTTATTTTTTTTGGCCTTACTTTATAATATTGTATTATTGGCTGCCAAGACAATAATTTCCACTCACGCAGGGTACGTACGCCTAATAGACTTGTGTACTGAAATACCAGTCTGGCCTATAGACCATTATCATGTTGCGGCCATCTTGATTATTTCCCATTCAAATCAACGTAACCAAAGCGAAGCAGGAAGAAAAAATAGTCTGGTTCCTTTGTGCACAAAACACATTATCATTCAGTACTGCTATTGGATACAGGGAACATGACTGAAATGGTGGCAGCATGCTAAAGGCCTATCGTTACCTGTACTGCTTCCGCCGTGATACTCATGAGAGGCAAAGGAATGCCGTAGATGGTACACTGGTGCCTCAGAGTCAGGACGCCTGTGTGTTTATTCTCCTCGTCAATGTCCCATGTGCCTTGCCATTCATGTTTAGCGAACGACCAGAATCTGAAACACAATCATCATCAGACAATCATCAAAGAATGCTTCTAAGCTCAATCAACACAAATTATGGAATTTTACAGGGCCAAATAAATTGTGATCTGGCACTAGGGCTGTCCTACATGTACCGAATACTTGAATATTCGATCAACTGAATAGCTTTTTTTTTGCTGGTTTGAATATTCAAAAACAAAAAACCCTGCGCATAACACGACTGTGATGTTATTTTATCGTAAAGCTGCGACGCTTTATTTTCAGGTGCCACTTTTTTGTCGACAGTAAATTTTTTGTCGACGGTGGTTCATTTTTCACATCCTTTTGGCACGATAAAGCCCTTTTACAGTTATGCAAAACACTCCAGCGCCCCATATCAATCGCCGCACGCAAATTTTAATTGGCACACTCTTCGTGCCACTTTTTACTGGCGCACAAAAAATAGGGTGGGGCGCATTTAATAACAAATGTTACTATTTGAAACATCACCCGGAGAATGGTGTGGTACAGTTTGTGTGCAAAACCTTCTTTAGCATTGTTATAACGTTACTTTCAGAAAAATAAATATGGGAATGCACAGTTGTAATTTTCCAACAAAGATGGCGTCCTATGAGAGAGAGATCTATAGTGCTGTCTGATAAGTGCGTCTACATGTAGTTCATGACTCCAGGAATAATGTATGATCACTCACAGGTTATAAATGACACGAAGGTCTCTACCCAGGAACATGATAGGTTTGTGTAGATGACCAAGATGTGCAATGTCGGCTCCATTCTCCGGCACTTCCTGTGATAAAAAGAATGATCAAAACAGTTTAAAAAAGTCATATGACACGAAGGTCTCTTGAGTAGTGGTGGGATAATATCCGGGCATTTCAAAATTTGGTTTGAATTCCACTATTCGGTTTTGATTTTGGATATTTGACAGCAATGAGTGAAAGTTGGAAAAATCACTCGGGTGGGACTCAAAGCAGGAGGTCGTGGGTTCGAGTCCTACCCGAGTGATTTTTCCAACTTTCACTCGGGAGGTAACACACTGAGTATACAGTGTTTAAACGTCGGTGAAGGGCAAAACCAATAATTTGATTTATATCACCCCGACGCAAAATTCCATCTTATAATAGTTTATGCGGTACCCGCTGCTATGTACATCAGATTCGAACCAGCCAACCGATCCCGTTAGCTCGGTGGTCGAGTGGTAAGACATCTGCACTAGAAAGCAGGAGGTCGTGGGTTCGAGTTCCACCTGAGTGATTTTTGCAACTTTCACTCGGGAGGTAACACACTGAGTATACAGTGTTTAAACATCAGTGAAGGGCAAAACCTAATTTGATTTATATCACCCCGACGCAAAATTCCATCTTATAACAGAATAATATTGGTCGCGTGCAATTTGCGCCATACGCACACAATCCATTATGCGCCCCTACTGGGGTTCTTGACAGTGTTCTGAAAGTGTCATCTTTTACTCTAGCATGGAGCCCATACACAAGGCCATTAATTCTATGCTCAAAGAGTTATAGGCTTTCAGCTCCGGTCCAAAAGTTGGGCCACCGGTATCAAATGATTGAAAGGAGCAACGCTCATAGTGATTTTTTGGCAAGGAATGCACATCTAGAGTTGGAAAATGTGTGACAGCTTTGCAGTGTCAGCGGTGACAGTTTTTTGGGTGTTATCACTTTTAATTTTTTTTTTCAAAATGGCCGCCAATATGCTTGTTACCGGATTAATTATATGTGCTAACAAGGATGTTTTGGCCGCCATTTTTTTTTTTAAAGTGATAGCACCCAAAAAGCTGCCACCGCTGCAATTCTATCACATATTTTCCAACTACGGGGGTGCATACCTGGCCAAAAATCACAATGAGCATTATTCCCCTGATTTGATACCGACCAAACCCCAGGCTGATGGCCTATTAAGTAAAATATATGAATGGTCTCAGAATGAAAGCAAAATAGTGTTACCTCCACATGGGCATTGATAACGTGCTCGGTGATTCCGTGGTATCTCATCTTGCCGCTGGTAATCTCTTCCACCTCCGGGGGTGTCCAGCTTGGCTCCGCCCCCTCAGCATGGTGCCAGACAAAGATCTCACCGTTCCTCTCCAGGCACGGCCAGGATCGGATCTTGGCAAAGTCAGGAACTGAAAAAAAAAACAAGTTCCAAATTTGCGTAAGAAAATGTATCAAAAAATTTAAGTAGTGAATAAAAATTGATTAACATTCTAAGAGTGTCCTCTACACGGCGGAAAATTTTGTAAATGTTTGTCGAAAAGTTCCAGCGTAACAGTCAAATCGTCAAATTGTGACTTTCCCTTTGTGACGTCCACAGCTACCAGCCATTACTGGGGAGGTATTTTTTCGCTTCACCACACATTCTTAAACTTGAGATGCCCATGTACTTTGGAAACCCGTTTAATTGGTTGCAGGAACAATGATTGTGCAAGTGTAAAGGACAGTTCATACTGAAAGCGAACGCAAATTTGTGTGACGTCAGCCTGAGGGCAATTTATCACATTGCGAAATGGCAGAAGTTGAACACATTTCAACTCCGGAGAATTTCGCAGCGAATGCTACGTGCCTGAACCCAGAGACGGAGACCAAGCCCGGTTTTGGAATTTTTTTATAATAATTACAATAATTTGAGAGGCTAATCATCCTTACTGGCAGCTGAGAAGCTGAATTGCGAAGGACGCGGCTACAACGTGGTTGAGCTGCTGGCATGTAAAGGCGCCTTAGGCAGCCAGCAACGTCACCCATGTCTGACCACGGAGCACAGCCTGAGATCAAAAGGGTTTGATTATTCCGGAGGGAGGAAAACGGGAGGGCCCGGAGAAAAACCCTTGTGGCACAGGAGAGAACCAACGCACAACTCTACTCACATGTGATCCGCTGCCAGGCCAGGATCCACGACCAGGATTCGAACCGTGGTCACCTTGGTGAGAGGCGAGCGCTTTACGCACAAGCCACCCATGCCACCCAGTAATGCTTACTTTTGGTCAGTCACATGTTTTAAGATCTGGATCAGGTGCACTTTTGTTTGTTAAGGCACGGAACAGCATGGTGGGGAAGTGTGGCCTAGTGGTTAGGGTTTGTGGCTCTTGATCAGAGGGTCAGGGGTTCGAATCCAGCTGCTGGCCATATAGTGTGTCCTTGGGCAAGCTACTTCACTCCCACTTGCCTCTCTCCACCCAGGAGTGTAAATGGGCACCAGCATTAGCTGGGGAGTAACCTGCGATGGGCTAGCATCCCATCCAGGGGGATAGAAAATATTCTCAGTTGTTTCATGCTTCTGAAACCAGAGATAAACGCTCGCCTGATGGACCACATTGGCTTGCGACAGATGTTACTTACTTTTACAAGGCACGGTACTGGTCCAAGGATACGAATTTGGATCCCTACCGAAACGAATGTGCCCTATGTGTGTCTGTAAGAACTTTAAAATTAATTTGACCCCTACATCATTTGTCATTAATTAAGTCAATGACATGCTTGCCATGCTCAAACTCAATCCACCCTGAGAGCTTTTGAGGCCGTGTTCAGACCATGGCTCTCATCGGTAGGTCACAAGGTGCCATGAGGTCCACAAGGCCAGGCCATGCGACCTACCCCTCAGGTTTCTCTCACCTTTCTCAGCGTACGGGATCTTGACACACTTGCCGTCGTCGCCTCGGAACGTCCAGCCGTGGAATGGACACTCGATGCAGTCCCCCCTGACTTGACCTCCGACCCCCAGGTTGGCCCCCAGATGAGGGCAGTATGCATCCACGATGAAGGCTTGGCCAGTCTCGCCGCGGTACACTACCAACTCATGGCCTGTAATATGACAGGAATGAATTTAAGCAGATTTTATGAAAGTTTATCACTGACAACAATCTATCATACAAGGAGCAAAGCGACAAATAGGGGGGCCTATACAGTGGCGAGCAAGGTACATGTTCATGATGTACGTGTTCATGTTCCCTCTGCTGTACCCACTGCACTATCTGAGGAAGCTAGTTAACCCTCCAGCGCAGAATCTAGCCATTTTGGAGACCCAATTTGGTTAATTACCTTAATTAAAAAAGAAATTTCAAACCAATTCTGGTGATCTTCCATCTAATCCTAGCAAGAGACACCCTCTACGGATATATGCAGTCACCTTTAGTGTGTGACCCCGGGTCAGGCATATCTGAGCATGACAACCTGGGCTAAGGACCGACGCAATTTATGCCCACCCGGGGACCCACCATATACACGTGCACAAACAAGGTCACTTGCGAGTAGACAGTGCAACGGCTTGACCACAGACTATGTATACAAATACACCTCCTTAGTCTACAGACATGGCAAGATTGTGTTCATGTGGATACAGTGTTGTGTAGCCTCAAACCGTGGCGCTAAATATTTGGGTCCCCGGGGGACCCCTTACTGTAAGTGTGTTACTAAATGGGCTTTCTGCGTCGGAGGGTTAATAAATCCAAGACTCAGGGAAAGCCTGATGATTTAACCCGTCACCCGCCCCTGCCAATGTACATTGCCAGATTTTATGTTTACATGTCCTCCGATTAACTGGTTAAAGTTCAGAGCTAAAATGCAGTTAATTCATTCGTAACTTTTACTTCCTTGTGAACCCTTCCCTCAAAACTCAAACAGAAATACGAAACCACATAAATAAAACAACAGTAGGACGAGCAGCAAGAGTCTAGATAACAATTACAGCTGTACATAACTGTAGCATAGTAACAGCACACCAGAATTGTATTGACAATAAAATGGAACATGTCATGCACATGATGTTAAAGGGAATACAACATTTGCAAATATCGAAAAATAAAACTACCAAGTTTTTACGAAATACCTTACTAGGATGTTGGTAAATGACAGTCTAAAGCATCCTGTAAAATTATGGCACCTGGTGTCAAGTCATTTTCAAGAAAATGGTATTTTTGTATACATTTCCAACGGTGGTCGGCCGACCACCGTTGGAAAAACCTAACTATTTTTCAACTACTGCTCCAAATTTGCAATTTTTTGTCAGTCCAAATTTTGTTTCTATTGGTTACATGTTCATGAACGGGTGCAGGCCAGCTAGACTGGTTCTATTACCTTACAATTTTCCGGCATCTATAAATTGATCCATTTTATCTTTAGTGGAGTTAGGAAACCAGACTACTTAAATAATTTTGTTTTTCTTGGTTTTTCAAGCATTTTCGAACACAAAACTTCAAACATGTCAGTTAAACAATATTTGATCTATTATACTAACCCCTCAAATAGTTCATTTCTGAAAATTACAGCAAAAGCCGATGATGTACATTCCCTTTAATTGTTTGCAAAGCTTAAAGCGAATCCAGTTTTTCTAAACTTCATAGGCATTTCCTTTTCCTGACTTCCAACTGTTCTAATGTACACAAATATGTGTACACTGATTGTACTCCTGAGATCAGTGCGCCATTATCTGGGTCTCTATTATTACAAGCCTTGAAATTTAACCAAATCGAAAATAGGGCCATGCTGAATACAACAAAAATCCAACTAATTGAAGAGTAAATTATACGAAAAATTCACTACTTCAAAAAGCTCATGTTCAATTTATTTTCAGTGTTTCAGTGTGAGGGATTATTTGTGTGGCATTATTATATTACATGACATTATGAAACCCACCATCTAATCTGTTAAATAATGAAAAAATACAAACCATGCATGTTTGTCTTTTGATAAGAGACCTGATAGATTTAGGGTTACAGAAACTATATAGTGGTGTACATGTACATGTAGGTAAGGGGCCTGCATAATATAATGATGACATCGTGTCCTACCGAATTAATAATTCTTTGCAAGAGTGTAATTTTGTAATGTAAAAAAAACACGAACAATTCTATCAAGAATTATCTAACTAGATTGCAGAGTTGCTGACTCGAGTCATGTGACTTGGACTCGAGTCAGACTCGAGTCGCTATTTTTGTGACTTGTGACTTGACTTGTAAATACCAGCTTTGACTTGTGACTTGACTTGGACTTGCAAACAATGACTTGTGACTTGACTTGGGATTGCAAAAAAAGACTTGTTACCAACCCAAGTCAGACGCTAAATCCAGTAAAATGAATAGTTCCCACTAGTTTCAAAAGTTTTCAATAAGACTGTCACAACAAACTACACAGTTTTCAATGACCAAGTCTCTTGCTTAATGTAATGTTGAACAAACTTTGAAAGGAACCTTTCATGAAAAGAAAGCAGGCCTTTGTCAATTGCATGTAAAATACCGGATAGCCTAACCCATTGGTAGGCGTTTAGTATACATGAAAATTGAACAATAAAGTGTTAGTATACTACATGTAATCGAGTGAGTGAAGTCTTTTTTTCATGTCATCTCAAAATTTATTTCTACAATGTAAAGTAAATTTATTAAAGTATACAAAGGGCTAATATCCGACAGATATGTGATAAACTACAAGAATAGTAATAGCAACACATTGAAAAAGGGGAATTAAGGAGGCATGTTCAATATAACTCGTAATTTGACGCCAGGTTCTTTTAGCTTATTACAGCTAGACAAAACAATGTGCAACTTGACGTGTTCTTGGACAAAGATACTTGTGACTTGACTTGTGTTTAGACCAAATGACTTGTGACTTGACTTGTGACTGGACCTAATGACTTGTGACTTGACTTGTGACTGGACCTAATGACTTGTGACTTGACTTGGACTTGCAAACAATGACTTGTGACTTGACTTGGACTTGCAAAAAATGACTTGCTGCCACCTCTGCTAGATTGCTAGAGCTGCTTCACTGGCCATTGGAGTCTGGTCACAAGTCTTACAGGTACATGTACATTGTACATAGCTGATATATAGGCCTACCTGCACATTTGATTACTATTGGATAATAAAGCCAATCTCAACGTTGCTTTTCTAAATATGAATATAAATTCTGTATTACCCATAAAACAAAACCGATGTAAGGGCCGATGTGAAGGCCATGGGTTACAAATGTATTGGCTTTGGGGTTTTTTGTAATTGGTTTTATTATTTCTTTTACATGGTTTTCATGAGTGGGAGAAGAAATTGCTTTTTCCCTGATATCACACAACACACTGGTGTGCTGAGACTTTTTTGGTTGATTTCTTCCACAACCTTCGACACCACTCATTTTTTATAAAATTTAGATGTACCATGCACCACTGCTAGATATTATGGGCGGGCCTTCATGGCATTAGGCCAAAAAAAAAAGTCTCAGATTTCTGGTATGCGCGCACGTCGCCGTAGCCATGCGCTTCAGCAAAATGAAAAAGGTTTTTTTCAATGAAATATGATGTCTAAAAACCGCCAAATTCACTGGTTTGACTGGAATCCTGCTGCTGCACAATTTTAACGTGTTTTTAGATGGGGTTATGATCGAGAATAAGCTTTATGTGGCTTCTCTGGACTCCCATGTATTTGCACTAAGTCTAGTCGGGCACCATTTGCAGTCATCAGCCGACATTTGAGGCAAAAAAATCAGGTAAAAAAAAAAAAAAGCCGCGTCGCCGCACCACTTTTTGGGCAAGCTCCATACCAGAAGCCGGAGACTTATTTTTTTTGGCCTTATGGGGAAGTTTTTTATTGTTAGGCAAATAAGGACCGAGTTATGGGACTTTCTGCTGTCCCGGCACAGCGTCTTCCGTGTATACTTCCCCGTTAAAAAGTAGACCTATATACCACAAGAAAGACAATTCTTATCTGAAATATTGCACAACGTGTACAGTACGCGTATGCTATGCACTTGATAAGTCTGAAGACCTTGCATGACCAGTATTTATTTAGCAAATGACCTTTGCCCTTTATTGTTGGAAAAATTAAATGAAAATGCACGTACACATCTTTGCCACAGGAAATCTTTAAATAGACAATTTTCTATTTTTATAACTTCAGAATTTTACCAGTGTTGAAATTAGCGTCGATCTTCAAAGGTAGATTACATGTAATATGTTAAAAGTTCATAATCATAGTTGCATGTGGGTGAGATATTTGGAGGAAAATGGGTTTTAAAGGGAATGTACATCATTGGCTTTTGCTGTAATTTTCAGAAATGAACTATTTTGAGGGGTTAGTATAACAGATCAAATATTGTTACACTGACATGTTTGAAGTTTTGTGTTCAAAAAAACTGGAAAAACCAAGAAAAACAAAAATGTTCAAGTAGTCTGGCTCCCTGACCTCACTAAAGATGAAATGGACCAATTTATACATGTAGATGCCAGAAAATTGTAAGGTAATGGAACCAGTCTAACTGGCCTGCACCCGTTCATGAACATGTAACCAATAGCAAACAAAATTTGGACTGAAAAAAAAATGGTAAATTTGGAGCAGTAGCTTAAAAATAGGTAGGTTTCTCCAACGGTGGTCGGCCGACCACCATTGGAAATTTATACAAAATACCACTTTTCTTGAAAATGACTTCACACATGGTGCCATAATTTTACAGGATGATTTAGACTGTAATTTACCAACATCCTAGTAAGGTATTTCGTAAAAAATTGGTAGGTTTGTTTTTCGATGTTTGCAAATTATGTAAATCCCTTTTGAACGTTACATACAGGTACACATATCACACAGGTCAGAAGGTGAAATGACGGTCAAGGAATACGTGTACATTTCACAATTTCCTGACCATTTACCTCGTATCTGTGATACGACAATGGATGTGCTCAGTTGAAGTTTGTGCTTTTCACTGCAGCGTGCACGCATTCAGATTATCCGAAAGAACTTGAAACTCTGCTCAAACTTGGTCTTGATACCGGTAGTTTGAATAACTTTTTTTTCTGTCTAATTTCAGCAAATTTAAACAAAACATTAACCAACATTTTGTTTATGTACGGAAAACTTTACACGTAACCATTCTGCTGCACAGTACAGCCTGTCTCAAAAAAAATGGTACAATCAGAAAAAAATTGGTTAAATATGAAATTTCAAAATAAGTCATTCTTACTTGGCAGTTGGCCTAATATTAAAGAACAATGACTGGGCTTTCCAATAGTGTTTGTTTGATCTTATTTGCTTTTGTCAATTCAGAGATATAATAAATTTAGTGAGAGACACCAAAATCGATTTTGTGCCACTTTTATGCATGGGCAGAGTAGTTTCGAGTACTGTGCCATGCTGTCTTGAAGCTCACAAAAGATTGCAACTTGGCAAAAGAAACAAACTCGATTTTTGTGTTCCGCAGTAAACTGGAGTTATCTCTGGATTGACAAAAGCAAATGAGATGAAACAAAAAGTATTGGAAAGCCTGGTCTTTTTTCTTTAATGTGATGCTCAAAACGACTTACTTATGTTGAGATTTAATATTGAAAAAAAAAAATTCGTTTTTGATTGTACCATTTTTTTTTAGACAGGCTGTAGATAGGAATACACAGACCCAGGAATACACAGACCCAGCGACTGCAAAAATTCTAAACAAAAGCATCACGCTGTCAAATGTACAGATAGAACATGAATTTCCTTCAGACAAAGCATGTAGTTGGACACTATGTCACCAATGCATAGACCGCAGAGCTGATTTCATATTACACGTGTACAGGAGGACAGGCAACAGCCTCATGGGACATGCTTCCGATATTTGATTAGTTGCCATGCCTCTTGGCTGTGACGCCCCCAGTCCCCACCTGCAAACTCATCGCGCATCACGCGACAATGCAGCACCTGATTGGTACACGTTTAGATATTTAAATTATAGGTTGACCCCTATGTCACAGGTTGATCTGACAATTGCCAGTTTGCCACACTGGCCACTATCAGACTTTAAGGTTGCAGACCAGTAAATCGGTCCGAAATTGCCTACGCCGGCCAAATCACGATTTGCATGCCCTCAAAATCTTCAGTATTTGAGCATGCTGTGGGCCATGAACTTGAGGGTTTGTAAAAAATATGGGTGGAAGCCGTGCACAGGACTGTGAGCTTGTAGTTCCGTTCAATTTGGATGAAATTGGGGCCCTTAAAGCGCTCTATTTTGCAATGGAGTGTAGGCATCGTTTTTCAAAATGGCAATGGGCTTCAGGACTATTTTCAGGGGTGATCATCTTCGGATGGAAATTTCTCCTAAAAGTCATCAGTTGACCCCCCAAAAATTGAACAGAAAATGAAAGATGATGAAATAAGCTTTAATTTGATGTGTGTCTCGAACTCCTTGGAGAGTTGTGAGTATTTTTCCCGAATTTCTGAAGTGGGAGCATTTACCATTGGGGTCTATGGAAGTTTATTTACTGGTCTGCAACCTTAAATGGCCTGCCATGGTCCACCATTTTTTAGTCTGCCTTCAGACTATCCAATGCATGGCTTCCAGTGTTACTAAAGAATGAAGAGTCCACAGGAATACTCATTGCGAATTGGCAATATGCATATTGTATGGTTTTGTGTGTACGTGATCAAAGTCTCATCCCTTCCGCTGTTCAAAATAATGAGTGACCAATAAATATCCATGCAAATGAACCTGGACAAAGGGAGAAAGGCAACATACATGTTATGTGCATGTATTGAGCAAATCATGTACATGTACTCAGATTTTTTAATACATTTAACTTTTTGGTTAGTCCGACACAAAGTGTACCTTTTTGGTACACTTTTGTGTAGAGATGAAAAGAATAGCTCCTTTTCTATGTTATAATAAATCCTTCGACAATTGCAATGTATTAATTTAATATGTATGTATGTATTTTGTTTTCAATAAAAATAAGCTCTGAATTCAGCTATTCATACACAAAGTTGTACATTGTGCAACGGACAATTCCACGGATTTGCTAACAAGTTGCAGATTTGCCGTCAACCATGTCAACACACTTTAAAACTACACCCATTTATAAAAAGAGTGACACCCACGAGATTGTTATCATGCAAACCTTTATGCCATGACCCATCCGTTTTTGACGTTGTGAACTTTGGGTGAAAGTTTGATAGGTAAAGTTGATTCCCCTCAACACAAAAGTCTATTTAGTTTCTGTGTTTTCTGTCAGGCTAGGAATAGTCTCTTAACAAATTTGCACACAGTCATTCTCTCTTGCACACGTGAACAAAGTTTACTGTGACCTGTTTAAATTACAAAATGAGGGTGAAGCCATGAGGTAGACCACTGAAAGACATAGTTCTCTAAATTATCATTTTTATGCTGGAGTGCTCTAAAACTTCAAAAATACCATAAAATAAAAGGTCTAATTTTTCAAATTTATGTTGTTAACGCATGACATCAAATGGGTTGCACAAAGTCTTCTTGTGATACATGGCAAACAAAATGATTTGGGTATCTACATGTAGCTCGCTGATGAGTCTCATCTCTTCAAGTCTCACTGTTGGAAATTGGTCTAAATGTAGTTGTACAACCTGTTGGAGGTATGTCATCTTCATGGTTGGAAGCATTTGCTTAGCAACGAGGCACTAGCTACGCCATTATTAGTGTTAAATTGATAGGTTGCGAATCATTAAAATGTTCATGCTAAGAACGAAGGCCTGATATTATTCATCTCAAAATTTGTCTAATTATAGACCGAAAATGCCATTGAATCACATCTTGTATTGTATTACGTATAACATCATCTTTTAAGATGAAAAGAAGCAAGGAAGGTCAACTTCTGGTCAAGATCCTCTTTCTGTTGCCAAACTGATGACACTGACGATAATTCGTTGTGATATAAGTAGACCCAGTAACTTGGGAGGTAGAACTTCTTTTTTTACTTCTTCAAATTTTGTTTTTGGTCGGTCAGTCGTACTACACTGACAAAAGACAACATTCGAAAAAAAAAGGAGTTCTAGTGCCCCAGTTTGAGTCTATTATAAACTAAATGTTCCTCCCATCTAATGTTGACCTCAAGTCTGCAAAGTCAAAACTAAATGTTGTTCAAGTCAGGAGCAATTTCAAGATTAAATTAAAATATTCCCTCGGACTAGTAGGAATTGCTCTGAAGTCTCACGATAGATCAACCTCCAAAATCAAGAATGCGGTGGTGAAAACTAAATTCAACCTTGCATGCAATCAAGACATCTTTCCACTTACCCAGCGCACTGATGTAACGAGGTTCTTTCTGCACCTGAAATGACCGGAACAGTGCAAACCAGCCATTGGGGAAGACCGGCGGAATGTCCCCCATCCGTCGACGACGCCGCATCTCATTTGCGACGTCCATCTTGCTCATCCCTCCGCGATCGTCCAAAATATAACCCACATCCCCCTCATCCCGAGACCAGTTGAGCGGCACGAAGAAGACCTGGTAAAGGTACACCACAACGTACACCGAGACCGCACTCAGCACCAGGGAGAGCAGGAAGTTTGGGCTGAGGAAAGCGTCGATTGCCTGGGCTACTTGACCGGCGGTGCCCGCTGCTACCGTGTCGTTGGACTCCAGTCGGTTGTGAATGAACAGGGGCTTCACGCCATCCCTGAGGGTTGTCAACGCCGAGGATCGAAAGAAAATGACGGCCAAGATGACAGGCAGTAGAAGATTCAAGAAGATAGTGTTTAAGCTCGGCATTGTGTCGTTGGAAATGGAAGATTTGGGAAAAGAAAGGGTGAAGTTGACTTCACTCCACAGCACAGGTGAGGCGCGGTGTCTCGTATTGTACCACTGTCCACGCGTTACGAATCTAGCCGGTCTCCGTCGCGGCCCATTTGATGTGTGGTCAAGGTACGTGTCACGTGACTAAATTGGTTATTTCTACCGGGACTATAATCCACCTGTTCCAAGGAGATAATTGGATACATTCATGCGGCGTTGGTATCCAGGGGGTACGGTGCCCATCTCCACACACAGTACACCACGGACCTCTGTGCATTTGACATACTGCCCTCATCGACAGATATTTGCCATTTTGCACGCACCGTTAACTAGACATACTGCCCTCATCGGTAGGAAGTGGTCGGTCAAGCACAATCTGGGCGCAAGTGGCGGTTGGTTCATGAACAGCGTACGTAACATCCCGGGGAAGAGAGGGGGGGGGGCAATTTAAGATTTTACTGTAACGACGTCTGAACCGTTTTAAAACCGTCTTAAAAACAACAAAATGTCGCCAGGGGAGGCGCAAATTTACGCCCCTGCACACGCCACTGTTAATAATAACTTGACATACAATAAATTATTGTAATGAAATAATTGTTATTATTCATGAACCAGCCCCACTTACGCCAAGATAAAAGTGCCCAGATAACACTTCCGCTGTATTGATCAAGCTTGCAAAGTGTTTGAGCCCAGGGGATTTTTTGGGGGTCATACATGTTTTTGAAGATGCGTTCCCCATGCTATTTTCGAATAACACCCCGAAATTTAGATTTTTTTTTTAAATTGGTATTTCTGTCCTAGCGATGTTTAAGTTATTCACTTTTGAATGAGACATCGAACGGAAAGATCCACCGAAGTTTATTTAGTTATTGAATTATTTCTTCACAAAATTCGAATTGTTGTCTGCCGACTCTTCCAGGGCGGGTTCATATTATTATGTGCGCAAAATGAAAGCCCTTTTGATAGGGTTGAAAATGCCCAAAATCTGAATAATTAAAAGTAGTTTTAAGCTCTGTCAGCTTCTACATGTCTCTTAATGGTCGGTCGGTCGGTCGGTCGGTCGGTCTGTAGCTGTCTAACCCCGTTATTGACCAAAACTATTTGACCAAAAATTTACCAAATACCCTGCGTCGTCAGTAAATGCACTCTTGACGAAAGTTATCGGGAAATGGGCTTTCATTTGAATTAATTGATGCGAATGCGCGTCTATTTTGCATGACTTTTGTGTGTCCCGGAAAATTGACCAAAAACTAGCTCCAAAGTTTCCCGTAAAATATAGGCCTAACTACCAAATTTTAATTTCAAGATAAAAGCAATCAAAAGAAATGAAATACTAAAAAACAATGTTTGTTACATTTCGCACAGTTGTTTATGAACAATTTGTAAATGGAGCAGTGGCGTAGCCAGGAATTTTTCAGTGGGGGGGGGGGGGGGGGGGGGGGGGGGGGGGGGGGCTGGGACATTTCATGGGGGGCGTCATGTACATCAATGATAATTATTTTAGAAACTCAAAATCTCAGTGGGGGGGGGGGGGCGACTGGGGGCGACAAGGTTTCATGCTGTCGCCCCCCCCCCCCCACGCCCCCCGTAGCTACGCCACTGAAATGGAGGCAAGATAATGTGCAGTAAAGTTACAGTCACGTGGTATAAAGCGCGCTAATTTTTATGGGAAACTTAGGCCTATAGGTTTATTTTGGTCAATTTTCAGCGCGCCATTTTCGCGTGGGAGGCGGTCTTACACGCACAATCAATTCATCATTCAAGACTTTCATTAAAAGCGGCCAGCGCTTATTGTGTACTTTTCTCAAACAAAACATACAAATCGAATGTTCGCAAGGCGAAAAATCCATTTTCTTTTTAAGAGCGCGGGGTATGCATCTTTAAAGTGTATAGATTGCTCTTACAAAAAAACAAGTTTTTTATGTTCCTTGATCACCTGCGACCCCGTCTCCAATCGCCATATTCAAAACTACATAACAAACCACGCATAAAGGCAACAATAATTGACAAACTACCAACAACGGTCTCATTTCTTTGTTTTTATTATTCTTTACACCCGATTGGTATACAGTGTTTAACCAGTTCCTACATAACAAAAACTGACAATAATCACGATTTTCCAGAATGCCATAAAGTACCAAGCAAATATTTCAGATTTATTTTAGACAGATCATGTGAACTGATTGTGCACTCATATTATATTCTCTCAATGCAACATGATTCCAATACTTTGTTCTGTCGACAACTCCATCTCAAGCAAGATTATAGGGGGAATGACAGTGCCATCAAAATCTGTGGCAGTCAACGTGATTGCATTGGTTGGATTTTAAGAGCAACCGCCATTGATTGGTCAAATGCCCTCAGTTGACTAACAAAGTTAGAAATAAAATAGGTAAGTAAAAGCTAATATACATGTAAAAACATATTATAATTATGAACATTTGAATTGGGTGAGAAGCAATCAAATTTGGACATTTTGAACTATAGCTTTTCATACACAAAATATACCTTAATAAAAAGGTAAGAATATTATAGGGTTGAGGTGAAAAGGGCATAGCATAGCAACAACTGTAGGGTAAGTTGATTCTTTGCATTTTCCTTTTTTACGAATTAATAAATTAAATTGGAAGATGAAAGCCGAGACAGCCCCCCCCAAAAAAAAAAGAAGAAGAAGAAGAAGAAGAAACTATTCATAGTTGCTTAAATGTATTTCCCCCACGTTTATCTTGATTAATTTAGCTATCATGTGGATACAATTTTTGATATGAGGTGCCAGGCAAGTTTAGCACTCGGTATACATTGCGTTTATCCTTTTGTTGTGTTAATTAAACAATTAATAAAATGAATAGACATGCAAAACCACCAGTAAACACACAGTGAAAAATAAAGTTAAATATTAGTAAAAGTGTGCACTCAAATATATAAAAAGGATAAACGCAAGTGTATTTTGAGTGCTAGTTACCTGTTGCAATGCAATAAACGTAATATCTCAATTGAAATAAAAAATAAAATTGTATTTACATTTTTATGTAAACAAAGAGTGCCTCAATAAGGCAGGTAAAATAAAATTGAGGGGAGGGGTACTTAACCTTCCACAAATATTTCCAACACTAAGGGGTAATGGAAGTTATACTGAACAAATCCCAGCAATATTTCACAGTTTCCAAAAGTTAAGCATTCTTCCTTCGTTTTATATCTAATTTAAGATTGGAAAGAAAGTTTAGGTCTTAAATGTGTTAAATTTTTCAAATATCGTAAATCGATAGTTTTTACTTTTTTTGAAAGTGTTTAAAACTCTTTATGACTTAAATCGTAAGCAATATACTATCAAGATAATAATTATCTGTTGCAGTTTTATATAAGTCTAAGATATGTTACAGGCATGGATAATTTAATGCAAACATAATGACATTTCTTTTTATTTTTTGTAATGTTGCCTAAGTGAAAAATATTAATGAAATATGCAATCCCAATTTCTATTCAATATTCCGCAAGTTAACTTTGAAAATCAAACTGTTCAAAAAGTTTTCTAAAATGCCATTTTAAACCATGATTCTTTTTCTATATAAATTTAAAAGCATTATAACCAAGTCTACACTCCACTTCGAAATCAAATCATTGTTAGTTTAATTTTCTTCTTGAGGGGATGCGTGGGAAGGTGGCTAGCCATCTTTGGATATGATGAGCGCTGGTGAAAGCTTGGAGAATCTACAAAGAAAGAAAATAAAACAAATACTATAAACTAAAATATTCAGAGCTCTCTCTAAAATAGTTAATGTTTTTGCACTAATTCACAACGAAAAATAGTGGCACATCAGCTTTAGTATGTCTTCATTGTTATACACACCCATGGTTAGAGATTTTATTAATAAATTACTGAATATTTGCTTATATCCCTTAATAAACCAAGTTGTTTCTTTTATTTTGGCAAGTTTTGGCGAGTTGGCATGGAATTTAGGCACCCCGACCTCACACAATTTCTTGACTGGGGCTTTCCTCTGCCCCTTGGTATATTCTTTCTGGTTCCTTGAATGAACTAACATAAGCAATTCGTAAAGGCATGCACAGCAGTGCGACAGATTAGCAATTCAGTCTTATTATATTCATTTCAGCTTAGGTATAAATTACTTTGCTTGAGTAAAATTCACCTCGGGAATCAGTAATGGGAAGCCCAGCAAGCAGGGTCATCCGTTCATCTGTCGGTCCTCCTCCCTGCTTCCGGTTCCTCGGTTTTGTCTTGATGTGATGGTTTCAAATTGGAGTTACATCCTCTCATCCTCACCGACTGGAAGCAGCCTCCTCATCCAGCCTGTCGGTGCTCCTTTTCTAAAGTACAAAAAGGAGAAAGAAAACTTTGAATTTACTCCACAAAGCAATGCTTTCTCTGTGTAGAAGAACATCAAAAAATTGCCAGTTGACCCATTTTGATTCGTTCTGTTCGACTTGCTCAAGTTTATTTTTAAGTATACATGTAAACTCACCTCAAGAGTCAGTAATGGGTAGCCCAGCAAGCAGGTCATCAGTTCATCTGTCGGTCCTCCTCCCTGCTTCCGGTTCCTCGATTGGGTGTGTGAGGAGGCCGTTGAAAGGTCCATTTTTCGTCCTAACAAAGCAGCCTCCTCATCCATTCTGTCTCAAATTTTAGATCCTCTTTTTCTTTGATGAAAGCTGCAAATCTTTCCCAAGTCTAGGGGTACGAAAATACTGGGCCTAGCCCCTTGTTATTGAAGTGAAACATTCCAATGCATCCAATAATTATGCCCAAGTCTACCTGTAAAACCGTCGTGGCTAATGAAACAATGAAAAGTAACGATTTTACCCGTGTTTACAATATTTACTTCAATGTCTTTATTGACTTGTTGAAACCAGACACGATTATTTGTTATGATGCACAAACAAATGTGCCGTCGTCGTGACAGGTTGCCTTGGAAACCGTATACTAACTCACACAGTAAACGAACATTAAAGAAATCCATATAACTTTAAGACGACGAAAAGCCATCTTCATATCCCTGCCGATCATTCCAAATCGGACTTACATTTAAACATACGGCGGAGGAGGGTTATACGTTGGCCCTCGCCTCGCTCATTAAAAAACCCAAACAATCAACAAGGCCAACTAACAGTGTTGCATGCGACTGTAAACGTGTCGCATGTCTTACAATAATTCCATTGGAAAAGAATGCTAAGTGTGGTACTATTAGCTGCACAAAGATTTTATTTTGAAAGCCATATACCGATATTAAAATTCTCACTGATAACAGGTATACATCTTTCAATATACCGCAGCACTATTATTTTGGCCGTTAGTTTCCGCTGCACTGGTGTCAAGTCTCATTCCAAGCCGATGCTTGATGATCGGACTTCCGTTATCAAAGGTCAAAGTAGACTACCAAATGAGTAACTTAAAATATAGGATACTTTAAGAATCAGATATCCCTGCCGATATTTGCAAATCGGACTTACATAAATAATGCAGGTTGAAACAATTACAAGAACATGAAGAAATGTCGCATGCAATAGCAAACATGTCACGTCTTTCAGCCATTTTTTCATTAGGCTTTTTAATTTGCATTAAGTTTTACTCATTCACATGCATACCTCGGTTTTTGCCATAACTTCTTTTGGACGATAAACTTCTCGAGGACCCTGCAGCAATTCCCGTTATTTTCGTTGACAAATATACTTTAAAGACGTAGTGCGAGGAAATCATGTCATATCTTACCTGTACACTGCAAAAACTGTAGTGTTAATTTAACACCATTCGGTATCTATATAGGACAACACCAGTAAAATTTAACACCAGATGGTCCTATATAGATACCAATGGTGTAAATTTAACACTGCAGTTTTTGCAGTGTACCTGTCATGGTTAATGACGCAATGGAAACTAACGATTCTACCAACGTTTGCAATGTTTACTTCAATGTGTAATGCACACACAAATGTGCAGACGCTGATAATGGCAGGTTGCCTTAGAAACCGCATATAACTCACACTGTAAATGAACATTAAAAACCCTCCTACTATTTAAGAGGTCACAATCGGTCAAAATTTTCTTCCTCACCTCCTGGCCTACTGTGTACAAACCAATGGGGGTCTTGACCAATATTAACCCAAGTAATAACAAGGCTGACAATGCATGTTTCCATAGGAGGGTTAAATAAATCCATGACTTTAAGATGACAAAATGCCATCTTCATAATACCTGCCGATCTTTCCAAATCGGACTTACATTACCATATGGCGGAAGAATGTTTACCAAGCGGAATAATAATAGTTTTGCATGTGACTGTAAACATGTCACGTCTTACAATAATTCCTTAGAAAATTTAGGACAAGAAGGTATACTCATATAGTCTCATATCCGCATAAATATTAGCTATTGAAGGGCAAAGACCGATGCTATTAAACCATAACTGATTCTGCAGGTATAACCGATCTTTTTCACTACCGCAGTGCTATTATTTTGGTCGTTGGTTTCGGGAATTTTTCTTCGAATAAATCAGCACTGATTGTCAAGCCTCATCCCAAGCCGATGCTTGTTGATCGGACTTACGTTATCAAAGGTCAAAGTAAGACTACCAAATAAATACATAGGGATAAAAGATACTTAATAATTACGTTACCCTGCCGATATTTCCAAATCGGACTTACATAAATAATGCGGGTTGAAACAATTATAAGAACGTGAAAAAATGTACCAAGCAACAGTATAAACATGTCGAAATCTTACAATAATTTCGTATTGTGCGGTATACTCATATCCGCACAAAGATTTGATTTTGAAAGTCATAGAGCGATGCAAATGATAACAAAACTATCAATGCTTTGTCTCTTCACTACCGCAGCGTTGATATCTTGGCCGTAAGCTCTGCTTTCCTCCTTGAGTAACGCAGCACTGATAGTCTCATTCCACGCCGATGCTTGGTGATCGGACTTACATTATCAAACGTCAAAGTAAGACTACCAAATGAGCTACAAAAGCATAAAATATAACTTCATAATTATGTTACCCTGCCGATCTTCCCAAATCGGACTTACATAAATAATATAGAAGGTTGAAAAAAATAAGAACTTAAAGAAATGTTATACGGTGGAAGGAGCGTTACACGTATACGCCATGCAAACAGATACAACGGGAAAAGTACATGTATGTAAACATGTCGCATGTCTCACAATAATTATGTATTGTGCGGTATACTCATATGGGCACGAACATATACTTTTGAAAGTTACGGACCATTAATATTAAAACCATCACTGATTCCAGGTATTACTGATTCGCTGTTATTTTGGTTGTTAGTTTCTGTTTTTTTCCCCTTGATAACACAGCACTGATGTCGTCTCATTCCAAGCCGATGCTTGAAGATCGAACTCACGTCATCAAAGGTCAAAGTAAGACTACCAAATGAGTAACTTAAGGATAAAAGATATTTAATAATTATGCCTATGTGTCCCTGCCGATCTTTCCAAATCGGACTTACATAAATGATGTAGAAGGTTGGCAAAAGTACACTATCATGAAGAAATATCACATGCAATTAATAGTAAACGCGACGCACGCGTCTTCCAGTTGTTTTTTTTTCCCCAAACGCACTTGCTGTTTACATTTATAGTTTTACTCATTATGCTAAAGTATATTTTTTGCCATAATTTCTATTTGCAGGTGAAGGTCTCAAAGATATGCAGCAATTTCCGCTTTTTTTCGGACGAATACACTAAAGGTGCATGTGGTGTAGTTCTGCGTACAAATGTCTTAACTTAAAAATGCTGCTTCATTTTGCTGTAAATTCCGACATTTTATTCAACCGATTTTACTTTGTCCTAGGTGGTGAATATCCCCTTCATTTTTTAAACACCGCTTTTATGTTTTTTCCCCCGTAAATTCCGTCATTTTTGGGCCGTAATTTTTTTCTAGTTTTAAGTTCCGGTATTTTATTCAACAGATTTTACTTTGTCCTAGGTGGTGAATATTCTCTTCATTTTTTTAAACGCCGCTTTTATGTTTTTTTCCCCGTAATTTCCATCATTTTTTGGCCGCTATTTCTGTCATTTTTGCTGCTGTAATTTTTCCGATCCGCTGCCGATACGATCTTTATCATAATTTCCGTCATTTTTCTGTAGCCATTTTTTGCATGGCATCGAAGTTAGGAAAATGAACGCAGATTTTAAGTGCTTCTTTTTCACCGTAGTTGTTACATTTGCCGTACTTTTTGTTGTCATTTTCATTTTTCGTCGCTTTGATTTCGTTATTACCGTAACCGATTTTTTTTCTAGTTTTTAGTTCCGACATTTTATTCAAAACATTTTACTTTGTCCTAGGTAATGAATATTCTCTTCTTTTTTTAAACATCGTTTTTATGTTTTTTTCCCCGTAATTTCTGGGTTTTTTTGGCCGTAATTTCTGTCATTTTGGCTGCTGTTATTTTTCCGATCCGCTGCCGATACGATCTTCATCGTATTTTCCGTCATTTTTCTGTAGCCGATGTTTGCATGGCATCGAAGGTTATGAAAATTAACAGATTTTAAGTGCTTCGTTCTTTCGCCGTATAGTTGTTAAATTTTGCCTTACTTTTGTTCGTAATATTCATTTTTCGTCGCTTTGATTTCGTTATTTCCGTAACCAATTTGTTTCTGTTTTTTTCAAGTTTTTAGTTCCGACCTTTTATTCAACAGATTATAATTCTTCCTAGGTGGTGAATATTCTCTTCTTTTTTTTAACACCGCTTTTATGTTTTTCCCCCGTAATTTCCATATTTTTTTTGGCCGTAATCTCAGTCATTTTGGTTGCTGTAATTTTTCCGATCCGCTGCCAATACGATCTTTTATCATATTTTCCGTCATTTTTCTGTAGCCGATTTTTGCGTGGCATCGAGGGTATGAAAATTAACAGATTTTAAGTGCTTCGTTCTTTCGCAGTAGTTGTTAAATTTTGCCTTACTTTTGTTCGTCATTTTCATTTTTCGACCTTTTGATTTCGTTATTTCCGTGACCGATTTTTTTCTAGGTTGTAGTCTCACTGGCGGCGTGATTTTTTTTGTTTGTCAAATTTCTTCTTTTTTTTAAATAATTTTTTGGCCGTTCTGATTTTGGTATTTTTTTGGTCATTTCGCTAGCCACCTGTTGCGAGCAGAGTCGTATTTCCGCGAAAATATGCTTTTTACATGCGATTTTCGCAGTAATTTTACACCAGTTGATTTTTTTCCTTCAAATTGTCGTCATACTCGTAGCTAATTATTTCGGGCAGGTAGTGCAGAAAGGGTAAAAATAACACCGGTTTCAGATATAATTTCTTCCAATACCGCTGTACAATTTCGTGTAAATTTCGTATTTTCGTCGTATCTATCTTTTCTGCTTCGAAATAACACTGATTTAGGCCTTATACGAGTTGTCATTTTCGTGGGCCGCAACGATAAAGTACAGTTAAAAACCTTTTAAATTTTCCTAAAATCAAAGAAACAGGTAGAAAAAAAGAAATAAATCACACCACGCAGAGAGCGATCAACACAAGGGACAACAAATCAAATTCCTTCAATTGTCAACATACACCATTTACAATAAAAATATACACACTTCATTCTCTACAATAATAAAGCTCCTTCTCAAAAAATACAATAAATCTATAAATTTATACAAGTATACATGTAACTAACTAAAAGTATGATCTTTTTGATCATAGTCGATAGTTGTAATTGTGCCCTCACTGTATGCTCACACTACACATTTATACAAGACGAGAAAATAGGCGCTTTTACAGACGGTGTTAATCCCAGATTTAAAATATAATCTTTCTATTCCAATGCGCGCGTTTACATCGTCATCTTAACAAAGAACTCCCTTAGATTTTAGTGTTAATTATAAAATTTAAGTTTTCTATTTGTGGCTATTTATTGAGTGGCTTAATTCTTTGAAGTTTTTTGGTTCAAGGCTAGTTTGACTTTTCAAGTTTTCATATTAAATGTAGAAGTCTCTGCAGGAAGGGGCCTCTTGGAAGTCGGAGCTACTAATATGCACCGAAGAGGATGTCCCTTAGAAGCGACATTGACTTTTCAACGTCACTGTCCTTAAATTGCCATGCATTGCCACTTTCTGAAGCTGTTTTTACTAACGTTGTTATAAACTTGTGTTTCTAGTACCTTACTTATTCCTTTACAAATTTAATTTCTCACGTGCGAACACAATGTCACTGCACGTACCTAACTTGTTCCTTTTATTTTTAACGTGCGAACACAATGTCACTGCACGTACCTTACTTATTCCTTTACAAATCTGAATTTTAAACGTGCGAACGCAATGTCACTGCACGTAACCTTACTTATTCCTTTACAAATTTGAATTTCTCACGTGCGAACGCAATGTCACTGCACGTACCTTACTTATTCCTTAGCAAATTTGAATTTTAAACGTGCGAACGCAATGTCACTGCACGTACCTTACTTATTCCTTGACACATTTTAATTTCTCACGTGCGAACGCAATGTCACTGCACGTATACCTGACACTGATTGTTATCTTGCCTGCTCTTGAACATTTTATTTACAGTCATAAACAAATTATATCGTCTCCGGGCAGTATTCCAATGGATCGTTCAAATATCACAACGATTATCAATCAATTATGAAATCTGATTTAAATTCGAAAGCAAAATTTCTGATACCGACCAAAAATACACCAGTACTTTCAATTTTAGGAATAAAATCCCCCCATCTCCACCCCTCCCTACTGGATGGCGATTGCCACGCTGCTTAGAGGCTCGATGTGCGCGTGCTTGCAGCAGGCTATGCTTGCTCCTAATATAGGCCCTATCGTTCTCATTTGTTAACATTTATCTAGATTTTATCGCCGATAATTATTCGAAGCATGGTATGGGTTCACGAAATCGCGTGGGTGAAGTTTCTCCGGTATAAAAAAAAGACGTTGAATTTAAGAAGACCTAGAGGGGAAGACATTTATTTTAGATTTTTATTAGTACAGTTGTATTACGTACGAACACGATAGTATCAAGTAAGCAGGCGATAATGTTTACGTACGTATGTAAAATCAGCACGTAGGCCCTACGTACGCGATAATATTACATACAACGTATTATAGGGCGTACTAGCTATAGTGATCATACATCACGTATACCTAGATACGCACTATTATTGGGCGCGTATGTAATTAAATAACGTACGTACGTGATTATATTACGTACGTAATTACGTAGAGATAATATTATATTACGTACGTACGCAATAATATTGCGTTCGTACGCGTTCATATAATATTACATACCTACGCAATATACATACGAAATAAAAAACGTACTTGTTATTACTTACATACGTGAAAGTATTATATTATGCAGGCCTACGTATGCAATATTATTTCGTACGCAATAATTGCGTATTCAATATTATTGTGTACGTGATCACATAATATAACGTACCAACGTAATATTGTCGAGATACATACGAAATAAAAACACGCAAGGGCGTGATTATATTGCGTATGTACTTATTATCACTTACTTACGTGATAATAGTATATTACGTACAAAATGTACGTCCGCAATATAATTGCGTACGTACGTGACTAAAAACTTAATTATATTATCAAATGCAAACGTGATAATATCATGTACGTACGTAATACGAAAATAAAATATTCAAGTCCCCCATGTCCCCTAGCCTCTAGGTCTTGGTTTGTATTTGCGTTGGGTTTTACTTTCATATTTTGGCTTGGATTTTGTTCAGAAAAAGTTCAACCACCAAAATGAAAAGGCGGTAAAGCGCGGTAGAGGTTTACGTTCTAAACGCGTTTGAATCTCGATGGTATTAGACCGAACTTAAATCGAATTACTGACCCTAACTAAACACTATCCCTATCACACACTCCTAGCCTAAGCAACTGGCTGCTTTGCGCTGCTGCTTAATGCACGCGAGCTGCCTCTGCACCCCTCCAAAGTTTACCCCAAAAATATTGGTTACACGTTTCCCCAGAATGCTCATAAATTTATATAATGTTTATATATTTTTAGTTTCCAGAAAGTGAGTTCTTTTAACCAGGAGATCAATGTGACAATGAAGGAGACACTGTCACAGGTTTTCTCCATCATGTCCCTAAATTTACAAATTGTAAAATGATGAAATAGATATAAATTAAGAAAACCCCAAAATAAGTTAGGGTAACAAAATGAATGGCAGCCCTATGTTTACTTGATTTTATAGCAACTTTTCTGCACTGAGAAGTTATTTTCTGTGAATTTTTAATCAGTTATAATTGAAAGTACTGGTGTAAATTACTGATGGCCTTATTTTATGAATTATTCAGGGACAACAATTTAAAAGGGAAAGTTTCCACCGAAATGCTACCCTTCAAGAATTATAAAGTTAATTTTCTCGATTTCAAACAATTAAAAAACATCACCTGTAACTATTTTTTATTTCCACGTGCGAACACAATGTCACTGCACGTATTGGCCATTGATAATTAGAACAATAGTGAACTTGACCGTTTTAAAAGGATGTCTTAACTTTATACATGTATTTGGTCTACTTTCAATAATCAAAGCTGTAATTTTAGGTATGAGATTTAAACATCCAGTAATTAATTTTTAAGGAGTTCTCTGTTTCTTGTGACAAACTCAGTTTTCTTTACAGCTTGTTCAAACTTGAAGTTTTTTCCAGGCCTGAAATAAAGTGTTTACCCGCTCAGCCAACAAACAGCACCTGGTGAGGGGCAGCTATTTAGAGTTTTTGAAAAGTCAAAACTTTCTGGGATTAACGGAGCCAATAGCCACGCCCACTTTTTTTATTTAACACGTGCGAACGCGATGTCACTGCACGTACCTTACTTATTCGTTTACAAATTTTAAGTTCTCACGTGCGAACGCAATGTCACTGCACGTACCTTACCTATTCCTTATTGCTTTGCTAATTTTGATGTCCACGTGCGAACGCAATGTCACTGCACGTACCTGACATTGAATCTATAACTGTAGCTAACATAATTAATACAATATAAAACGATACATGCGTAATAAGTACAATTTCAACAAAAGACGTACCTGTCGTCTCGGCGCTGATCTCCGTGCAAGACAGCGATGACGATGCTGACTGTGTGCTACAGCCAACACCAACCAAATAAACCTACAGAACTTAGCTAATAATTTAACCCATAAATATAAATATGTGTTATAGTTGAGAACGTTCTTAGGGCATAAAGTGAAAGTGTATGTGTGAGCGTGAGGAGCACAATGACAGTCAACGCTGTACTGAAACAACTAGTCTAAGACATGCGGCCGAGCATGCTACGTCGTAGTAGTCAGTGAGGCATGAATGTAACAATGCGTGCCCGTATTCTATAAACACGTTATTTGCATAATATTGCATCCAGGACAAGCCGTGGCTACTTTTTAGAAATGGCATTCCGACGAGAATGCTAATGACGTAATCCTATAATGGGCGACTGCAACTATAGTCGCAAGCTGTAGGCCGGCGGTTTGGGGGTTGCAAAACGCAGTGGTCCAAAGCAATGTTCTATGTGGCCATACAAAGTTTTTTTTTAGAAGGGTGACACCTGACAGTTGTTATGGCACGCGGCGCAAAAGTCATCATTCTGCTGGATTTTTTAAATAACTTTATTGTAGACTTAAACTTTTCAAAATCTTAAAATGAACCGCAGGGAATTACAGTCTAGACTCCATTCAATTTTGAAGTTGAACAAAGAATTTGAAATCGCTGCGGTGCATATACTATGCAGGAGCCTGCGACCTTCATACCAGCGCTGTGTAATTTCTTTCCCAGGTAGCCTTCACAATTTTATGTTGTCCCATGGAGGAAGGAATCCTTCCTCCATGGTTGTCCCTAAAAAAACCCATTTTCTTTTCGTTGATATATCGGTCCTTTTTTAAAAAGAAGGAAATTGTTAATAAGAGCGTGTCTTAAAAACAACTTCCATTAAGACAAGGTGTTATGTAATCGGGTATGTGGCACGCGTGACTCACGAGTTTACACGTGCATTTGTTTTGCATACAGAGCGCCCTCATGGTCGACGTCCAGATAAAACTTTTTAGTATGGTAACCCAAAGGTCTGCGACTTTTCGTATTAAAATTGGCGTTGAGAGCCTGGGTACACTGCAGAAGACTTATCAGTATTGGTTGCGTACGAATTACACAATCATCAACACAATATTTTGCAGCAGCAAAGGTTTGTGGTTTTATCTTCGTCTGGTGCATTTGCATGAGAAGAATAGATAACTACTTGAAGTAGTAGGCCAAAGGGAAAGAAATAGCCATATTTTTACGGTAATTTCTTTTAATTGTTTTTTGGAAAGATTCACATATCTGGCCATCATTCATGATCACCACTTTTTTCCTTTCCATTCAGTGTAGGCCTATGTATTTTTATGTATCCTCGACCCTCCATAATCTGCGCAGGTAACGCTTGCGCTTGCAAGGCACGCGCGTTGCCACACACAAACTCAAGGTGAGTGCGTAGAAATAAGACCGCGTAGCTTTAGGGGGTCTGACGGTATTGTTATACCTCTGTCTAGCTCCAATAATATGTGGCCAATTTACTGGACTTCCTCCGTAAATAAAGGCCACACTTCCACCTAGATTCGTGAACGTGGCTTGTATACAACGCCACGGTCAACTTCCACCATGTACATGTCAAACTTTGTC